>NC_134096.1:77035449-77646877 GCF_000715075.1 Nicotiana tabacum | reverse complement strand
TTCAAACTATTAACTGCTTTAACGGGTTCCAGAAATCCTCTGATAATTAAGGCTGCGTCCATGTTATCATGAAGAATCTTAGGTAATCTGGTATTATTGACTTGGAGAAAAGAAGAAGGACAAAGTAACTAAAGACTTCTTTTAAGGAACAGTAAGCTTTTTATAACAGAAAAGATGTAGTTCACGTTCATTTTAAATGCTTTTTTGAAGAGCAATGGAAATTCAGTTCAACCAAAGACTTGGTCATCTAGATTAAGCCTTATATTTAAGCAAAGAAAAAGGGGAAGTCAAGTCACCGTTATATGTGTATAGAGATAAGATCGAGCCTCTTGAACATCTCGGTTTCCCGGTAAGACAAACGGGACTGGAACGTAATCATAAGGAATCGGAGTTTGGGTGGAAAACCTCTTACATCGGGGATCGAGCATAACATCCGTCCTCGGAAGCATCGGGGCCACATCTCCCGGGTCTGATTCGAGTCCCTCAACTTCGGAGAGCATTACCAAGCGGTCGAAAACGACTAACAAAGAGCTGTGACATCCGTGCCCAACCGGATGTCATGACGTAAATCTCGGCACGTATCAGCAGTGAATTAGTGATTAGCATAAAGAAAGATTTTTATCTTTTTTTTAGAATTGTACTTAAGGTGAAATTCCCCTACTATATAAAGGGGAAACTAACTGTTCATCAAACACATTGTAGCTCGCATATCAAGGCAATATACTCGTATTCTCTATGTTATCCAAAATTCTTACTTTTGTTTATCAGTTCTTCATTAGTGTAAGCCTGGGATCGAAGGCAAGCACTTCGTTAAGCCGTTAATGAGTCTGGGACCACCCTTCTTATTGGTTTGACAATATATTACGTCTTTTACTTGTTTAATCTAATGCCGTTTATCATTTATATTGAATTAATCCGCATATCCCTAAAACCACATATAAATTCAATTGTTATCCATTTTTTAGGGTAAACAGTTTGGGACCCACCGTGGGACTAGGGATAATAGTGGTAATTTGATACAAATTTTCATAACACACTCTATTTTACACTTGTTCTTTGATATTTTAATTTCAGGTCAAATTAAAAATATCGAACTCTTAATCTGCACCTTTGATTGTTGGTGCTGAGTCTGGCCACCAGGGCGAGAACAACAATGTAGTACCCAGCAACGAGGTACCCATATTGACCCCAACGGAGTTCCAGTCACGGACCCGAACGATACTAACTCACATATAGTTATCAACGCAAACTTGCCTACCGACCCCGAAAACAACGTTCGCGGGGGAGCCCGATCGATGTCCCGGAGTACACACCACGACGAAGGTGATGAGATCAATTTGCGGGTGATCTTCAAAATGTTACAGGCTCAACAGATAGTGATAGCCTAGTTGCAGAGCCAAAGCCGCGCCCCCAATAGAGTTGAGCCTAAACCATCCCGAAAAAATACTCACAGAAATGAACCAGCCACAGAAAGCCCGGGTGAAGTTGAACCCGGAACCAACCCCGAGATAATAAAGATGCTTGAGGAACTGACAAAACGGGTAAAATCAGGAGGAAAAAAAAATCGAAGCCAACGACAAAAAAGTGGAGACCTAAAACTCCAAGGTTGATCAAATCCCAGGAGCACCCTAGATATTGAAAGGCTTGGATTCCAAGAAGTTCGTCCAAAAACCTTTCCTTCCGAGCGCAGCTTTCGAAACCGATCCCGAAGAAGTTATGTGTGCCCGAAATTCCAAAATATAACGGGACTACTAATCCGAATGAACACGTGACCTCATAAACGTGTGCCATAAAGGGAAATGACTTGGAAGATGACGAAATTGAATCGGTTCTCCTGAAAAAGTTCGGGAAAACCCTGTCTAAAGGAGCAATGATATGGTATCATAATCTTCCCCCTAATTCCATTGATTCGTTTTCCATGCTTGCGGATGCCTTCGTAAAAGCTCATGTTGGGCCCATCAAAGTCGAGACTAGAAAATCAGACCTCTTTAAAGACAAGCAAAGAGATAACGAAATGCTCAGGGAGTTCGTGTCGAGGTTTCAAATGGAAAGGAAGGATTGTTCAAGCAACTGAAACTGAATTTGATAGAGTACCTGACGGTAACTTGGGCCGACGTCCATAACAGGTACCAATCGAAAATCAGAGTGGAGGATGATTAGCTAGGGCCCCCCTCTAGGTCCGTGTATCCCATCAGAACTAATGACAAGTCTAAAAGAGCCATCAACTATGAACCAAGACCGAGTAGAGATCGGTACCAACCATATAGCAGAGATCGATTGGGTAGTGGATCCGGACGTAACCCAGCGAGGAATGAAAAAAGAAGCGATCGAGGTCATAATAACCTGGGACTCATGAGCAAAAACGGTTTCGACAGGCCAATCGGGACCAGGGAGGCACCAAGGCTATCAGACTACAACTTCAGCGTCGATGCTGCCAACATCGTATCAGCCATCAGACACATCAAGGATACCAAATGGCCTCGGCCATTGCAGACTGATCCTGCTCAAAGAGACCTTAACCTGATATGTAAGTACCATGGCACCCACGGTCACAAGACCGAAGACTACCGTCAGCTAAGGGAAGAAGTGGCCCGATTATTCAATAACGGACACCTCCGAGAGTTTCTGAGTGATTGAGCCAAAACTCACTTCAGGAACAGGGACTCCAATAAGCAGGCTGAGCAAGAGGAACCTCAGAACGTTATCAACATGATCATCGGTGGAGTCTACATCTCTCAGGGGCCAATGCTGAAGCGCACTAAGGTGTCCATTACAAGGGAAAAACGAACCCGAGATTACATGCCGGAGGAGACTGTCTCTTTCAATGATCAAGACGCTGAAGGCATCGTGCAACCGAATAACGATGCCCTGGTAATTTTTGTACACATAAATAAATCTCGAGGGTCGTAGAGCAGCTGGGTCTACAAGACCAAATATTGCCTATGGTCCGGGTCTTAAACAGATTCAACATGGCATGTGAAACTACTAAAGAGGAGATAACCCTGCCGTTGGAACTATTCCGGAAATGAAGTTCTACATCATCGAGGGGGCATGAGGTATAACGCTCTATTCGGAAGGCCATGGATTCACAACATGAGGGCAATACCCTCGACACTGCACGAAGTTCCCCACTCCGTGAGAGATCAAAATTGTTTACGAAGAACAGCCGGCCGCAAAAGAAATGTTCGAAGTCGATGAGGTGATCCTGATATCCGCCCTCTCAACATCAAAGAACCAGAGTCGGTTAGGAAAGAAGAAACTAAATAGCAATCACCGACACCGGTCCCGACCGAACCGGAGAAGCAACAAACATGCGTGAATGATGATTACGGAGTTCCTAGGTCGTTCATCGCCCCCGACGATTCCGATGCCACCAAGTCAATGGTCGAGGAGCCAGAGCAAGTCATATTGATCGAACATTTGCCTGATCAGAAGGTATACCTGGGCACGGTGTTACCTCTCGAGCTGAGGAAAGAACTCATGGAATTCCTTATAGCTAACATAGATTGTTTCGCATGGTCCCATCTTGATATGACAAGGATCCCGCCAGAAATAACTACTCACAAGCTGAGATTGGATCCGAAGTTCCACCCGGTTAAACAGAAGAGGAGTCCGAAGTCCGAAGTCAAGCATGCATTCATAAAAGACGAGGTATCCAAACTCCTTAAAATATGTTCCATTCGGGAAGTTAAGTATCCAGATTGGTTAGATAACATAGTGGTAGTGTCTAAAAGGGAAATAAATTAAGAACGTGCGTAGATTATAAAGAGTTGAATCGTTTCCTTTTCCTAACATCGATTGCATGATCGATGCGATGGACGGACACGAGATACTCAGCTTTCTCGATGCCTATTCCGGGTACAACCAAATTCGGATGGATCCGGGCGATCAAGAAAAAACTTCCTTCATCACTAAATTAGACACTTATTGCTATAACATAATGTCGTTTCGACTAAAGAAACACCGATTCCACTTACCAACGCCTAGTAAACCATATGTTCGAAGAACAAATAGGAAAATCAATGTAGGTTTATATTGTCGACATGTTAGTTAAGTACCTGCGAGTAGAGAACCATTTGGAATATTTGCAGGAAACCTTCAGCATACTGAAGAAGTACAATATGAAACTGAACTCGGAGAAATGCGCATTCAAGGTCGGGTCCGGGAAGTTCCTTGGATTCATGGTTTCCAACCAGGGGATCGAGATCAATACCGACAAAATCAAAGCTATAGAGGATTTGGGTCAAAGGCTAACCGGGCGCATAACCGCTCTGGGTCGGTTTATATCAAGGTACTCTGATAAGAGCCATCGGTTCTTCTCATTATTGAAGAAGAAGAATAACTTCACGTGGACACATACATGCCACCAAGCTTTGGAAGAACTTGAATGGTACCTTTCGATTCCACCTTTGCTTCATACTCCGAATGTAGACGAGCAGTTGTACCTATACTTGGAGGTATCCGAGATAACAGTAAGTGGAGCCTGTGTCAGGGAAGAGGAAAGTGCGCAATTTCCGATCTACTATGTTAGCAGGACTCTAGGCGAGGCCGAAACAAGGTACCCTCATCTGGAGAAATTGGCGCTTGCTTTGCTAAGCGCCTCAAGGAAGTTAAATCTATATTTTAAATGCCATCCCATATGTGTCATAACTACTTACCCATTGAGGAACTTAATGCACAAACCCGGGCTCTCGGGACGACTAACCAATGGGCCGTGGAAATTAACGGGTACGATATCGAACATCGACCCCGAACCGCCATCAAATCTCAAATTTTGGCACACTTCGTGGTTAACTTCACGCCGACCTTAATACCCGAAGATGAAAAGGAATTGTTATTAACCTCAGGGACCTCCTCGGGAATCTGGACCTTCTTTATGGATGGTTCCTCGAATGCAAAGGGGTCCGAACTCGACATTGTGTTGAAGCCGCGTACGGGTAACGTAGTTAGGAAATCTATTAGAACTATGAAATTGACTAACAATGAGGCCGAGTATGAGGCCATGATTGCATGTCTAGAATTGGCTAAAAGCCTAGAGGCCGAATTGATCGAAGTTAAATACGACTCTCTCCTTGTGGTAAATCAAGTCAATGGGACATTCGAAGTGAAAGAGCAACAAATGCAAAGATACTTGGATAAACTACAGGTAATGCAATATCGATTCAAGGAATGGACCCTATAACACGTGCCCCGGGATCAAAATAGCGAAGCCGATGCTCTTGCTAACTTGGGTTCGTCGATGATGACGATGAATTCATCTCGGGAGCGGTCGTACAACTCATGAAATCAGTAGTGAAAGAAGGCCATACTGAGATAAACTCAACAAGTTTAACTTGAGACTGGAGAAACAAGTATATAGACTATTTGAAGACTGGGAAGTTGCCCTCGGATCCCAAAGAATTGAGAGCTCTGCCCATAAAGGCAACCATGTTTAACTTGTCTGAAGATACTCTGTTCAGAAGAACGTTCGATGTCCCACTCGCCATATGCTTGGGTCCGGGAGAAACCGAATATGTTTTAATTTAAGTTCACGAGGGCACCAACGGAAACTATTCAGGGGCAATATCGTTAGTTTGTAAGATAATCTGAGCCAGTTATTACTGGATCGATATGGAGAAAGATGCGAAGGACTTTGTGCGAAAATGCGACGACTGTTAGAGGCACACACCAATGATCCACCAACCCAGAGAGCTACTACACTCGGTCCTATCGCCCTGGCCGTTCATGCATGAAATGGGGAATGGACATCGTCGGTGCCCTACCATGGGCACCCGGTAAGGCTCAATTTATACTATTTATGACTAATTATTTCTCTAAATGGGTCGAAGCTCAAGCGTTTGAGAAGTTTTGGGAAAAAGAACTCATCGACTTCATTTGGGACCACATAATATGCCGGTTCGGTATACCAGCCGAGATAATATGTGATAACGGGAAGAAGTTCATCAGAAGCAAGGTAAGCAAATTTTTCAAGGACCAGAAGATCAAAAAGATTTTGTCAACACCCTATCACCCTAGTGGGAACAGACATGCGGAGTCGACGAACAAAACAATCCTTCAAAACATTAAGAAAAGGTTAACCGATACCAAAGGAAAATGAAAGTAAATCTTGCCCGAAGTCTTGTGGGCATACCGCACGACCTCAAAATCCAGTACCGGGGCCACTCTATTTTCATTGTTCTATGGTGTCGAAGCGCTAATACCGATCGAGGTGGGAAAATCGACCCTCAGGTTCCGATATGCAACCGAAGAATCAAACGGCGAGGCCATGAGCACGAGCTAAGAACTACTGGATAAGAGGCACGAGGCCGCTCTAGTCCAGCTGGCCGCCCAAAAGCAGCATATAGAAAGATATTACAACCGAAGAGCCAACCTTTGACACTTCAATATCGGAGACTTGGTGTTAAGAAAGGTAACACAGAACATTCGGAACTCGAACGAAGGAAAGTTATGACCGAATTGTGAAGATCTATATCGAGTCATCGAGATTACCGATAAAGGTTCGTTTGAACTCGAAGCAGGAAACAACGCACAACTACCAAACAACTGGAACGTGACTCATTTAGAATGCTACTACTGCTAAGGTACAACCTCTTTTACTTTCTTTATTTTTTAAATTACGCATTGGGCTAACACTTACAGGCAACATCCAAAGGAAAATGTAGTTATCAGGTCTGAAAGCACGCATTGTACTCTTTTTCTCTTGAACCGGTTTTGTCCCAAATGGATTTTTCGGTAAGGTTTTTAACGAGACAACAATAAATCATGCTAACTTAGAGTCGAAGACTAGTTTTAAATTAGAGTCAATGGTCGCATCAGCAGTATCCGAGCCTGCTCGAAGATCGACCTCGAACACTGGGGGCCATCACCCTCGAGTCATGATATTTATTAAGGAAGGAAACTTTGTGCTCGAACAGTTTAGGATCAGTGGTTAGGATTTATTGTAAGGGCCAAACGATCGAATGAACCGTGCCCGCATAGATCACCCCGGACATAATACGAGCTTTTGCATGCTTATAACCTTATACGTTACACACAGAAATGAAAGAAGAAAGTTTCTACCTTGCTAACAAACATTTTTTGCTTCTTCAAAGTATCGAGCCTAAGGGCTACTCTTACCCGGGAACTATCGAGCCCAAGGGCCGCCCTTATCCGAGCCCAAAGGGCTACCCCCACTCGGGGACTGCCTTCCGAGATAAATTCGGGCGGCTCGGGTTATCGAAACTCGAGGGCACAAAACCTATTAGGCAGTGCTCAAACGTAAAAGGCTACGGCCACCCTAAAAGTGGTTCGGAGACCTCCGAAGCCCGTAATCAAAACATAAGGCCTTCAACAAAATTGTAAACTTGTTCAAAGGTTACCCTCGACAAAGATACAATCTAACAACATTTAAGAAGTATCTTGGGGAAATTTTCATTCACTCCCAGCTTACACAAGTTCGTGCAAAAATTATATCGAGGACAGGTCTTGTTTGGACCTCCGAAAAGCAATTTATTACTACGTTTGATTCTGCGATAAGGCATTAAAAATATTTGTAATCGTAAAAAGATGCTAAGATAATAGACTTTCACATTGCCAAAAGAGAAATATTTTATATTCCGAAATATCTTTACAAAGGCCCAACAAAAATGGCCTCAACAAAATATATGTACAGGATACAAAAAAGCAAAACAAAATAATCCTAAGGCATCTACGCCTGATCTTCACCAGAAACCAACTCGTCACCCGAGCCGTTGGGGCCTTCGAGTTCTTCGGAGCCCTCGGAGCCTTTATCATCTTCGAGTTCACCTAGCTTCTTGGCCTCTATCTCAAGTCTCTTCGCCTCATCGATCTCGGCCAACAGGTCAAAGCCTTGGGCATGGATCTCTTTGAGGGTGTCCCTCCGGGATAGCCGCCTCACGTACTCACCAGTAGTCTTCAGGCAAGCCTCGACTGCTTCGACATCGGCCTTATACTGGGCTACCATCTCTTCAGCATCGGCAGAGGTTGTGCAAAGCTGAGACTTTATAGCTTCACATTCGTTACCGAGGGCATCCCGCTCTACCGGATCTGAGCTCAATTATGGTCGGAGTCCATCATTCAATTGGTACCACTTGTCGGCTTTTTCTTTTGCCACCCAGAGTTAAACCTCTACCGATGCTATTCTCCGAAGCTAGCCGGCCCATTTTGCTCTTCCAACCATCGGCCATGGCTTGGACCTCATTCAGTTAAGCTCGTAGTTGGTCGATTCGGTCAATCTTCTGCTGAACCTATGGGTGTTGGTCGATCCGGTCATTTACCATTTTTACCAGATCGACATATTCCCGCCTCAGGTTTGAAGCCTCCCTATGAGCCTCATCCAACCCGGCCTGAAGGTTCCTGATGGCCCTTTCGTGTTGCTCGCTGATAAGCTTGTACATATATCTTTTCTCGGCAAGCTCCTTGACCTCAAGATCAAGCTCGTTGACCTAAGCCCGATACCAAAGAAATCTTTCGTGATGAAGTACCGAGGCCTACAAAAGGGTAAAAAAAGAAAACGTGAGAAATATCAGAAACTAAGTCAAAGTTCGAAAGAGCATAATGATGCCTTACCCAATTCAGCGCTTGCTGCGCTTTGTTGAGTAGGCATGACACGTCTACCTCATTCATTTTTTCCTGGTCTTCTTCGGTCACCATGCATCAGAGGTAGCTCATTACTCCTACGGGAGCAAAGAGAACACGAGCATCCTCCAGGACAATGATGATTATCGACCTCTTACGGCCGGGATTCACACTCGGGGAGGGGAACTGGTTGATTAACTTTGGGCTTGAGTTCAGCCCATCGAATTTTGAAGACAGATCTTTTCTCGGCACTTCCAGGTCACCCAGCCCGGAAAAATCTTCCAAGTCAGATGAGTACACGCCGTAAAAAAAGGAACGAAGGGGATCGTCCATGCCATGAGCCCCTTCAATAGACCTCTCCTTCCCTGCTCGGGCCTCCTCGAGCATGGACTCGGTATAGGAAGGCGACCCTAAAATCTTTATTACACTGGGCGCCTCATTCGGAGCGTAGACAGCATCCTGAGAAGTCTCACACCCAGTTTCCTCATCAATCTCCCGAGTCTGAAGGAGACCGGCCTCATGGATCTCTTCCTCAATAGTCGCATGCTCCTCGGGAGGAGTCGACCCATGGGCCACAAAAAATCATCTTCCTCGGGCTCATCCCTGAGCCAAAGAAGCGAGTCCGAGTTGGATTTTCGAGAGCTAGAACTTTCCTTTGGCGTACAGGACAACCTTCTCTTTGGCTTCTTCTTCTCTGAGCTCGGGGAGCCTGAAGCCTTCTTTTTCTTATTTTCCCCCACTGCAGCTCTAAGCTACCCCAAAGTGGAGGGGTCAACAGATAAGTACACATCCGCATCCCCTCCTGAAGGCCTAAGTTCAATGGTCTTAGGCAAACCTACAAAAATAAAAGTGAAGAAAAGAGAGTAAGTACGATGCGAAAATGAGAGCTCAATGTTACCTATTCGGGGAAGGGTCTTACTGTGAGAACGATCCTCCCACCGACCCCTCGAGAGTTTGGGCCATGTGCACTCGGAATAAGGAATCTATGAACAAATGCCCTCGACTCACTCCTTGAGCCGAGGGATAACGTTTGGGACTCGAGCGACGGTTGCACCACCACAAGTGCTGTGAGAAAGAATGAGATGAACGTAAAATGGCGTTCAAAAGGAAAATGTACTTACGAGATGCATTCCACTTCTCGGGTAATGGTATGAACTCAGGGGGAATCAAGTATTTGGTCTTCACCCGTACGAAGCATCCCTGCCAGCCCCGGTCTCGGTCCTTAACGATACTCGAGAATGGGGCTTTGCTGGTCCGACATGTGAGCTTTATTAGTCCCCCTAGGAAGATTAGGGGATTGTATATGCGGAGTAGATGATCGATGGTGAACCAATGGGATTCGGTCTCATTCACGAAGTAACGAAAGAGGATCATGACCCTCCACAGCGACGGGTGGATCTAACCAAGGCATACTTTGTACCTCTTGCAGAAGTCCAAGATTACCGGGTCTACCAGACCTAATGTAAAGGGATAAGTGCAAGCACTTAGATACCCCTCCACATGGGTAGTTGACGAGCGCAAAACACACACTTAAATTGTGCTCGCTAGCCAAAGATTGTATAGTATAATTATCGTATCCACATGGATTGGATTTACACAGTATTCTCATAGTTTGTAGCTTGATTGCTATCTAGGAGGATCAATAGTTGAGATTTATATAATTAATAATCTAAAATGTGGTAATCGCAACAAAGGTAAGCAAGGAAGTTATCAATGTGAGAAAATGTGATTTTGATAGGATAGATGCAAGATAATTGTCTGGGATTTAACTCTAGATAATTCACTTCTAATGTTCAAGTGAGTCTCTCGAATTCACTTAATTATCAGTTCAAATATTTAGTAGAAACTCCTCTCTCGATTAAGTCTCAACCTCACAATATGAACAAATTTAAGCTCTGTGAAAATATGCAAGAATGTGTAGTGGACCGGTCTTTAGGAAAACCTCTTTCGATTATTCTCCTAACTAGATTTAATCAATAATTCAACTAGCCTCTTTCGATTACTTCAAAGAATCTATGAACTCAACCAATAATATAGTGGAAATATATCACAAGTTATGCCTCTTCCGATTACAAGAATAAGTGAATATAGATACAACAATTAAATCTTCCAAAAATGATTCAAATACATACAAATAGAGTTATAATCCACAAACAATTATCAATACACCAAATCCATCAAAACCCAAAAGGATCTACTCCATAGACATGTAGAAGTTCTTCACAAATGTAACAAAAGTATAAGAATACATAAATACAATCCAAACCTGGATCTTGAGTGAGGAAGGAATGATGAAATTCTTGTACTTGTGTTCTTCCAACCCCTCTTTAGCCTCCTTGGTCTCCTTAGGCCAAATTTGTGTCAAAAGTCCTGAAAATGGTATTTTCTCGTGTATTTAAGTCATCCCCCAATAAACCCCGGATGAAAATACCCCTTTTAGCGGAAATGGGATGATACTCTAACAAATTTGTACTACCGCGCTGCATGCCGCGCCGCACCATGCGACGCGGTAGTGGATATTTCTAGTACGATTTTGCAATTTGAGTTCTGGGCAGAATTTGCACTAGCGTCGTATAGTGCATGGCATAGTGCGTCACATTAGTGCAAATTTCTCAGAGTACAGATTTTTCTTCGATTTTGACATCCAGACTTGGTCCTCGACCCCTGAACACGATCCCGACTTACTCCTTTGGGCTTTTACTCAGACTTCAAAGCTCCAAATCTCTCGAATTAGCTCCATAACATCTACATCACTTGGAATCACTCCTACAAGGCATAAAATACATAATAAGTGCAAAACACTAGCGATTAAAGTTCAAACTCAGTTAAAGTGCAGTAAATTAGAGTGAAATAAGCGATTAAAATATGTAATTATAGCCTACCATCAGTAGTCATGGCGTCCTCAGGCCCGGGGACTACTACGTCCTTACTCGCCCAATTGCAGTCCTCTCGGACCACGGGAAGGACGTCTTCGGTAATAGAGCATATATACCTTGATACTCATTTACCCTGACCCTGCACCGATGAGGGATTTTTGACCTTAAAGTCATCTGCGGCTGAGCAGCCTCCGGGAATGAACATTTTCAAGGGAGGCTCGGGAGCAGGTTCATTGGTAGACGTGCCAGGAGTAGACTTCTCGAGGACGACTATATCAGGAGTGACTGCCTCGATTTTAGCGGTCGGTTGGGAAGAAGAAGAAGCGACTTGTTGAGGAACAGTATTGGATGTTTTGGCCATTGTTATCTGAAAAAGCTTGAAAGGTATAAGAAAAAGTTTTGAAAAATGAAGACTTAAGTGTGCAGATTTGGGTAAAGACTAGGTAAAACCCCGAAAATTACTAAGAAATTTTGAAGAACGGAGGTAAAGATGTGGAAGTACGAAGAAGGTGAGTAATAGCTTTAAGAATCGAAGGTAGAAGCTTGGTCAAACGGTGAAAAATAAACTAAGAATGAACGCTTTTATAGAGGTTTCGTCACGCTTCGCATTCAGAGGTGACATGCCGATGGCTGACACGTGTTCGAAGTTAGAACGATGCGACTGACGAGACGTTTCAGCTTCTTTGTAGTTTTTTTGCGGCGTATTAACGAAGGAGGTGAAAAGCATATGTCGTTTCTCATCGTTTCGGTGAACCCCCTCTCTAGGAAATGAGTGGACTATCTGTATACGGGTAAAATTGAGCCCGTTGAACATTTTGGTTTCCCGGTAAGACAAACGGGACTGGAACGTGATCATAAAGAATCAGAGTCTGGGTGGAAAACCTCTCACATCGGGGTTCTAGCATAACATACTCTCTTGGAAGCATCGGGGCCACATCTCCCGGGTCCGATTCGAGTTCCTCAATTTTGGAGAGCATTACCAAGCGGCCGAACACGACTAACAAAGAGTCGTGACATCCGTGCCCAACCGGATGTCACGACGTAAATCTCGGCCCGTATCAGCAATGAATGAGTGATTAGCATAAAGAAGAATTTTTATCCCTTTGTAGAATTGTACTTAGGGTGGAATTCCCCTACTATATAAAGGGGAAACTAATTGTTCATCAAACACATTGTAACTCACATTCAAGGCAATATACTCTTATTCTCTCTGTTATCCAAAATTCTTACTTTTGTTCATCAGTTCTTCATTAGTGTGAGCCCGAGATCGAAGGTAAGCACTTCGTTAAGCCGTTACTGAGTCCGGGATCACCTCCTTATTGGTTTGACAATTTATTACGTCTTTTACTTGTTTAATCTAACGCCATTTATCATCTGTATTGAATTAATCTGCATATTCTTAAAACCACATATAAATTCAATTGTTATCCGTTTTTAAGGGTAAACAATATGTTAATGGGATATTTCCGTGTGCCCCAACAAAAAAAGAAGATTCCTTGAGAAGGCGGAAAAGTCAATAGGATATTAGCAACCTCGGAATACCTTGTGCATAATAAAACTTGCGAATATATGCTAGTAAAGGTAGAAAGTCAATAAGAAAAAGGTGGAAAGTCAATAGGACGTAGGGACCTAGGAATAGAAACTGCAAACATCTATTGGGCCTAAGAACGACTTCTGATGGGCCTTCTGGGCCTATCATAAAAGACCAAAATCGAAAACATTATTTCTAGAGATTTTTCTTTTCTATATAATATTTGAAATTTATTTATTAAAATTATCTTAATTTTGTATATTATCCGCCCTAAATAAGGTTTGCTTACAATTATATATACAATCCACTATTAATACTTTAAATTTGGGAATTCAGTTACCATTTTTGCCTTAAATTAAGGTTCACTTACACCCTTTTCCTTTTTTTCTCTTTTTTTTTTATTAAATTAAAAATATATTTATCTGACAACAAACATCCTTCGGCGACCAAATTCATTAACGATATACATCCTTTGAGGATAATCCATTATGCCATGGTAGTAATACTTTTGAAGAGACATAAAAATTACTGAACCCACGTTTAGATCTGATGCTATAAATTTGGCCACCTTCTAATTTCTCCAACCATAAGCATTGAGAGAAGAAAACTGATCCTAATAGATTTAGAAATCTCGGAACCAACAAACTGATTAGTGCTCAAGATAGAAGACATACTATGTCAAGCGCTGCAATTTACTGGGGTCCAAAGTCTGTTCCTTTTTCACACTAAGCATTTGAAAAGCTGGATCCAATACCCAACCCAATTTGTATGATATAACATACAAATTAAAAATAAATTTCGTACAAATTTGATACATCAACAATAATATATAAACTAAAAACAAATTTTATATGACTATCTATATAGTATACAACTTATTTATAATTTATCAACAACTTTCATACATCATTTTTACCCAGTTAAATACAACTATAATATCATACAACTTAAATACAATTTTCATACAATGTCTTTTGTATATGATTTGTATATATTTGTATTTGGTGTGTTCTTCTTCTTCTCTGAAATTCCAATCAAAACTTCCTTTCTTAATACAATTTTGATACATATCAACAACTTTATGTATAAAGATAGTATCTATAACTTAAATACAAATTTCATACAACGATTCAGACATTATATAACTATTTTTTAACTTTCATACAACATTCAAATAAAAAAAATATATAACTACAACTGAATACAACTTAATTAATATAATTTATACACAACTATAATACAACTTTAATAAAAAAAAAATCGTAAGTATATTGTATGTCATATGTTCCCTTTCTTCTTCGAGTTTCAATATGAAATTCATCCAAAATCAAGTCTAATCTTCGACAAACACCCTCAAAATTGAGATATAAATTCCAAAGAATATCCCTAGTATTTTGCAACAACACCCAATCCAAACAACTAATAATTTTTGAAAACCTAAATTCGAATTCAATGCTTCGAAACTTTTTAATAGTTGTCAATGGTGGAGTATCAAACACCTTCAAAATTTATTGATTGACAATTTCAATTCGAATACCAATTGTGCAACATGAAACGAAATTGCTAAGTTAACACTCTATATTAAAACAATTGAAATTCATTGATAAAAAAAGAGGATAAAAAGCAGAGAAAAAACGAAGGAAGAAAAATTGGTGAAAGAACATAGAAAGAGAGAAAGAGAGACAAAGAGAGCACGGATGAGGAAATAACTGATTCCGTGTTCAATTCCTAATATAAAGAGATACTCATTAATACTAATTTGTATATAATTGATAAATTGTATATGCCATGTAATTAAGTTAAAATTTAATTAGGAAGGGTAATAAAGTTTACTAAGGTCTGGTAGCAACAAACCCAACATTTAGATTGAACACCTGGTTTATCATACAAAAATTTCGAATATGAGGTGTATTATTGAAAAAAACAGGCTGTCGTTTTAAATTAGGCAACGACATTTTCTCAGTAACATTGAAGTCAAACATGGTGACACTTAATAAAATATAAACACAGTGCAGAATCATGCCACCTTTTTATGCTACAGGGACTAAATGAAAAGGACATTATATTAGACAGTGTGTTTTACTTCTATACACTTACATTATCATGTTATTAATTAAAGACGTAAGTACAAGTAACTACACATAATAAATGAAATTAGTAATCTAAAAAATAACACAAGTAACTCCATATATTAGAGTAAATTGCATTGGTTTGGTAATATGAAACTTTTATTAACCTGTCTGCAAATAAGTTAAATCCAGTAGACAAAAAGTCAATGGAAACACCTGAATGGTGGATTAAGGTTCCGTCTGAGAACTGGTAAAAGGACGAACTAGCAAAAGCCAGCACTTAAGAGTACTTCTTGCTATCTTCTTCACTTCAGCAACACCACTTATTATTGGTTCCTTTCATTGGCATCAAATTTTGCAGCAAATTTTTATGCTGTATGTGGAAAGTAAACTCTAAATTCGTCGTTTCAAATTCTTAGATTTAACAGTGGAAAGAAGAAAAATATCAAACCGACAAATTAAATATCATGAAATGAATTGCCAACTAAAAAGGTCTTCTCTTCAATTTCAGGCACATGTTGTTTGGGATAAAGGATGGTCAAACAGGAAACTATGATGTCTAGCTACCCTCGTCATCAAACTACGAAATGCAGATATTTTAGCTAATAAAAAAATAAAGATTTTAATTGCGTGGGATGAGTTATATATATAAGATGTGCATTTGCGTACAAAGACTAGCTACCTTTAGTACAATAAAAGAAGGGATGGTGTCTGTGTTAGTAAACAATTAGAGTTGTTAAAGGATGATTATCTAATAAGTATAACTTGTGTATACAGGTAAAATCGAGGATACAGTTACTCCCGATTTTCCGTTGTGAAACAAGGAACGGCGTTACCTGTTACTGGTTCGAGTGAGACCGAAGATACCCACAGATCGAAACCAGAAACGGACGAACGATACAACGGATCTCGAGCATGGCAGAACTCGGAGAGAGTCAAGCTCGGTAAGATGAAGAATCGAGGGTAAAGTAAAGGCAGTTAAAGGAGACAAACAGGGAACCGAAATATCTGCCGTCAGGCGGGTATTGCGGCGCGGATCACGTTTGATATTGGCTGCGATCATATCTTCGTGGGAGGGAGGGAAGAAAAAGATTTTTACATTATTTAGACTTGTATCAGGGTTAAAACTCCTTTACTATATAAAGAGGAGGACCCCTTTATTTTTTGGGCACTATTTTCTATGCATAACAAGACAATAAAATTTACTTTGGCTCTTAGTAATCGTTTTAAGTGTTCTTCAATTGTTCGCTTGTTTATTCGGATCCGAGCTCTATCTCGAGGGCACAATCGAGACCAACCATCGGCATTTAAGCTAAACACAAGAGCTTAATTACTACGTCACTTTGGTTTATTCGTTTTATCTCATTTCAATTCAACTATTTACTGTTATTTGATCATTTGTGTTAAATTAAACTACATCTTCTTTAAACCGCGAACAAATTTAATTGTTATCTATTTTAAGGGGTAAGCAACTTGCATACACTGATAGAGTAATATTATTGTATTTATACTAGCATGTCACAAAATCATGAAAGTCAAAGCACAGAACGAAACAATGAAATGAGTAACATGGAAAAACCCAGAAACGAAGCAAAAGTATAAGAAAATTGGGTATTTTTTTTTATATTGTTATATAATTTAAAATTTAAATTTATTTGATTGCTTGTTCCTTTCAATACGACCTAGCAGCAAATAACTGGAACTTGATTTTTTGGCTACGCTTGAGTCATGACAATTTGACCATCTCCTTTCTTATTATTCTGCCCGTTTCATTCCGTTTTGAAAATTAACTATTCATTTGTAACTTAGCATTTCAAAATGTTCTGATTCAAGTCACCCGGGTCAAAATTTAGAAAGTCTAAACTACGTTTGGGCCACTTTGAATTCTTCTGGAATATGTATCTTGCTCTTACTTGGTACGATGTATTTGAACCATTAACAAAATCGTGAATTGCTTTGTAATATACTACTCCTATTATTTAATAACACCACTGGTTTTAGCCCAAAAACAATGAATTGGAATTAAACAATATGGTCTACATACTTCTTTTCCTTTTTATCCTATTCTTTTTCTTCCTCATCAAATGAACTGATAACATAGCTCCATCACATTTTAGTATTTTACAATATGAATATTTGGAAAGATTATAGGAAAAAGGATTTAGAGTATAAAATAGGTAATTTTTTATTGCGCGACCAGTGGATACTTGGAAATAAATTATTAGTTTTACTCTCTTTGGTCAGCTAAAGGGAATAGAGAAAAAGGAAAAAAAGTGCAAAGAATAATAACACATTTGATGGAAACAAACTGTCTACATTTTACAAATCTTGTATATGTTCACCTAATATATGAACAGCGAAGACATTTTACGAGTTTAATTGAGATATATTTTCCTCTTAGAATTGTTAACACGCTTTAGCTAGTTGTTATTTGATGAATATGGTGAGGGGCGTGTCCTAAATAACAAAGTCCATTACTCAAATAGTCACTCAACTATCCATAATTTTTTGGTAAAGTCATTTTTCTTTCATTTGTAACAGAAAATTCATTTAACTATGTTTATAACACTCAGAAGGTCACTCAACCAAATTTCTCAAATTTTTAATGGTCAAATACCTATTTTGCCCTTTAAATTGCGACCTTTATCTTCTTTCTTTTATATTTTGAATATTATTTTTATTTTAAATTTATATTATGGAATTACTTATAAAGAAAATAAATTTATTCATAAAGTAAAACATGCAAAATATTTTTCAAGCATATATAATGTTAGAATAATAAAATAATTGAGCACAATAAAAAATTTAATTAGAATAATTTATTCACATAAATGATTTTGATAATAACGACAAAACCTAAAAAAAAAATCAAAATTGAAATAAAATAGAATAATAACTTTTAAAACTTATATCTCATACGTTTAATATAAAAAATTTAAAATAGAGATATAGTTTATAATATATACTATATATGCTTAAAAGTTATGCTCAATTATTTATTATTTCAATATTATATATATGCTTAAAGGTTATTATTTATTATTTCAATATTATATATGCATAAAAAATATTTTAAACTTTTTTACTTTATAATAAATTTTATTTGTTCTATAGGCAAGTTCATAATATAGATTAAAAAGAAAAAAATCATAATATTTAAAATATATATAAAAATAAAAATTTAGAGGCTAAAATAGATATTTAGCCAGCAAAAGTTTGAAAAATTTGGTTGAGTGACCTTCTGAGTGCTATAGGCATAGTTAAATGACTTTTCTGTTATAAACGAAAAATAATAATTTTTCAAGATAATTAGGAATAATTCAAGGACCATTTGGGTAAATGACTTATTCAAGTTGTGAAGGCTCAACTAATATATTGGTCTGTTTGATAAATAATGATCACTGATTTTATTTTCAAAAAATGCCTCCACCTTACGTTTGAAAGTAAAGAGAGTATGACAAGAAAGGAAACCTATCGACTACACTAATTTCCAAATATCAGATAAGAAAGGCCACCAGATGAGAATATAAACAACTCTGATTTGTTGGTTTAGATAATAGCTCATGCATTAAATTTTTTGAAAAAGGGATAATCATCATCACTAAGGACCCGTTTGGCTATGAGTTTTGTCAAAATAAATTTGGAATTTATTTGGCAAATATATATTTAGCCATAGATTTTGCCCACATTTTGACAAAATCCCAAATTCTAAATCCCAAAATCACCTCAATTGTTGATTTTGGGCCAAAACATGACACAGTCATTTTTTAAATTTTTTAAATATTACCCCAAACTTTTATAGTTTGTAAAAGAACTCACATTTATTACGACCAACCAAACCATATCTGCTCACTTGCCTCTCATTAAACTTATTTATGTTCAAGACTATGGTTTGTGATAATGATAATGAATGGTATTGATGAAGGTTCTGTATATACAAGATAGCAAGTTTGTTTGTTTGGTACTAGTGGGTATTTGTGATAGTTTTTAAAACTTGTGGGTATAAGTCATATTTCATGTTTTTTCAAATAAAAAGTAAAATATATTTTGAAAAATTATGTCCAAACACATTTTCATCTTCAAACCAAACTTCACCCAAATCAATTTTTTCAAAATAAATTTGGCCAAACGCTAGCTAAATTAATGTTGCCTTCGTTATCTCAGAAAAAATCATGTAATAAGTCGTAATTATCTTTTCCCAATTATTATATAAGACATCTATATGTTTAAACAGTTGGAAGTAGTACACGTTCTTTTCTGTTTTATTTTAGAAAGGCGTGAATATCACGTCCCGTGCAAGTATTAGAAAATGAAATGACATAGGAAGTATCCTCGAAAAATGGACTCATCTACTAGTCTAATTTATAGGTGTCAAGGGGCCGGGCCGGATAGGGCAAAAGGGAACCGATCCGATTTATCCGGCCGATTTTTGATTATTTTTTATCGAGTTTACTGTTTTCGAGCTTTCTCGGTGCAAAATTTAACCGGAATGGTTGCGGGCCGGTTTTTTTTTTTCTTTTTTTTGTAATTTGTATAACAATTGTAATTTATATTAAGATAAAATAAAAAAATATAAAACACTAATAACTAACGTATAAAAAGAATATTTAAATAAATTTCAAAGACTTTAAAAGCCTTATATTTGAAAAATTCATTACGAATTTAAGATAATACAATGAACATGAAAAAAAATATATTGCAAATAGAAGATAGAGGTTGAAAACATATGGTTGCCAACAAGAAGAGAAAAACAACAACAACAACAACAACAACAACCCAGTATAATCCTACTAGTGGGGTCTGGGGAGGGTAGTGTGTACGCAGACCTTACCCCTACCCTGGGGTAGAGAAGCTGTTTCCAATAGACCCTCGACATCCTTCCCTCCAAGAACTCCCACCTTGCTCTTGGGGTGACTCGAACTCACAACCTCTTGATTGGAAGTGGAGGGCACTTACCATCAGAGCAACTCACCTTGTCAAGAAAAGAAAAACAAAAGAAACCGAATTCATAAATAAATTTTGTGATGCATTTGAATATTTTTATGTTTAACTATATGCTATTTTAAACTTACTAATTCTTATAATATAGATGCATATATCATAGAGCCTATTAAAAGAAAACCTCTTCTAACAAAAAATTTTCTATGTGAAGGTTCATTCATCCCACTTGCATATGAGTCAATCTATAGTGTTTTTTATCCGTAAAATAATACAACTGAATTTATTACGTGATTTATAGGCAAGCGAACCGATTTGATCCAAAATGATAAATAAATAAGATTAAAAATAAGACTTAGCGTTAAAACCAAAGGAAATAATAGGCCAAGCTCCGGGAGCAATGCTTCCGAGGATAGAAATAAGAGCAATATAAAACAGAAAGTAAAGTTGTATATTCTTTAGCTTAGGAATATAGTATAGCATAAGTTTTGCTAGAGATTTCGTGTCCTTACAATGACTGTTGAAGCTACTATTTATAGTTATACATAGGAAACAAGATCCTAGGATCAAGCCTCTCTTAAATGACAATAAAGGGGGCCATTGATGAATATGTAACGACATGCTATGAATGCCAAAATTCTTTGCAATGACTGCCTATTTAATACTAGAGACTATTCTTCATTAAATGTCGTCCGGTGACAAACATTCAACCCGCTCACATTGATCATGTTTCCCTCGGGGTTTATCCGGTGCCTGATCTCGTCCAAGTCATACCTCTATTTGAGATTATGAAACGGTCGATCCAATAGTAATACCCAACAGAGAGTCGGGATCGAATTCCACATGGAGCTATATGAATGGAGTTTAGAAGTATATATTGTGGTGAATGAGCTTGAACTATCTTAAATTACACTTCCTCAAGATTTGGTTGATTCTAAGTCTAGTTTAAACTAAGATTGCAAGATAAATAATTAAAACTAAGAAATTATTTTTGTTGTTGCTTTCAAATAGTGTAAAAAGCCTAGGGCTATGACATTCACCTAGGTGTTTGCCTAACGGGTTGTAAACTTTAAAACTTGTTTCGTTGGTCAGGGTGTATTATAGCTATCAACTCTCAAGTACCCACTCAGTACCTCTCGGTAAGAAGAGAGTGATTTTTCCCAGTTTGGCTTTCTCAAGTCCAAATGGGTATTGAACAAAACAGTTGATAAAATGCTCAAGTCGGGTTTTACTATCTCTAGGTTCAACCCTTTAATTGGGACTATCAGTCTCTTGATTTTATCCCAAATTCTTGTTAGCCAAGTTTTTCTAGACTAAGTCTCTCTTTCTCAATAAGAGCCCAAGTCAAATAGGCATGAACTAATGTTTGCAACCATTAATTCTACAATTAAAAGCAAGAACAAGGCTAAATAATAAACTCCCAACAATAAACAAGCCATAAATCAAACACCCATTAGGTTCATACACTAGGGTTGGGTCACAACCCTAGTTAAAAATCTAGCTACTCATAATGGGTATAGAGGAAAATAAAGAAGAAAAGATGATAAAACTCATATTGTAAGACTAAAAGATAAAAATCCATTGTTAAATCACCAAAGTAAGCTAAAGTTGCCTAAAGAGGTAAGGAAACACGACTACAAGACTTTCAATATTCAAAACTTAACCTAATTTCGTGAAAGTAGTGTATTTATACAAAGCTAAAATTTTCAGACAAAATTGCCCTTTCGGAGGTTCTACAGCCGCACAATTATATGTGCGGTCCACACTTCTCTTCAGATCTTGACAGGAGTTGACTTTGCGGCTGCACAATTCAGGATTGCGACTGCATCTCTCATGTTCTGTAGTCCGTACAATTCTAGGTGCGGCCGCACTGGGCTCTTCTGCGGACCACACATTTCCTGAGTGAGGTCGCATAGCTGTTTCTGCGGCTGCACAATTATTGTGCGATCCACATTTTTTCTTGAGCTTGAAATGAAACTCTCTGAACTTTGGCTCTTACGTAGCTTCTGCGGCCACACAATAATTATGCTGTCCGGACTTTACACTGGGGCTCTGTTGATTTTTCTTCACATTCTGCGGCCGCAGATAGAAATCTTCGGTCCGCACTTGAGCTTCTGTGCCTGATTTTTGTCCTTGTTCAGATCACTCCTCCTTGAGTTGGATTTCATCGTAGTGGCTCATTTTCCAATACTCCTGCAGGTAAGCATATTTCATCAATTTTCGGGAATACAATTAGACACTTTTGAACTAAAACGAAAGTCAAAAAGCGCTAATAAGTAGTCAAAATTCCCACTTATCAACTCCCCCAAACTTAAGCTTTTGCTTGTCTTCAAGCAAATAAGGTAATTCCCACCTCCACAAGATAAGAGCTATTCCATCTAATCTAAGGTGAATCAAACACACATCAATTGGGACCAACAATTATCCACAACACTTATGAATTATCATCAAGACAATGATTTGAAATTTTAAGCACAAATAGTTCTAATGTGATACTTGAGCATCAAGAGTTGACTTTACTCATCAAGAAAGTTCGTTCTTTCTTGTAGGTTATTGTGGATCCCAAACTCCTCTTCCTCTACTCTCTGTTAGCATATCTCACTTAAGAATGTATCACTCACTTCAAGAATTTGTAAAAAGTTCGTTCATCTCTCTCAAAAGAATGTCACAAGTACGGCTCTAAGTACCATATGCTTGCTATTCATGTAAATCACCACTAATATAAGTTCACTCGGTTTGAAATCACATAGGGCTTTTTCGGAATGTAATGAAGGCCTTTTGGACTAAGGTAGGAAATGTTGGAATAGAACGGGTTCATCTTTCCGTAAGTACTCCATTTTCTCTTTTTGGCTTATACTTTGCCGACTCTTTGAGGCATTTTCTTTTTTCCTTAGGGGAACTAGAGAGACTTAACATCACTCTTTCTTGGTCATGATATTCATTTTCTCCTTCTTTGTTTTCTCCATACTTTGCATCGTTGCTTTTCTTTGAGTCCCTTTCAACTTTTCAATTTATTCACTTTCTTTTTGCATTTTTCTTTTGTCATTTCTTTCTTTTTATTTGCCTTTCCTTTTCTTCATTTCTTTTCTCTTTTTGTACCTTGATACCACTTTCAAACATCTCGTCTTTCCCCCAAACTTATGTTTTAGCCAATTGTTTCTGAAGAGTTGTCAAGGAAAGCTCGGGTACCAAGAGAGGGTCACTACAAAACGGATAAAGGCTTGTAACATGGTTATCAAATGAGAAAGGTTTTAGGCTCAATATGGTTGACTAGGGATAACAACATTGGTGGGCCATGGAAAATTTCAAACGGGTCGAGGAGGGTCTACAATCACTTCTCAAGCCAAGCAAAACTTAAAATTTTGCCTAGAAACACATTTGGGGAAAGTTCTAGACCATTCGCACAAGTACTTGGACTTGCAACAAAACATCTCTCCTAATGGTTCAACTAAATCACTCGATGATTGTCTAAGTCAACACAAGAGTCAAAAGGTCACAAACTAAAGCTATTTCTTTCCAAGAACTTATTTTTAATCATAAGCATGTAGTTAAGTGTGTTGGTACCAAGTGAAGTATGCTTGACTCTCTTATTCATTATTACTACTGTTCTTACCTAAACATAAAAAAACGAACTCAATCCCTTAAGAAGGTTGTCACGCCATCCATCATTGGGAAGAGTCACCCGGTTCACATAAAAATTACCTTTGGAAAGAACTATGGCATTAAGAAAATCAAAAGTTTATTGATCACTTAAACATGAATAGAAACTACTAACTTAAAAAGAAGCTATTAAAGTAAATAAGAAGCTATTAGACTAAACATTGACTACTAATAAAGCAAAATAAAGAAGCTATGAAGTAAACTACTGAAAGCATAATAAATGAATATACACACTGAGAAAGGGAAAGAGAATATATACATCAATAGAGAGAGAAGAATATGTACATAATGAAAGTAAAAATAAAAAGAGAATGTTATTAGTTATTACAGGCCAATGTCAAATATCAAATCAAAATAGACTCCACCCCCTGAATAAAAATAAGCATTATCCCCAATACTTAACAAAATAAAAACAAGGAAGGAAAAGAGTAGAGAGGACTCCCTATGTGGTCTTAGTGTCCATAGCAGCATCACCTCCCTCAGGCTCCTCCAATTGGATCTCATCATCCTCTATTCGGGGAGAAGCTGAGTTGGTGAACATCTGTAGCACCGCCTCAGCAGTGTGGGCAGCGAGGTCTGGCTCCTCAGACTGGCCAGCTAGTGCCACTGTTGCTGATGGTGCTACTGGGTCTGCTGGTACTGATGGATTTGTCTCCATCAGTAAGTCAAATGGAAGATCTCCAACAACTACTATCTTGGTCACCTCTCGTCTCAACTTGTCAAATGATTTCCTTGAAGCCTGGGATTTCCTCGTCTTCTTCACCTGCTTCCCAAGTTCCTCAATTGCTCCCTCACGTGTCACCAAAGTGCTCATGATGGTCTTTTGATTCTCCAAAATATTCTTCAAAGTTTCCTCCACTGTCGGAGGAGTCCTTGGGTAGAAGTCTGTGTTGCAACAGCATTGGATAGGTCAGACAGCTTTGCAGTAGCTGTCTGCATCCAGTTGTTGAGACTCGCCAGTATCTGGGAGACTCGCAGCGCAGAGAATGGATAAGTAGAAGAGGAAGGCACTGATACTGATGGCCCTGAAGATGGAGGTGGAGGCATGGCAGTTGTATTGGTAGAAGGCCCGGCTGTTGTGGAAGGCATGTTAGCTGAATCTGCAACTACCACCGACGGCTCATCAGACTGGCCTACGGTAGTAGTCGACTTACCCTTGTTCTTCGGGTTCCTTGGGTCCTTCAGAGTGTACCAGGAGAAGGGCTTCTTAGCTCTAACCTTCGTATCAAAGCTCTTGGGCTCCACCCCCGCATCTGTGAGATACTCCGTGATAGTGTTGGGATACAGATAAGAGCTTTCACCTTGCCTGACAACCAGAGACATGTTGGCCGACATGATGGCACCCACATTGATTGGGTACCCAGCCATTATGGAAACAACTAGGACTGCCCGAGGGATTGGGAGATTATTTTCATTCCGGCTTGGGCCTATGCTGCACACAAATGGTTGCCACCCTTTTGCTTCAAAGTTGAGGGTGTTCCACTGAATGGGAACCCCAAAACTGTTTTGCCACATTTGGATTATACCTATCCAAGCCTTTCAAAATAAACTGACGCTCAAGTGTGAGCGATCTCTGAGGCCACCACTCTCGAAACTTGTTAAATGTTGTCAGGATCACAAATCTGTCTTCCCAAACTTCCTTCTTCTATGACCTCTCAAGGCCGGTAACTCTAGTATCACCCCCTCGACCTTCATCCGGAATATCATCATCATCATCAACTGTGACTGGTGCATCCGGGGCATGAGTAGATGAGGGTTCTAAACCCTGACTGTTATCTTCCAAACCTTAGAAGTGCTTGCTGAGGTGGAAGGCTCATCTCGGAGCTGGAATTTCCTTTGAAACTGTTGTGGCTGAGATTGGGCATTAGGCTGCTCTTCCACAGAGTTGCCCCTCTGATGCTTCCCTAGATGGGACGAACGAACTTGATTCAGAGGGCTCTGCAGCACTACTTCGCCCGGCGGCTGCCTTTTTAGATATCACTTTTTGCACGGAGAGTAGTAGGGTACCCCTGCCTCGGCCTCGGGAGGGTTCACCCCTCCCCTTGGATGTATCACCTCGTCCCCGTGATCTAACAATTTTCTGCAATACATAGCAACAGGAATCAGTTATAGTTTAAATCCAAAGTATCAAATAGTTATAGACAAACAATATGCAGGTTGGGGAAGTGCGGTCCGCACATTTTTGGGTGCGGCCGCAGATGGGCTTGTGCGGACCGCACAATTTTGGAGGTGCAGCTACACTAATGGTTCTATGGTACGCACAATTTTAAGTGTGACCGCACAATTGAAGTGCGGTCCACACAATCTTGAGTGCGGCCGCACAATTGCAAGCTCCAAAATGGTAACTCTCTGAAGTGAGAGAATTGATCGATCTGCGGCCGCACATACTTTTCTGCAGCCGTGGTTAAATTTCTGCGGACCACACAATTTTGAGTGCGGTCTGCACAATCATTGCACAATTTTTGCCCTAGCCCAATGATCTGCGGACCACACAATTCCTTGTGCGACCGCACAATTCAAAAAACAAATGGCAGTCACTTAGATTTTTTTAATTCATGCACAATTTAGACATGGTATTGGCAATTTAGACATGATACACAGTTTACCCATCCCCCAATTAGCAACTAGAAAGTTACCCACACAATTTTAAGCACATATGATGATGAATTTGACATTAGGCCTAAAAATAACTACACTAACTATGAACAAAATTAAGAAAATTGAAAAATTTGAAGATGAATTGAACCTACCAGTGATGTAGTGATGCAAGGAAGAATCAAGGAAGATGGAGTAAGTGTGAGATGCTTGAATTAATTTGAGTGCACTATACTGGCCTTTGTGTTAAGTGTTCAGAGTGTGTAAAGTTTGAACAGTGTGAGGGGGATCCTATTTATAGTTTGACCGACTAGGGCAAAAATGCTAAGTGTGAGGGGGATCCTATTTATAGTTTGACCGACTAGGGCAAAAATGCTAAGCTGAGTGCGGCCGCATAATTTTATGTGCGGTCCACACTCCTTACCTGTTACCAATTACCCTTTTTGACGATCTGTGATCCGCACATGTTTTAGTGCGGCCGCAGATGTTGGTGCGGACCGCACAATTCCTTGTGCGACTGCAGATCGACCATTTCTCTAACATGCAAACTTCATAGAGTTTGCAATTTCTGATCTCTAGTTGTGCGTCCGCATAAAGAACTGTGCGTCCGCAGACTCCTTTCTACTGTGGCATTCAAAATTCTGCAGTCCGCATAATAAATGTGCGGTCTGCACTTTTTTCACACTTAGCCATTTTCACTGAGCACAGTTCCTGCAAAGCACACTCATTCCTGCAACACACTTCAAAACTAGTTAGCACAAAATAAGACCTATCTAAAAAAGAAGAAAAATAAAAATAAAAAGAAACATGGGTTGCCTCCTAAGAAGCGCCTGATTTAACGTCGCGGCACGACGCAAATTACCATCAATCACTTGAAGTGAATCACTGCCACGATGTGGACATCACATTTCCAAGATAATGCTTCACTCGGTGACCATTGACTCTAAACACTTCATCATTTTTATTCTTCAAGTCTAATGCACCAAAGGGTGTCACACTCATAACTTTAAACGGGCCACTCCATTTAGACTTCAACTTTCCCGGAAACATCTGTAACCGAGAATTGAACAATAACACAAGATCACCTTCTTCAAACTCCTTGTTCCGGATATACTTGTCATGGAGGTACTTCATATTCTCCTTGTATATGGATGAACTTGTATATGCATGGTACCAAAATTCATCTAGCTCATTCAATTGTGCCACCCTTAAGTTGGAGGCGACATCTCACTCAAGATTTAGCTTCTTCAAAGCCCACATGGCCTTGCGCTCAAGTTTCACTGAAAGGTGACAAGCTTTCCCAAACACTAACCGATATGGAGACGTCCCAATCGGTATTTTGTAAGCCGTCCTATAAGCCCATAAAGCATCATCAAGTTTCTTTGACCAATCCGTCCAGTTGACATTCACTGGTTTTGACAAAATACTCTTGATTTCCTGGTTGGAGACTTCCACTTGATCTTTCAGAGTAATAAAGATTTGATTGTAGCCTGAATACCCATCTAGAAAGCAATAGAATGCCCGACCGACAAATCGATCCAGCATTAGGTCAAGAAATGGAAGTGGAAAATGGTCTTTCCTGTGACTTTGTTTAGCTTCCAATAGTCTATGCACACTCTCCACCCGGTCACCGTTCTTGTTGGAATTAACTCATTTTTATCATTGGTGACCACAATTATGCCCCCTTCTTCAGAACACATTGCACCGGCGAAGTTCACGAACTGTCAGAAATGGGGTAGATAACCCCGACATCCAACCACTTTATGATCTCTTTTTTGACCACCTCTTTCATTGCTTCATTTAGCCTCCTTTGATGTTCAATGGAGGGTTTGGAATCCTCCTTCAAATTAATCTTGTGCATGCAAAATGCGGGGCTTATTCCTTGAATATCCGCCAATGTCCATCCAATAGCTTTCTTCCTCTTTTGTAGCACCGCCAATGTAGAGTCTACCTGCACGTTAGTCAAACAAGAGGAAAGAATAATCGGTAAAGTAGAATAAGGGCCAGGGAATTCATACCTGAGATACGGAGGCAATGGCTTTAACTCCAAAATGGGAGGCTCCTCGATTGAGGGCTTTGTTGGAGGAGTCTTCCGATTTTCAAGATCCAAGGACAATTTGCAGGGTTCATAAGTGTACGACCCCTTGCAATGAGTTCACGCATTCCACATAGCCATCCGTCTCGTCATCATCAAGGTTAAGAAAAACAGCCTCCAAAGTATCATCAACATTCATCGTGGCACTAATATCATCAATAATCACATCGGTCACCAAGTCCACAAACGAACGCACTTCATTGCTATTCGGTTGTCTCATAGATTTGCACACATAGAAAACCACCTTTTCATCACTCACCCGGAAAGTGAGTTCACCGGCTTCCACATCAACAAGAGTCTTCCCCGTAGCAAGAAAAGGTCTACCCAGAATAATCGACACCTCATAGTCCACTTCACAATCAAGAATCACAAAATTCATTGGGAGAATAAATTTATCAACACGAACCAACACATCATCAGTTATACCCAACGGTCTCTTCATGGTACGATCCACCATTTATAATCTCATAGATGTGGCTATTGGTTGCCCAATTCCCAAATTCTTGAAAACCGAATAGGCTATCAAATTGATACTTTCCCCAAGATTACAAAGAACTTTAGCAAAGTCGGCACTCCCAATAGTACAATGGATTGTGAAAGCGCCGGGATCTTCCAATTTAGGAGCCATTGAGTGCACAATTGCACTCACTTGATCAGTCATCTTTATAGTTTCACAATTCATCGACCACTTCTTTGTCACCAAGTCCTTTATGAACTTTGCATAACCAGGAATTTTCTTCAAAGCCTCAACCAATGGCACATTAATAGATAGACTCTTCATCATGTCAATGAACTTTTTGAATTGATTCTCGCCATTTTGCTTGGCAAGCCTTTGAGGATATGGAGGAGAGGCCTTGTCATTGATGTCTTAGCCTTTGGCACTACCGGTTTCGGTATTTCAATAATGTGCTCCCTAGACGGGTTCACTTCTTCTTGAGTCTCCTCCACATTTTCATCAATATCAATTCTTACTTCATCATTTGCTTGCACTACATTGTTCGGGATCTCATCTTCTTGTACCACTTTCTCATCATCCATAATTTTCCTTTGACTTGAGGTGGGTGCATCCCCACCTTTTTCACTCCTTGTAATAACGGCCATGGCATGTCCCGTGTTGTTCCCACCCTTTGGGTTCACCACCGTGTCACTTGGTAGTGTCCCCTAGGACGAGTATTTAAAGTTTGCGAGATTTTCCCCAATTGAACTTCCAAATTACAAATTGAAGTGTTGTGAAAGGCTAGTTGGGCATCAGAGTCGGCATTCTTCTCCATCATTTGTTTAAACATGTTCTCAATTCGTCCCATCTCATTGTTGGAAGAGCTTGGACCATGGAAATGATAAGGAGGCAGGTTGCTCGGTTATTGATACATCGGGGGCCTTTGAAAGCCCGACCCCCGATTTCCTTGGTTATTGTTCCATCACCCTTGGTTGTTACCTCCCCAATATCCTTAACTTTTTCCACTCCAATTGCCTTGGTTATTTTGACTATTCCAATTTCCTTGATTGTTTTGATTGTTCCAATTCCCTTGGTTGCTACCACTATTCCAATTATCTTGGTTGCTAGAATTCCAATTCCCTTTGATTACCATGAGGTCGCCATTGTTGTTGATTCGGGCCTTGAGAGTTGTTTCTTTGCCCTTGGAAGTTGTTCACATATTGTACTTCCTCCTCTTGTTCATTATAAGATTCATCGTGATCAAACCCACTATCTTCTTGCACATAATGTTCTGCACAGTTTTGCACTTGATGACCCTTTTGCCTTCTCTTGTTTACCATCATATTAACTCCCTTCATTGCATTGACTTGCTTAGGACCTTACACTTATTGAAGTTGAGCCTTGGCTAATTGATTCATTGTGGTGGTCAACTCGGAAATTATTTGCCCATGATCATGCAATTCTTTATGTAGGTTAATCACGTTTGGATCACCTTCAGGAACATTTGCTCTACTTTGCCATACCGATGAAGTATCCGCCATTTCATCTAATATCTCACAAGCTTCCGCATATGGCATTATCATGAAATGTCCACTAGCAAGTTGGTTGACCACGCATTGATTGGTAGTATTGATACCCCTGTAGAAAGTTTGTTGAATCCTAGCCTCAGTCATGTCATTGTTTGGGCACTCTTTCACCATAGTTCGATGCCTCTCCCATATTTCACGCAACGGCTCATTGGGTTCTTATTTGAATGCTAGAATCTCGTCTCTAAGAGTAGCCATATGCCCAGGACAAAAGAACTTGGAAATAAATTTCTCCGCCAATTCATCCCATGTATGGATGGAATGGTTTGGCAACCTTTCTAACCAATCCAAGTCTTTCCCCCGTAGAGAGAAAGGAAATAGCCTCAACCTTAAAGCATCCTCAGAGATGTTTGTCTGTTTACTCCCCCGGCAAGTGTCCACAAACCCTTTCAAGTGTTTGTACGCATTTTGATTCGGAGCCCCGATAAAAAATCCTCATTGCTCTAGCAATGTGAGCATAACATTTGTGATTTGAAAGTTGCCCACCCTAATGCGGGGCGGGACTATGGCACTTGCATACCCTTCATTCGGAAACACCCGGTGTGGAGCCGCTATTGGTGGATTTGGGGGTGGAACGAGAATGTTGTCTTGAGGCGGTCGGCCTCGTCTATTTGATTGAGGTTCAAGAGGAACCTCTTCAACTTGGTCATCTTCAACGTCCACATCCCCCAAAGGCATGTTTCCGAGAGGATCATTTTTGTTGAGAGCCATTATTTCACCTATAATTGTTTCACAAAAAAGATTGGTAGCATAGAAGGAAAAGAAGACAATTCACACACAAAATCAAATATATAGCTAAATCTGTTTTTAGCTCCCTGGCAACGGTGCCAAAAATTGATCGCGTCCAAGTCACACCTCTATTTGAGGTTATGAAATGGTCGATCCAATAGTAATACCCTACAGAGAGTCGGGGTCGAATCCCACAGGGAGCTATATGAATGTGATTTAGAAGTATATATTGTGGTGAATGCGCTTGAACTATCTTAAATTAAACTTCCTCAAGATTTGATTGATTCTAGGTCTAGTTTAAACTAAGATTGCAAGATAAATAATTAAAACTAAGAAATTATTTTTGTTGTTGCTTTCAAATAGTGTAAAAGGTCTAGGGCTATGACCTTCACCTAGGTGTTTTCCTAACAGGTTGTAAACATTAAAACTTATTTTGTTGGTCGGGGTGTATTATAGCTATCAACACTCAAGTACCCACTCAGTACCTCACGGTAAGAGAGTGATTTTGCCCAAATAAGCTTTCTCAAGTCCAAATGGGTATTGAATAAAACAGTTGATAAAATGCTCAAGTCGGGTTTTACTATCTCTAGGTTCAACCCTTTAATTGAGAGTATCAATCTCTTGATTTTATCCCAAATTCTTGTTAGCCAAGATTTTCTAGACTAAGTCTCTCTTTCTCAAGAAGAGACCAAGTCAAATAGGCATGAACTAATATTTGCAATCATTAATTCTACAATTAAAAGCAAGAAAAAGGCTAAATAATAAACTCCCAACCATAAACAATCCATAATTCAAACACCCATTAGGTTTACACACTAGGGTTGAGTCACAACCCTAGTTAAAAATCTAGCTACTCATAATGGGTATAGAAGAAAATAAAGAAGAAAAGATGATAAAACGCATATTTCAAGACTAAAAGATAAAAATCCAATGTTAAATCACCAAAGTAAGCTAAAGTTGCCTAAAGAGGTAAGGAAAAACGGCTACAGGACTTTCAATTTTCAAAACTTGACCTAATTTTGTGAAAGTAGTCTATTTATACAAAGCTGAAATTTTCAGACAAAATTGCCCTTTCGGAGGTTCTGCAGCCGCACAATTATATGTGTGGTCCGCACTTCTCTTCAGATCTTGACAGGAGTTGACTCTGCGGCCGTACAATTCTGGATTGCGGCTGTATCTCTCATGTTATGTGGTCCGCATAATTTTAGGTACGGCCGCACTAGGCTCTTCTGCGGACCGCACATTTCCTGAGTGCGGTCACATAGCTGGTTCTACGGTCGCACAATTATTGTGCTGTCCACATTTATTCTTGAGCTTGAAATGAAACTCTATTAACTTTGGCTCTTACGTAGCTTCTGCGGCCGCACAATAATTATGCGTTCCACACTTTGCACTGGGGCTCTGTTGATTTTCCTTCACATTCTATGGCCACACTTGAGATTTTGTGCCTGATTTTTGTCCTTGTTCAGATCACTTCTCCTTGAGTTGGATTTCATCGTAGTGGCCCATTTTCCAATACTCCTGCAAGTAAGCACATTTCATCAGTTTTCAGGAATACAATTAGACACTTTTGGACTAAAACGAAAGTCAAAAGGCACTAATAAATAGTCAAAAATCCCACTTATCAGTGCCAACTATAGTTGTTGTTCCCGGTCCTGATTCTCACTTGATTTATCTTTCATCTGTCTCCAGTTCCATGTATCGTCCTATCATTCGATCATTTAATATAAGCCAATTTTACCCTACACAGATAGTCCCTCTGCTTTCCAGTGACATATATTTCTGTCATCGAAAAGCTGGTGAAGATTCCTTTCTTCGCGGAAAATCTTTCGGAAGCCTTCTGAACAGTCTTTGACGCTTGATAGGACGCACGTCTGTTCGCATTTAATACCAGAACACATGTTGTCCCACGATTTAGCAATATTTTTTTTGGATCTTGAGGTAATCGTGGCCGTGATTTCTGCCATCTATATATTTACTTATACTCATCATTATACCTCTTTCACTATCCAAAGCCCTCATAAGTTCATTATCTTCTTTGCTCTTAACCTTCTTCTCCTTTCATCTCTTTCTTTTTCTCTTAACCCATAAATTCTTTATTGTCATAGCTTCTTTTACTAAGTCCTCTAAAAACTCCGGTCTTCTCTTTGGTGGAGGCCCGAAGAGAAGCAAAGACAAAGAGGTTGATGTTGATGTTGATCCTCGTACGGTGAGCACCAGCCCGTGCCGGCCACAACCACTGTGGTCATTGATGACGACGGGAAAGCTAATGATGAAGAGGCTCTCCTTCAACGGAGACAACAATTTTCATCAGCTCAACAGAATGCTCAATCTGGAGAGCTTAGAGCCCCAACCGAAGGCGAGGTCCGAGCGCTTTGGGGAGAAATGAAGATGGTAGAGAATGTCGATTCTCACTTTCCGGTCCCAATTGTTGCACTCGGTCATGTGAGTTCGAAAACCTGGCCTCTTTTGTCTTTGGTTGATGAGCAACCAATAATCAACACTGCCTATGTTGCAGCTTTCTCTCAACCTACAACACCATCAGCTTCATCCCCCTCCACACTAGTTGTGCCTACATAACCAACAACTCTTACATCTCCGCCTCCAGCCACCGATGTCCGATAAGAAGATGTTTCTCCTCCCCAGTCTCCCGATCACGGGAATTTGGGGCATAATTATTCACCCTTTCTCCTGATCCCTGGGGAAGGAAGAGCATCACTCTCTCGGTTTCGAAAGAGTGTCATTTGCTGTCCAGGCCGGTGGAGCTTGCCAATTACCTGAAGTTGATGGCTTCAGAGAAAGATAAGAGGATTATACATTCCCTCTACGAGGAGTGTATGTTGAACAACGCCATGCACAATGCGGCAGCGGTACCGTACTTGTTCACTTACTGTTTATTTTTTGTTTACCCGTTATAATGGGTTTTCTGACTCCAGTATATGTTTTACAGACCAACTTCCTTGCTTCCGAAGGCCTTCAGAGATTGATCCTTGATAAAGAAGGACTTATGTTCGAGCAATATCAGTTGTTGGACGAGAGGAATAAACTCGTTGTGTGCCTACCGGTGCTAGAGGCAAAGGCTACTGAAGCTGTCGAGCTTGAGGCTCGGTTGCAGCAAAGTGAGCAGGAAGCGATGGCTTATAGTCAAGAACCCACTCAGCTACATATACAACTTCAAGATGCTAAGGCTAGTGGACTGAGTTTCAAGATGCTGCTCTTGCTGTTTCCGAGCGCGAGTCTGCCTCCATTGAACGAGCAAATGATTTGGAGGCAGCCTTGAACTCCAAAGTCGAAGAGAATATTGTTGCCAAAGAGAAGCAAGCTCGGATGGAAGAAAGGTATAAGAAGATCATGGATCAAAATAGGGTTTACATATCTATAATCCATGATATTGATCTTAGCCTTGGTGCCACGAGATCAGAGCGGGATGGCCTTTTGGCTGAGTTTGATAGGCTTAAGGAAATGCTCTAGCACCAAGGGGATTTCCTCATCTTTGAAAAGTCATATTCTATGTACCATATGAGTATGAACACCTTGGAGGAGGCCAAAGAAGGCGTTATTGATGATGAGATCACCAAGGCCAAATCGGGGGTTATTGATATTCTATGTATGGTTTTGGTTGCTGCCTCGTTAAAAACCTTGCCAGAAAAACCCGATTGGGACAAAAACTGGTAGAAAGAAAAAAAATACAACACAAACTTTCAGTATAAGTAGGATCCATCAGCAGTAATACCTTTTGAGGTGAGTCACGTTCCAGTTGCTTGGCACTTTGACTCTATCTTGTTTCTCCAGCTCGTATGATCCCTTTTCGGTGATAGCTGAAACCTGGCAGGGACCTTCCCACGTCGGACCCAGCTTTCCAGCATTGATTTCCAGAGTGTTCTGAGTCACTTTCCTCAAAAGGAAGTCTCTTACTTTAAAGAAGTGGAGATTGCTCCTCCGATTATAGTATTTATCCATCCTTTGTTTCTAAGTCACCATACTCACGTGTGCCAAGTCCCTGCGTTCATCGAGCAGTTCTAACTTTACCAGCAATGCCTCATTATTTGCTTCTTCGTCTGCTCGAAAGAACCATAAGGTGGGTTCTCCTACTTCCACCGGGATCAGAGCTTATGAGTCGTATACGAGAGAGAAAGATGTCTCTACCGTACTCGATTTTGCCATCGTCTGGTACACCCCGTAACTCTTCCAACCATTTGCCTTTAGCTACTTCTAACCTCTTTTGAGGTTTTGAATAATCACCTTATTGGTTGATTTCGACTGTCCATTAGCCTCAGATGATACGGTGATGAGGTAATCCTTTTAATTTTTAGGTCTTCAAGAAATTTTGTGACTTTGGAGCCTATAAATTGTGGTCCTTTTCACAGGCACATTCCTTCGGTATTCCGAACTGGCAAATTATATTTTCCCATAGGAAGTAGACCACTTCGCGCTCACCGATCTTTTGGTAAGGGCCTGCTTCAACCCATTTAGTGAAGTAATCAGTTAAAATTAAAAGGAATCTTACCATTACAGGACTCGGAGGTAATGGTCCAACTATATCCATCCCCCATTTCATGAATATCCATGGGACAAAACTGAATGCAAGAACTTTGCGGGCTGGTGTACCAATTGTGCGTGGCGTTGATAATTGTCGCATTTCTGAACGAACACCTTTGTGACTTGCTTCATCTAGGCCAGTAGTATCCTACCCTAATCAGCTTTAGCATCAACGAATCTGCACCATAATGGTTCCCTTAAATTCCTTCATCTGAGGCTCCTAAACATCGGGGCAATGGGCCTTGGAATGATCTTCTATATAACTATCCACCCAGGAAGCTGTAGCGAGCCGCTTTGGTGCGTAGTGCCCGCGATGCCTTCGGGTCTTCGGGTAGTTGCCATGCTGGAGGTAATCGATGAATTCATTCCTCTAGTCCCAGACTAGGTTGGTTTTATTTACTTCACAATAGCCGTCCACATCCAGTATCGAATGCATAAGTTGAACGACAGTACCAGACTCAGATCATTTTATCTCCATGGATAATCCCAAATTGGCCAATATGTTTTTTTCTCTCGGGATGTGTGTGATCGACCACTCCTTGAATTGTGTAAGCAAAGTTTGAATTTTAATCACATACTATCGTATGTGTTCCTCCTTTGTGTCAAAAATTCCATATACTTGGTTTAGTAGCAGTTGGGAATCACATTTGATTTCAATGAGGTCAGAGCCAAGTCCCCAGGCTAGTTCAAGTTGTGTAATCAAAGCCTGATACCCGACTTCATTGTTAGTCAACGGAAATTTTTTTATGTCCTGCCTCAGGGTTTCCTCTGAAGGCATGATTAGGACCACCTTGAGCCCGGACACTTTCACATTGGAAGCTCCGTCCATGAATAAGGTCCAAAGTCTGATGTCATTTCCGACACCATCACCGCTTCTTTTGCAGCCAAAGGCAGTAACAGGGACTAAAATCGACCACAAATTTGGCCAAAACATGTGATTTGATCGTAGTTCTAGGCTTATATTCAATATCAAATTCGCTAATTTTAACTGCTTATTTGGCTAACCAACCTGACAACTCAGGTTTATGGAGGGCATGTCGTAGGGAAAAGGTTGTCACAACGGCTATCGAGTAGAACTGAAAATAAGGCCTAAGCTTTAGAGAGGCGACTACGAGAGCTAAGGATAGTTTTTTGAGGTACGGATAACGAGTTTCCTGTCCTAACAAACTTTTTGCTAACATAATAGACAGGAGATTGTTTACCTTTGTCCTCCCGTACTAGAACGACACTTATCGCTACCTCCGAGACCGCTAAGTATATTAGTAGTGTTTCACCTTCCCCCGGTTTTGATAGTAGCGGAGGGCTTGATAGATAACGTTTCAGGTCTTTTAAGGCTTGTTAGCATTCTGGAGTCCATTCGAAATTGTTCTTCTTCTTTAGAAGTGAGAAGAAGTGATGACAATTTTCGAGGATCGAGAGATGAACCTGCTTAGAGCGGCCAATCTTTCGGTTAGACTTTGGACTTCTTTCACGCTTGTCAGCTGGTCTGGGATGTCCTTGATGGACTTTATCTTATCGGGATTTACCTTGATCCTCCTATGTGAAGCTAAGAAACCCAAGAACTTATCGGAGCTAACCCCGAACGCGCATTTTTTGGGGTTGAGTTTCATGTTGTGCTTCCTCAGGATATTGAAGGTTTCCTGTAGGTGTTTTAAATGGTCGCCTACATTCAAAGACTTGACCAACATGTCATCTAGGTATACTTCCATTGTTTTACTTATTTTTTTCTCAAACATCTTATTCACGAGCCTTTGATAAGTGGCTCCAGCATTTTTAATCCCGAATGGCATCACATAATAGCAATATGTGCCAAAATTCATTATGAACGAAGTTTTTTATTGATTCTCCGGGTTCATATTAATTTGATTGTACCTGGAATAGGCATCACTAAAACTCATTAACTCATGCCCGACCGTTGCATCAATCATTTGATCAATGTTTGGCAACAGAAACGAGTCTTTTGGGCATGCCTTATTCAAGTCTTTGTAATCTACGCATATTCAAAGGTTATTATTCCTTTTTGGAACCACAACTACATTAGCTAGCCAGTCGGGCTACTTTACCTCACGGATTGAACCGATGTCAAGTAATCGAGTTGCCTCTTCCTTAACAAACATATTTCTGACCTCGGCTATCGGTCGATTCTTTTGCCTTACCGGTGGGGCGCTTGGGTCCAGGCTTAGCTTGTGCAAGGCTAACTCTAGTGGGATATCTGTCATATCTACGTGCGACCATGAAAAATAATCAATGTTAGTTTTAATGAAATTAATAAATCCTGACCTGAGCTAGGGATTGAGTCTTGTTCCCAAGTGAAATTTCTCTCCAGGAATTCCTCGAACAAAGCCACTTATTCGAGTTCTTCTGCCATGGACTTAGTTGCATCTGTCTCTTCCAGTACCTGAAAGTATCTCGGTACCTGGTGGGATTCCGACGACTCCTCACCTTTAACATCTTCGCTCGGCTTAGGAGTAGGCATCGATTCATGTAATTGCTATTTGTTGAGTTCCTTCCCTTTACTGCTGGAAACTGATATTGCGTTCACTTCTCTCGCTTCCTGTTCATCTCCTCTTATTTTCTTGATTCTCTCTGGGGTCGGGAACTTCAACAGTTGGTGATATGTTGATGGTACAGCCTTCATCTCATGTAACCATATTCTACCGAGATTTATGTTGTAGCCCATATCTCCGTCCACCACTTCAAATAAGGTGGTCTTCGTGGCCCCTTCGGCATTCGTGGGTAGCAGGATCTCCCCTCGGGTTGTCACACTCGCTAAGTTGAACCCGACGTAGAGCTTTGTTGCCGGAATGATATTTTCGGTCAATTTGGCTTGTTCCAGCACTCTCAATTGAATGATGTTGTACAAACTTCCTCGGTCAACCAAAACACATTTAATCTTGAAATATAGAACATTAAGAGAAATTACCAGGGCATCATTGTGCGGCGGAAGAAGTCCATCGGCGTCTTCTTCCGTGAAGGTGATATCGTCTTCAGCGACTTCTCAGATTCTCTTATTCTGGGTCACCGATACCTTTGTTTTCTTGGTTTCCGAGAAAAGTCTCTTACTGTGGGTCATCGATACCTTTATTTTTTTGGTTTCCGAGAAAGTTACACCATTGGTTTCATTCCCTCCGAAAATTATCTTAAACGTCAGCCGAGGAGGGTTTTCCCATATCTTCGAGGGTTCTGCATTGTCCCGATTGTATCCGTAATTATTTTTGGCTCGGTCGCTCAAGAACTCCCTAAGATGATTGTTCTTCAATAGCGTTGCCACTTTCTCGTGCAGATGCTGGCAATCACCAGTTCTATGGCCATGAATTCCATGATATTCACACCATAAGTTGGGATCCCTCTGGCCGGGATCGAATCTGATTGGCTTCGGGAATCGCGCTTCCTTGATGTTTCTCATTGCTGATACAAGCTCCACTATGTTGATGTTGAAATTATAATCTAACAGCCTGGGATATGAGGAATCTCGGCCCCCTTACCTCTTTTTCTTGAAGCAACCTGTTGTTCCGGCCGCGGTCAGTTCTTTTATCGAGAATAAATCTATCCGAGGACTGGAACCATTTGTTGCTGCATATTTCGGCTCTATCTTAAGGCAAGAATAGGCCTTTAGAAGATCGCCGTTCTGCATCAAAATCATTCTTGAACTTATCCCAGTTCTTGTCTCGATCCTGTCCCTTGGTTGATGTCGGGAACCCGAGCAGATCATCTTTTATCCTTATCTTCGATTCATAGAGGCTATGGATATCCGCCTATGTGGTCTCTTGAAATTCAAGCAGGCTTTCCTTCAACTTTCGGGAGGCGTCGGAGCTCCTCGGGTTGAAACCCTTAGTGAATGCCGCAGCTGCCCATTCATCTGGTACGACCGATAGCAATATCCTTTCTTTCTGAAATCTAATGACGAATTTCCGCAGCAATTCGGACTCACCCTGTGCAATCCTGAATATGTTCGCCTTCCGGGCTTCAACCTTTTTGGCCCCGGCATGGACCTTTATGAACGAATCTGCGAGCATTTTAAAAGAATCAATTGAATGTACGGATAAAAGCGAATACTATGTTAAGGCCTCTTTCGTGAGGATTTCTCCGAAATTTTTCAGCAGAACTGACTCAATCTCGTGTTGAGCCAGGTTGTTCCCTTTCACCGCCGTTGTATAAGTTGTGATGTGCTTCTAAGGATCTGAAGTGCCATCGTACTTTGATATGTCCGGCATATTGAACCATTTCAGAATTAATTTTGGTGTTGTGCTCGGTTTAAATGGTAACTGGGTGTACTTCTTCGAATCTAGGCCCTTCAAAACTGGTGGTCCGTCCGAAATTTGATCCATTCAGGCGTGAAATTCTTTCGCGTTCTAATCCATCCACTCATTGATCTCCCCTGTGAATCTCATGAATTCGGTCTTGAAGGGATCATTACTGTTGTCGTTACCGGATATTCTACCGGTTCCCCCGGCTCCGTTGAAACAGACCTCACCCCTCGGGGTGTTATTATCAACTCTTTGAGCTGTTTGATTTGCAGGAACGCTGGGAGAAGTTGGGCCTCTTCTGTGTGTATTGTTAGAAGCACCCGATAATGCGTGCTTTAGTTCCATCATGACATGGTCTTGCCTTGAGAGATGGCCCATGAGGCTTTTTGCTTCTCTCTCAAGATCTTTACCGTCTCCATAACGTTCTCGTCCTCTGCATCATCGGGAGTTATTTCCCGCACATCTTGGGGATATTTCCCACCATGGATCGGAGTTACCACGCCCCCTCGTTGCGGGTGTCACTGATTGAATTTTCATGTTGAGGCAAATTCTCGTGCGCCCCAACATTGTGTGCGGTGTTGACATCGTTAACTGTCATTTTTTTTATTTTTGCTAAGAACAAAGAATCAAAGAACTAGTAATAGATGCAAGGACCAACTCAATTACACAACTGTCTAAGCCCCACGGTGGACGCCAAACTATTTACCCATAAAACGACACAGTTGAATTTGTTACGTGGTTTATAAACAAGCGAATGATTTGATCCAAAATGATAAATAAAATAGATTAAAAATAAGACTTAGCCTTAAAACCAAAGAAAATGGTAGGCCAAGCTCCGGGAGCAATAGTTCCGAGGACAGAAATGAGAGCAATATAAAACAGAAAGTAAAGTTGTATTCTTTAGCTTGGGAATAGAGTATAGCATAAGTTTTGCCAGATATTTCGTGTCCTTACAATGACTGTTGAAGCTACTATTTATAGTTATACCTAGAAAACAAGATCCTAGGATCAAGCCCCTCTTAAATGACAATAAAGGGGACCATTAATGAATATGTAACGACAGGCTATGAATGCCAAAATTCTCTATAATGGATTATGTATTTAATACTGAAGAATATTCTTCATTAAATGTCATCTGGTGACAAACATTCAACCCCCTCACGTTGATCATGTTTCCCTCGGGGTTTATCCAGTGCCAACTACAACTGTTGTTCCCGGTCCTGGTTCTCACTTGATTTCTCTTTCATCTGTCTCCAGTTCCACGTGTCGTCCTATCATTCGATCATTTAATATAAGTCAATTTTACCCTATACAAGCATTCTCTTTAAAACTCTTCCACCTATATGGTGATCATCGGCAGATAGATAACATTAGTATTGATTCATATGAACCCATCATTTTTTATACTTTATATTAAATATATATATATATATATATATATATATATATATATATATATATATATATATATTTAAAACTTAATGGTTTAATGCTAGAAATTTAAATATTGAATTCATTAAATTAAAATCATAGATGAGCAGAGGCGGAGCTAGTGCCGAGAAAGTGTTCGGCCGAATCCAGTAGTTTTGGTTCGAACCATGTATTTGTCTTAAAAGTTTTATTAAATATATACAAATTGTTAATTTATAACTCAGTAACTTAAGGCGATTAAAATATCGAACCCATAAATTTAAAATTGTAGCTCCGACTCCGTAGATGAGACCAGCAGAGAAGAAGCATGTAGTATTATAATTGCAGTTAGTAGATAGCTCATCGTCCATTATGGTGAAGAGTACCAGTGTTTTAAAAGGCATGAGCGTAAGGCGAGGTATTTTACATAAGCCTCAGCGGGGCGTAAGCCCTGAGGCACGGGGCGTAAGCCCAATAGGTATTTAATTTTTAATATTTTATAAAATAATATAATGACAGTAAATATTTATAAACAGGTAAAATTGCATAAAAATTAAAGAAAACTATATATATGTGTGCTCCATCCACACAAAAAATAATCAAAACAATCTATTATACGTTACTTACAAGCACAAGTAATTTGAGTCTAAAAGAATAAAGTTTTCTATATGGAGGAACCAAAAAGATGATTAACATGCAATTTGAACTTTGAATTTGCTGCTATGAAGAACAATGTAGTTCTCTTTGTATTTAAAAAAAAATTAAATATTCGTTGCTTTTGGTAGATATTAGCAGACTAGCGAACAAAATAACAAATTGGAAAAACCACGAATTAGGGTTTAAATCAATAAAAAGGTCTTTACTTTTAAATTTAATACTTTTGAGTTCCTTTATAAACCTTTTGAGTAATTACCAAACTGACTTTTGAGAATTTGGGTATTATATGAATGACTAATTGAATAATTTTTTTTTTAATTTGAAAAAGTCTCTGAGGCTTACTCCTTACTAAAAAAACGCGGCTCGAACGCTCGGGTGTACGTCCCGAATGCCCGGGCACACGCCCTAAATTATGGGACGTACGCCTCTTGAGATTTTCGCCCCACACCATCGTTCCGGGGCGTTTTTGGTACGCCTCGTCCCGAAAACGCCTTTTAAAACAGTGGCGAATACAAGAGAAGAAGAATAGTGCATGTCGTTAATTGTGCGTTCCATACATCTGGAACAAGTCAAATACCACTAACTTGTCTAATCTTACATATATAATAACTTCGTAGTATTCTACGTGGCTAATTAGCGAAAGAACGGGCCGCAAACTCGGAATCTTCCGTCCACACCCCAGTCTCCACTCTCTCTTTCTTCTTAGGAATTGGTCTCGTGGGCATTCATTCCTCCATATACACCCAAGGGGCAGATCCTAACTTATAATATTATAATATCGGATTCAATTGATCGCAAAATATAAAATTATATATAAGAATTTATTAAAATTATAATAAATAGTATATATAATAACTTATAACAAATAGTATATACGAGTTCAATAATAAAAACGTTAGAATTTGAATTTATAAAATTTAAATTTTAGATCAACGTTTGTACACCAAAAAGGTAAAGAACATAATAAAATTAACTTTAAGCTATTCCACAAAAATAATAAAAGTAGGTAGGTAATGGGTATGATTGGTGATTATGTTGCTACAGTCTGAATTATTGCGAATGTCAGTAGTCTGTGAATTTGGCATCATAGTGTAAGCATTCAATTTGTTCCATTTTATTTGACATTGTTTACATTTTTTAATGTTCTAATAAAATTCAGCACTTTCTAATAATATTATTGTTTACACAAGTTTCAAAATTCTAAAAAAAAAACTACTTTATGTCCTCAAGGGATATGGTTGAAAAAGGCTGAGGCATATGAATAATAACCTGAAGATCGCAACTTTATTGAATCACAACTATAACATTGAGTACGAGAACATATGCTCCAAGCTTGATTCATAGATTTACTCGATATATCTACTTAATTATATCGGAATACCTGATAGATTAATCAAGATATATGCAAGTTGAACTCGATATTTTTATGATAAAAAATATATAAATTAATTTAACAATCACATATAAGATGCAAGTAAAGCATGTAACGCCTTATTCCAACTCGAAATTGACACAGCAAACACTGATCTGCTACGTCTTTAAACACTATTCCCCCAAAATAAATTATACGTGCAAAAAGAAGAGTAGACAAAGAAGAAGTATAAAAGGGTATTTTGGTCCATATAATTTCTTCTACCAACTGGATATTCCAATATTATTAGTCGGCCATTGACGATATTGACGAGGACGCGCACATTTCCTCTATAGCTCCTCTTCTTCTTCTTCTTCCTCCTCCTCCTCTCTTTCAATATTCCACCCTTTTAACCCAGTCAAATGTCAACCTCTCTCTTATTACTCTTCCTATATTAAACATCTCCCTTTTTCCAATCTTCAATTCCTGCAGCGCAATCCATTTCGAATCCTAAATCTCTCAGTTTCCCTCTTCTCTCATTCAAGCAAAATGGGCCAATATTCATCGACCCAATGTGGTGGTGGACCGAAAAACCGTAACCGTAACCTTCACCCGAGCCCACTTCCCAACCACCACCGTTCCACCTCCGAATCTGGTTTTTTCTCCCTCATGAATTCAGATGAAGATGAATCAATCATCCCCTCGGATTTCGAAAACCCAGATTACACATATGAGCTTCCCGATGAATGTTTAGCTTTAATTTTCCAGTGCCTGAGCTCCGGCGACCGGAAGAAATGTTCCCTCGTGTGCCAGAGATGGCTTTTAGTGGAGGGTCAAAGCCGTCACCGCCTTTCCCTCAACGCAAAAGCTGAGTTCCTCCCTCATATCCCCACCGTCTTCTCTCGTTTCGATTCTGTTACGAAACTCGCCCTCCGATGTGATCGTAAATCCGTGAGCATAAATGATGAAGCTTTGACCCTTATCTCCCTCCGTTGCGTTAACCTCACGCGCCTAAAGCTGCGTGGCTGCCGTGATGTTACCGATGTGGGTATGTCTGCTTTTGCAAAGAATTGTAAGAGTTTGAAGAAATTCTCATGTGGGTCTTGCATGTTTGGAGCCAAAGGTATGAATGCTTTGCTTGATCACTGTTCTACCCTTGAGGAATTATCTGTGAAGCGCCTACGTGGCATCAATGATGGGTTTGCAGCTGACCCAATTGGCCCTGGAGCTGCGGCTTCATCGCTTAAATCTATATGTTTGAAAGAGCTTTATAATGGCCAGTGCTTTGAGCCTTTGATTATTGGGTCCAAGAATTTGAGGACTTTGAAGTTGTTGCGTTGTTTAGGTGATTGGGATAGGCTTTTTGAGACAATTGGGAGTAGGGAAAATCATGTTGCTGAGATTCATTTGGAGAGGCTTCAAGTGAGTGATACTGGGCTTAACGCGATATCAAATTGTCCAAATTTGGAGATTTTGCATTTGGTAAAAACGCCCGAATGCACGGATGCTGGTGTTGTAGCAGTGGCTAGGAAATGTAAGTTATTGAGGAAGCTTCACATTGATGGATGGAGGACTAATAGAATAGGAGATGAGGGTTTAGTTGCAATTGCTGAGAATAGTTTGAATCTCAAAGAATTGGTGCTTATTGGTCTGAATCCTACGTCGCCTAGTTTGTTGGCGATAGCTTCGAATTGTCAAAAGTTAGAAAGATTGGCACTTTGTGGCAGTGACACTATTGGAGATCCTGAAGTATCTTGTATTGCCACGAAATGTATGGCCTTGAAGAAGCTGTGTATCAAGGGATGTGAAGTGACGGATGAAGGGATTGAGTCTTTCGCTTGGGGGTGTCCGAATTTGGTGAAAATTAAGGTTAAGAAGTGCAAGCATGTTACAGGTGATGTTGCAGATTGGTTGAGAGCTAGGAGGCGATCGCTAGCAGTGAATCTTGATGTCGGGGAAGTTGATGTTGAACCTGTGGATGGTAGTGCAAGTGATGGTGGAGCACTAGAAGATGCAGTAGAGTTTCAACCTATAGCGAATACACTGCCCGTTATTGGTGCCGCTGATATTCCGTCGACAAGCAACGTAGGTCGATCAGCAGCAGCTAAGTCATGGTTTGGGTTTTTTGGAGGAAGAGGCCTAGTGGCGTGCACTCTCCGCAGGTTGTCAAATGGTAATGGTGATTCCAATGAGAGCTTATGAATATTGTGAACAAAAGTTAAAACAGAAAAATCATACTGTTCGTATTGTTAGCTGTAATTGGTCATACAATGATCCACTCTCAACTTTTCTCATTCATTCCTTTTAATTTTGTATTTGCAGTGTTCAATACAATGTGCAGATATACATCTCACTTCCCATTCTGATGAACTTTAGTTTGATTTTGTTTAACTTTAATGTGTATGATAATGACTAGATCAAAGTTGGATGATAAAAGCTAGTAACCTGCAAAGCAAATTCTCCCTCAACAGGCATTGGAAGTCCTGGTCTTATTTTTAGTGTCTGCTGTGCTAGATATAAACTTTGTGTTAAGGTGAAAATTTGAGGAGGATTTGATAAAGATATTGCTTCATTAGTTGCTTCTGGATAAAGATTTTTCAGCTACGTAAGTAGCATTGTCTATTTATGATCTGTGACTCTCTGAAGATGTGTTGGTTAAGTAGTTGTATGCCATCTTTCCCTATTCGATGTTGATGATGTTGTATCTTATACCTGTGCTCCACGTAACTCCTCGGCGGAAGAAGCATGTGCAATTTTAACCAAGCTTTGTTTTTTTTCTGTGTTGACATGTTGATTGCTAATGCTTAATCCTATGCTAAAACACAATATTGCTATCTAGGACTGCGGGAAATCAACGTTCATAATTCTAACGGAGAAAAAAAGTTAGGTGATTTATTCATTTGTCTAAATCTTGGTGAACATAGTTACTTTGGTATTTTTGGTAGTAGAAGCTAGTACATACTTGGTATTTGGTAATACTTGGTAGAGTGAAGTTTTGGGACTCAAAATGAAAAGGCTGTTTCAGCTGGAGGATAAGTAGTCAAAGTAGTTTAAAGTTTAAACTATCTGCAAATTGAAGTTAATTGCTACTATAAAGAAGGATGAACTAGCAAAATTAAGAGTATTGACTTTGACGAAGGCCAACAAATATTCTGTCATTTAGTATGTGATTGACTTAGTTATTAATGGATGATCAAGTTTGAATGAAAAGAAACGGTCTAAAAAATGCGTCTCTACCAGTTGAGGGTCTTGGTCGTCTTTGAGGCGGACATGCTTAAAAAAATTGCATTTGAATCCTATCAAATTTAAGTAGTCTCTAAGGGAAACGGATTACTATATTCTGCTCCTTTTACAAATTTTATATGCTATACGATTACGAGCCAGCAACTTTTCCTCTACATCAACAAGTTAGTAAATATGCTAAAATTCCGTCTTTGGGTAACAAATATAGTAAAGAGAAAAAATGAAATAAAAAAAATCAAGCAGAAGAATGACTAAAAATGCTTATTGCCTGTGCAGATATTGTGACTGACTTTCAAAATAAAGCCTAGAGGTTGAGAGGCAATTACATTAAGCATCTACGGTATTTGGATTTGGGGGGGGTTGACACTGTAGGTTAAGAGCATCCTACCTCTTTTTCTTTTATGGCTCTCACTGTCTCTATATTTAACAGATTTTAAAGAAGCTTCGAATATTGTACTTATGTGCAAACAGAAACTTCCTTGTTTTTGACTTGAATAGTAAACCAACTGTTTTGGTTTTTTCTGTCTACATAAGGGCCCTGATGAAGCTTGAATAATTAATTTGAACCTTTCAAATTATATGCAACTTTTCTCTAGCTCACAATATACACAGAAACACGTCTCTTCTCAACTTGATACAGGTATTACTGAAGATTTGTTTGTTCATAAGATAGCCCCCGAAGATTATTCGCAACAGCTTAAGCCAATATAAAGATATTTCGAGGTAAAGAAATCCTTGAATGAGCAAAGAAACGGAGGACATGATACCAATATACAGCTTGAAGATACTACTGCAGATTCAAATTATTATGAGATTCACTTAAAACTTAAAAAGTGATTGAAAAACTAAAAGACTGAAAGACAAAGGAGGTAAAGAACTTTGCAACTCGAACAAAATAACTATATTATTCTTATGAGAAAACAAAGATTCGGACTGCCCAGGGGATTTTACAAGGATCAAATATTGACATCTAAAGCCCCATGCTCCATAAAGGTCAAAGAGCTAGCCATCTTTCTAATAACTTAGAGCTACTTCTTTGAAATTGCCAACAATAAGTTGGATTTTGTGATAAATTAGGCATAAGAATCTGACAGGTCAAACGTCTACCGTGAAATAAATCAAAATAGCTAAGAAAATGGTGGAAAGCATCAGCTTAAGAATATCTGTAAATTCTAAAAGCTCCACCAACTTCAAAAGAAATAAGGGAGAGAAACTGAAAGGAAAATGTTAAAAATTATATTTGCGTCGACTTTTTTCCTTTTCTATTGTTGATTCATTCTCTTCACTTGTGATGAATTTTCTTGCTTATTCACTTTCATAATCGTCATCGTCTCCGAAACTGAACACAGATGCATCTGCTGCAATGGCCTTAATATCACTTGAGCCCAGATTTGGAATGGCAGCTCTCTCAACTGTCTCGTCCTTGATCTCGCTTGCACCACTTTTAGGATCACTGCTCCGAAGAGAAAGTTGTTCGGCATTATGTGTTAGATTGGCAATCTGCTCCTTTTGGGAGCCAGAATCAACACCCGCAGCAGCAGTTTGTGAAGCACTTGTCCGACTTTTTGTACTGGAAGGTGCAGCTTCCTCCCCGTCACTATCTGAAAATACATCATCACCACGGTTTTGGCCCCCCGATACCGTGTTTTTGTTCAAATTACCTTTAATTCGTTCACTGGATGAAGAACTGTTTCCTTGTCTTGGGTCCTTTCCTTTGGCGGCACCATCAGCCTTGGACTTTTCTGGAACACTTCCATCATAATCTACCATCACAATCTCAACTTGGAATCCAGGAGATGGTAGTTTCCTCTGAAAAGATACATATAGAAAGTGAAAGAAGATGCAAATCCAATTAGAGCCTAGATGAAGGTAGAATGCTATTCCATAGGAAAAGAATGGATCTTCAGAAAGGATATTGAGTCAGACTCTTAATCATAACAAAGTAGTACTACAGATGACAAGCATATCAATTACCTTATCAAAGCCATCCAATTCCGAGACACCTAAAATCAGTCTGTTTTCCATCATTGACGTGTTTAACCAGCTGCAATGGAAATAGGATGAAATTCTTATGTGTCCGAAAGAACTATTCAGCTAACATTTTCACTTGCATGTTCCTCTTCTCACAAGGAGTTGCCATGGGTAGTGCTAGGAAGAACAGAACATTTCATTATTGATTACTACAGAAGTTCCTCTAACAACCCCCCCCCCCCCCATTTTTTTGGTGAGTGTCCGGTTCTCACTACTTTTAGATTACAATAAAAATAGATCCTTGAATGGCATGCACAGATATAAGAAATACTGAAAAGAAAAAGGATCAATTGCAAACCAGTAGAAATCTCCTTGGCGATCATGAAAATAGATCTTGAAGTCGCCTGCCAATTCAGTTAGACCAGGTTCACCTGGTAGAGCAAAAACCATAATTCCTTTTCTTTGTGTTCGTATCCAAAAATCTTCAGGCTGCAATAACCAACATACAACAAATAAATAAGATATATCACAAGGGGACAAATACTTTGAAACTGAAAATATCTTTTTAAATTAATTTAAGCACGGTTTACAATTAAGCAAGAGTCATACACAGAGATTGAACTAATTTACCATAAGGTCCTTAGTCTTCGGATGCTTTTTTGTTGAAAACAGGATGCCTGCAGAAAGTACAACATCAAGATCATGCTGGATTCTTAGCAAGGTGATGGGATAAGATGCATCCTACTTGGTAAAAGCATCAATAAAAGCATGCTAGCTCAAATAGGATCTGATTCACGAAGCATTTCGACAAATACAAGGTGTAGCATTGAACAACTCAGCCTTTTAAAGTAGAAGAACACAAAGTAGCCACTTGATTATAAGGCGATTATAGATGGATGTTATTTTGCCAATATTGTGTGCAGAAAACCTACCACTGTGACTAGATATTGTAATTGAGGGCCTTATCCAGGATGGACACTTGTGGAATCGAAATCCTCTCAGCATGCACCTGCAGCATGGTAACTGCTTAATTACTTCTTGAAGATCAGACAAAGAATTAACTATAGTTAACAAGAAAAGTACCTACGTCCAGGCGGAGTTTCACCACCGAATTGAGTCAAGATGCGCTCAAAATATTTTACATACCTCTAGGAAAAGCACAAAAGTCATTAGCTAGATCAATAATATAAATGGCTGTAAATCAATATGTTTCATTGGAGGCGATGACTAACAATCTGACTTGGAAGAATAAGGGCCTTCCCATCTACACATCTTTTTTGGTTATAGTAGTTGATGCATTCCTCAGCTGTTGGGAAAAACTGAATAGTAAAAAGGGTAAAACAATAAGTGTGAATGGGAGAAACTAGCAAAAGTTTCAGCCTGCATGCAAGTATTTTCCATGTACAAGGTCTCACCTTCAAGAATAGAAGGAGGCTACAAATCATAAGCCCTGTCCTAGCCATTCCAGCTTTACAGTGTACAACTACCACATTTAGAATGTCCTCCTTCAACCACGAATATGCACTTTGGCAAAACAGTTTAATAAGATGAATTGGCGGGCAGTTGTGATCATCAAATGGGAAAGATGCAACCTGTTCATATTCAACATTATACAACTGCAAAATGTTCAAGACTTTTACACTTGCGCAAATTCTTCAAAGAAAATCTCAAAATGAAAAGGTACTCATCAAAATCCTTCCAGAAAAAAAATTTCTCCACTTTGAGGCTCTGCAATCCCGAAAATGAACTAGTACAAAATAAAGTTTTAGGTGAGGGTATCATATCAGCAATGGTTCCACTATCAGCCATCTATTTTAGGTTTCTGATTTAACTACATGCAGATTAGAATGTGTTGTCTGCCTATGTTACACGGACTCTCCAAAAATGTCACTGGGTGCGTGCCGGATCCTCCAAAAGCAATGTATATTGGGAGGATCCGACATGGGAGCAGTGGCATTTTGGAGAGTCTACTCAACATAGTTGCCTGCAAATCTAAACACATTGAATATGTGGGGCACTGGATCTAGCCCAAGCATCCAACTGGTTTAGAAGCATGAACCGGACGTTTGGATCAAACAAATTCTCTAAAGGTGGATCGCAGCAGTCTTTTAGCTTATTAGTCAGGTTGAGTTTATTTGGGATTCTTGTTTCCTAGTTGTTTTTTAGGATTCATCCAGTGCTACTAGTGAGCATTTGGACCCATAAAAGCGAAGGAGCTTTTCGTAATAGGCGAGCCCAGGTACCCAAAAAACCTTGATATTTCATTACTCCAAAATTCGTACCAATCTCGTTTATGAATGTTATGATGGCCAGGACTCTTTCCAGGCTGCTCTCAAGGCAGGTGTTTGAGACTAATCTTTCGCATTCACGTAATTTAAGTAACTTCTTGAACCTGTGATTGACTGAGTAATGAATGTTCAAGTAACATGTCCTTTTCTCGCGCTAAATCTACGAATAATAGCATAACATCAAGATGTTAAATATCATTGGTGAGGATTCTTGGTGAATTTGACGAGATGAATATCATCCACAGATACTAACGCTATAATTTGATGTCTTACGTGATATTTTTTACAACAAATTAAGAAAGCTGGCTAAGTGACACTGCAGAATAGTTCGGCTCTAACTTTATAATTGATAAAGTCATAAAACAGAGAGATAAATAAGATAAGAATAAAGAAAATAAAACAGTAATATCGATATCTTTTGTAATTTTTTGGTTGTTCCATTGAAGCTAAACAGCATTGCTATCACCAGCAACAGGGGAAGTGTCCTGCTAGAAGCTTTCTACTAATCAGTGTGAAGGATGGATACATCTTTAGAAGCATAGATTTCTACATTCAGAGAAATGTTGACCAGGTTAATATTCTAGTAGTTGAAACAAACCCAATTAAAGAAAGCTGCCAGACAGGTACATGATAATAAAACAAAAAATACGTCAGATTTAATCAGCAAGACATTCCTGTATGCCTTGAAAAGGATAATTCTAAGTACGTATGGCATTTTGCAATGAGCACATATCATAAGATTTTACGAGAAAAGAACTAACAGAGATCTAGTTATCCGCTCTAAACCTCAAATATGATGGAATAAAAAATTTAATTTATAGAAGGAAGAAATTTGCACCTTTCCCCCAAATAGTGAAGCATCGTACAATCTCTCTGAACAAAGATTATAAACTTTGTACTTTCCCTGCATTCCAGGAGAGATGAAATTGCAGTAAGAGATAAGAAATGAAAAGAATATAATAAGCCATCAGTAATATATTTAAACACCTATAAGGCTATAGCTGCATTACATTCAAATAGACAGAGAGTTAACTTATCATGCACATCTGCTGTCCAATTCCCAAATTTTCACTTAGGAAAATTACCAGATCTAAAACAAAATAAAAGGAGTATTATCAACAAATGCACTAGGTATAAGGTGATATATTATCCACTGAATCAGAAAGCCTCCCTATGTCTTGGTCAAAGCTAGAAGACGAAAAAAAGAGCATTTCTCTTTCCATCTCACTCTTTCCTCTAGAAAAAAAAAATGAATAAAGAATACCTATTTTATATTTTCAATCACAACAAACAGCTGTTTTAGTCTTTGGGATACATTGATGGCAACACTCAAATGCTACTACAGTTCTCTTCTTAGAAAGAAACATCATGATGAGCAGTCACTTTTACAGCAACCATGGAGCACTCACTATTCTACAAAACCATAGCTATGGGTATTTCGAGAAGCACAGTTCTTCTAAAACTATAAGATGCACTACAATAGAGTTATTGGGGACAAAGAACTATCAAGTTTTACTCGAAATTACCTTATGATGAGTCTCGAAAAATTTTATCACTTCCTCCATGTGATTTCGGTAGAACCCCTGTATCATTCATCTTATATGTTAGAAAAATGCAGTTTTGGAATAACTGAATAAGTGGAAAATATCCTAAATTATGGGCGATCTTTACCTCAACATATCCAAAGAAACCAGAGCTCATGTCGCCTGCAGGAAAACCCATAGCTATGATATTCTCTGTTATGTAAGTCATATCCAAATCAAATCCACCCTCCTGTTTTATTTAATCACTTTACATCAATAATCAGCTATATCTAAGAAAAGATACAGCAAATATTCAGAGTCATATCCAAATCAAATCCACCCTCCTGTTTTATTTAACCAATTGACTTCGTATCTTATACAAATAAGATTAACTTAAGTGGTAATGTCTAGAGTTGCTAACTAAATGGTGTTGACTTCATATCTTATGCGAATAAGAAAAACTTAAGACAAACAAAGCAGCAACATTCTGATCTACCTGGTATCTTCGCTTGTTCTGAGATACTGCATGTCGTGCCTTAACTTGCACAGCTTTCACAGCATTCAGAGATGTGTCAATTAGCCCTTTAGTGATTGATTCAAACACACCTGATTGTGTGGTTGGTGAGTTGCCTCCAGCACTATCATTTGCCTCAGAAGCTTTCGAAGTGAATGGCAAACCAAGACCACTAGCAAAACGTGAGAATGTAGATGTCCCAGTATCCCCAGTTGCTGACCCCTGCTGCCCGGGCGCTACAGGCTGTGGAAAGTTTAAGGTTTTCGCCCAAGATGATATGGCTGATGTAGGTGACTTAGATGTGTGCTGAGCAGCATTATCTTTCTGGGAAGCAACTGGCTTGGGAGCTTCAGTATCAGAACATTTACTGGAGAGTTGTGGAGATGAACTAGTGGATTCAGATTCCATTCTGGAACCAAACAGAAAAAAAGAATCAGCATTGTGAAGAACCATAGTAAAGAATGCAATAGGGTAAGTAATTGTCATCATATGACATGTCTGAAACAAAACAATGATCTCTAGTCATCAATCAATGCTAACCTCGATCTAGAAAGTTTACTAGTGCTGAGGGGATATAACAAACTGTTAACAAATTACAACAGGCTATATTTATTTAATTCAATTTATAATTATTTGTTCTGTTCCTCATTTGGATGTACCCTTATACATATTCAATTAAGAAAATTCAGAACAAAGTATCAAATGTCTTCTTCTTTCCATATCCTAACTTTCTTTGTCCATTCACTTTGCGTTCAATTATACCAGAAATTGTTTGAGGCTAGCTTTTGCATCAAATGGTATCCCAAAAATTTTCAACCTGTTCAAATAACTAATGGTGTACATACACCCAGCTATCACTACACATCATCACAATTGCCACATAGTTATTCCCGACCAGATATAGATAACAAAACGCGCTTATGCAAAGAGCAGCAAAAATTGGAATTTTCAGTAGCCTCTGCTGCATATCGTTCAGAAAAATAAAAAATGATTCCTTTTCACATATACGTGCCGGCAGAAAAATTAAAATGCCTCAACCATGCAATTGCTTCTTTAAATGCCTAAAAATGGCATATGGAGCGCCCACATTCTGGACAAAAAGAGAAATACGATTGGCACCTCGCTGGTTCAGAGTGATAAAAATAAGCATGGATCCGAACCTTATGAAATGTTGTGATTCAGAAGAATGACAATGCGGATTGTCAAGTTTAAACGTGAGCAAATATTATTGAAGCAGAGAAATCGGAACACTCACGGAAACTGGAAATCGAACAGATGCTGGTGCAAGCTCTAATCGCGTAGAAGCTTTGAAGTTTCTTCTGCGGTTGTGTATTTCAAATGAATGCCAGAAATGTGATAGACGCAATCCGAATCGGTTTGTGCATTCAAGGCGGTGCAGAGGTGGTGACCGGCTGCCGGCGTCTAGTGCTGTTGTTGTCGTCGATTTATCCAGATCGGGATCCTTTGTAGTAACTGTATTCAAAGCTGAATAAAATAAATATTTTGATAAATGAGCTCACAGTTTTCCCTCTTCCATCTTCTTAATCGCCTCGTCCTAACTACTATTCCCTCAGTTTCCTAATTTAATAGCACCTGGTAATACGACAATTCTTTCGTGATCTTTCACTTTTTTCACATTTAAGTTACTCTTGTCACAAATTTAATAAGTTAACATTATAATTTTTTTATATTCATTTCGTTCCTTTTTACTTGGCACGGTTTGAATTTTTATGTCACTGATAAATTAATAAATAAAGTGCATAATTTACCTGGTATCTTCGCTTTTTATGCCACTAATATACATATTTTATTAAATTTAAAAAAATAATTTAAAATAAATAATAAATATTATGGATATAACGGCAAAAATAAAATTGTAGTTTTTTATCTTAGTTTCCGTGCAAGTCAAAATAATTTGTACGTCGACATCGAGAAAGTATATTTTTAAAGGGTAATTGTTATTGTTATCTTAAAATACTTTAGGGGTAGGACAACGGAAACCATGGGTCACATGACATGCAATTGAATAAGCTTTCCAAATTTGAGGAAATGAAAAGTAGAACGAGTAGCATTTTTTTGGCTCTAAGTAATTAACTGAGCAATTGAAATTTTCTTATGTGACTAATGACTATATAACATGGAAAAGAAGCCCGTATTTGGGCAGAATTGCAAATGAAAGATCGATCTAGCAAAATAACGTATTACCCGTTCTAGGCTTCTATTCATTTCACATTATTTATCTGTATGTAGCAAGTAAGAGTATTTGATCATTGAAGTTTAGCATATCATCAACCTAATGTCTTCATACTAATTGAAATTGGGTAGTATATAACGTATTTTGATTTTGTGTAGGGGTAAAATCGGGGGCAAAATTTTATCCGATTACCCGATAAGGAAACAAGAGGGAAGCACGATTCGACGCAACAAAATAAGGAGTGAACGATGTATGTGAGATCGGGCACAACAAAATAACGGACCCAGACCAAGTAAAGTTTCGAGACCATGTGGAAAGGAGGAACAGTTAGGCATGACAAGTAGGGAGCCGTAATATTCGCCCTCAACTAAATATTACGGCGCGAATCACGTCCGATATCAACTGCGGATCGGCATTTACACCTTATTTAGACTTGTATTAGGACTGAAATTCCCCTACTATATAAAGGGAGAGTTTCTTTTATTTTGACATGTTGTTGACACGCAAATCAAAGCAATAAAAGTTCATTTTTGTTTTCTAGCTGTTATCCAAAGTGTTCTTCAGTTATTCTCTTCTTTAATCGCAACCGAGCTTATATCGAGAGTCCGATCGAAGGCAGAATTTCAGTGTTCAACTTGAGATCAGGCTTGATCATCACATTACGATTGGTTTGATCGTTCATTTTTTTAAAATTTAATTACTTGTTGTTCTTAGATCATTAGTATTAAATTAAATCACGTATCCTTTAAACCGCGTACAAATTTAATTGTTACTCATTTTTTAGGGTAAACAGTTTGACGCTCACCGTGGAGCTATGGATAATAGTGGTGATTTGATACGAATCTCCATAACACACCCTATTTTACGCTTGTTCTTTGAAGTTTTGATTCCAGGTTAGTCCATGGATGTCAAATTCTTAGTCTGTCTAGTTGAACGTTGACTGATCCACGTCCAATCCGCACTCAATATGTCACGACCCAAAATTTTAAAAAGGCCATGATGGCGTCGGACACCACTGTCAGACAAGCTAACCATAATCAATTAACTTAATTATCCATTTTAGTATTTTTGAAATAATTTTTTTAATAAAATTGTAGAGATAAAACTCATAGAGTAAATGATAAATATTTTTGCAGCTAAATTTCTAAACAATTCACAACCATTCCCAAAACCCGGTGTCACAAGTGCACGAGCATTTACTAGGAAATTAAAAATAAAATACAGGATCTGTCTAGAATACAAATTAGACAGGAAAAATATAATAACCCTGAAGGAGACTCTGTTAGCTCCGGATCGTAATATAGAATGCAGCTCACCTATGTCCCCACAATTATTAACCACACCTCTGCGCCCACAAGGCTGCTATACATATATGTACCTGCATAATAAAATGTGCAACAAGTGCAGTATGAATACGAAAACAGCGTATACCCATTAAGTATCAAGCCTAATCTCGAAGTGGTAGAGACGAGATAGCCGACTTTGACACTCACTATGGGTCAATAATAATAATTGGAATAAATTATAATTATTCAAATCAGCATGGTTCACAGAGTTAACAATTTTTATTAGTAGAAATAATAAGAATCCTTCAAATGCAACAATTTTCCAATTTATTAATTAAATCATGCGATTTCAATAAAACTTCCAATTTATCAAATAGCTTTACAAGCTGCAATTCAATTTCAACAAATTTTTAATTTATCAATTAGTCTCATTTACATGAATAACAATAATTCCTTAACAAGCAGGAATAATAATTCATTAAATTTTAAAGATTTTTAATTTATCAATTAGCTTCGCAAGCTGAAATAAACTATTAAGGTATCGTGTAATTATTATTATTATGCACGATTTCTGCTGAGGACGTACGGTCCGATCCAGAGTGTCGTGTACACTGCCGAGGGACGTGCGGCACGATCCATAGATGCATCTATCCTGCCGAGGCATTCGGCCCGCTCCACAAGAAAGGAGGACATTTTCTTATGTACCTTCGGAAGAAGAGTATATTTATTATAGGATAAATTCGGGAGGAAGAACAATTTCTTTTGACAATTAATTAATTTAAACATAAAATCACTATCCTTTAATATCTTTATCTAACAATTCACAATATATTCATATATACATATCAATTAATATTAATTAAACAAATAATGTAATTTACACAAGTAATTCATGCTTTGAGTCCTAAACTACCCGGACTTTAGCATTAATAGTAGCTACGTACGGACTCTCGCCACCTCATGCGTACGTAGCCCCCGCAATTAGCAATAATTATTCAATTTAATCCTTATGGGGTAATTTCTCCCTCACAAGATTAGACAAGAGACTTACCTTATCTCAAAGTCCACTTTCCGATTACCACGTCGCGTTGAATTCTCGATTCGACGCCGAAAAATCCAAAACTATCCAAATATTATACAAAATAATTAATATATGCTAAATGATTCGAAATTTATCTATTAAATAAATTACCTTATACAAAATGGTAAAATTTCTAAAATTTACCCCGGGCCCACGTGCTCGGATTCTGAAAATTTTTGGATGAAAACGTTACCCATAATCTCAAGAACTTGAATATATAATTTCTACCCACTTCCATAACTATTTTCGTGGTTAAAATCTCATTTTTATAAAAATTTAGGTTTTTCATCTAAATCATTGATTTCTAAGATTTACTAGTTATAATCTACATATAATCTATGTATTTAACTCAAGGTGTGTAGAATTAACTTACCTCCAAGTTGTTAGTTAAAATCCCCCTCTCAAAAGCTCTGAAATTGCCCGCAAATGGAGGAAAAATGGGCTCAAAAAATGTCTAAGCTCCGATTTTTAACCATTCTGCCCAACAGTGATTTTCGCATCTGCAGAAGAGGAACCGCACCTGCGGAAAAGCCTCGCAGGTGCGAGTTTTCCCTCGCCTGCCAAGCCTCGCATCTGCGAAAAATGCTCGCACCTGCGCGTTCGCAGGTGCGCCCGAGATTCCGCACCTGCGATGACAGACCTCCCCTTCTCTTTTTCGCTTTTGCGCATAAACCTCGCATCTGCGAGAGTCGCACCTGCGGCTGTCCAACCGCAGGTGCGAACGTACCAGAAGCAGAAGGCTTCAGCTCTTCTTCAAAATTTCAAAATTGATTTGAGCCTCGTCCAGTTAACACTCGGGGCCTCCGGGGCCTTGCTCGAACATACCAACAGGTTTGAAATCATAAAACGGACTCGTTCGAACTCACGGAACATGTAAAATAACATCAAATCTAAGAATCATACCCCAAACCAAATTGATTCAAACTTAAAATTTTTAAGTTCTTTAATTTACTTTCAATGCGCCGAAACATACTTAAACTACTCGGAATGACACGAAAATTTGCGTGCAAGTCTTAAATCACTATATGGAACTATTCCCAAACTCGAAATTCCAAACGGACTTCAATTACTCAAAATCCTACTCCAAACCAAATTTAAAGAATTTTAAACCTTCAAATAGTTGATTTTTACTATTAAGCGTCAAAACGCTCCCGAGTTATCAAAAACCCGATTCGAACATACAACCAAGTCCAAAATCATCATACGAACCTATTGGAACCGTCAAATCCCGATTCCGGGGTCGTTTTCTAAAAATATTGACCGAAGTCAAAATTGGCCCTTTAAGGTTAACTTAAGGAACCAAGTGTTCTGATTTCAATCCAAACACATCCAAATCCCGAACCAACCATCCCCGCAAGCCATAAATCATTAAAAACACATTCGGGAAGTTTTATTTAGGGGAATAGGATTCTAACAGTCAAAACGATCGGTTGGGTCGTTACATTCTCTCCCACTTAAATATATGTTCGTCCTCGAACGTGCTACGGACTGTTCCAGAGTTGTCCAAAAACACAGTTTAACACTTCGAGCATCTACCCGTGCTACCACACCCAATTGACCACATTAACTCGAGCCAATCTGAAGATTCTCCCCTTTGTTTAGGCGATTAAGCCTTAGAGCCCAATTCTAACATACAAAATTCTCCACCATGCATGTTTCCAACCTACGAACACCGTATCAATCACTACACGATGCACCAATACAGGGTTGCATACCTTGGTTGAATTTACACCATGCACCGCACCATTCACATGATCATAATATCATCCTCCGATAATAATAGCCGAAATTCCATGAATCTGATGTTCACAACACACCTCATGATACATATAATTCCTGTTCCAACTCTTGATCTACTTCCACGATGGAAGAAATGTGTAGAAATTCATAACCAACTGCTGAGTCAATAAATTATTGAGTTTCTCCTTCTAACAAGAACCATTTGCCTCATTATGGACCAAATAATGGTATTTGCTCTTTATTATACTTCATATAATCCGATCGTACTGATCCCGGATCCAATAACCTCGTCTCACTTAGTATAAGTTGCTCAGGAAATAAACCACCTCAGACATGACAAAAAGTCTCATATGATGCCACAATGATCTAATAAGCTACGGACTCGATTGCGATACATAAGGAAAACAGACTATGGAAAGGATTACTCAACCCACATGACTAATTAAACAACTGAAAAAGTATCATGAACCTTCCTCAGAAAATGGGACAAAAAACACACAAAATAGAATATAGGGAACTGTACTCAACATCACACTGTTGCGGCGTGCAACCTGATCCGCACAAAAAGAATCTATAAAAAAAAATACTTACCGAGCTAGAATGCTCATTACTACAAAATATCAGAATATCGGACACAAGCACGCTCAGTGCATAATATCATCCCTGGAAGTTTCGACATTGCCATATGCTACAAAACTCAAGCACAACTAAGGTGCGATATATGATCTGAATCTCGAGAGACATCCTGCTCACACAACACTATCTCTACGCGGAACCTTAACACATAAGAATTTTATCAAGCCGTTTCATAACTCACACGGCACAATATAGTATTACATGAAATAACCAATGACGAAACGACATCCAACGTCCGAATACTCCTTCATAGGGAGCTTTTATGCTGAAATGAACACATCCAGCCTGATATAGAGCCTGTATTCATATTTAAATCCATCCACAGACCTCTAGCCAATTCTGATCGCACCGTACTAGGCTAATAACCTTTCAGGGATCTATAATAACCCTTTTTCCCATAACACACAAAAATAGACGTCATAATCGGAACAAACTTCCACAGTCCACAACCAAATGAACCGAGTTCCCTCCAGGCATAAATTCTCGAATCAATGATATTACCACAATCTTCATACTTGGTTTCAATCTTCACTCAATCAAGTGACTACATGTCACTCTTACACAATCTTTCCGTGAGACACACCCCCACGACCTTCCGCACCAGGTAACAAGTCCGCACATCCATGCTACCGGTTACACTAATGTTGTAAAGCATATCAAGAATCCACAAATCAATACACAAGGTCTCTTACACTTGACATCGACCTTAGATGATGCCAAAAACAATACCATATTACTTTAAACATCTAAATCCTTTTCCTGCTCATCCGAGCTTATGACATCCTTATCATCACCGAACCGAAATCTTGAATCCTTAACTTTCGAATTCCATGCTACTTAGTGCACTTAATCATGCAAATGTGCAGGAGTACAAGAATTCTATCATAACTCCCGAACCACTAATAGGGTAAACACTTCATCATATCAAAACCTTCTTCTTAACTCATTTCAAGAGAACCATTGCAACACGTGACTGAATTCCCATATCCGTAGAAAATACCGGCCTCAGGTAGTGGTCTAAACCACCATAACTCTTCTGGGATCCCTCTACACATAACATGTCATAATACTTGAATTCCTCCAAATAAAATCAATTGCGGCGACCGTTAAGCCTCGCACGTACCGCTACAAATCACACGCATAATTCAATGCGCTGAAGAAATTGATTGTTGCCACCATCATGACGATTCAACCATTGTTAGCCGACCCGTTTTTTCTCAATTTATTCTCAACTTACCTTAGAAATAATAATAGCTCCATTCATTACATCACGAACTTAAATCCGCTCTCATCCTGAGTGACCTTATTTCACGAGACCACGCTATTTCAAAACCCACTAATTATCCCATATCCCTTCTTGTGCGCACTTTTTACATCTTCAACCGGTACACCTATTCTGATACTTCTTTTATGAATCCAAATTTATTTTCTTACGTTTCTCTATTGCTACACCACAACCTAAAGATAACGCACAGTACTCCAAGCCCCGTTTCATAATCTGCTGTAAAAGCTCGATACTCAACCATACTACAGACTCGAGATCCTTAGATACCACACTTTAAATTTTTGAATCCACTAGGACCGTTATTGAGAGTCACTTGCTCTGACTTGTTCCCAAACATGATCAATTCCAAGGCCCTTCTAGCACATGGACACTTTATCAAGGAAACATCCGACTGTTTCACTTTCATGTGCATTACATCTACACGAAGCATAAACTCTGAGTCTTCCAAAAACTTGAATATGAATTGATAAGGCCAAATATGGCACACATTCTCCAAATACTTTGCTCAAATTACCACTGATGTTTTTTTCCTTAGTTGCAATGACCCACCAATACACTGATAACCAGAAATCGCATAAGTTGACACTACGCAAGCCAATCATAGATGGTGGGGCTCTCCCACTTAGCTTGAAGCTACAATTACAAAATTTTGGAATCCACCGAGATTCTTTCTTTATTGTTGACATGATCCTGCACACGCAACTCGCCAAATTTTCTCGAAATTCTTCTATTAACCTTTAATAAACACTCCGAACCACTAGCCACATTTACATATTAAATCTCTTACCGGGTAGCCAGTAGAATTCTTTGCAGAAGCTTCGTCAACACCACGCGACCACTAACCTGCTTACAGGAGATAACCCACCTATGGAAATTACATGCTGACATATTCCAACGTCGTTGCACTGGGTGCAATTACTACAAAATCAGTAGATCATCCTGAGTCCGAGCTCATTCACCAGCTGCACCAGTCCGTTCACTCCTCATGGATGTCAACTAGAGGTGCGACAATACATTCCAATCCAAAGTCATGTTGTATCCTTCTTCATATCAAGCAACTCTCTCCTGTCACACCAAATCTTCCTCAATATAGCAACCAATATTCCAAATTAAGCCCGTAGACATAGTCACTGTCCACCATGAATCCCAAATCACTTCAAACTTTCCTCTAGCCATGTAGTCATCCTACCATGTAACCCATATGCTACTTTGTCACTCTCCCACTTTGGTCAAACCCTTCTCCTTTAAGCAACTACTCGACTTCTGTTTTCTTACACTTGGCCTTCTAGGAACTTAACCACCACAAGACACCTTCCACATGTCCTTCTTAATCCTTCGCTGCCCAGTTGTTGCCTTAACTTAAAATCCGTCTCTGTAGCACTTGAACCAATAGCTCGTTACCAGCTTTAAACCTTTCTGACGATCATCCTTCTCAAGACATCAATACTAGAAACGCTGCTTCGATCTTGAATCACTGTACACCGCAATCTCTAATGACTGCTTCCCCTATACCAATTCCTAACACCCCGTCGTGAAGGTGAATTGAAGAAAACCATAACACCGGCGAACCTTAACGCATTTTACAAGGCGATGACACCACATCAAAATTGAGAACTCTACCACACTCGAAAATATCAAGCTTCGTTAGTCCATCAACCCCAAACCTGAACATTCATAGTCCGATTGCCTTTTCTCCGCTGGAATTAAAACATGGAACCTCTGAATCATGTACCGAGAAAACCTTCTTTCAAGTCATTTACTGCCCTGACAGATAGACGGGCATTTTACCATTACATAAACACTATGCGATAACAATGCACGAATCGTTGTAACAATCAATGCCAAATTTCAAAACCTTAGGTAGTACTGATACTTAACTTGAAATGACAGAGCGACCTTCCACAAGGTGACGACAATAGCCCAATTAATTACACAGGGAGAAGCATCACGCACTACATCTGTAGTACCATTAAAGTTTTTTCTCGATCCCCAATTTATAACAAGCGCTTCACGTCGCATAAGATAGAATAGGAAGGAAATGTAGGGATAAGCCTAAAAGGAATCAAATCGCACGATGAGGAATCAAAAAGGGAAATATTCCTAACAGCCCTGTAGCTTGTCGAAGATAAGCACAGACGTCTCCGTACCGATCCACAAGACTCTACTAGATTTGCTCATGTCTCGCGAGACCTAAGTGAACCTAGTGCTCTGATACCATATTGTCACGAACCAAAATCCAAAAAAGGCCGTGATGGCGCCGGACACCACTGTCAGGCAAGCCAACCATAATCAATTAACTTAATTACCCATTTTAGTATTTTTGAAATAAAAATTTCTTTAATAAATTTGTAGAGATAAAACTCATAGAGTAAATGATAAATATTTTTGCAGCTAAATTTCTAAACAATTCACAACCATTCCCAAAACCCGGTGTCACAAGTGCACGAGCATTTACTAGGGAATTAAAAATAAAATACAGCATCTGTCTAGAATACAAATTAGACTGGAAAAATATAATAACCCTGAAGGAGACTCTGTTAGCTCCAGATCGTAATATAGAATGCAACTCACCTATATCCCCACAATTATTAACCACACCTCTACGCCTACAAGGCTGCTATACATATATGTACCTGCACAATAAAATGTGTAGCAAGTGCAGTATGAGTATGAAAACAACGTGTACCCAGTAAGTATCAAGCCTAATCTCGAAGTGGTAAAGACGAGATAGCCGACTTTGACACTCATTATGGGTCAATAATAATAATTGAAATAAATTATAATTATTCAACTAAGCATGTTCACAGAGTTAACAATAATTTTATTCAATTAGTAGAAATAATAAGAATCATTCAAATGCAATAATTTTTCAATTTATTAATTAAATCATGTGATTTCAATAAAACTTCCAATTTATCAAATAGCTTTACAAGCTGCAATTCAATTTCAATAAATTTTTAATTTATCAATTAGTCTCATTTATAGGAATAACAATAATTCCTTAACAAGCAGGAATAATAATTCATTAAATTTTAAAGATTTTTAATTTATCAATTAGCTACGCAAGCTGAAATAAACTATTAAGGTATCGTGTAATTATTATTATTAAGCACGATTTCTGCCGAGGACGTACGACCCGATCCAGAGTGTCGTGTACACTGCCGAGGAACGTGCGGCGCGATCCATAGATGCATCTATCCTGCCGAGGCATTCGGCCCGCTCCACAAGAAAGGAGGACATTTTCTTATGTACCTTTGGAAGAAGAGTATATTTATTATAGGATAAATTCGGGAGGAAGAACAATTTCTTTTGACAATTAATTAATTTAAACATAAAATCACCATCCTTTAATATCTTTATCTAACAATTCATAATATATTCATATATACATATTAATTAATATTAATTAAATAAAGAATATAATTTACACAAGTAATTCATGCTTTGAGTCCTAAACTACCCGAACTTTAGCATTAATAGTAGCTACGCACGGACTCTCGTCACCTCGTGCATACGTAGCTCCTGCAATTAGCAACATTATTCAATTTAATCCTTATGGGGTAATTTCCCCCTCACAAGATTAGACAAGAGACTTACCTTGTCTCAAAGTCCACTTTCCGATTACCACGTCGCGTTGAATTCTCGATTCGACGCCGAAAAATCCGAAACTATCCAAATATTATACAAAATAATTAATATATGCTAAATGATTCGAAATTTATCTATTAAATAAATTACCTTATACAAAATGATAAAATTCCTAAAATTCATCCCGGGCCCACGTGCTCGAATTTTGAAAATATTCGGATGAAAACGTTACCCATAATCTCAAGAACTTGAATATATAATTTCTACCCAATTTCATAACTATTTTTGTGGTTAAAATCTTATTTTTATAAAAATTTAGGGTTTTCATCTAAATCTTTAATTTCTAAGATTTACTTGTTATAATCTACCTATAATCTATGTATTTAACTCAAGGTGTGTAGAATTAACTTACCTCCAAGTTGTTAGTTGAAATCCCCCTCTCAAAAGCTCTGAAATCGCCCGGAAATGGAGGAAAAATGGGCTCAAAAAATGACTGAGCTCCGATTTTTAACCATTATGCCCAACAATGGTTTTCGCACCTGCGAAAAAGCCTCGCAGGTGCGAGTTTTTCCTCGCCTGCCAAGCCTCGCATTTGCGAAAAATGCTCGCACCTGCACGTTCGCAGGTGCTCCCGAGATTCCGCACATGCGATGGCAGACCTCCCCTTCTATTTTTCGTTTCTGCGCATAAACCTCGCATCTGCGAGAGTCGCACCTGTGGCTGTCCAAGCGAATGTGCGAACGTACCAGAAGCAGAAGGCTTCAGCTCTTCTTCAAAATTCCAAAATTGATCTGAGCCTCGTCCGGTTAACACTCGGGGCCTCCGGGGCCCTGCCCGAACATACCAACAGGTTTGAAATCATAAAACGAACTCGCTCGAACTCACAGAACGTGTAAAATAACATCAAATCTAGGAATCATACCCCAAACAAAATTGATTCAAACTTAAAATTTTCAAGTTCTTTAATTTACTTCCAATGCGCCGAAACATACTTAAACTACTCGGAATGACACGAAAATTTACGTGCAAGTCTTAAATCACTATACGGAACTATTCCCAAACTCGAAATTCCAAAGGGACTTCAATTACTCAAAATCCTACTCCAAACCAAATTTAAAGAATTTTAAACCTTTAAATAGTTAATTTTTACTATTAAGCGTCAAAACGCTCCGGGGTTATCAAAAATCCGATTCGAACATACGCCCAAGTCCAAAATCATCATACGAACCTATTGGAACCGTTAAATCCCGATTCCGGGGTCGTTTTCTAAAAAAATTGACCTAAGCCAAGCTTGGCCTTTTAAGGTTAACTTAAGGAACCAAGTGTTCCGATTTCAATCCAAACATATCCAAATCCCGAACCAACCATCCCCGCAAGTCATAAATCATTAAAAACACATTCGGGAAGTTTTATTTAGGAGAACAGGGTTCAAACAGTCAAACGACCGGTTGGGTCGTTACACAATAGTGAGTGGAAATGATTGTTGGAAGAATAGTACCCAACAAGAGTCGGGGTCGATTTCCATAGGGAGTTTAATATAGGTGTTAGGGTGTGCACTTAATGAGAGTAAATGAAATAATTCAATTGCGCTTCCAAACAAGAAATTTTGTTTTCTACTTCTAAATTAACACTAAAAATTGTCAACTAATGAGAAGAAACTAGAAAGCAATTAATTGCTTTTGTTATTTTTATCAAATGGGTAAAAGGCCTAGGGATGAGACCTTCACCTAGGTGTTCGCCTAATGGGTTAAGTACGTTAACACTTGTTTTATTAATCGGGATGTATTATAGCTTTCAACTCTAAGTTACCCACTCAATACCTCTTGGTCATAGAATGATTTTGCCCAATTTGGCTTTCTCAAGCCCAAATGAGTATCAAGCTAAATAGTTGATATGAGCTCAAGTCGGGTTTTTCCTATCTCTAGTTCAAATACTTTAATTAGGCTAGTCAAATCCCCACCTAGCCCAATTTCTTATTAGCCAAATATTCCTAGACTAGGTCCCTCTTTCTCAAGTAAAGACTAAGTCAAAAAGCTATGAATAAATATTTGCAACCATTAATTCTAAAATTAAAGCATGAACAAGGCTAAATAACAAAAACCCAATCATAAACAAGCATCAAATTAAATACCCATAAGGTTTACACATTAGGGTTGGGTCACAACCCTAGTAAATGTCTAGCTACTCATGGTAGAAAATGAAAAAAACAAAGAAGAGATACTAATTAAATCCCTAATATAAAATTAAAATGACAAACTATGATATTTTTGTCCCAAAAATGATCACAAATTTCTTAAAATAGTAAACTACAACGGCTACAGCTGAGAAAACTTCAAAAATTGACCTAAAAATGTGATTTTTGTCTATTTATAGTGGCCAAAAATTGCTGACAAAAATGCCCCTCGGGAGGTTCTGCGGCTACACATTTCCATGTGCGGTCCGCATATTGTTTGAATCTGTAGGGAATGGATTCTGCAGTCGCATAATTTGATATGCGGCTGCAATTCAGTTTTTGCAGCTGGACAATTCATGTGCGGTCTGCACTTCAGGCAAAGCTCCAGTCTTGGTCATTTTGCACACTCCTCTGAACCTTTTGAATTCTTGTCAGTGCGGACCATGTTCTGCGGCTGCACAAATTTTGTGCGGTCCGCACTTCTCTACATTCCATCTCTGAGCTTCAGCAATAAATCTGCGTCCGCAAGGAGAATTCTGCGGTCCACACTTCTAGTCCGTTGCGTGATCGCATCCAAATCCACACCTCTAAAAGGTATGAAACAGTCGTTTGCAATTATAGTAACCCAACTAAAGGGTCGGGGTCGAATCCACAGGGAGCTAAGATAGGAGTTAGGGGTATATATTTTAATGCACGTAATTGAATTATCTTGATTTGCACTTCCACAAAAGGTTTGTATGCTATTTCTAATTTAACACTAAAGATTGCAGAATAAAGAAGAAGATTAAGATAATTATATTTGAGCTTTTTCAAATTGATAAAAAGTCTAGGGCTGTGACTATTACCTAGGTGTTTGCCTAATGGGATAAAGACCTTAATGCTTGTTTTGTTGATCGGGGTATATTATATCTATCAAATCTCAATTACCCACTCAATACCTCTCGGTCAGAGAGTGATTTTTCCTAATTTGTCTTTCTCAATACCAAATGGGTATCACACAAAATAGTTGATAAAAGCTCAAGTCGGGTTATTACTATCTCTAGGTTGAACCCTTTAATTGGGTTAATGAATCTCTCGATTTACCCAATTCCTTGTTAGCCAAGTTTTTCTAGACTAAGTCTCTCTTTCTCAAGTAGAGATTAAGTCAAATAGGCTTGAATTAATATTTGCAACCATTAATTCCACAAATTAAAGCATGAACTATACTAAATAATAAATACCCAATCATAAACAAGCACTAAATTAGATACCCATAAGGTTCATACACTAGGGTTGGGTCACAACCCTAGTGAAAATCTAGCTACTCATACTTAGGTTTGAAGAAATGAAGAAGAAAGGCTAATTAAACTTACAATGTAAGCTTAAAATAATAAAATCTATTGTAAAATACACCAAAGTGTAGTAAAATTCCAAAAGAGGCAAAGAAAAACGGCTACAGTAATTGCTGATGTCAAAATATGACCTAATTTATTAAAATTCTTCTATTTATACAAGTATGAAAATCTCGGACAAAAATGCCCCTCGGGAGGTTCTGCGGTCGCACAATTCCATGTGTGGTCCGCAGATTTCTTCATCTTGGCAGGAAGTGGTATTTTTGTGGCCACACATTTCTGAAATACGTCCGCGAGGCGAGCTTATGCGGTCTGCACAATTATGTTTGCGGTCGCAAGCAAATCTTCTACGGTCCGCACGATTATGTCTGCGACCGCAAAGCACTTCTTCTACGGCCGCACAATTCTTGTGCGGTCCGCAATTCTCAGAGACCTGGGACTTGGAAATTTGCACACTCTCTGATCTTGGATTCTAGCCCAGCTCTTGCGGCCGCACAATTCATGTGCGGTACGCAATTTGCACAAATGTCTGCAGGATGTTTCTTCCTTGTTTACGACCACAGGTTGAATTCTGCGGTCCGCAATTTCTTCTGCGGACCGCACATTGTGTGCTTCTATGCCCTTTTGTTGCCTTGTGCTTGGACTACTCCTCTTGAGTCAGATTTCATCTCGGGATTCTAACTTACAACATTCCTGCAAGTTTGTACCTTTCATTACTTTCGGGAACACAATTCAATGCTTTTAGACTAAAATAAAAGCTAAAAGGCGCTAATAAGTAGTCAAAATCCCCACTTATCAACTCCCCCAAACTTAAGTCTTTGCTTGTCCTCAAGCAAACAATTTAGTTTCTACCTCCACAAGTTAAGGGTCATTTCAGCAAGTCAAAGGTGAGCTATTCATGTATCAGTTGGGACCAATAATTACCCACACTACTTATATATTATCAACAAGGAGACAAGTTAAACATTCATGCACATATAGTTCTATTGTGACACATGAGTATCAAGAGTTGACTTTACCCATCAAGGACGCTCGCTCTCTCATGTAGGTAATTGTGGATCCTAAACTCTTCCTTCTCTACTCTCCGTTTGCCTAGATCACTTAAGAATTTTAGACTCAATCCAAAGATTTATGAAAGGTTCACTCATCTCTCTCAAGAGAATGTCGCAAGTATGACTTCAAGTACCATAGGCTTGCCCCTCATGTAGATCGCCACTAATGTAAGCTCACTCGGTTCGAGATCAAATAGGACTTCTTTCGGGATGTAATGAAGGCTTTTAGATTAGGGTTGGATACAATATGGTTGAGTGGTTATACCTTCCTTAAGCACTCCATCATTCATTTTTTGGCTCACTCTTTGCTAATTCCTTGAGGCACTTTCTTTTCCTTGGGGGCCTAGAGAGACTTAACATCACTCTTTCTCGATCATTACATTCATATTTCTCCATGTTTGGGATCATTGCCTTTCTTTGAATCCCTTCAACTCTTCTACTTCTTCATTTTGTTGCATTTTTCTTTTTGTTCTTTTCTTTTCTTTGCCTTTTCTTCTCATTATTTCTTTTTCTCTTTTTGTGCCTTGATACCCTTTTTCAACTTCCTCGTCTCTTCCCCAAACTTACGTTTTTAGCCATTTGTTTCACATGAGTGTTAAGGAAAGCTCGGGTGCCAAGAGGGGTCACAATAGAACGGGTAAAGGCTTGTAACATGATTTTCAAATGAGAAAGGCTAAAGGCTCGAAAGAGGTTGACTAGGGGCGAAGCTACATTCTCATTATTAATCATCTTTATTCGGAAAATTACGATACGTATATAAATAATATATTACATTTTAGATTTATATAATATAAATTGAATATTCTTTATCGAATTTTTTTTTTAATTCTTTCAAATTTAAATATTCTTAAAAAAATTTCTAGCTTCACTACTGTACACTCTAATAGGCAACTTAATGATTATGTAGAACTTTTTCGTCCCTTTTCTTCTTCTTTTATCTTTTCATTTTTTTTGTCTTTGTGTTTTCTGTTTCATTCTATAGGGTCTCTATCATTGCCTTGTGGAATTGGAAGCAAATAATGTTACCAAAAGCGCGTCTCGATGGCCAATGCAAGTTGGTTGTTCTGACTGTATAATTGATCCTCTCTGTATAGTATTTTAAACTTGTTTGTCATTTAGCTATGTATTCTGTTCAACATAGATAGAATGGATTAACTACCGGTAGACACTAATTAAAATTGGTATGAAAGACAGGGACATCTAGGTGAGCCAACAAATTAATTAAGAAGTTATAAATGATGATCAGAAAATCTCAATCGGGATTGAATTAAATAGCTGGATATTGAAGGATTACATTATGCAATTATTTGTTATTTCGCTGCATTACTCTTCTAGTCTATACTCATTTGAAGTTCACATAAGATATGATAATTTTTTATGAAAGTAATTGCATGAATTTTTAACTTTTCTCTTCTTTTTTTTCTTTTCTCGAATTTAACTGCCCATATATATAATTAATGAGCATTTGGTTTCCATTTTAAAGAGAAGTTTGGTCCCCATAATTATTGGAGTCTGATAATTTTGGTATGAGAAAAATGACACAATACCTAACATATACGGTTTTCAGGTAGGGAAGTAGCTAGAGTCGACTGCATGGAGGCCTAGCTAGGAAAGTCACAATCTTAATACAATATTTAACACATGATTAAACTGTATGAGACAAACCAATGGGACCACTCTTTACTTAATCTGCGCATAACTGCACAATTAGGCAAAGTGAAAAAGAAAAAGCAATAAAGGGTTAAAATTTAGCAAGTGCAGTGAATCAGAAGCATCAAGGATGACATACATATAAAGTAGTTAAAAGGGGAAGAAAAATAAGTGATTTTAACTTTTAGACATTGGAGAGATCATTTGTTTTATCGGAATTACAGGATAAAATTTTGAGATTCCATTTATTCATGTTTGGTTATGGGTATAGTAATTAATAATATCAATTTTTCTAAAAACTTTATACCAAATTAGCTAATCTTATAGAATATCCCAGCTCATGAGATTTTTTTCTATTCCACAATTGGATCAAACGACCCATGATATTTAAAAAATAATTACGAATTGTCATTCGTAAAAATTGAGATTTCTAAGTTAGAAAATAAGAACAATTACTTACTGCAATATAAGTTAAAACACATCAATAATGCGAAAGTTCTTTTACACTGCTACGCGAGGATAGGGCAACGGTGCATTATGCATTTTGTGCTCATATCTCATTATCCAAAGGGGGTGTGATTTAGACAACATATTTTAATGCAAGGGATCACACAACAATATCTCATAACTCGAAAACATAAGAACAATATCTCCTAGCTACACTAACGACTGTTTTTCCGGCTCGAATATTTATAGATCACACGAAAATAATTTTATCGTTACTTTAAGACTCCCCAATTATGCTAGCATATGTAAGTTAAATTAAAAAAAAGTAGAGTATAGTTTGGTTCATTCATTGACAAGACAGTACTAAGGTAGCATTGATAACAGTACTAACAGTAACTTTGATGATGGCATCGAGCAATCAAAACCACCACTATCTCCTTGTCCCATGATGAAAGTTGAAACATTCAATTCGTCAGATTTATCTTCAACTCCGAAAACTTTTTTGTGTGGACATTATGTCTTGTAATAATTGAACTTTCTTAATTATTCGAGCTAATCCAAATCAACAGTACCAACAATCGTGGGACATTTTCCTTAATATGATGACATGAAAGGATTATATAATAAAAAATAAAAAATAAAACACACAAACATTTTGTCCTTATTACAACTTCCCATCATGGTTCAGGTTCTTGACCAACTCAAAGAAAATTGCATCAGCTTCTTACTTTATTCTTGGTACAAGCTACAAATTTAGAGCTGTAGAGCATTAAGCAGGAAAAGTTGCAAAATTTATTAGTATTAATTTTATTTGGTGATTAGCCAGAAATCCTGTTTACAACCATTAATCATGAAAAATAGTTTATTTGCAAGATGCGCAAGTGGGCTAGTCCGTTTAATTTGTGTTTTTTTTTCTTTCACTAGAGTATATTATATACGATAATAATCATTTGATTTATAAGCTAAGTATTTGAAAAATGGAGGCAACTTTGAGTGACAAAGCTCTAATCAGATCGTATGATTGATTTAGTTCTTCATCGTATCAAGAACTAACTTTTACTATTAAAATTATAATATAGCTGATGTTCTATGTCTTTTTCTCCTTCCAACTTATTAGTGGCTTTCCCTCCCTAATTAAGTAAAGGACACGCTGATGGCATATAAGCAACAGGCTCAAGTTGATGTCTGTTGAAAGTATTCAACTTGGAGTATACAGAATAACATTATAAATAATTTTTATATAATTCATGTGTTAGGATCGGAAATCCGGATAATGCGGAATTTAGCCACTTATAATGACAATAATAAAGACAATGCAAGTTGATAATTACGACAATTAAATCATATAAAAGAGACACAAAATTTAACGTTGTTCGGTCAAGGTGACCTACGTCCACAAGCGAAAATAAACAATTTCACTATAACAACCGGCACACAAAAGAGAGTACAAAATTAGAGATGAAACTCTAATTATACCAAAATATATCCCAAGAGAATAACCTCGCTACATCACTGACAAAGAAGAAGTTCACTCAAAGTGTTTCCCAATACTAACTCTATGGAATATAATAAAATTTTCTATTACAAGAATACTCAAAATGAGTTTCTAATCAAAATATGGGATGATTCAAATGAAGTAAGACGACCTACATTTATAGGACAAAGTTCTTGGTCCCCAAATAAAGAAAAAATAAATAAAAGAAAATACTTTTTTCTTTGGCTCCAAGTTTGAATATTTTGGCTCTAAGTTTGCTATGGACAAATTTAGGTCATATCTTACAAATCTCCACCTTGGCCTAAATTGGATGATATGGTTATTTTGCTCCACCTCCAGAAAAGCCCCAATGGGCTTATGTCAAAATTTAATGCCATAAAAAACAAACAAGTTATCTGATATCGAAACTGTAGTAGTGCCTATAACTAGATCCCAATAAAGTATACAATGAACCAGATCTGTGTGCTTTCATGATCACAAGAGCACCTGGAAAAATTTTCAGAACTCCACCTTCACCAGTGAATTTGCACCCAAGAAATTCTAAAGTGCCCAAAGAAATGAGATTTTTTTTCAACTCAAGAACGTATCTAACATCGGTGAGAGTTCTCACCACACCATCGTGCATTTTGATCTGAATTGCACCTTTGCCAATAACGTTACAAGTAGCATTGTTACCTAATTGGACGACTCCTCATTTAACTGAATCATATGTAGAAAACAAGTTCCTATTAAGACACATATGATACAAACAATCGGAATCCAAAATTCACTCATTGTCAGATTTGAAACTAGTTTCAGTTGCTAAAAATATAGTTCCATCATCAAACTCATTAGTAGCTACACCAGCTTCGGCAATGTCATCTTTATGCTTACTTTTCCTTTTCTTATGTTTTTCTTTATTCTTCAGCTTATAGCATTCGGAGATAATGTGATATTTCTTATGACAATAGCGATATTCTAAATTATTGTATCTAGATGTTGAGTTGGATTTACCTCTAACAAACAAGCCAACTTCCGCATGAGTTCCACCAGCTTTCACTGTAATATCACTATCTATTTTTTCTTTTGATTTTAAGATAGATTTAATATCTTTATAGGAGATATTATCTTTTGCATAAAGTATAGTGTCTCTTATATGTTTAAAAGATGGGGTAGAGAACAAAGCAGTAATACGGCTTGATCCTCGTCTTTAATTTCTGCGTCTATATGACTCAAATCCATAAGAATAGAATCAAAGGTGTCAAGATGATAGAGAATAGATGTACCTTTACCCATACGAATTGTATAAAGCTTCTGATTCAGGTAAAGTCTATTTTTCACCGTTCCTTCATATACAAGGTTTTCAATTTTTTCCACATGCCTTTGGCTGTGGTTTCTACATAAACTTCACGTAAAATTTTATTTGAGTGATTTAAGATGATACCTGATTTTGCTTTTTTATTTATGATAGCAAACATCTCGTCCGTTATTTTATCCGGCTTTTCTCCTTTCCTTGCAACGCCATGTCTAAACCATCCTAAATTAGGATAGCTTCCATCTTTAATTGCCATATCCCGAAGTTTGCACTTCGATCAAATTTTTCAACATAAATCTTTGTTAGAGTCATATTGGATACTTAAACTAATCCGGTTAGATCCGGTTCCGATACCAATTTGTTAGGATCGGGAATTTAGCCAAAACAAAATTTATAATTACGACAATTGAAGCATATAAAAGAGGCATAAAATTTAACGTGGTTCGGTCAAGGTGACCTACGTCCACAAGCAGAGAGGAACAATTTCACTATAACAAACGGCACACAAAAGAGAGTACAAAATTAGAGATGAAACTCTAATTATACCAAAATATATCCCAAAAGAATAACCTCGCTACAATCACTCACAAAAAAGAGGTTCACTCAAAATATTTCCCAACACTAATTCTATGAAAAATAATAAAACTTTCTATTACAAAACAAAACAACAACAACCCAGTATAATCCCACTAGTGGGGTCTGGGGAGGGTAGTTTGTACGTAGATCTTACCCCTACCCTGGGATAGAGAGACTGTTTCCGATAGACCCCCGGCTCCCTCCTTCCAAGAACTCCCCACCTTGCTTTTGGGGTGACTCGAACTCACAACCTCTTAGTTGAAAGTGGTGGGTGCTCACCGCTAGAGCAACCCACTCTGGTAGTTGAAGTTAGGATTCATTGACCACAAATTTATCTTTTTGACATGATTGGTAAGAAGAGTTCATTTCTTATTAGTTAAGAGTACTGTTTTTATGTCAAGACCTTTTTAGTGTTCAATAAGAATCTAAAGGAGTTGTGAAAACAGAAGCAAACACAAGCCAACCGAAATTTAAAGAGGAAGAGACAAAAAAGGATAAAGTAGAGAGCCCACAGCCAACTATATAAATGGGCCTATAGTCAAAGAAGGTGGAGCCCAATATATGGTGTTAGGTTAAAGGTCATCATCTCTTTTTACAGAGCATAGCCTATTTTGACAAAACCAAATTCCAGTCTCAATTGTAAATGTTACATCAGTTTGTGTTCCTAAAGTCTTGTGATAGTACTCAAAATTTAATTCACATATATAGCTTCCTAAGGAGCATGAATGCATGACAAAGTACTTACATTTATTGAAAAAACAAGTACTATAAGTTTGCCATATTTATTTCCAAATATTCTTATGGACCCAACTTAGATCTTGTTCCTAATCTTAAAAAATCTTACCTCTTCCTATAAGTTTTTTTTCTTTTTATTTTCTTTTTAAAATTAATTGTTAACCTTTTTCTGTCACATAGCATACAGAATGATAAGAATACCTAACTACTAGGAATTCAAGTTGATGACACTACTAACATATTATTTGTCTGCACAGTTTATTTCATAATCTCCCTTATTATATGACTTTAACCTTTCGCACTACCTAGAACTACACTTCATAAAGCAGTAAGTACTGTCTTTAATTTTTTTCTCTATGAGTTTAAGAAAGAATGTGGCTGGAATGGTATATATTTAAATCACAACTTCACATGGAAGGAGGAAAAAAATGACTCTCGTGTATGGTAACTTTTCAGTTGTAAAATAAATAAGTGTTGATGTTATACGTACTAAATCATTCCATCTTATTAACTGTACTAACCCTTTATCAACAAAACCTGCTATATATAGTCCAATAATTAACGAAAATTTTAGTGATTTTATATATTTATGAGTGACTCTCTGACTTCATACTCGTTCTAACCCAATAAAAAATGACAGAGTTTCATTTGGTGGGTGGGTCTAGGGCAAACTAAGGAGATGTGTAGCAGAGGTCATGTGAGGCATTGTGTCGTCGAAGAGAAAGAAATTGGCTCTTCCATTACTTAGTAGAAGTGCCCCTATGTTAGCAATAATTTGTGGCACTTCACTTTTATTTTACTTATAGTCCTCAAAGTTTTCATTTTTCAGCCTAACCAAATGAATATAACGCTAGTTAAAGTGTTCCCAGTGAAACACTAATTTGTTTGCTCTCCTTTAATTTACATGTCCAAATGAACTTTCCACTTAAGCACAACCAAAGGAAAAGCACTATGTGGCCCTTTAGAAGTCTATGATCATTGAGAACTATGGAGTGCCAAGTAAATAATTGAATTATGAATCTATCACGGTTGACTATTTAGGCCCCTTCTGGTCATAAATAATATTTAAAGAATTGCAAATAGTTTTTCCCCAAGTTCGTGGCTTTCTAACTTCTAAGTTCCAAATACTCTTTTCAAATACTCTTCTATCCAACTTCAGTCAAATATCTACTAAGATTATTAATCCTCTATTTTAAGTTTTGAATTTTAGGTTGTTGGTTTCTACTTTCGAGAGGATTTATAATAAATGGACGGCGAGCTTACTTTTGACTCGTTGAAAGGGTGAATCCTAAAAATAGGACACGTCATTGTCACGATTGATTTTTTAACCTTGATAAAAAAAAGTTTTAAAAAAATAGTATTCATCGTATGGGAAGCGCCGAAACTTTTGGTATGACGATCATCATGATTTTCTATAAAAATATGGCAATCGCCAGATTTTTTATATGATGATCACTAGATTTTGCCACAAAATATGACAATTGTCAAAAAGATTTCATATGAAAATCACCAAAATTTGCAAAAATATGACAATCGCCACAAATTTTCATATAGCAAGTCATAATTTTTTTTTATAGCAATATACTTCAAAAATTCTGGTAACTATTTTATCAAATAGTAAATTTTAACGATGTCAAAATATAAGCTGTGGTTCTAAATTGGGAATTTAATTTGTCTCGCGTAATTTCTTGCTTTTTAGAGATAAGTTTGGTTTTGTGGGCCTTTGGGCTGGCAAACAAGTGTGGGGTCCATCAACCCGTTGGGATTGTTTTGGGCAAGTCATTTCTCTATTTGTCCTATTTATTTCCCAAAAATGAATACCCTCTTACTTTTCCGAGATGATCATTAAAACGGAGCCACACATCTATAGCTTCTGATCAATGACAGTTACACAATAAAAGTATAATTAATCATGGGTCCCTTCCAAGTTCCATCTCCTCTTCAAACAAAAAATTTTCCAACTATGTGGGACTCTTCTTGAAATTATCATTTCCTTTTTCTGTTTTTGTTTTTCTTTTCATGCAGTTTAACCTGATTTCTTCTTTCCCATCTTGTAGTGAATAGTAAGCACTAGAAATTCTTTCAATCTATTCAACCGCTGGAATAAGGAATTTTAATAAAAAGATTGAAATTTTTTAAAAATTCACATCTACTACTTTGAAACCATTTTTGTCACTATAATTTTTTAAAATTTCAAGTGGATTCAAAAGCTAAACATACATTAAAAAAATATTGTCACCTTATTCATGGTGTAATTTTCGAATGGAGGGGATAATTAAGAGTCTATTTAGATTGTCTTATTTTAAGTCTTTTTAAGCCAAAATAGGTTTTAAGTCATTTTATAGTGTTTGGATAAAGTAAAATAGAGTTTTTAAGCTAAAATAACAAAAATAAGCCAAAAGCTAGAATTCCTAACTTATGGCTTTTGGCTTAAAAGTTACTTACAACAAGCCCATCCAAACGGGCTCTAAATACCCCTCCTTACATGTGGCTACGCCACTGTTAGAGACGTACAAAAAAACCGATAAATCGCACCAAACCGATAATCTGAGTCAACCGAAAAAAAATCGATGTGGTTTGGTATTGGAAAATAAAATCCGACCATAATTGGTTTGGTTTGGTTTGGTTTTAACTAAAAAAAGTCAAACCGAAATCAAACCAAACTAAACCAACCCGATAGTACATTTATATAATTTTTAAAAATATTTATACATATAAATATTTATTGTAATGTAACTTATAAATATTTCTTAAACTTTTTTATATTTTTATCTTTTAACGTATTATTTCAAGTTTAGACTTAACATTCTTGAATGGTAAATAAATTTTATTGCCCATAAATGTAGTAACTCAAACAAAGTTCAAATCAATACTAATGCTAACAAAAGAAATTCAATTCAATACTAGAAATGACGAAAGTGTTGGATAATTATTTTAGTTTTATATTACTTTATAATGAAAATGCATAACTTAGTTTATCTTTTTCTTTAGTGCTTAGTTATATAATTAATATTAGTACTTATTAGCTATACTTATTTTAGCATGACCTATATAGTATTTTTAGATTATGTTAATTTTCATTATAGCTTATTAATTAGCAATATCTATTTTATGAAATTTTATTGTTTTATCTTTATTATTGAATATTAATTTAGTATAATGCTATGACTTATCTCATATTATTGTGTTAGCTTCTTGGAAAATACATCATATAGTTGTATTTTAGTAGGACTTAAAAAATATTTGGAGCACAAGTTACATATTTTATGCTATGAAGACTTTACCGGATAAAACCCGAAAAATCCGAGGAAAAACGAGATTGAAAAACCCGACACTATTGGTTTGGTTTGATAATTGAAAAATCCGAACCAACAAGACCTATGTACACCCCTAGCCACTATATTCAACTACTAAAGCATTACTTTTTAATAAAGATTAAATATAAATATCTAAATTTAAAAAAATAAATAATTTTAATCATTTAGTATTTAGATTTAAATATAATATCTTAATGTTCAAATGTATATTCATATATAGATATTTTAATCTTTATAAAATACACTCCCCATAATCATATTCTTAAATTTATTATAGAAATCAAAATGATTTCCAACACGATCCCGGTACTACTTTAAAAGTATATGTTTAGATAGTCTACAACACTTATCCACTTTTGGATCACTTATGAACTCAAATTAAAATGAAAAACTGAATTTATTTTTATTCGAATCTAGAGCAACACTTTTTCTTTTTTTTGGTAGTTTCCAAAAGAAGAAGAAAACTAGACACCAATTGGACTAAGATGTTAATTAAGAAGTCTAGATTAATCATAAATCAAACATTAGTTGAAATATTGGCGGGCACTATCGACAAACCTTTATTCTCTTTTTGTAAGAAAGAAAGAAGAATATAGCAAAAAAGTAACAAAATATAATAATTCACCTAATCCATGTTTGGGTAGAGAATTCTAGCGGAGGGCCCTGCGAATGTCCCTCTCGTCGTTAGCATGCATGGCTTAGTGCTAATTAGTTAAAAAGAGGTTTTAGTGGTAACACATAGAAACTTAAAAGTTGGTTTTCTTTCCTCTTTTGAGTTTCAACTAAATAAAGGGACAACAAAATGGAGATAAGGACGTGCCTGAAAACTCTAATAATGTGTGTTAGTTTTACTGATTAAAGAATTGGATGTTAATCCAGAGACGAGATAACAGGTCATCGCCCACTAATATGGTGCTTCTTACTGTGGATGATTATGAAATTTATAGACTGATTATTGTTTGGTGAAATGAATAGTAGTCAAGAGTGATTGATCATACGAGGTATTAATGTCATGCTATATTGCTAATTATTGGTTTGACTGGTTTGCTCTTTCTAGTCCAAAGTTATTGGATGTTTAGTCTATGCTTGGCTTAGTTCAAATACACCATACGCTTCTCAAATGGGGATTGTTCGCTTAACCATAAAGCATATTTTCCTATTAAATTCTGCATAATTAATGATTTCTTGAAGTAATGAAACGATATAATACAATATTTGATTTTCGGTTTAAAACCATAAATGACTATTTTACATTATTACTGAGACTCCGAGATCACAATAATTGATGCGAAAATTTGTGTAGTATTGTTTTCTGAGAGAGAAAATTTTGGGATAAAAATATATGGCATTAAGCTAAGAGCAAGACTTATAGTACAAGAAAATCTCAAGACAAATTTACCCTTACATTCTATATGCATAAAATAATACATAATCTTAGCATATACTATGCCAGTACTCGCAATGTAAAGTCTAAAGATGCATTAGTTTACAACGTTTTGTATTACTAACTAAATGTTGTATTAGTTATACAGAATTTTATACCGAATTTTCTATAGGGGAAACATGAAGGACAAGATCATGTCACAGTAGGAAACCTGAATTTCTATCCTGCATAGAACTAGCAATCAGGAAGTGTAGTTAGAGTTGTCATGGTGATTTCTGTTTTTATGGGCCTATGATATAGGTTTCCAGTTTTTTTTCTTGCTTATAATCCTTTCGGTTGGTTAATAAATGAAGAATTAACTTAAATAGCCGTCTATCCAACTATTTAAGCTAAAAATAGACGACGGATATATACTATATGTATAATATGTGTATAATTGTGCAGGGACGGAGCCATGATTTTTATTAAGGAGAGTCAAAATATAAAGAAATAAATTCACCATGAAGTCAATGGGTGTAAGCAAGAAAGGGTGTCAGTTGACACCCCTTGGGTGCATGTGGCTATAAACATTGTTTAGCTATAAACATTCACTAGCTAAACAGTGTAATTTTCCGATGAAAGAGTGCATGTGGCTCCGCCACTGTAATTGTGTATACCAGATAGGAAAAGCTAACAGTAAATCATGTCGGCTATTTATGTAAAGATATTTATACCGAATTTTTCTATATCTTTACCAAATGGCATCTTAAAGTCGATATTTCTTACATAATATTTTTGTATTATTATTTATTGTATGACAATTTCTATTTTATTGTGTTGATAATTTAATTGAAGTGATTACTTATTTACCAAAACCAGGATAAATATAAAGCATGTTCAGAATTGGGTACAAGTTAACGGTGACCCCAATGGGTACTCTTCGTACCAAACTCTCGTGCCCACCAACCCAACAAATGTAAAGTTACTGATTGGGCTGTCTTTTATTTGGGCCGTGGAAATCTTAATTTTTCATTTTGTGTAACGGTTATGTCAAATTACAAAAAAAGGAAAAGAAAAGAAAATAAAATAAAAAGACATGTATCCCATTGAACTATGATCGGATCTTCAGTTACACACTTTATTTTTGAGGGGTTTCTATTGATGTACTTTGTTGGTACATAATAAATACCACCATAGAACTGGACAACCAATTTTTTGTTAGGCATTGGTATACATGCTCCCGACACTTGTATATTTATGCCTTTTCCCTAAAAAAAAAAAATAGAAGCCGTTGGTCCAAAAACGATGAGATTGCTAGCCTTTGTTCCACACTCAACTGGCCTGACTCAACAAATATAACATGCACGAGAAGATCTCAATTATAGTTTAAAACCGGAAAGTTGGAATCGACTCCAACTGTAGTTGAGTTGAGATTGTTAGAAAACTCAAGCGAGTTTTGGTCGAGTTGTGTAGTTCGTTTTGACTCAAATTAATAGGAAACTCGAATGAGTTTTAGTGAGCCAAGTATAATAAGTTCCAAGAACCTTTGTAACTTATTATATCACAATCAGCTACATCTTGCCCTTTCTTAACCCTCTTCCAAGCTGGCTTGGGGTAATGGATAGAATATTTTATATCAGCTTTCATTTTCAACAATTCTCGCAAGACTTCTAGGTGATTAAAACAAAATAATGCTTCATACGCAATGCAGTTATAAGAACTATGGAAATAGTGAAATGGAGGTAGAGGTAGAACAAAGAACTTAAATTCTATAAGTTTAACTTTTAAAATTTTTAGTATTGAACATATTATATTTTTAAAATTAAAGATTCAAACCCGCAGCTTTAATGATTTTTTATATTAAATTTATAATTTATGTCGAAAGTAATAGTACAATGAACTCAATACTATTACACTACATAGCCTCTAATTGGAGGTACACAAAATGAAAACTGAATTCTACGTCAAAGCGTAGGAATTTCTTGATTATAGAAACAAACACCGCGGCAAGCACAACTGCACAACATAACCTCTTTTTGGATTTTTTTTAATAGCTAAACTGCTAATACTAAGATAATAGTATTCAGATTCAATGGCGTAGGGAAAACGTCATGCACAAACCCCAGTAATTGGACTGGTCAAACATTAACTCACGCTTATCCTAATTGATACTATGATATTGTTTCTTTTTAATTCCAAGTTTGACTAATACAAATTGTATTATACAATATTTTCTTTATCAAATTTTAAATTTTCTTAGAAGAGATCGTATTTTTTGCATTTTAGGAGAGAGAAACTTTTGAACAAAATTAAAGAACCAGTAAGGCAAATTCAATATTTTCTATATCAATTAACGATTTTGCCACGTATATGCTATGATTTTAATTACCTCATCCAAATCATAGGTTCATCTTTTATTACACACACGTATACTCCTCCTTGGTTTGCTACCTTTTTTTCTATTCATTTTGTTGTCTTCTCCCTACATTAGTATATTAAACATGAAAAAGAAAAGATAAAAAAGATTCACCGACCATAAAAAGGCCCTTGGATTTATACAAAGGGACCGAGGGAAAGTTCCAATGTTAAGGATGAATTAGCTTTCTTAGTTTTGACCATTTCTATAGCAATATGTACATAGGGCACTATTTAATTAAATATTTTACGAATTTGGCACAGAGTAACAGTAACATGGCTTGAGCTTCAATAGAGGCATTCCAGCTTCTTGGGCCAAACTATGTTACATAGGGATGCGATCTGATCCCCTAAAACAAAAAGAGGAGCAACCCAAAGTCCAAAAACACTCAATATGTCTTCTTTCGTTAGATTAAATTCCATATAGTATTAAAACTCCGAGATATGCATAATACATTAATCGATACATAGTACTTTCGTGTCACTTAGACACCGCAATAGTAACGAAAAACAGTTGGGGCAGCTGGTTGCAAATTGATGCCTTACTGTCTAAAATTTCAGATTCCATTTTCAGTACCTCCAGATAAGATCTGCACATTGTTAGAACTGCATTTAAGTTGTACTAACACTAACATGCATAGTACTATGAGGACAATACTTGAGACAAATTTCTATGTTAGTATTCTATTACTCACTACTTAAGAGTTGGCCGTCCAACGTTATTTTGAGAAAACTTTGAAGAAGGAAAATTTATGAAACTGTTAGAATATTTCACATTGGTGGAAGACTGTTAAATCGTCTCATAAGAAATTATGAGGTAGCTTTTGAAATTGAGTTACAGGCCTAATGTCCATTTTTTTTACATGGTGTTATAGGCAAATTTAATTTATTCATATTTTTTGTTTACCCAATGTTGAACACCATATTACATCATATTGTTCACAGGGGCGGATGTAATGTTATACCAACGGGTTCAATTGAATCTATAACTTTCGACGTAGAGTAAAAATTTATATGTAAAAATTTATTAAAATTACAAAAATAGTAGATATGAATCCATAACTTTAAAAATAAAGGGATCTTTACACAAATAGCCGGCCATATTAATTGTTTACTTTTTCTAGCTATATACATAGATTATACATTAATTATACATAATTATACGCATACAATACATAAATTATGCATATATTATACCTCTACCGGCTATTTTTAGTTTAAGTAATTGGGTGGGCGACTATTTGGGTTAATCCTTCAAAAATATAATGGGTTCAATATTAAAAATCTTAAAAGTTAAACTCGTGGGGTTTAAATCCTGGATCCACCTTGTTCACACCTCAAATGTACAACTATGCGTTAGAGTGCTAGAATATCTCATATTGTTTGAAGGAAAAATACATATATAACTAACTATCCATCCTTTTAATTCGAAGACCGTCACCTCTTCTTGCTCGCCACTATCCATGGACTCACTGCAACTCTAAAAAGAAATAAGAAAAAGAAGACTTTGTTCATTAAAACTTGTAAACATGAAAAATAAAACTCAAAAATATACTAAGAAAATGTAAAGATAGAGAAAAGGGTGTCTTGTAGTTCACGGGGTCGACTCCAATTATCGAAGCATGAATTTTCCAGCCCATAACCTCCGGCGTCTCTCTTTCCGTCCCACCTTTCTAATCACATAAAGTTTCAATTAATTTAATCATCTTCATAGGCAAAACCACGTGCACTTACAGCTGATTTTTGCTTTTTGACCAAACTTTTCTTCGACTATACAAGTAGTCGATCTAGTATATACATACAAGAGTATAAGTCCCATAAAAAGTGGAGTACTCTCTTTGTACAATTAATTAATTTAAACATAAAATCACTATCCTTTAATATCTTTATCTAACAATTCACAATATATTCATATATACATATCAATTAATATTAATTAAACAAATAATGTAATTTACACAAGTAATTCATGCTTTGAGTCCTAAACTACCCGGACTTTAGCATTAATAGTAGCTACGTACGGACTCTCGCCACCTCATGCGTACGTAGCCCCCGCAATTAGCAATAATTATTCAATTTAATCCTTATGGGGTAATTTCTCCCTCACAAGATTAGACAAGAGACTTACCTTATCTCAAAGTCCACTTTCCGATTACCACGTCGCGTTGAATTCTCGATTCGACGCCGAAAAATCCAAAACTATCCAAATATTATACAAAATAATTAATATATGCTAAATGATTCGAAATTTATCTATTAAATAAATTACCTTATACAAAATGGTAAAATTTCTAAAATTTACCCCGGGCCCACGTGCTCGGATTCTGAAAATTTTTGGATGAAAACGTTACCCATAATCTCAAGAACTTGAATATATAATTTCTACCCACTTCCATAACTATTTTCGTGGTTAAAATCTCATTTTTATAAAAATTTAGGTTTTTCATCTAAATCATTGATTTCTAAGATTTACTAGTTATAATCTACATATAATCTATGTATTTAACTCAAGGTGTGTAGAATTAACTTACCTCCAAGTTGTTAGTTAAAATCCCCCTCTCAAAAGCTCTGAAATTGCCCGCAAATGGAGGAAAAATGGGCTCAAAAAATGTCTAAGCTCCGATTTTTAACCATTCTGCCCAACAGTGATTTTCGCATCTGCAGAAGAGGAACCGCACCTGCGGAAAAGCCTCGCAGGTGCGAGTTTTCCCTCGCCTGCCAAGCCTCGCATCTGCGAAAAATGCTCGCACCTGCGCGTTCGCAGGTGCGCCCGAGATTCCGCACCTGCGATGACAGACCTCCCCTTCTCTTTTTCGCTTTTGCGCATAAACCTCGCATCTGCGAGAGTCGCACCTGCGGCTGTCCAACCGCAGGTGCGAACGTACCAGAAGCAGAAGGCTTCAGCTCTTCTTCAAAATTTCAAAATTGATTTGAGCCTCGTCCAGTTAACACTCGGGGCCTCCGGGGCCTTGCTCGAACATACCAACAGGTTTGAAATCATAAAACGGACTCGTTCGAACTCACGGAACATGTAAAATAACATCAAATCTAAGAATCATACCCCAAACCAAATTGATTCAAACTTAAAATTTTTAAGTTCTTTAATTTACTTTCAATGCGCCGAAACATACTTAAACTACTCGGAATGACACGAAAATTTGCGTGCAAGTCTTAAATCACTATATGGAACTATTCCCAAACTCGAAATTCCAAACGGACTTCAATTACTCAAAATCCTACTCCAAACCAAATTTAAAGAATTTTAAACCTTCAAATAGTTGATTTTTACTATTAAGCGTCAAAACGCTCCCGAGTTATCAAAAACCCGATTCGGACATACAACCAAGTCCAAAATCATCATACGAACCTATTGGAACCATCAAATCCCGATTCCGGGGTCGTTTTCTAAAAATATTGACCGAAGTCAAAATTGGCCCTTTAAGGTTAACTTAAGGAACCAAGTGTTCTGATTTCAATCCAAACACATCCAAATCCCGAACCAACCATCCCCGCAAGCCATAAATCATTAAAAACACATTCGGGAAGTTTTATTTAGGGGAATAGGATTCTAACAGTCAAAACGATCGGTTGGGTCGTTACATTCTCTCCCACTTAAATATATGTTCGTCCTCGAACGTGCTACGGACTGTTCCAGAGTTGTCCAAAAACACAGTTTAACACTTCGAGCATCTACCCGTGCTACCACACCCAATTGACCACATTAACTCGAGCCAATCTGAAGATTCTCCCCTTTCTTTAGGCGATTAAGCCTTAGAGCCCAATTCTAACATACAAAATTCTCCACCATGCATGTTTCCAACCTACGAACACCGTATCAATCACTACACGATGCACCAATACAGGGTTGCATACCTTGGTTGAATTTACACCATGCACCGCACCATTCACATGATCATAATATCATCCTCCGATAATAATAGCCGAAATTCCATGAATCTGATGTTCACAACACACCTCATGATACATATAATTCCTGTTCCAACTCTTGATCTACTTCCACGATGGAAGAAATGTGTAGAAATTCATAACCAACTGCTGAGTCAACAAATTATTGAGTTTCTCCTTCTAACAAGAACCATTTGCCTCATTATGGACCAAATAATGGTATTTGCTCTTTATTATACTTCATATAATCCGATCGTACTGATCCCGGATCCAATAACCTCGTCTCACTTAGTATAAGTTGCTCAGGAAATAAACCACCTCAGACATGACAAAAAGTCTCATATGATGCCACAATGATCTAATAAGCTACGGACTCGATTGCGATACATAAGGAAAACAGACTATGGAAAGGATTACTCAACCCACATGACTAATTAAACAACTGAAAAAGTATCATGAACCTTCCTCAGAAAATGGGACAAAAAACACACAAAATAGAATATAGGGAACTGTACTCAACATCACACTGTTGCGGCGTGCAACCCGATCCGCACAAAAAGAATCTATAAAAAAAAATACTTACCGAGCTAGAATGCTCATTACTACAAAATATCAGAATATCGGACACAAGCACGCTCAGTGCATAATATCATCCCTGGAAGTTTCGACATTGCCATATGCTACAAAACTCAAGCACAACTAAGGTGCGATATATGATCTGAATCTCGAGAGACATCCTGCTCACACAACACTATCTCTACGCGGAACCTTAACACATAAGAATTTTATCAAGCCGTTTCATAACTCACACGGCACAATATAGTATTACATGAAATAACCAATGACGAAACGACATCCAACGTCCGAATACTCCTTCATAGGGAGCTTTTATGCTGAAATGAACACATCCAGCCTGATATAGAGCCTGTATTCATATTTAAATCCATCCACAGACCTCTAGCCAATTCTGATCGCACCGTACTAGGCTAATAACCTTTCAGGGATCTATAATAACCCTTTTTCCCATAACACACAAAAATAGACGTCATAATCGGAACAAACTTCCACAGTCCACAACCAAATGAACCGAGTTCCCTCCAGGCATAAATTCTCGAATCAATGATATTACCACAATCTTCATACTTGGTTTCAATCTTCACTCAATCAAGTGACTACATGTCACTCTTACACAATCTTTCCGTGAGACACACCCCCACGACCTTCCGCACCAGGTAACAAGTCCGCACATCCATGCTACCGGTTACACTAATGTTGTAAAGCATATCAAGAATCCACAAATCAATACACAAGGTCTCTTACACTTGACATCGACCTTAGATGATGCCAAAAACAATACCATATTACTTTAAACATCTAAATCCTTTTCCTGCTCATCCGAGCTTATGACATCCTTATCATCACCGAACCGAAATCTTGAATCCTTAACTTTCGAATTCCATGCTACTTAGTGCACTTAATCATGCAAATGTGCAGGAGTACAAGAATTCTATCATAACTCCCGAACCACTAATAGGGTAAACACTTCATCATATCAAAACCTTCTTCTTAACTCATTTCAAGAGAACCATTGCAACACGTGACTGAATTCCCATATCCGTAGAAAATACCGGCCTCAGGTAGTGGTCTAAACCACCATAACTCTTCTGGGATCCCTCTACACATAACATGTCATAATACTTGAATTCCTCCAAATAAAATCAATTGCGGCGACCGTTAAGCCTCGCACGTACCGCTACAAATCACACGCATAATTCAATGCGCTGAAGAAATTGATTGTTGCCACCATCATGACGATTCAACCATTGTTAGCCGACCCGTTTTTTCTCAATTTATTCTCAACTTACCTTAGAAATAATAATAGCTCCATTCATTACATCACGAACTTAAATCCGCTCTCATCCTGAGTGACCTTATTTCACGAGACCACGCTATTTCAAAACCCACTAATTATCCCATATCCCTTCTTGTGCGCACTTTTTACATCTTCAACCGGTACACCTATTCTGATACTTCTTTTATGAATCCAAATTTATTTTCTTACGTTTCTCTATTGCTACACCACAACCTAAAGATAACGCACAGTACTCCAAGCCCCGTTTCATAATCTGCTGTAAAAGCTCGATACTCAACCATACTACAGACTCGAGATCCTTAGATACCACACTTTAAATTTTTGAATCCACTAGGACCGTTATTGAGAGTCACTTGCTCTGACTTGTTCCCAAACATGATCAATTCCAAGGCCCTTCTAGCACATGGACACTTTATCAAGGAAACATCCGACTGTTTCACTTTCATGTGCATTACATCTACACGAAGCATAAACTCTGAGTCTTCCAAAAACTTGAATATGAATTGATAAGGCCAAATATGGCACACATTCTCCAAATACTTTGCTCAAATTACCACTGATGTTTTTTTCCTTAGTTGCAATGACCCACCAATACACTGATAACCAGAAATCGCATAAGTTGACACTACGCAAGCCAATCATAGATGGTGGGGCTCTCCCACTTAGCTTGAAGCTACAATTACAAAATTTTGGAATCCACCGAGATTCTTTCTTTATTGTTGACATGATCCTGCACACGCAACTCGCCAAATTTTCTCGAAATTCTTCTATTAACCTTTAATAAACACTCCGAACCACTAGCCACATTTACATATTAAATCTCTTACCGGGTAGCCAGTAGAATTCTTTGCAGAAGCTTCGTCAACACCACACGACCACTAACCTGCTTACAGGAGATAACCCACCTATGGAAATTACATGCTGACATATTCCAACGTCGTTGCACTGGGTGCAATTACTACAAAATCAGTAGATCATCCTGAGTCCGAGCTCATTCACCAGCTGCACCAGTCCGTTCACTCCTCATGGATGTCAACTAGAGGTGCGACAATACATTCCAATCCAAAGTCATGTTGTATCCTTCTTCATATCAAGCAACTCTCTCCTGTCACACCAAATCTTCCTCAATATAGCAACCAATATTCCAAATTAAGCCCGTAGACATAGTCACTGTCCACCATGAATCCCAAATCACTTCAAACTTTCCTCTAGCCATGTAGTCATCCTACCATGTAACCCATATGCTACTTTGTCACTCTCCCACTTTGGTCAAACCCTTCTCCTTTAAGCAACTACTCGACTTCTGTTTTCTTACACTTGGCCTTCTAGGAACTTAACCACCACAAGACACCTTCCACATGTCCTTCTTAATCCTTCGCTGCCCAGTTGTTGCCTTAACTTAAAATCCGTCTCTGTAGCACTTGAACCAATAGCTCGTTACCAGCTTTAAACCTTTCTGACGATCATCCTTCTCAAGACATCAATACTAGAAACGCTGCTTCGATCTTGAATCACTGTACACCGCAATCTCTAATGACTGCTTCCCCTATACCAATTCCTAACACCCCGTCGTGAAGGTGAATTGAAGAAAACCATAACACCGGCGAACCTTAACGCATTTTACAAGGCGATGACACCACATCAAAATTGAGAACTCTACCACACTCGAAAATATCAAGCTTCGTTAGTCCATCAACCCCAAACCTGAACATTCATAGTCCGATTGCCTTTTCTCCGCTGGAATTAAAACATGGAACCTCTGAATCATGTACCGAGAAAACCTTCTTTCAAGTCATTTACTGCCCTGACAGATAGACGGGCATTTTACCATTACATAAACACTATGCGATAACAATGCACGAATCGTTGTAACAATCAATGCCAAATTTCAAAACCTTAGGTAGTACTGATACTTAACTTGAAATGACAGAGCGACCTTCCACAAGGTGACGACAATAGCCCAATTAATTACACAGGGAGAAGCATCACGCACTACATCTGTAGTACCATTAAAGTTTTTTCTCGATCCCCAATTTATAACAAGCGCTTCACGTCGCATAAGATAGAATAGGAAGGAAATGTAGGGATAAGCCTAAAAGGAATCAAATCGCACGATGAGGAATCAAAAAGGGAAATATTCCTAACAGCCCTGTAGCTTGTCGAAGATAAGCACAGACGTCTCCGTACCGATCCACAAGACTCTACTAGATTTGCTCATGTCTCGCGAGACCTAAGTGAACCTAGTGCTCTGATACCATATTGTCACGAACCAAAATCCAAAAAAGGCCGTGATGGCGCCGGACACCACTGTCAGGCAAGCCAACCATAATCAATTAACTTAATTACCCATTTTAGTATTTTTGAAATAAAAATTTCTTTAATAAATTTGTAGAGATAAAACTCATAGAGTAAATGATAAATATTTTTGCAGCTAAATTTCTAAACAATTCACAACCATTCCCAAAACCCGGTGTCACAAGTGCACGAGCATTTACTAGGGAATTAAAAATAAAATACAGCATCTGTCTAGAATACAAATTAGACTGGAAAAATATAATAACCCTGAAGGAGACTCTGTTAGCTCCAGATCGTAATATAGAATGCAACTCACCTATATCCCCACAATTATTAACCACACCTCTACGCCTACAAGGCTGCTATACATATATGTACCTGCACAATAAAATGTGTAGCAAGTGCAGTATGAGTATGAAAACAACGTGTACCCAGTAAGTATCAAGCCTAATCTCGAAGTGGTAAAGACGAGATAGCCGACTTTGACACTCATTATGGGTCAATAATAATAATTGAAATAAATTATAATTATTCAACTAAGCATGTTCACAGAGTTAACAATAATTTTATTCAATTAGTAGAAATAATAAGAATCATTCAAATGCAATAATTTTTCAATTTATTAATTAAATCATGTGATTTCAATAAAACTTCCAATTTATCAAATAGCTTTACAAGCTGCAATTCAATTTCAATAAATTTTTAATTTATCAATTAGTCTCATTTATAGGAATAACAATAATTCCTTAACAAGCAGGAATAATAATTCATTAAATTTTAAAGATTTTTAATTTATCAATTAGCTACGCAAGCTGAAATAAACTATTAAGGTATCGTGTAATTATTATTATTAAGCACGATTTCTGCCGAGGACGTACGACCCGATCCAGAGTGTCGTGTACACTGCCGAGGGACGTGCGGCGCGATCCATAGATGCATCTATCCTGCCGAGGCATTCGGCCCGCTCCACAAGAAAGGAGGACATTTTCTTATGTACCTTTGGAAGAAGAGTATATTTATTATAGGATAAATTCGGGAGGAAGAACAATTTCTTTTGACAATTAATTAATTTAAACATAAAATCACCATCCTTTAATATCTTTATCTAACAATTCATAATATATTCATATATACATATTAATTAATATTAATTAAATAAAGAATATAATTTACACAAGTAATTCATGCTTTGAGTCCTAAACTACCCGAACTTTAGCATTAATAGTAGCTACGCACGGACTCTCGTCACCTCGTGCATACGTAGCTCCTGCAATTAGCAACATTATTCAATTTAATCCTTATGGGGTAATTTTCCCCTCACAAGATTAGACAAGAGACTTACCTTGTCTCAAAGTCCACTTTCCGATTACCACGTCGCGTTGAATTCTCGATTCGACGCCGAAAAATCCGAAACTATCCAAATATTATACAAAATAATTAATATATGCTAAATGATTCGAAATTTATCTATTAAATAAATTACCTTATACAAAATGATAAAATTCCTAAAATTCATCCCGGGCCCACGTGCTCGAATTTTGAAAATATTCGGATGAAAACGTTACCCATAATCTCAAGAACTTGAATATATAATTTCTACCCAATTTCATAACTATTTTTGTGGTTAAAATCTTATTTTTATAAAAATTTAGGGTTTTCATCTAAATCTTTAATTTCTAAGATTTACTTGTTATAATCTACCTATAATCTATGTATTTAACTCAAGGTGTGTAGAATTAACTTACCTCCAAGTTGTTAGTTGAAATCCCCCTCTCAAAAGCTCTGAAATCGCCCGGAAATGGAGGAAAAATGGGCTCAAAAAATGACTGAGCTCCGATTTTTAACCATTATGCCCAACAATGGTTTTCGCACCTGCGAAAAAGCCTCGCAGGTGCGAGTTTTTCCTCGCCTGCCAAGCCTCGCATTTGCGAAAAATGCTCGCACCTGCACGTTCGCAGGTGCTCCCGAGATTCCGCACATGCGATGGCAGACCTCCCCTTCTATTTTTCGTTTCTGCGCATAAACCTCGCATCTGCGAGAGTCGCACCTGTGGCTGTCCAAGCGAATGTGCGAACGTACCAGAAGCAGAAGGCTTCAGCTCTTCTTCAAAATTCCAAAATTGATCTGAGCCTCGTCCGGTTAACACTCGGGGCCTCCGGGGCCCTGCCCGAACATACCAACAGGTTTGAAATCATAAAACGAACTCGCTCGAACTCACAGAACGTGTAAAATAACATCAAATCTAGGAATCATACCCCAAACAAAATTGATTCAAACTTAAAATTTTCAAGTTCTTTAATTTACTTCCAATGCGCCGAAACATACTTAAACTACTCGGAATGACACGAAAATTTGCGTGCAAGTCTTAAATCACTATACGGAACTATTCCCAAACTCGAAATTCCAAAGGGACTTCAATTACTCAAAATCCTACTCCAAACCAAATTTAAAGAATTTTAAACCTTTAAATAGTTAATTTTTACTATTAAGCGTCAAAACGCTCCCGGGTTATCAAAAATCCGATTCGAACATACGCCCAAGTCCAAAATCATCATACGAACCTATTGGAACCGTTAAATCCCGATTCCGGGGTCGTTTTCTAAAAAAATTGACCTAAGCCAAGCTTGGCCTTTTAAGGTTAACTTAAGGAACCAAGTGTTCCGATTTCAATCCAAACATATCCAAATCCCGAACCAACCATCCCCGCAAGTCATTAATCATTAAAAACACATTCGGGAAGTTTTATTTAGGAGAACAGGGTTCAAACAGTCAAACGACCGGTTGGGTCGTTACACAATAGTGAGTGGAAACGATTGTTGGAAGAATAGTACCCAACAAGAGTCGGGGTCGATTTCCATAGGGAGTTTAATATAGGTGTTAGGGTGTGCACTTAATGAGAGTAAATGAAATAATTCAATTGCGCTTCCAAACAAGAAATTTTGTTTTCTACTTCTAAATTAACACTAAAAATTGTCAACTAATGAGAAGAAACTAGAAAGCAATTAATTGCTTTTGTTATTTTTATCAAATGGGTAAAAGGCCTAGGGATGAGACCTTCACCTAGGTGTTCGCCTAATGGGTTAAGTACGTTAACACTTGTTTTATTAATCGGGATGTATTATAGCTTTCAACTCTAAGTTACCCACTCAATACCTCTTGGTCATAGAATGATTTTGCCCAATTTGGCTTTCTCAAGCCCAAATGAGTATCAAGCTAAATAGTTGATATGAGCTCAAGTCGGGTTTTTCCTATCTCTAGTTCAAATACTTTAATTAGGCTAGTCAAATCCCCACCTAGCCCAATTTCTTATTAGCCAAATATTCCTAGACTAGGTCCCTCTTTCTCAAGTAAAGACTAAGTCAAAAAGCTATGAATAAATATTTGCAACCATTAATTCTAAAATTAAAGCATGAACAAGGCTAAATAACAAAAACCCAATCATAAACAAGCATCAAATTAAATACCCATAAGGTTTACACATTAGGGTTGGGTCACAACCCTAGTAAATGTCTAGCTACTCATGGTAGAAAATGAAAAAAACAAAGAAGAGATACTAATTAAATCCCTAATATAAAATTAAAATGACAAACTATGATATTTTTGTCCCAAAAATGATCACAAATTTCTTAAAATAGTAAACTACAACGGCTACAGCTGAGAAAACTTCAAAAATTGACCTAAAAATGTGATTTTTGTCTATTTATAGTGGCCAAAAATTGCTGACAAAAATGCCCCTCGGGAGGTTCTGCGGCTACACATTTCCATGTGCGGTCCGCATATTGTTTGAATCTGTAGGGAATGGATTCTGCAGTCGCATAATTTGATATGCGGCTGCAATTCAGTTTTTGCAGCTGGACAATTCATGTGCGGTCTGCACTTCAGGCAAAGCTCCAGTCTTGGTCATTTTGCACACTCCTCTGAACCTTTTGAATTCTTGTCAGTGCGGACCATGTTCTGCGGCTGCACAAATTTTGTGCGGTCCGCACTTCTCTACATTCCATCTCTGAGCTTCAGCAATAAATCTGCGTCCGCAAGGAGAATTCTGCGGTCCACACTTCTAGTCCGTTGCGTGATCGCATCCAAATCCACACCTCTAAAAGGTATGAAACAGTCGTTTGCAATTATAGTAACCCAACTAAAGGGTCGGGGTCGAATCCACAGGGAGCTAAGATAGGAGTTAGGGGTATATATTTTAATGCACGTGATTGAATTATCTTGATTTGCACTTCCACAAAAGGTTTGTATGCTATTTCTAATTTAACACTAAAGATTGCAGAATAAAGAAGAAGATTAAGATAATTATATTTGAGCTTTTTCAAATTGATAAAAAGTCTAGGGCTGTGACTTTTACCTAGGTGTTTGCCTAATGGGATAAAGACCTTAATGCTTGTTTTGTTGATCGGGGTATATTATATCTATCAAATCTCAATTACCCACTCAATACCTCTCGGTCAGAGAGTGATTTTTCCTAATTTGTCTTTCTCAATACCAAATGGGTATCACACAAAATAGTTGATAAAAGCTCAAGTCGGGTTATTACTATCTCTAGGTTGAACCCTTTAATTGGGTTAATGAATCTCTCGATTTACCCAATTCCTTGTTAGCCAAGTTTTTCTAGACTAAGTCTCTCTTTCTCAAGTAGAGATTAAGTCAAATAGGCTTGAATTAATATTTGCAACCATTAATTCCACAAATTAAAGCATGAACTATACTAAATAATAAATACCCAATCATAAACAAGCACTAAATTAGATACCCATAAGGTTCATACACTAGGGTTGGGTCACAACCCTAGTGAAAATCTAGCTACTCATACTTAGGTTTGAAGAAATGAAGAAGAAAGGCTAATTAAACTTACAATGTAAGCTTAAAATAATAAAATCTATTGTAAAATACACCAAAGTGTAGTAAAATTCCAAAAGAGGCAAAGAAAAACGGCTACAGTAATTGCTGATGTCAAAATATGACCTAATTTATTAAAATTCTTCTATTTATACAAGTATGAAAATCTCGGACAAAAATGCCCCTCGGGAGGTTCTGCGGTCGCACAATTCCATGTGTGGTCCGCAGATTTCTTCATCTTGGCAGGAAGTGGTATTTTTGTGGCCACACATTTCTGAAATACGTCCGCGAGGCGAGCTTATGCGGTCTGCACAATTATGTTTGCGGTCGCAAGCAAATCTTCTACGGTCCGCACGATTATGTCTGCGACCGCAAAGCACTTCTTCTACGGCCGCACAATTCTTGTGCGGTCCGCAATTCTCAGAGACCTGGGACTTGGAAATTTGCACACTCTCTGATCTTGGATTCTAGCCCAGCTCTTGCGGCCGCACAATTCATGTGCGGTACGCAATTTGCACAAATGTCTGCAGGATGTTTCTTCCTTGTTTACGACCACAGGTTGAATTCTGCGGTCCGCAATTTCTTCTGCGGACCGCACATTGTGTGCTTCTATGCCCTTTTGTTGCCTTGTGCTTGGACTACTCCTCTTGAGTCAGATTTCATCTCGGGATTCTAACTTACAACATTCCTGCAAGTTTGTACCTTTCATTACTTTCGGGAACACAATTCAATGCTTTTAGACTAAAATAAAAGCTAAAAGGCGCTAATAAGTAGTCAAAATCCCCACTTATCAACTCCCCCAAACTTAAGTCTTTGCTTGTCCTCAAGCAAACAATTTAGTTTCTACCTCCACAAGTTAAGGGTCATTTCAGCAAGTCAAAGGTGAGCTATTCATGTATCAGTTGGGACCAATAATTACCCACACTACTTATATATTATCAACAAGGAGACAAGTTAAACATTCATGCACATATAGTTCTATTGTGACACATGAGTATCAAGAGTTGACTTTACCCATCAAGGACGCTCGCTCTCTCATGTAGGTAATTGTGGATCCTAAACTCTTCCTTCTCTACTCTCCGTTTGCCTAGATCACTTAAGAATTTTAGACTCAATCCAAAGATTTATGAAAGGTTCACTCATCTCTCTCAAGAGAATGTCGCAAGTATGACTTCAAGTACCATAGGCTTGCCCCTCATGTAGATCGCCACTAATGTAAGCTCACTCGGTTTGAGATCAAATAGGACTTCTTTCGGGATGTAATGAAGGCTTTTAGATTAGGGTTGGATACAATATGGTTGAGTGGTTATACCTTCCTTAAGCACTCCATCATTCATTTTTTGGCTCACTCTTTGCTAATTCCTTGAGGCACTTTCTTTTCCTTGGGGGCCTAGAGAGACTTAACATCACTCTTTCTCGATCATTACATTCATATTTCTCCATGTTTGGGATCATTGCCTTTCTTTGAATCCCTTCAACTCTTCTACTTCTTCATTTTGTTGCATTTTTCTTTTTGTTCTTTTCTTTTCTTTGCCTTTTCTTCTCATTATTTCTTTTTCTCTTTTTGTGCCTTGATACCCTTTTTCAACTTCCTCGTCTCTTCCCCAAACTTACGTTTTTAGCCATTTGTTTCACATGAGTGTTAAGGAAAGCTTGGGTGCCAAGAGGGGGTCACAATAGAACGGGTAAAGGCTTGTAACATGATTTTCAAATGAGAAAGGCTAAAGGCTCGAAGAGGTTGACTAGGGATGACATCATTGGTAGGCAATAGAAAACTCAAACGGGCCAAGAAAAGCCTACAATCACTTCTCAAGCCAAGCAAAACTTAGGATTTCGCCTTGAAACACATTCGGGGCAAGTTCTAGACCTTTTGCCCGGGTACTTGGACTAACAATAAAGCAACTCACCTCTCACGCAACTGGATTGTTAAAGAGGATAAAGTCGAGGGCCAACACAATGACCACATTCAAGATTGAAAATCACTATGGTTTGATTAAACCACTTGATGGTTGCCTAAGTCAACACAAGAGTCACAAAGTCACTAACTAGAGCTATTCCTTTCAAAAACCTTATTTTTAACTATAAGCATGTAGTTCAGTGTGTTGATACCAAATGAAGCACGATTGACTATTCGAGCATGACTCAATTAGGTCTTTTTATTCTTTAATACTACTATCATTACCTAAACACAAAACAGACTCATTCCCTTAAGAAGGTTGTCACGCCATCCATCGTTGGGACGAGTCACCCGGTTCACACAGTAACTACCTTTGGAAAGAACCGTGGCAGTAAGAAAACCAAAGGCTTATTATCTACTGAAACATAAAAAGAAGCTACTAAATTAAACACTAACTAATAAGAAAACAAACATAAAGAAGCTACAAAGAAGAAACTATCGAAAGCATAACGAATATACATAATGAGAGAGAAAAAGAAGAGATATACATAATGAGAGGAGAAGAACAAAATAATATCAAGTTATTACAAGACAAATGCCTCAGAATCATCAAATAAGATCAAATAAACTCCACCCCCTGAATAAAAATAAGCATTGTCCCCAATGCTTAACAAAATAAGAGTAACGGAAGGGAAAGAGTGAAGAAGACTCCCTATGGCTCCTTGGACATCTCTGTGTCCCCAGCAATGTCACCACCCTCAGTCTCTTCCAACTGGATCTCATCATTCTCAACTCTGGAAGTGACTGAGTTGGTGAACATCTGATGCACTGCCTCGGTAGTGTCGACAGCAGAGTCTGGCTCCTCAGACTGGCCAGCTTGTGCAACCGGTGCTGCAGCATCTGGGCCTGAAGGGTGTGGGTCAATCAGCATGTTTAAAGGGATATCTCCGGCCGCAACAAGATTTGTAACCTGTCTTCGGAGCTTGTCCACTAATTTCTTGCTGGCCTGGGACTTTCTTATTTTCTTGACTTCTTTGCCCAGCTCTTCGATCACTGACCCATGCTGAACCAGGGTAGCCATGATTGTATTCTGGTTCTCTAGGAGCTTATTTAGTGTCTCCTCAACTACTGGGGGAACCTGAGGTGCCTGAGTAGAAGACTGTGCTGCAATAGTAATAGATAAATCAGACAGCTTTGCAGTAGGTGTCTACATCCAATTGTTGATGCTCGCCAATGTCTGGGAGACTTGCAGCGCAAAAAGTGGAGCAGTAACTGCAAGAAACTGAGGTGGAACTGTGGCAGGAACTGCAATAGGAACTGAAGATGGTGGTGGAGGCATAGCTGCGACACTAGATGAAGGCTCGACTGAAGTGGATGGAACATCAACTGCCTTTGCAACTACCATCGATGGCTAATTAGACTGGTTTGTAGTGGTAGACAACTGGCCCTTTCTCTTAGGGTTGTGTGTATCCATCAGTGAGTACCATGAGAGACATGTCAGCTTGCCGAGTGATTACAGTGATGTTGGCCGACATCACGACACCCACATTGATAGGGTACCCGGCCATGATGGAAGCAATTAGAACTGCCCGAGGGATAGGGAGATAGGTCTCATTCTGGCATGGGTCCAGTCTGCTGCATACAAAGGTTTGCCACCCCTTTGCCTCAAAGCTCAGAGTGCTCATATGAATAGAAACCCCAGTTGTGATCCATGGTGGTGGTGGCCCAGGAGCTGCTAGCATCTCTGTTAACCAAGGACGAGCTGCATCCCCAAGTGCACACTTCTCTAAGTACTATGTGGTCTCGACATCATCAAATCCCAAGTATGTGTTCAATGTGTTCTGATCAAATCGCACTTTGAGGTTTCTCACTTTTGCTACCTTTGTCCCTTTCTTGATATGCACCACATTGGTGTAGAATTCCCGGACAAGGTACTCCTTAGCATCCACTACGCTCTGGGTAAACCACATCCACCCTTTGCATTCTCTAAACTATCTCAATACTGCAGGGTTATAACTCTCTAGATCTTTGAACTGAAACTGTCGCTCCAGAGTGAGCGACCTCACTGGCCACCATTCACAGAAGCTGGAGAAGGCGGCCAAGCTAACAAACCGGTCCTCCTATATCTCTTTCTTCTTTGACCTTTCAAGGCCGGCAACTGTAGCATTTCCCCCCTGCCATCATCGGGGATGTCCTGAATTGATGTCTTTGGTGCCTCCTAGACAGGTGTAGTGGAAGGCTTAGAAGTTTGACTAGCACTTTCCGAACCCTCGGAAGTGCTGTGTGATGATGATGGCTCGTTCCTCAGTTGAAACCTCCCTTATGGCCTGGACTGTACTATCAGTTGTTCCTGAACAGAGGCTGAGTTACCCTCTGATACGTCTCTAGATGGGACATAAGAACTGGTCTCGGAAAGGTCTACATCTCTCCCTCTCCCGACTGCTGTTTTCTTTCCGATTTCATGTTGTTGGGCACTAGGTAAGGGTCTCTTCCCTCATCCCCGAGAAGGGTCACCCCATCCTTTCGAAGTGTCGCCTCTGCCTCTAGATAGAACCATTTTCTGTACCAAGCAAAGGCAATTGTTAGTTGCAATTCAAGTTCAGACATAAAATGAATGTAAGGACACACCAAAAGACACAGTGAGGGACACAGTTGAAACATGCTTGCCGAGTAGGGATCTGCGGTCCGTACATTTTTCATTGCGGTCGTAGAATTAGCCTTGCGGACTAGATAAATTTCTCATGTAGCTGCAGTTGTGAATTGCGGTTCGCACATTTTTCATTGCGGCCGCAACTGATAGACCACAAATATGCCAACTCTCTAATGATAGAGAACTGGCTGATGTGCGGCCGCAACATATTTTCTGCGGACCACACATTTTGTCTTGCGGCCGCACATTGAATCACAAATGTTACACTTCTCTGAAGATAGTAAAAGAGTTATTTTGCGGCCGCAATGGAAATTCTGCGGTCCGCATAATTTTCCTTGCGGTCACAGACTCATGCTTAGCTAAACTCACCTAGACTCAACTTCCGCGGACCGCACAATTTCTTGTGCGGCCGCATATTCCAACAATTACGAACATGTCAGTATTTTTATCTAGGGCTTGCAATTTTTGCACAAATTTTCACATGGAAATAACGTATAAGCATGAAAATCTATTAACTCATTCCCCCTAGAGCATGTACCAGTTTACCCACTACAAATTTTCCCCCACAAGGTTGTACAGTTAAATTCTACAGACAAATGGCCTAAATTTTGACTAAAAATATAAAAATTAAAAGAAAACGATTAACAAGATTATGAAGCATACCAAGTGAGTGAGTGTAATGAGTGATTGATCAAAGGTATTGTAAGAATGCACAGGTAGTCTTAGCAACAAACTTCTAAGAGATTATGTGATTTCTTGCTTAGAGAGGGAAAATGGTAACAGTGACCCTAGCCCTCAATTTATACTTGTCGATTTTCTAAGGGAAAGAAGAGCGAGTGCGGCTGTAGAATTTCAATTTCGGACCGCACTCTGTTATCTGATATGCTTAGACATCATTTTGTCTGCGGTCCGCAGATTTTTGTGTGCGACCGCAGAGCCTTGTTGCGGACCGCAGATTTTGTGTTGCGGCCGCAGATCGACCATTTTTTTGACGGACCAACTTCAGTGAGTTGTCATTTTCCATCTTCCAGTTGTGTGGTCTGTAAGTTAGTTGTGCGGACGCAAAGAACTTTTGCTGCAACAACCATAATTGTGCGGTCCGCACAATGTAACTGCGATTCACAATTCTTTCAACACTTCACGAGATTTCTTTCCATAATTCCTGCAAGGCACACTCATTCCTGCAGCACACTTCAAATCAAGTTACCACAAAATAACTCCTAACTACAAAAGAAACAAAGAAAAGAAAAAGAAACATGGGTTGCCTCCCAAAAAGCGCCTAATTTAACATTGCAGCACGACACAGAATACCATCAGTTGAAATGAGTCACCGCCACGACGTGGCTATCTCCAACCTTTCCCAAATAGTGCTTAACCCGGTGACCATTGACTCAGAATACCTGATTATTTTTGTTCTTCAAGTCCAATGCACCAAAAGGTATCACACCCACAATTTCAAAAGGACCACTCTATTTAGACTTTAGCTTTCCGGGAAACATCCTCAATCTCGGGTTGAACAACAATACGAGATCATCCACTTGAACTCTTTGTTCCAAATGTATTTGTCATGAATATATTTCATCTTTTCTTTGTACAAGGATGAACTTGCATAATCATGATACCGGAACTCATCCAATTCATTCAAATGTGCAACCCTCAAGTTAGCGGCTATATCCCAATCAAGATTCAACTTTTTTAGACATGGCTTTGTGCTCAAGTTCCACCGAAAGATGACAAGCTTTTTTGAACACCAACCGGTATGGAGACATTCCAATAAGTGTTTTGTAAGCCGTCCGATAAGCCCATAATGCATCATCAAGCTTCTTAGACCAATCCGTCCGGTTAGCATTTATTATTTTGGACAAAATACTCTTTATCTCCCAGTTGGAGACTTCCACTTGACCGCTAGCTTGTGAATGATAAGGAGTCGTGACTTTATGAGTAACACCATACTTGCTAAGTAAAGTGTAGAAAGCCTTGTTGCAAAAATGCGACCCCCCATCGCTTATGATAGCCCTCGGAGTACCAAATCTTGTGAAAATATTCTTCTTCAAGAACGCCACCACACTTCTTGCCTCATTGTTGGGTAGAGCAACGGCCTCAAGCCATTTAGAAACATAATCAACAGCGACCAAGATGTAGGTGTTTCCACAAGAACTCACAAAAGTACCCATGAAGTCAATACCTCAAACATCAAAGATATCAATCTCCAAAATACTAGTGAGAGGCATTTCATTCTTCTTCGAGATTCCACCGGCCCGTTGACATTCATCACATCTTTTCACTACATCACTTGCATCCTTATAAAGAGTGGGCCAATAAAAATCACAACTTAGCACTTTGGCCGTCGTTCTTGCTCCACCATGGTGACCACCATATGACGAAGAATGACATGCCCCACGAATTTCACCTTGCTCTTTTTCCGGTACACATCTTCTAATCACCCTATCCGTGCAAATTCGAAAAAGGTACGGTTCATCCCAATAATAATCTTGACAATCCCGTTTGAACTTCTTCCTTTGGTTTGAATAGATTCCACACACAAAGAAATTATCTAGATCCGTGAACCATGGCACCTTCTTCATTGAAATAGCCAAGAGTTGCTCATCAGGGAAAGAGTCATTGATTTCAAGGCCATCATGCGGCCTCCCCTCCTCCTCCAAACGAGACAAGTGGTCCGCCACTTGATTTTCACTCCCTTTTATATATTTGATGTTAATATCAAACTCTTGCAACAAAAACACCCATCTTATCAACCGAGCTTTGGAATCTTTCTTGCTTATAAGATAATAAAGTGCCGCATGATCCGTGTGGATAATAACTTTTGCACCCATCAAGTACGGGCGGAACTTCTCAATTGAAAACACAATAGCAAGGAGCTCTTTCTCCGTAATGGTGTAGTTGACTTGGGCACTATTCATGGTCTTACTAGTATAGTAGACCGGATGGAAAATCTTGTTGGTACCAAAGGTCTCTTCATGGTACAATCGGCCATTTGCAATGTCATAGAGGTGGGTCTTGGTTGCCCAATTCCCAAGGTTTTGAAAACCGAATATGGCATCAAATTTATACTTGCCCCAAGATCACAAAGAGCTTTAGCAAACTCGGCATCTCTAATTGTACAAGGAATTGTGAAAGAACCGGGATCTTCCAATTTAGGAGCCATTGAGTGCACAATTGCACTCACTTGATGAGTGACCTTGATAGTTTCAAAATTCATTGACCGCTTCTTTGTCACAAGATCCTTCATAAACTTTGCATAACCGGACATTTGTTTCAAAGCTTCAACTAATGGCACATTGATTGAGAGGCTCTTCATCTTTTGGATAAACTTTTTGAATTTATTCTCAACATTTTGTTTGGCAAGTCTTTGAGGATATGGAGGTGGAGGCTTAGGCAATGGTGCCTTAGCCTTTTGCACTACCGGTTCAGGTATGTCAATAACGTGATCCCTAGACGGGTTCACCTCCTCTTAAGTCTCTTCCACACTATTATCAATATCAATTTGAACTTCATCATTTGTTTGCACCATATCATTGGGGACCTCTTCTTCTTGTACCACTTTCTTATCATCCACAAGTTTCCTTTGACTTGGGGAGGGTGCATTCCCACCTCTTCCACTTCTTGTAGTAACAACCATGGCATGCCCCGTGTTGTTCCCACCCTTTGGGTTCACCACCGTGTCAGTTGGTAGTGCCCCTTTAGGATGAGAATTTAGAGCTTGAGAGATTTGACCCATTTGCACTTCTAAGTTACATATCGATGTGTTATGTGAGGCAAGTTGGGCATCCGAATCAACATTCTTTTCCATCATTTTCTTGAATATGTTCTCAATACGCCCCATCTCATTGGTTGAAGAACTAGGACCATTGGAAGAATATGGAGTTGGCTTGTTCGGTTATTGATACATTAGAGGCCTTTGAAAACCCGATCCCCAATTGCCTTGATTGTTGTTCCATCCACCTTGATTTTTACCTCCCCAATTTCCTTAATTATTATTGCTATGCCAATTCCCTTGATTGTTGCCACCATTCAAATTTCCTTGATTGTTTCCACCACTCCAATTTCTTTGGTTGTGAGAATTCCAATTGCCTTGATTGTTTTGAGGTCGCCATTGTTGTTGGCTTGGGCCTTGAAAGTTGTTTCATTGTCTTTGAAAGTTGTTCACATATTGCACCTCCTCTTCTTGTTCATTGTAAGAATCATCTTAATCAAACCCACTATCCTCTTGCACAAATTTGTCTACTCGATGTTGCACTTATGGACCCTTAGTTCTCCTTTTGTTCACCATCATGTTCACTCCATCCATAGCATTGACTTGCTTAGGATTTTGCACTTGTTGAAGTTGCGCCTTTGCTAATTGATTCATAGTGGTAGTAAATTCGGCTATGTCTTGCCCATGGTCATGCAACTCTTTATGAAGGTAGATCATGTTTGGATCACCTTGTGGAACATTAGCCCGGGATTGCCACGCCGATGATGTCTCCGCCATTTCATCTAAAATCTCACATGCCTGCGCATAAGGCGTAGTCATAAAATTTCCACCTACGAATTGATTCACCACATATTGGTTGGTTATGTTAATCCCACGATAGAAGGTTTGTTGAATCATGTTTTCTGTCATATCTTTATTGGGACATTCCTTGACTATTGTTCTATACCGCTCACATATCTCGTGTAGTGGTTCATTGGGATCTTGCTTGAATGCTAGAATCTCATCCCGAAGTGTAGCCATATGCCCCAGTGAGAAGAACTTTGAAATAAACTTTTTTGCCAACTCATCCCAAGTGTGAATGGAATGGTTCGGCAAATGTTCCAACCAATCTAAAGCTTTCCCCCGTAGAGAGAAAGGAAAAAGCCTTAGCCTCAATGCATCCTCAGAGACATTTGTTTGTTTGCTCCCCCAACAAGTGTCCACAAACCCCTTCAAATGTTTGTATGCATTTTGACTCGGAGCACCAGTGAAGAAACCTCGTTGCTCTAGCAAAGTGAGCATCACGTTCGTGATTTGAAAGTCGCCCGCCTTGATACGGGGAGGGACTATTGCACTTGCATATCCTTCATTGGATAACACCCGGTGTGGAGCCGCTCGTGGTGGTGGTGGGGGTGGAACAGACACATTGTCATAAGTCACTCGGCTTCTTCTATTGGCTTGAGGTTCAAGAGGAACCTCATCCACTTGATCATTCTCAATGTCCATATTCCCCAAAGCAATATTTTCGAGCCCATTGTTTGCCATGGTTGTACTTACGATTTCTCAAACAAGTTAGTAACACAGAAGGAAAAGAAGATACTTCAAAAACACACCTAAATATATAGCTAACACCGTTTTTAACTCCCTGGCAACGACGCCAAAAATTGATCGTATCCAAATGCACACCTCTAAAAAGGTATGAAACGGTCGTTTGCAATTATAGTAACCCAACTAAGAGTCGGGGTCGAATCCATATGGATTTAAGATGGGAGTTAGGGGTATATATTTTAATGCATGTGATTGAATTATCTTGATTTGCACTTTCACAAAAAGGTTTGTATGCTATTTCTAATTGAACACTAAAGATTGCAGAATAAAGAAAGAAATTAGGATAATTGTTTTTGAGGTTTTTCAAATTGATAAAAAGCCTAGGGTTGTGACCATTACCTAGGTGTTTACCTAAAGGATAAAGACCTTAATGCTTTTTTTATTGATCGGGGTGTATTATAGATATTAACTCTCAATTACCCACTCAATACTTCTCGGTCAGAGAGCGGTTTTGCCCAATTTGGCTTTCTGAAGACCAAATGGGTATCACACAAAACAGTTGATAAAATCTCAAGTCGGGTTATTACTATCTCTAGGTTGAACCCTTTAATTGGGTTAATCAATCTCTCAATTTACCCAATTCCTTGTTAGCCAAGTTTTTCTAGACTATGTCTCTCTTTCTCAAGTAGAGATTAAGTCAAATAGGCATGAACTAATATTTGCAACCATTAATTCCAAAAATTAAAGCATGAACTATGCTAAATAATAAACACTCAATCATAAACAAGCACTAAATTAGATACCCATAAGGTTCACACACTAGGGTTGGGTCACAACCCTAGTGAAAATCTAGCTACTCATACTTGGGTTTGAAGAAAATAAAGAAAAAAGGCTAATTAAACTCATAATGTAAGCTTAAAATAATAAAATCTATTGTAAAATACACCAAAATATAGTAAACTTCCAAAAGACGCAATGAAAAACAGCTACAGTAATTGCTAATATCAAAACTTTACCTAATTTTGTGAAATTCTTCTATTTATAAAAGTCTGAAAATCTCGGATAAAAATGCCTCTAGGGAGGTTCTGCGGCCGCACAATTCCATGTGTAGTTTGCAGATTTATTCATCTTGGCAGAAAGTGGTGTTTTGACGGTCGCACATTTCTGAACTGCGCCCTTGAGGCGAGCTTCTGCGGTCTGCACAATTATGTTTGCGGTCGCAAGCAAATCTTCGGTGGTCCGCACGATTATGTCTACAGGCGCAAGGCACTTCTTCTGCGGTGGCACAATTCTTGTGCGGTCCGCACTTTTTAGAGGCTTGGGACTTGGTTTGCACACTCTCTGATCTTGAATTCTAGCCCAACTCTTGCAGTCGCACAATTCATGTGCGGTCCACAATTTGCATAAATGTCTACTGGATTTTCTTCCTTGTTTGCAGCCGCAGGTTTAATTCTGCGGTCTGCAATTTCTTCTGCGGCCACAGAATTCCTTCTGCAGACCGCACATTGTGTGCTTCTGTGCCCTTTTGTTGCCTTGTGTTTGGACTACTCCTTTTGAGTCGAATTTTATCTCGGGAGTCCAACTTACTACATTCTTGCAATTTTACACATTTCATTACTTTTGGGAACACAATTCAATGCTTTTAGACTAAAACAAAAGCTAAAAGGCGCTAATAAGTAGTCAAAATCCCCACTTATCATTGCGCCCCTTCTTGCCTTGTAAGTCGGAACACTCTTTTTTGTGTCGGATTTCTTCATTTTAGCCCAAATCTCCAACATTCCTGCAATTTGCACACTTTCATTAGTTTTGGGAACATAAATTAATACTTTCAGGCTAAAATAAAAGTAAAAAGATTCTAATAAGTGGTCAAAATCCACACTTATCAACTCCCACAAGCTTAAGTCTTCGCTTGTCCTCAAGCAAATAGATTAGTTCCCACCTCCGCAAAGTGAAAGGTCATTTCAACGAGTCAATGGTGAGCCATTCACACTCAGTTGGGATCAACAATTACCCACACTACTCATGCATTATCAACAAGGTGATAAGTCAAATAGTCATGCACATATAGTCCTATGTGACATTTGAGCTTCAAGAATTGACTTTACTCATCAAGGACTCTTGTTCTATCATGTAGGTCATGGTGGAATCCAAACTCTTCCTCCTCTACCTGCCATTTGCCAAGCTTACTTCAAAAGTTAGCACTCAATCTTAAGATTCATGAAAGGTTCACTCTTCTCTCACAAGAAAATGTCACAAGTACGGCTTCAAGTACCATAGGTTTACCCCTCATGTAGATCACCACTAATGTAAGCTCACTTGGTTCGAAATCAAATAGGACTTCTTTCGGGTTGTAATGAAGGCTTTTGGATTAGAGTAGGATACCATATGGGTAAGTGGTTACACCTTTCCTTAAGCACTCCACATTTTCATTTCTCGGCTCACAATTACCAATTCTTAGAGGCATTCTCTTTTTATTGGAGGCTAGAGAGACTTGACATCACTCCTTCTTGATCATTTCATTCTTTTTCTCCCTTGATGCTCATGTTAGGGATCTTTACCTCTTTTTTAATCCATCAACCCATCCACTTATTCTTTTTTTTTTTGCATTTTTCTTTCTGTTCTTTTTCTTTTCTTGCCTTCTCTTTTCATAGAGATCATTTTTTTTCTCTTTTTGGTGCGTTGATACCTCTTTCAAATTCCTCAACCCTCTCCCCAAACTTATGCCTTAAGCCACTTATTTCACAAGAGTGTGAAGGAAGGTCCGGGTGCCAAGAGAGGATCACGACAAAACTGGTAAAACATTATAACATGGTTATCAAACGAGAAAGGCTAGAGGCTCAAAGGGGGTTGACTAGGGATAACGACATTGGTTGGCAATAGAAAGCTCAAATGGGCCAAGGAAAGCCTACAATCATTTCTCAAACCAAGCAAAACTTAGGATTTTACCTTGAAGCACATTTGGGGCAAGTTCTAAACCATTCACATGGATACTTGGACTAGCAACAAATAATCTCACCCCTCACGCAACTAGACCGTAAAAGAGGATAGAGTCAAGAGTCTACAACAACCACACTCAAGTTTAAAGATCACTATGGTCTAATAAACCACTCGATGATTACCAAAGTCAACTCAATAGTCTCAAAGTCACTAACTAGAGCTATTTTCTTTCAAAAACCTTATTTAAAACCATAAGCACATAGTTAAGTGTGTTGGTACTAAATGAAGCACGGATAACTATTTTTCGAGAATGACTTGATTAGGCCTTTTATTCATTACTACTACTATTATTATTACCTAAACACAAAAATGAACTCATTCCCTTAAGAAGATTGTCACGCCATCCATCGTTGGGACGAGTCACCCGGTTCACACAAAAATACCTTTGGAAAGAACTGTGGCATTAAGAAAACCAAAGGCTTATTATCTACGAAAACATAAAAAGAAGCTACTAACAAAACAAGAACTAAAGTAGAAAAATAAATAAGCTAATGAACAATAACTACTAAAGAATAATCTAATTATTAAAGTCCAAATGTATCCAAAATGTGTCAATATCAAATCAAATAAACTCCACCCCCTCCCCCCGAATAAAAGTAAGTATTATCCCCAATGCTCAACAAAATAAGAGTGAAAGGAGAGAGGGTGAAGAAAACTCCCTAAGGATCCTTGGGACATCTCAGTGTCCCCAGCAACATCACCCGTTGGGTCAGCCAACTATATCTCGTCATCATCAAATCTGGGCGTGGTGGGAGTGGCAAACATCGCACGCACTGCCTCAACAGTGCCGGCAGCAAGGTCTGGCTCATCAGACTGGCCAGCTGGTGCAACCGGTGCACATGATGCAGATGGATCTAGGGTGGATTGTTGCGGGTCAAGTAGCATGTCAAAAGGTATATCTCCCGCTATCGCAAGTCTGGTCACCTTCTTTCTGAGCTTGTCAAGTGATTTCTTGCTTGCCTGGGACTTCCTCATCTTCTTCACTTCTTTGCCCAACTCTTCAATAACCGACACATGTTGTACCAGAGTGTCCATGATCCTCTTTTGGTTGTCCAGAATCTTCTTCAACTTCTCAACAAGATCATATGAGACCTGTGGTGCTTCTATAGATGACTGTGCTGTAACAATAGTGGATAAGTAAAACAACTTTGAGGTAGTTGTCTGCATCCAGTTGTTGAGACTTGCCAATATATGGAAGACTCGCAGAGCAGATAATGGAGTTGTAGGCATGGGCACTGGCCTCAGAGCTAGAGCAGGGGCTGCCCTAGGGATTGTGGTAGGAGCTTAGGATGATGGCGGAGGCATAGCAGCAACACTGGAAGAGGGCTCAATAAAGGTGGATGGAATGCCAGCTGTCTCAGTAACTACCACTGCCGGCTCATCAGACTGGCCTATGGTGGTAAAAGGCTGGGCTCTCTTCTTTGGGTTCGTCTCATCCATCAGTGAATACCAGTCAAATGGCTTCTTCATCTTCACCTTGGTGTCAAATAATCTCGGCTCTACCTATGAATTAGTGAGGTACTCTATGATAGTGTTGGGATAAGGGTAGGCCGAGCTAGTCTACTGCGCTATCAATGAAATATTGGCCGACATCATGGCACCCACATTAATTGGGTACTCGGCCATGATAAAAGCCACAAGAACAACTCGAGGAAGAGGTAGATGAGTCTCATTCTGGCACAGATCAAGTCTGATGCAAACAAAGGTCTTCCATCCCTTTGTCTCGAAGCTCAATGTGTTTCGCTGAATGAGAACCCCAGCAGTAATCCGTGGTGGTGGTGGCCCTGGTGGTACTAAGATCTCACCCATCCAAGGTCAGGTACGGTTCATCCCAGTAATAATATTGACAATCCTTTTTGAGCTTCTTCCTTTGGCTTGGAGAGAACTCATCCAGAATGATTCCACACACAAGAAAATTTGCTTAAGTGTGCGAACCATTGCACCTCTTTCATTGAAATTGCCAAAAGTTGCTCATCCGGGAATGAGTCATTGATTTCAAGGCCATCATGCGACCTCCCCTCCTCCTCCAAACGAGATAAGTGGTCCGCCACTTGGTTTTAACTACCTTTCCTATCTTGAATGTCAATTTCAAATTCTTTTAACAAGAGTACCTATCTCATCAACCGAGCTTTGGAGTCCTTTTTGCTCATAAGATAATGAAGCGGTGCATGATCCGTGTGGACAATAACATTTGCACCCATCAAGTACGGGCGGAACTTCTCAATTGCAAACACAATAGCAAGGAGCTCTTTCTCTGTAACGGTATAGTTGACTTGGGCACTATTTATGGTCTGACTAGCATAGAATACCGAATGGAAAATCTTATTGACACGTTGCCCCAAAATAGCCTTAAACGCTACGTTACTTGAATCACACATGAGTTCAAAAGGCACACTCCAATTTGGAGCGGTGATGATGGGAGTAGTTGTCAACTTGAGCTTCAATAATTCAAAAGCTCTTATGCAACCATCATTGAAATTAAACTTGGCATCCTTCTCAAGGTTCTTGAACAACGGGTTCACCGCTTTAGAGAAATATTTGATAAAGCACCGGTAAAAACCCGTATGGCGTAAGAAACTCCGCACACCCTTCACCGAAGTTGGGGGTGAAAGCTTAAAAATTACCTCAATCTTTGCCTTGTCAACTTCAATTCCATTCCTTGAGATTTTATGGCCAAGGACAATACCTTCCTCAACCATGAAATGGCATTTCTCCCAATTGAGTATGAAATTGGTTTCTTCACATCTAGCCAAAACCTTGTCCAAATTTGCAAGACAATCATCAAAAGAATCCCCAACTACCGAGAAGTCATCCATGAAAATTTCAAGGTAGTCCTCCACCATGTCCGTGAAAATAGCCATCATACACCGTTAAAAAGTCGCTCGTGCATTGCACAAACCAAATGGCATTCTCTTAAAAACAAAAGTACCATAGGGATATGTAAACGTTGTTTTCTCTTGATCTTCTGGAGCAATGAGAATTTGGTTGTAGCCCGAGTACCTATCAAGAAAACAATAGAAATCACGGCCTGCCAATCTATCAAGTATTTGATCTAAGAAAAGAAGTGGAAAGTGATCCTTCCTTGTTACTTTTTTGAGCCTGCGATAAACCATACACACCCTCCAATTGGTTACCGTTCTTGTAGGAATTAATTTATTCTTGTCATTGGTGACCACCATCATGCCCCCTTCTTTGGAACACATTGAACCGGAGAAGTTCATGAACTATCGGAGATGGGATAGATAACCCCGACATCTAACCACTTGATAATCTCCTTCTTGATAACTTCTTGCATAGCCTCATTGAGTATTGTTTGATGTTCAATAGATGATCTAGAGCCATCCTCCAACTTGATTTTATGCATGCAAAAGGCGGGCTTATACCCCAAATATCTGCCAGGTTCTACCCAATAGCCTTCTTCCTCTTTTGTAACACCGCCAATGTGGAATCTACCTGTACGTTAGTCAAACAAGAGGACATAATAACCGGTAAAAAATAGAACAAGGGCCAAGAAATTCATACCGAAGATGTGGAGCTAATGGCTTCAACTCCAAGATAGGAGGCTCTTCAATAGAAGGCTTTGTAGGAGGAGTCTTCCTATTTTCAAGATCCAAGGACAATTTCCGGGGTGCATATTTATATGACCCCATTCCTTGCAAAAAGTTCACACATTTCATGAAGCCATTCATCTCGTCATCATCAAAGTTGAGCAAGACAGCCTCCAACATATCACCAACATTGATTTTGTATCATCAACAATGACATCGGTCACCAAATCCACAAAAGAATACACCTCATTGCTATTTGGTTGCCGCATGGACTTACACACATGGAATACCACTTTTTCATAACCAACCCGGAAAGTGAGTTCTCCGACTTCAACATCCCAAAGAGCCTTACCCCTAGCAAGGAAAGGTCTCCCAAGAATAATTGACGATTCATATTCAACCTCATAATCTAGAATAACAAAGTCCACCGAAAGAATGAATTTATCAACCCGGACCAAAATATCTTGAATCACATGCAACGGCCTTTTCATGGTACGATCGATCATTTGTAATCTCATAGAAGTGGGTCTTGGTTGCCCAATCACCAAAGTCTTAAAAACTGAATAGGGCATCAAATTTATACTTTTCCCAAGATCACAAAGAGCTTTAGAAAACTCAGCACTTCCAATTGTACAAGGAATCGTGAAAGCACCGGGATCCTCCAACTTAGAAGCCATTGAATAAACAATTGCACTCACTTGATGAGTGATTTTGATAGTCTCAAAATTCATTGACCGCTTCTTTGTTACGAGATCTTTCATAAACTTTGCATAACCGGGCATTTGTTTCAAAGCTTCGACTAATGGCACATTGATTGAAAGACTCTTCATCATTTGAATGAACTTATTGAATTAATTCTCACCATTTTGCGTGGTAAGTCTTTGAAGGTATGGAGGTGGAGGCTAAGGTAATGGTGCCTTTGCATTTTGCACTATCGGCTCCGGTATGTCAATGATGTATTCCCTAGACGGGTTCACCTCCTCTTGAGTCTCTTTCACACTATCATCAATATCAATCTGAATTTCCTCATTTGGTTGAACAACATTGTTCGGGATCTCTTCTTCTTGCATTACTTGATCATCATCAACAAGTCGCCTTCTACGTGAGGTGGGTGCATTCACGCCTCTTCCACTTTTTGTGATAACCGCCATGGTATGCCCTGTATTGTTATCACCTTTTGGGTTTACCACCGTATTATTTGGTAGTGCACCCTTAGGACGAGAATTTAGAGCTTGAGAGATTTTCCCCCTTTGAACTTCTAGGTTGTTGATAGATTGGGGCCCTTTGGAAACCCGACCCCCGGTTGCCTTGATTGTTACCCCAACCACCTTGATTGTTGCCTCCCCAATTTCCTTAGTTGTTTCCACTCCAATTTCCTTGATTGTTGTTGTTATGCCAATTCCCTTGATTGTTAATTCCAATTGCCATGATTGTTTTTTGGTCGCCATTGTTGTTAGTTTGGGCCTTGGAAGTTGTTTCTTTGCCCTTGAAAATTGTTCACATATTGCACTTCTTCCTCTTGCTCATTGTAAGAATTATCTTGATTAAAACCACTATCATCTTGTACATGGTTCTCCACTCGGGTTTGCACTTGTGGACCCTTGATCCTCCTCTTGTTCACCAATCATTCACTCCCTCCATAGCATGAACTTGCTGAGGAGCTTGCACTTGATTTAGTCGGGCCTTTGCTAGTTGATTCATAGTAGTGGTCAATTCGGCAATGGTTTGCCCATGGTCTTGCAATTCTTTGTGAAGGTGGATTATATTCAGATCACCTTGTGGAACATTGGCCTGGGATTGCCAAGCTGTTGACGTTTCCGCCATCTCATCCAAGATTTCACACGTCTCCGGATAAGGCGTATTCATAAAGTTCCCACCGGCTAGTTGATTCACTACACATTGGTTGGTTGTGTTAATCCCACTATAAAAGCTTTGTTGAATCATGTTTTTCGTCATATCGTTATTGGGACATTACTTAACCATTGTTCTATAGCTCTCCCATATTTCGTGTAGTGTCTCATTCGGCTCTTTCTTGAATGCCAAGATCTCATCTCGAAGTGTAGCCATGTGCCCGGGAGAGAAAAACTTAGCAATGTACTTTGCCGCCAACTCATCCCAAGTGTGAATTGAATGGTTTGGAAATCGTTACAACCAATCTAAAGCTTTTCCTTGTAGAGAGAAGGGAAAAATCCTTAGCCTCAATGCATTCTCGGAAACATTAGTTTGCTTGCTCCCCCAACATGTTTCCACAAAGCCTTTCAAATGTTTGTAAGCATTTTGAGTTGGAGCACCGGTAAAGAAACCCCGTTGCTCAAGCAAAGTGAGCATCACATTGGTGATTTGAAAGTTTCCCTCCCTAATATGGGGGGGGGGGGACTATTGCACTCGCATAAACTTTATTGGGAAATATCCGGTGTGGAGCCGCATATGGTAGATGTGGGGGTGGAACGGACACATTGTCTTGTGGACCCCGGCCTCTTCGTTATGGCACTTGAGGTACCTCATCTACTTGTTCCTCCCGTCGCCCAATTATCCCAAAGGCAAATTTTCGAGCTTATTGTTTGCCATATTTGTACCTATACTTTCTTAAACAAATTAGTAACACGGAAGGGAAAGAAGATATTCCAAAAACACACTCAAATATATAGCTAACACCATTTTATCTCCCCATCAACTGCGCCAAAAATTGATCCACATCCAATCCGCACTCAATAGTGAGTGGAAACGGTCGTTGGAAGAATAGTACCTAACAAAAGTTGGGGTGATTTCTACAGGGAGTTTAATATGGGTATTAAGGTGTACACTTGATGAGAGTAAATGAAATAACTCAATTGTTCTTCCAAACAGGGGATTTTGTTTTCTACTTCTAAATTAACACTAACAATTGTCAACTAATGAGAAGAAACTAGAAAGCAAGTAATTTTCTTATTTGTTTTTATCAAATGGGTAAAAGGCCTAGGGATGTGACCTTCACCTAGGTATTCGCCTAAAGAGTTAAGTACATTAACACTTGTTTTATTGATCGGCAAGTATTATAGCTCTCAACTCTAAGTTACCCACTCAATACCTCTCGATCATAGAGTGATTTTGCCCAATTTGGTTTTCTCAATCCCAAATGGGTATCTAAATAGTTTATATGAGCTCAAGTCGGGTTTTCCCTATATCTATTTCAAATCCTTTAATTAGGCTAGTCAAATCCTCAACTAGCCCAATTTCTTGCTAGCCAAATTTTTCTAGACTAGGTCCCTCTTTCTCAAGTAAAGACCAAGTCAAAAAGGCATGAATAAATATTTTCAACCATTAATTCTAAAATTAAGGCATGAATAAGGACAAATAACAAACACCCAGTCATAAACAAACATTAAATTAAATACCCATAAGGTTTACACACTAGTATTTGGTCACAACCCTAGTAAATGTCTAGCACATAGTAGAAAATGAAGAAAACAAATAAGAAATACTAATTAAACCCATAATATAAAATTAAAATGATAAACTATGATATTTTTGTCCCAAAATGATCACAAATTTTCTAAAATAGTAAACTACAACGGCTACAACTGAGAAAACTACAAAACTTGACCTAAAAATGTGATTTCGGTCTATTTACATTGCCCTAAAATTTGCTGACAAAAATGCCCCTCGGGAGGTTCTGCAGCCGTACTATTCCATGTACGGTTCGCACATTGCTTGAGTCTGCATGGAATGGATTCTGCAGCCGCATAATTTGATCTGTGGCTGCAATTTAGCTTCTGCGGCCGCGCAATTCATGTGCGGTTTGCATTTCAGGCAAGGCTCCAGTCTTGGTCATTTTGCACACTCTTTAAACTTTTTGAATTCTTGTCAGTGCAGACCATATTCTGTGGCCGCACAAACTATGTGCGGTCCGCACTTCTCTACATTCCTTCTCTAAGCTTCAGCAACAGATCTGTGGCCGCAAGGAGAATTCTGCGTTCCGTACTTGCTTTTGCGGCGGCAGAAATACTTCTATGGACCACACTTCTAGTCTGTTGTGCCCCTTCTTGCCTTGTGAGTCGGAATACTGCTTTTTGAGTCAGATATCTTCATTTTAGCGCAAATATCCATTATTCCTGCAATTTACACACTCTCATTAGTTTTGGGAACATAAATCAATACTTTCAGACTAAAACAAAAGTAAAAAGGTACTATTAAGTTATCCAAATCCACACTTATCATTGACGCTGAGTCAGGCCACCACCACGAAAACAATAATGTGATACCTAGCAATGATGTTCCCCCTGTTTATCCAAAATGGTGTCCCATCCACTGACCCGGTCGACGCTAAGTCACAGGTTTCCATCAATACCAATCTACCAACTGATCCCGAAAACAACGTTCGCGGGGCACCTCAACCATTAGCTCGAGAGGCGCCCAAAGGTGAGGGACACCCCACACTTAAACTAGCTCGTCCTCAAGTAATCAAACTACACTTCACATAGACACGACCTTTTTACATAACTCTCCTAACTCATCATACCAAGAATATTAAGAACAGACTAAGCACCCTAACGTAACATCTTTGCCTCAAGATTTGACTCAAAAGTACCACACATTTTTCACAACCTACTCACTTACTCTAACACATAGGTCAATGACATTACCTTTCCTTCGTGAATCAAGTGCCCTTACACAACAATTGAGAGTAATTCCACACACAATGAAAATTAAGAACAATTAGCAACTCAAAATAGAAATAATTTACTCACTCTCAGAAAAATAACATTCATATGCCACAAGAGACGTGCCATAAGCTTGCCCGTAGTGTAATACTCTACTAATTGAGCTCATTCAGTAAAGGATCAAATAGGACTTTATTTGGTTGTAATGTAGGCTGCAGGATGGGTAGGATACATTTAGATATAGTGACTACACCTCCCTAAGAACTTTAATACATATACATTATCAATTAACACCCCACACTTATGTCAAACTAAAACTCCACCTTCACGTCAATATACTTCAACTCCCAACTTCTTTAAGCAAAAATACATCAAGAGTTACCACTATCAAGGAATATTTTTCACAACAATACAACTACTTTTTTTTATTTATATTTTTCAATTCAAGTGGCTCTTACTTTTTTCAAAATAATGCACCTTTCTCCTATTTCAATAGTTCCACCCAAAAGCCAAACCAACACCCTCCCCCCCCCCCAACACTTTACTTTTACAAAATTTATAACAATTTCAAGTGCTCACGAGAGGTAAAAGGTTCAAATAGATGGTCAATCCAAATAAATGGGTAAGGCTTGTAGTGTGGCTACCAAAGAAACAAGATTACATGCTCAAAGGGGTTAAATAAGATACATAACAATAAGGTGGGTAAAAGCATATAACTAGCCAAAAAAGAAATGCCTATATCACGTCAAGACTGAATAAACCTACTATTTCGCTTTGCAAACACATGGGGCAAGTTCTAGACATCAAATTCAATGCACAAAATAACATAAAACCTCACACACACATTGGCACATAACTCACTCACGATCAGACTCATCAAAACTTTCTAGTCAAAGCAGTTAAGCAAAGTTAAGATCATACAATTTAAGGCACTTATCTATGAGTCAAGAACTGAGCCTAGGCGTCACAACTAAGACACTTACTACTCTCAAGGCACAATAAGGTCAAGAGCAGTTATCTCTATTTAACACCAGTACAAGACCTTCTTATTCCTAATAAAAGAAAAATTAACTACACCCGGTTCAAGCACAACTCTTGGAAAAGAACCGCGACATAAAGAAAAACCAAGGGGGAATTATTACACTACCTACGAAAAAAATAAAACAAAATAAAAGAAAATCTTTTTGTTCTTTTTCCTTCGACTTTAATCCCTCAAGAAACATGTCGATGATATCCATCGTCGGGAAAAATTGAAAACTTTAATTTTTTTTTAAAACTTTTCTATCTCTAACTCCTACAACGAACAAAAAAGAAAACTAATATACGCATATACCTACATACACATATCCCCACCCCACACTTTAAGTTGTGGCATATCCCCATGGCACACAATTAAAAAGCATAAAGTAAAGGAAACTTCCCTGAACATCTAGTCGGGGTCTGAGTCGAAGTCGGGCTCCATTCCTCGCGTCCGAACTAACGCACACATCCATGCGGACAACTTCTTCTCAGCCTTTTTTGGGTACACCCCACACTTATCTTTCTCGCTCACCACAACCTTCTCTTTCGAGCCCTTTAACTTTCACTCAACACTCGTAGTTGGTTTGTCCTTTTGTGCCCCATTTTCTACATCCATCTTAAAAGTCACAGTCTCCTCACCAACTCTAAGCATGAGTTTCCTCTCATGTATATCTAATATAGCTCTACCCGTCGCTAAGAATGGTCTTTCTAGGATGAGAGGGACCTCCTTGTTTTCCTCCATATTACCACTATAAAATCCACAAGAAATACGAACCTATCCACGCGAACTAATATATCTTCCACTATCCCCTCGGGTGTTATAGTCATTTGGTCTGCCAGCTGTAAAGATATAGTTGCAGACCTTATCTCTCCAATCTCCTTCTCCATTTTCCTGTAGATAGATAGAGGCATTAAATTAGTTGAAGCACCGGAACCACATAAGGATTTATCAAAATTAATAGTTCCTAAAGAGCAAGGTATGGTAAAACTCCCTGGATCTCCACACTTTATTGAGAGTTTATTTTGCAATATCGCGCTGCAATGCTCTGTGAGCTTGAGCACTGAGATCTCCTCTATTTTCCTCTTCTTTGTAAGGATCTCTTTCAAGAAATAAGCATAAGCAAGCATCTGTGAGAGAACTTTTGTGAATGGTATGTTTACATGAACCTGTTTCAGCACATCCATAAATCTCTCAAACTGCTTGTTCACCCTTTCTCTACTTAGATTTTGGGGAAAAGGTAGAGCAGGCATAGGTTTGCTCTCCTCAAGTTCCTTCCTTCTCGAGTTTTCTTCCTTCTTCTTTTTCTCAACTTCCATCTAGCCTTTCTTCTTCTTATCAACATCACTTTTCAGCTGCTCCCCACTTTCTTTTTCAAGTATCATATTGTTTTGGATTGGGGGTGAGATCTTTCAAAACTTGCCCACTTCTTAACGTTACAACATTCACTGTTTCTTTGGGATTTCTTTTTGTATTAGCTGGGAGCATTCCTGGGACCCTCTCAGACATTAGAGTAGCTAGTTACCCAACCTATCTTTCCAGGTTTTGAAAAGATGTGCCCATTTCTTTGATAGCTGCACCATGGGCGTCAAACCTCTCATCTGTCTTGATAATGAAGGTCTTAATTAGATCTTTCATGCTAGGTCGATTAGACTGTGGAGGCTGATACTACTGCCTCTGCTGATTTTGAAAACCTGGAGCTCCTTGTCCCTGGGGTCTAGAGTTACTTTGCCGCCATGAGTTCATGCTACCATTTGGTGAGTTCCACGAATAGCCTCGGTGCCTCTGTCCCATAGGATTGAAATTATTACCACTATGGTAGTTGCCTCTATCAAAGCTTCCCACAACATTTACTACTGCATATGCAGCTATGTCCTGACACTCATGCGTTGGATGACCTATTCCACAGAAATACCAAATTGGTGATGGTTGACTCTGGACCTTGGCTAAGGTCAGATTTCTTATCTCTTTAGCCATGGTGTCTAGTTGGGCTTGCACTGATGTATTGGAATCTACTTGATGAACCCCGACTGATTTTCTTCTATCATTGCTCTCAGAAGGCCACTAGTTAGCATCTTCAAAGAGCTCATCAAGTAGTGCCACAATCTCCTCATGAGTCTTCTTCATTAAAGGACCACCAACTATAATGTTCAGAGTTCGTCATGAGGGAGGTGTTAGTACATCCCAAAAGTCTTGGATTTGCATCCACAATTCAATCCCATTATGCTGACACTTCCTCACTATCTCCTTAAATCTTTCCCAAGCCTCGAAAACTGTTTCGGTGTCCGTCTAGCAAAATTTGTGAATTTTCTTTCTGAACTTCACAATTTTTTGTAGCTGAGAGGTATTTGTCAAGAAACTTTCTAGTCATATCTTCCCATGTCCTGATCGACCTCGTTGGTAAGCTACGAAGCCAGTGTTTTGTGTCATCCTTCAGTGAAAAGGGGAATGCCCTTAAGTAGACTGCATCCTTTGATACTCTATTGTATTGGAAGGTGTTCATGATTTATTCAAAGTCCATCAAGTGAGTGTTAGGATCTTCGTTCACCTTCCCTATGAAAATGCATTTGTTTTGGATAGTTTGAAGCAAGCCTTGCTTCAACTCGAAGTTATTCGCTACTACTGGTGGAGATCTGACACTGGACAGTCCCTGATTGTAGACCGGTCTGACGTAATCACCCAATTCTCTACTAGTCCTGAGTACCGCATTCTCGATCTGATCTTCAATCAAGGGTCAATTCAGATTGAATCTTCGACCCCCATCATCATGGATGGTCTCATCAGCGGCTCTACGGGTTGCCTCAGCTGCTATCCTTACAGCTTCTTCTCTCTGATGTACTGCTTCTCTTGCAGCTTCTTCTCTCTGATGTACTGCTTCTCTTGCAACTAGATTTGCCTCATCTTCACCGTTATTAGCCATGTGTTCTTGGGTTGAAGGTTTCCCCAGGAACTTTCCGGTGAGTTATTTCTCTTTACTCAACTTTCGCAGACTCTTTTATATGTCTACGATGTATGGAATCAATTCCTTTGAAGAAGATCGAGTCATACACCAAAGGAGTCAATCTGTTGAATGCACACAAAAGAGGAAACCCATGAAGAATAAAAAATAAAAAGAAAATAAAATAAATTCCTGAATTAGCACGAAAAACTATTTTGAACACTATTGATTGCCAATCCCCGGCAACGACGCCAAATTTTGACGAGCGCAAAACACACACTTAAATTATGCTCGCTAATCAAAGATAGTATAGTATAATATTGTATCCACAAGGATTGGATTTAAATAGTATTCTCATAGTTTCTAACTTGATTGCTATATAGGTGGATCAACAATTGAGATTTATATGATTAATAATTAAAATTAACTAAGAATCTAAAGCTATTGACTAGTGACTATCGAGACAAGGAATAAGCAAATAAGGTTATCAGTGAGAGAATGTAGAGTTTTGATAGGATATGTGCAAGATAATTGTTCGTGATCTAACTCTAGATAATTCACTTCTAATGTTCAAGTGAGTCTCTCGAATTCACTCAATTATTGGTTCAAACGTTCAGCAGAAACTCCTCTCTCGATTAAGCCTTAACCTCACGAGACAAACCAAATTAAGCACTATGAAGATATGTAAGAATGCGTAGTGGATTGGTCTTTAGGAAAACCTCTTTCGATTATTCTCCTAACTAGGTTTAATCAATGATTCAACTAGCCTCTTTCGATTACATAGAAGAATCTATGAACTCAACTAACAATATAATGTAAAGATATCACAAGTTATGCCTCTCTTGATTACATGAACTAGTGAATATAGATGCAACAATTAAATCTTCCAAAATGATTCAATACATAAAACTAGAGTTATAATCCACAAACAATCATCAATACACCAAATCCATCAAACCCTAAAGGTAACTACTCCATAGACATGGAGAAATTCATCACAAATATAATTAAAGTATAGGAAAACATAGATTCGATCCAAACTCGGGTCTTGAGTGAGGAAGGAATGATGAAATCCTTGTGCTTGTGTTCTTCCAACTCATCCTTAGCTTACTTAGGTCGAAAGTATGTCAAAAGTCCTCTCAAAAACGTGTTTCTAGTGTATTTATACCAAGTAGGAATGATCCCAGATGAAACTACCCTCTTTGAGCTGAAGTGGGAAAACCTACAAACTTTTTACACTTCATGCGTCGCACTATGCTACGCAGGGTGCGTAGCATTAGTGCAATTTGCTCGGATGTAAACTCTCTAAACCTAGCTTGTCTAATAAAATGTTGTACTGATGCTACGCACTATGCAAGCATTAGTGTATTTTTCTGTCAGACCCAAAAGCTCTAGGTCTCTGAACTTCTGAAACTTCTAACGAAATTTTGTAGTAATGCGACGCTTAATTCCACGGCTTATGCGATGCGCTAGTACTTGTTTATTCTAGCCCTTGCTCTCTCTTCTAACTTTCGTATGCAACGCCGGTCCACGAGCCCCGGACGCGATTCCGATTTAATTCCTTGGCTTTTACTCATATTTCAAAGCTCTAATTATTCAATTTAGCTCCAGAACATCTTCTTAACTCGGCATCATCTCCTTGAAAGGATAAAACATACAATCAGTGCAAAACACTATCAATTAAAGCTTAAGCAGAAGTAAAGTACAGTGAATTAGAGTGTAATAAGTGACTAAAATACGGGATTATAGCCGACCATCAAGGGTGATGGTGTGAGCTTGTGGCTGATTTTCGAAATGTTGCAAGCTCAGCAAGCGACATTAGCACAGTTCCAGAACCAGAGCCACACCCCTAATAGGGTCGAGCCCGAGCAGACCAGGGAAAATACTCGATAGCATGAACAAATTGCTGTGGAACTAGGAGAATTCGGGCTCTGGGAAACTTCCGAGGTGATGAAGATGCTCGAAGTGTTGACAAAGCGGGTGTAGTATGGCGAGAAAAAGATAGGGGCCAACGACAAGAAGGTGGAAGCTTATAAATCCAGGGTCGATCAAATTCCGGGAGCACTACCGATATTGAAGGGGTCGGACTCTAAAAAGTTCATTCAGAAGCCTTTCCCCTGAGCGCGACACCTAAGCAGATCCCGAAGAGGTATCGAATGCCCGACATTCCCAAGTATAATGGGACTACGAATCCAAATGAGCATATAACCTCCTATACATGTGCAATGAAGGGTAATGACCTGGAAGACTATGAGATTGAGTCGGTGTTACTGAAAGAATTTGGGGAAACCTTGTCTAAGGGAGCAATGATATGGTATCACAACTTGCCTCCAAATTCTATTGACTCATGTGGTATACTTGCAGATGCTTTCCTAAAGGCCCATGCCGACTCCATCAAGGTCAAGATGAGGAAGTCAGACATTTTCAAGGTCAAGAAAAGGAATAACGATATGCTTATGAAGTTCGTGTCGAGGTTCCAGATAGAACATAAAGATCTGCCCCCGGTCGCGCATGATTGGGTCGTTCAGGAATTTACTCAAGGGCTTAACCCCGAAGTTCCGTGTCTTCTTAACAGTTTAAGCAAAACTTGGTAGAGTACCCGGCGGTCACCTGGGCCGACGTCCACAACAAGTATCAATCGAAGATTAGAGTCGAGGACGACCAACTCAGGGCCCCTTCGGGGTCCGTTTATTCCAACAGAACCAATGATAAACCTAAGAGGATCATCGATCAGAAGCCAAGGCTGGTCCGAGATCGATACTAGCCGTACATGGCGGATCGAAGGGTAAACGGATCTGGGCGCCACCCGATAAGGAACAACAAGATAAATGATCGAGGACCGAGTAGCGGGGGCCTGATGAGCAAGAACGGGTTTGATAGGTCACTCAGGAGTAGGGAAGCACCGAGATTATCGGAGTATAATTTCAACATTGGACACTGCAAGTATAGTGTCATCCATAGGACGTATCAAAGAGACTAAGTGGACAAGACCACTGCGGTTCGATCCCGCCCAGAGAGATCATAGCTTAGTGTGTAAATACCATGGTCTCATGGTCACATGACCGAAGACTGTCGACAGTTAAGAGAAGAAGTAGCTCGATTGTACAACAATGGACACCTTCGGTAATTCCTAAGCGAGCGAGCCAAAAACCACTTCATAAACAAGGACACCAACAAACTGGTTGAACAAGAGGATCCCCAGCACGTGATCAACTTGATCATTGGGGAGTGGATGTCCCCTAAGGGCCAATAATATTACGCACCAAAGTTTCTATCACGAGGGAAAAACGCACCCGGGATTATGTCCAGGAAGGAGCCATCTCGTTCAGCAACGAAGACGCCGAGGGAATCGTACAACCTCATAATGATGCACTGGTAATATCCATACTTATCAATAAATCTCAGGTTAAACGTGTTTTGATTGATCCATGTGGCTCAGCCAACATCATCCAATAGAGGGTCGTAGAACAACTAGGTTGCAGGACCAAATCGTACCGCGGTTTGTGTATTGAACGGATTCAACATAGCGTGCGAGACCACAAAGGGTGAGATAACTTTACTGATAAACACTATCGGGACCACCCAAGAAATAAAGTTCTACGTGATCAAAGGGGATATGAGGTACACCACCTTGTTCAGAAGGCCATGAATTCACAGCATGAGAGCGGTGCCTTCGACCTTACATCAAGCGCTGAAATTTCCCACTCTAGGAGGAGTCAAAACAGGCTACGTGGAACATCCAGCCGCAAAAGGAAATGTTCGTTGTCGATGAAGTTATCCCGGTGCCCGCGGTTTCAACATCAAAAAGCAGGGAACCGGCCAAAGAAAAAGAAACTAAATAGCAATCAATGATACCGGCCTTAACCGAGCCGGAAACACGAAATGAGCACAGAACAGACGATGAGGATGATTACGGCATCCCGAGATCATTTATAGCACCTAATGACACCGATGCCACCAAATCAATGATCGAGGAGATGAAGTAGGTTATATTGATCGAGCACCTACCAGATCGAAAGGTATATCTGGACACGGGATTAACCCCCGAGTTCAGCAAAAAACTTATTGATTTTCTTAAAGCTAATGCCGATTGTTTTGCCTGGTCCCATCTAGACATGACAGGGATCCCACCGGAGGTAACAACTCATAAATTGATCTTGGATCCAAAGTTCTATCGGGTTAAGCAGAAAAGAAGGCCACAGTCCGAGATCAAACGTGCGTTCATCAAGGATGAGTATCTAAACTTCTGAAAATAGGTTCCATCCGGAAAGTTAAATACCCGGATTCGTTAGCTAACTTAGTAGTCGTTCCTAAAAAGGAAATAAACTTAGGATGTGTGTGGATTATAAGGATCTAAACAAGGCATGTCCGAAGGACTCTTTCCCTTTGTCTAACATTGATCGAATGATCGACGTGTCGGCCGGACACGAGATACTGAGTTTTCTCGACGCTTATTCCGGGTACAACCAAACTCGGATTGATATACACATATCAGGAGGTTAGTTACTCTTAATAGTTCGGCTTATCATTTATCGGCTTTTAAATGTATTAATTCGCTAGCCACCCGATAAGATATCGGGCGGATTTGTATCGGTTTTGATATTATCGGGCGGTTTATCGTCCTAGCTTTCCTTCCAACCTGCCGTGTCTATATCAACAGCCTGCCCAAGAGTCTCATTTTCAGAGGCATACTGGTTATGAGTCTGATCATCGAATATTCTACCTTCACCTAAAAGTCTGTATTCTTGACAATTTATCTCGTTTTTGCCCTACAGCTTAGGCAGTACCCAACTGTTGAGAAAATCCCGCCGCATTATTTTCCATCTCCAGTAACTATCAGGAATTGACAAATTACAATTGAACATTTATAAGCTGAGACACTTGAGTGACAAGCTAGAGTTTGAAATGTATTAAGTGGTTGACAATGAATTAGTTCCTGGTGAAGCAAGGCACAAATGCGCACAGAGTATATAAGTACATACACACAAATGCACATTGTATATATCAGTAAGCGTTAAGAGACAGAAACGAGCTATCTCCATCATAATTCAATTGCTAGTAAGAGACGAGGTTTCCAAATCAATAATTCCAGTAGAATATATATATGTATATGCCTGAGCTCTCGAGCCGGTTGGCCAAATGGGCCATAAAAATTAGCGGGTACGATATCGAGTACAAACCCCGAACCTCCATAAAATCTCAAATTAGGATATGCGGTAGAAAAATGGATGATCTATTCTCTTTTTTTTTCAAAAAAATCATCTTGGAGATTTGGCGGATTTTGTGTCTGACTTTACGCCGGCCTTGGTACCCGAGGTCGAGCAGGAACTTTTGCTCACTTCAGGGATTAGTTCGGGGATTTTGACCCTACGCTAAGGGATGTGGGCTTGGAATCGTATTGAAACCACCTACGGGTAACGTAATTAGATAGTCTATTAAAACTATAAAATTGACTAACAACGAAGTCGAGTATGAAGCTATGATTGCAAGTCTAGAACTGGCTAAGAGCCTAGGGGCCGAAGTGATTAAGGCCAAATGTGACTCCCTCCTTGTCATAAATCAAGTCAACGGGACTTTCGAAGTAAAAGAGGAACAAATGCGGAGATTCTTGGATAAGTTGCAGGTGACCTTACACCAATTCAAAGAATGGACTCTACGACACGTACCTCGAGATCAAAATAGCGAGACCGATGCATTGGCCAACTTGGGGTCGTTTGTCGACTCCGATGAATTTGACTCGGGGGCAGTGGTATAACTGATGAACTCGGTGGTAGAAGAAGGTCACACAGAGGTAAACTCGACAAGCTTGACTTGGGATTGGCGAAACACATACATAGACTACATGAAGATAGGAAAATTGCCATCGGATACCAAGGAGTCGAGAGCCCTGTGCACCAAAGCTGCCAGGTTCAGCTTGGTCGAGGGGAAATTGTTCAGAAGATCCTTTTTTTGCCCACTAGCTAGGTGCTTGGGTCTGGGGGAATCTAACTATGCCATGAGAGAAGTCCATGAGGGCACTTGTGGGAATCACTCGGGAGCAGAATCCTTGGTTCGTAAATTAATCAGAGCCGGTTACTACTGGAACGATATGGAGAAAGATGCGAAAGACTTCGTACGAAAATGCAACGATTGTCAAAGACACGCCCCGTTGATTTATCAACAGGGAGAGATGGTTCACCCGATCCTATCACCATGAACATTTATGAAATGGGGGATGGACATCAATGCCCCCCTGCCATGGGTGCCCGGTAAAGCCCAATACATACTACTCATGACCGATTATTTCTACAAGTGAGTCGAAGCTCAGGCATTCGAGAAGGTTCGGGAGAAAGAGGTCATCGACTTCTTCTAGGATCACATCATATATCGATTCGGGATACCAACCGACATCGTTTGTGACAACAGAAAGCAGTTCGTCGGCAGCAAGGTAAGTAAGTTTCTGGAAGACCACAAAATCAAAAAGACATTATCAAAACCTTACCACCCTAGTGGAAACGGACAAGTGCAGTCAACAAACAAAACTATACTCCAAAACTTGAAAAAGAGATTGGCTGAATCGAAGAGAAAGTGAAAAGAAATCTTGCCCGAAATCTTGTGGGCATACCGAACGACCTCAAAGTCAAGTACCGATGTGATCCCATTCTCTCTAGTCTACGGTGGAAGCCCTAATCCCGATCGGCGGGGAGGGGGGGGGGGGTGAGCCTGAGGTTCCAGTATGCTACCATAATGTCAAATGGTGAGTCCATGACCACAAGTTTGGATTTATTGGACGGAAGGCAAGAAGCCGCCTTGGTCCGGTTGGCTGCCCAAAAGCAGCGAGTGGGGAGATAATACAACCAAAGTGCTAACCTACAACATTTTCACGTCGGGGACTTGGTGTTAAGGAAAGTAACGCTACACACCAAGAACCCAAATGATGGGAAACTAGTCCCGAACTGGGAAGGTCCGTATAGAGTTGCCGGAATAACCGGGAAAGGTTCGTATAAACTCGAGTCTGGAAACGGTGTATAACTACCTAACAACTGGAACATGGCTCACTTAACGCGTAACTACTGCTAAGGTACAAACACAAATCCCTTTGAAATTTGTTATGCTATGGACTAACTTATGTAGGTACTTAGCCGAGGGCAAATTTGACAAACAGGTTTGAAAGCAAGTGTTGTACTCTTTTTTCCTTGAACTGATTTTTTCCGAAGTGGGTTTACAGCAAGGTTTTTAACGATGCAACAGTAAAACATGCTACCTTAGTTTTGAAGGCCGTCCTAAAGCCGAAGTTGCTGATCACTTATACCGTACCAACAATATTCGATCCCTCAGAAGTTCGGTCTCAAATACTGTGGGCCATTACCCCCTAAGTTAGGATCCTCAGAAGGTGTTATTATTTGATATTAAAAGCCAAGGCTTGATGATTAGGATTCATTGTAAGGGTCAAATGAACTGTACCCATGTAGCTTATTCTTGCCATAGCAAAAAGCTTATGCGTCTCCGATTATGTACTCTACATGCAAATCAATGAAAGAAATTTGCCCTCTATGTTTTATCACTACGTATTTGCACCATCAATACATTCGTTGAGTCATTTAGAACAAATAACGGATCCTTAATCCTAGAGCCTATGGGCCACCCTAAGTTGGGGATTGTTGTCCGATAAAAAGATTGGACAACTCGGGCTATTGAATCATGGAGGCACCGAGCCTATTAGGCAGGGCCCATACATGAAAGGCTACGACCAACTTAAAATACCTCGGAGACGTCTAAGTCTGTACCCAGAAAGTAAGGTCCTTACATATGATTAAAACCTATTAAAAGGTTGCCCTCGGCAAAACACCGTCGTGTCTAAAACATTCAAGTATCTTAAAAGGATTCATTTTTATCAAGTATTTCGAAGCCTAATCAACTCAGAGTTATTATAAAAATCAGGCCCCTTTAGGGCTTCGGGGGAACGAGTACTCTAGATTGTGTCCAATTTTATGCTAAGGCATTAATGACGATCTTCAAATAAAAGGATGCAAATAGATACTGAAAAATAAAAGATAAAGTATAACCGAAAGGAAAATTTTATATATTCCAAAAATATTTACAAAGGCATGGTAAAACGACCCCAAAAATGAACGAAAGAAATGTACAAAAGAAAATGAAAAATAAGCTAAGTCATCTTCGCCTAATCTTCACCGGAGCCTGACTCAGCACCAGAACACTCAGGCTCATATAGCTCTCTTGCCTCGCCCCAAGCCTCTTGGCCTCTTCAATCTCGGCCGATAGATCGAACCCCCGGACATGAATCTCCTCGAGGGTCTCCCTCTGGGATAGCCACAGCGCGCCTCGGCTATTTCCACGTCGGTTTTGTATTGGGCCAGCATCTCCTTGACCTCGGAGGAATCGATCGAGGATGCCTCTAACTTGGACTTCAGCGCAGTATACTCTCGACCAAGATCATCCCGTTACGAGCTGAATCCAGTTGTGCTCAGAGCTTATCATTTAGCCGAGACCACTTGTCGGTCTTATCCTTCGTCAGCCGGAGTTGGTCCTTGACCGATGCCAACTCCTCTTTGGTGGCCTCCTTTTTTGAGTCCAAAAGGTCCATCCTGTTCTTTAGTGTCTCGGCCGAAGCTTTGAGCTCGTTCATCTCGGCCCGGAGCTGGTCAATCAAGTCTATCTTCTCTAGAACCTGCGAGGTTGCATCGTTAGCTACTACGCTTAACCTCTCTTTCTTAATCGCAAATATCATTACCTTCTTGACCAGTTCGGCATGCTCCCGTTTCATGGATGAAGCCTCCCTTTGAGCTTTTTCTAGCTCAACTTGAAGAATGAGGGTATCATTGAGGCCCTCGTCTTTTTATTTGCTGAGGACCTTGTACATGTACTTCTGCCATATTTTCTCCTTGAGCTCGAACTCGAGCTGGCTGACTTCCATCTGAGACTGATGGAAGCTTTCATGATAGAGCACCGAAGCCTAAAATACAAATCAATAAGATCGTAAATATACACTAAAGTTAAAGAGTTGCATGAAGGGCACAAGGAAAGGGAAACTTACCCGGTTCAGTGCCTGTTGTGCCTCATTAGAGAGGCTCGGTGTGCTCACCTCGTTCTTCTTCATCTGATCCTCTTCGGTCACTAGGCAACAAAGATAATTGGCCACACCAACCAGTTTGGACAACACCCGATTATCCGCCGGGATCATAAACACGACGGTTCTTTTACGGTCGGGATCCATGCTCGGAGCAGGGAACTGCTTCACCAGCTTTAGGCTCAAACTCGGCTTGCTTGCGTCCAACGACATGACTTTTTTTGGGATCTCTAGGTGACCGAACCCGGAGTAATCCTCCAACGCGCCGATGTCCATACCATCAAAAAATAGGTTGAGGGCCTCGTCTGCGGCCCGTGTCGTCTCGTTTGGCTTTTGCTTGACGGCCTGAGCCTCATCAAATAAGGACTCTATATGTGATGACAATTCCGTGATGCCAATGACACCGTAACCTTCCCTCGGAGCAGGGGTAGTTTCTTGGGGGACCGTAGCCTCTGATTTTCCTTCTGGCTCTCGAGATAAAGAGGGGTCGGCCTCTCGGTCGCTTCCCCCAGTTGTTGCCTGCTCTTCTTCATCAATGTCCGGCCCATGGGCGACGAACTCTAGTTCGTCATCTTCAGGGTAATCCCTGAGCCAGTAGAGGGAGTCAGAGTCCGGTACCCTGGCTTGGATGCTCTTCTTATTGCTCTTTCGAGCCCCGACCACTACCCTTTTCTTCTTGGCTTCGACGTTCGGGTAACCTGAAGACTTTCTCTTTCTTCTTTTCTTTTCCTCTTTCTTCCCAGCATCCTCAGGCTTTCCCGAAGCAGATGGTTTATTGGGTGAGGATGAATCCTCGTCCTCATCCAGCGCCCGAAGCTTAGTGGTCTTGAGCAAACCTACGAAAGAAAGAGAGGGATTTAGTGAAGACGACAGTTGAGTATGTAAGTAAGTTTGGTTAGGAAGAGCACTCACCATGGGAACTGCCCGAGGTAGACCTCGTACCTTCTGCAAATGTCGAGGACTTTGGGGTCCACGGGGGCAAGTGTGCAGGGGTATGTGTAAACACTTAGATACCCCTCCACGTGTGTGGTGATGTCCTCGTTAGGACCAGGGACAACCACTTCTTTGCCCTCCTATTTATAGTCCTTTCGAACCGTAGGGAGCGTGTCCTCGGTGATGGAGCATATGTACCTCCATACCTCCTCGCTTCGATTTTGTTGACTGGAGGCTTTCTCGACCTTGAATTCATTTTCAATAGATCAGCCTTCGTGGATGAAGTTCTTCAGGGGAGGTTCCAGGGCCACTTCAGGTATGACCACCTCAACATTCGTGGCCAGGTTAGAAGTTGAAGGGACGGTATGTTAAGGCACATATTTCGAAGTCTTCGCCATCGAATTCTGGGAAATATGAAGATTTAAAGGTGATGCTGAAGATTTTGAAGATGATGATGAAGGTTTGAAGGTCAAACTTGAAGGTTTGAAGATGGAGAATGAAGATTTGAAAATAGAAAGATGAAGATATGAAGGTATATAGAACAATGTATGAAGATTTGAAGGGGTTAGGAACAAGTGAAAATTTCGAGGGTAAATTAAGAAGTTTTGACATTGGAAAGTAAAAAAGTGAAAAAATGATCGAAGCTTTTATAGAGGGGGAAATCAATGCGTGACGTTTCACATTCGAGAAAGGTCAACCGTCGGCTGACACGTGTCCGAAGTCAGAACGACGCGACTGATGGGACGTTTCACTGACCCGTCAACTCGGTTATAACGTACGGGAGAAGGAACCGGGGTCAATTAATCGCTTCCCTCGCTTCGATAAATCTGCTCTCCGAAAAGCGAGGGGATTAACTGTGTATGAGTAAAATCGGGGGCAAAATTTTTCCCGACTCCCCGATAAGGAAACAAGAGGAAAGCACGGTTCGACGTAACTACAAGCAAGGCCGAATGACCCCTCATATCGGAACCGAGGAGGAGTGAACGATGTATCTGGGATCGGGTACGACAAAATAACGGACCCAGACCAAGTATAGTTTCGAGACCACGGGAAAAGGAGAAACGGTTAGGCATGACAAGTAGGGAGCCGTAATATTCGCCCTAAACCGGATATTACGGCACGAATCCCGTCCGATATCAACTGCAGATCGGCATTTACCGGAAAAGAAGATTTTTATCTTATTTAGACTTGTATTAGGACTAAAATTTCCCTACTATATAAAGGGGAGAGTTTCTTTTATTTTGACATGTTGTTGACACGCAAATCAAAATAATAAATGTTTATTTTTATTTTCTAGCTATTATCCAAAGTATTCTTCAGTTATTCTCTTCTTTAATCGCAACCGAGCTTATATCGAGGGTCCGATCGAAGGAAGAATTTCAGTGTTCAACTTGAGATCAGGCTTGATCACCACATGATGATTGGTTTGATCGTTCATTTTTTCTTTAATTTAATTACTTGTTGTTATTAGATCATTCGTATTGAATTAAATCACGTATCCTTTAAACCGCGTACAAATTTAATTGTTACTCATTTTTGAAGGTAAACAGATTTAACTATCAATAGATTATTTTTTTTAACAATTAATAGGATAAAAAAATTAATTAATAGTAAATTCTAGATCATTTCTAGCATCATGCATGATATTAAGGATGTTTTGAGCTTTTTCGTTGTCCAGGATTGCTAAAGTATGCATCAGACTAGAAATGGGGCTGTTGAAACATATGTGAAATCTAAAACAAGACAAGCATTTCAATTAAGGAAAATAGATAATGTTAATTTAAAAGAGAAGTAAGATTAGCATTTTGGTAACCTTGCATCACTTCGATGTAACTAAGTCCTAACCTAACTAATTTTCCTTTATATCAATTTGTTAGTTAACCAAATCATTTCAAGGGAAGAAACAATTGGTAAACAGAAGTAGTTTTGTGCGTGGGTTTTCGAAGTTTTCCAAATTGAAAGAGCAGCACAGGCGTACACAAATAATCTTAAAATTTTGCACTACTTGACGTCCGTCACTGCTTTGGAGTTTCACAGAGAGAACGCAAGAAGCGTGCGGGCATAGCATTCTTCCAAATTTTACTCTACTTTCTCAGATAGGAACACACCGCGCGTGACGGCATAAGTAACTAAAGAGTAAAGCGATCTAAGAGAAAAACACACTCACGTCATGGACATCAACGGCGCCGGCTCCATCGCCGGCGATGCTTCCTCGTCTACTCCATCCACTGGTTTTACACAATTGACAGCATCTGCTTCCCAGTCGTTCCAGCACTTCCTGGATAAAACGACGCCGCATGTACTCTACCGTTGGATCGTGTTCGTCTTTATCGCTGTCTTGTATGTAGTGCGCGTGTACCTGTTGGAAGGATTCTACGTTGTCTCCTACGCCCTCGGCATCTACATCCTTAACCTCCTCGTCGGCTTCCTTTCGCCGCAGGTTGACCCGGAGGTCCAGGATTTATCCGATGGCCCGACTTTGCCAACCCGAGAAACTGACGAATTCCGCCCTTTTGTTCGTCGCCTCCCTGAGTTTAAGTTCTGGTGTGTTTTCTGTCAATTCCTATCCCTCATATCTTTCGCAACTTTTGTTAACTTAATTTTTAAGTTTTATGTAGGTGATCAGAGATTAACACTTGAGTTATGTTTATGCACTTTGTTATCTTCTGTTTGTTTTTGCAAAAATATACCATTTTTGGCAGAGGGATGGGGAAATTGAAAGTAGTTAATTAGGATTTGGAACTCCTATTTAAGTAGATTATAATTAATAAGTAAATAAAAACTACTACTAGATGATAATGATAATCGTAGACAATCTATTGATCTTTCTCTTAATTGCATCCTCATTATTTTTAAGTTTGAGTTAAAAATCCTAATTATTTATTCTTTAGCTATCCAGGGGCAAGTGATACAGTTTCCCATTGTTTTTTGGCATTGCACTTAACTCAAACCTGCAATCGCTTAGCTAGATTAGTGAGGGTTTGAGATTTTTTAGGGTTAACATGTGATGTTTAAGCAACTACAGGCTTTGATTACTGCATTAAAAGTTGTCAGTGTAAATTCTATAAATAACTACTAATTGCATTATAATCTTACCCCAAAAAGAACTGATCTTGATCCATACTCTTCATTGATGTAGAATCCAGTGTTGAATGTGGCGGGCTGGTGTTTGCGTGTTTGTTAGTGAAAGATTTGATGTTGCATGTGATATTGCCGATTTCCCATGACTTACCTTTCAGTTTTATAATTTCATCATCTTTTCTTATACGTTTAAGTTATATATCTGGTGATGTCGAAGTGAGCATTGTGATATGATTATATTATGGACTAGTGTATCTTTGTCGCCGTCAGTGTAACTTAATACCTGGGGTGGATACTTGGTGGTGCGGTACTGTTACGATGTGGACCTTTTAAGTAGGAAATGCTCCTCTATAGTAAGTTTCAGTTGCAAAAATTGTTCTTTCCAAACTGTAGATGGTTATGTCTCTTGAGCTAGATATAGAGCAGCAAGATTAGTATGGTTGTGAATAACAGATTGTAAGAAATTGCGAGACATGATGTGATAGTTTTTGTCTCAGGTCATGAAAATAGTTAAAACCTTATTTTGAGATTCTTTATCAACAGTCAAGACTATTGATGTTGGAGCTAACAAAAGTAATCCTCACTATCTCTCACTTCAACATGTTCATAGGTGTCTTTAAGTGATAATTTTATTTTATTTTTGTCTAAGTGATAATTGGAATCAAATTAGAACCCCCTTCCCTCTCCCCTTCTGTCTCTCGACACACACAACAAAATAAAGCTATGTTACACTTTATGCATGCATGAAATAATAAATCTGCATGTGTAGTGCAGGATTATCGTAAAACTGAAAGCTCCTAACAGAAAAATGGAGCAACCGTCCATTGCTTTGATATTTATATAGTCAGTGATGGTGTATATATTTGGGAACCATGGTCTCGTCTCTCTATCATGTATAAACCAGATAAATTTGCAAGCATTTACTAGCATTTCACATATTTCTTGTGGCTGGCCATGGTTATTTGGAACATTCTGTACATATGGGAGTTTACATAGGGCTGTATTTTGTCCCGGGCCCGGGCCTTAGTGGGCCTAACGGGCCGGGCCTCGCGGTCCCGGGCTTCGTGGTCCCGGGCTCTGGCGGTCCCGGGCCTGGCGGTCCCGGTCTTCGTGGGCCTAATGGGTGGAACCGGCCCGTGACGGGCCTAAGCCCACATGGTCCTGTGCTTAACGGGCCGGGCTCGTGGGCTTCGCGGGCCTAGCGGGTTTTTTTTTTTTTTTTAAAGACAATTTCTTGTAGTATCATGGCTATATTAATATGTAGTATATATGTATATCTAATTATTAAAGTGCTTGACGAAAAAGAAAATAACAAAACAATAGTAAAACACTAAATTGTCATGCATAAATATCACTTCTTGATATTATATTGTATCTTATGTATATATATTCTCTTATATATTTTCTTTTAGTATATATATTGTATCTTATGTATATATTGTAGCTTATAAATATATTTTCTTGTAGTATATATATTGTATATTATGTATATATTGTAGCATAATATATTTTCTTGTAGTATATTATATTGTATCTTATGTATATATATTCTCTTATATATTTTCTTGTAGTATATATATTGTATATTATGTATATATTGTAGCATAATATATTTTCTTGTAGTATATATATTGTATCTTATGTATATATATTCTCTTATATATTTTCTTGTAGTATATATATTGTATATTATGTATATATTGTAGCTTATAAATATATTTTCTTGTAGTATATATATTGTATATTATGTATATATTGTAGCATAATATATTTGCTTGTAGTATATTATATTGTATCTTATGTATATATATTCTCTTATATATTTGCTTGTAGTATATTATATTGTATCTTATGTATATATATTCTCTTATATATTTTCTTGTAGTATATATATTGTATCTTATGTATATATTGTAGCTTATAAATATATTTTCTTGTAGTATATATATTGTATATTATGTATATATTGTAGCATAATATATTTTCTTGTAGTATATTATATTGTATCTTATGTATATATATTCTCTTATATATTTTCTTGTAGTATATATATTGTATATTATGTATATATTGTAGCATAATATATTTTCTTGTAGTATATTATATTGTATCTTATGTATATATATTCTCTTATATATTTTCTTGTAGTATATATATTGTATCTTATGTATATATTGTATCTTATAAATATATTTTCTTGTAGTATATATATTGTATATTATGTATATATTGTAGCATATAAATAATTCTAAGTATAGACAAAGAAATATTGCGAAAAGAAGCTCATGGGTAGAAGCAATAAATTTTATTACCAAAAAATGACATATCTTTCTTAGTCATCCTTCCCCCAATGGAATGAGCACAACAAGGTACTAATACCACCATTAGAAGGAAAAAAACTAAGGAAGATGTGCCAAAATACAAGTTACATATTATTCTATGTATTATCTCTAACAAATCTCATAAATCCTTCAAGGTTCGGAGGAGGTTGCGTTGGTGGTGGTGGAAAAGAAGCTTGTTCATCACCACTTCCGGGCGAAGCCGAATCCTCCGTAAGTTCCGCTATCATTTCTTCATAAGCTTCATCTATCGCCGGTTGTGCTTCTGCAATTCCAAAGTTTCTTCTTTCCGAGCGGATCCAATCTCTAAACAATACTGATTTTTCCAAGCTATCCTTCATAGACGCTCTATGATCACCTATTTGCAGTCTTGCTTGACTGAAAGCGCTCTCTGATGCAACAGTTGAAGCTTGAATTGATAAAATATCCCGAGCCATCCTTGCAAGAACAGGAAAATGTTTTTCCCTTGCCTTCCACCATTCCAAAAGATCAAAAGAGCCGTCTGGATTCTCCTTTTCAAGTCCCTGAGACAAATAAACTTGAAGCTCATTTAGATGTGAAGTTTCATCATAATTTTCACCTTGAGACCCCCTGAACTCCGTCCAAGATTTAAGAGCTTTTAAGCCCGCAACTCTTTTAGAGGATTGTGAGCTAGACGAAGTAGGGGTTGGAATAGTTGGCCTAGCATGCTCTAAGGCAAGTTGATAAGCATTATAAACTGTTTGAGCGTTAATCTTAATTGAAGCTTTTGCATCTGCAAGTGTCGCAATTTCCTCATTTGAAAGATCTAAAGCCTTATAAATATTTGAATACCAAAAATGAGGACCTCCCAATTTCATTGTAGGATTTAGCATTGCAGCAAGACCATAAATAGGAGGGATAGGAAAAAAATATTTTTTAAACTTTTGTTTCATTTCATTTATAGCAAGTTCATAAATATCCCCACCCTCACTAAATTCAACAAACAAATCAGATAGTGCTGCAATATAAACTAAACAGTTTGAAATAGTAGGATAATATTGCCCAGAAAATGCATTTGTTGCAATTTGAAAATGTTCTAAAAAATCTAAAAGAATTTTAACATTAGTCCAATCTTGAGTGGTAAGCATTTCATCATCATCTTCACCACCTACCCGAGAATTAAACGTTGCATTAATTGGGTTTCTATATTCATATGCTACTACTAAACTTTCGTACATACAATTCCATCTAGTCGGGCAAGGTTTAGGAACCTTTCTTTCTCTAAGGCCATATTCATCACATTTTTTAAAATACTCTCTAAGTCTACTTCTACGGTTTGAATAAAAAAGCCAATTAAGAGCCATTCTAACCTTTTCAATTTCTATGTTTAATATTCGCATACCATCACCGACAATTAAATGATAAATATGACAAATACATCTAACATGGAAAATATTAGTAAATGCAGGATTTAGTGTTGTTGTAAGCATGCCTATAGCACTGGTGTTACTAGAAGCATTATCCATTGAAATTGCCATTATTTTATCGCTAAAGCAAAAATATCTACAAATATCTGCAACAGTGTTAGCTATAAATTTACCTGTGTGACGCGAATTAATTATTCTATATGCAATTATGCGTTTTTGCATTATCCATTCTTCATCTATCCAATGACTTGTAACAGTTAGGTAATCACAATCATTACCACTTCTACCAATATCAGTAGTAATAGAAATCCGATTAGGTATATGAGTAAATAAATAACGCAAATATTGTTCATATTCATGTTTGAATTTATAAATATCACTCTTAACTGTTGCGCGAGGCCAACCTTTATAAGTAGGATTAAACACTCTTCTAATATAATGAACCCAATTAGGATTAGAAGCAAAAGTATAAGGTAAGCACATAACAGTAATCATCTTTGCTAATTCTTCACGATCTCTATTTGGATCGTAATATAAAATACCTCCAGTGACAGTGTTAATTCCTGGTTGAACTAGATTTGAACCTGTACTAGGGTTAATCGCAGAATCTACACTTGTCCCCTCTAGATGCGCTTTCATTTGAAAAAATCTAGCCTTATCTCTAGGGTGTGTTTTTATGTGCCTAGTCAAACTACCTGTGCCGCTACGGTCTCCTACATATTTATGCGACATTAATTTCCCACAAGTTTTACACTTAGCCTTATTTTTCTTCTCTTACTTGAGTAAAAAAATTCCAAACTAATGATGTTTCTAAGCGTTTAGCAGGTTCTCTATTAAAAGTAGGAGTTTCTACAGGTGGGTCGACCGGTGCATCACTTGGGTTATTAAGAGGACTAGTAGGTGTATCATCTAAATCCGGTGCTTGAGTTTCATCATCATCCTCATTTTCCTCATTATTTTCTAAGATGGTTTCATTAGGATAAAGAGCATTCATAATTTCATCATCTAATCTATCACCTGGTGCAACATTATGATAAAATTCACTATCGGTAAATTGAAAACAAGGGTGATCACTATCAAGAATTACGGAAGGAGGAGGACGTCTAGGTTGGCGACTACTTTCAACTTGCTTATCTTTTCTAGGTCGGGGAGCCGGGGGAAGGGTAGTTGGTTGGCCACTACTTTCACCGGTTTTATCTTTTCCTTTACCAAACATTTTTTTCAAAGTAAATGCCATATTAATTATAATTATGCAAACTAAACCACACAAAAATATATTATAAAAACGTAAGAGTTGAAACGAGTTTACCGGATTGCCGAACAACTTCTTGAAAATTGAAAATCGTTGAACACTTGAAAACTTCAATTCAACAACTTCACAATTTTTCACGAAATTTCAACAATAAATTAAGTAATTGTAGTAGAGAGATTGAGAGAGATTGAGAGATATTGAGAGATATTGATGAATTGGTGAATAAAAATGAAAGAATGAGGGGGTATTTATAGTTGAGAAATGGGGAAAAGTGTAATTATATAAAGTTTGGGGTTAAAATAAAGTTTGGGGGCCAAATGGCCATTTTTTTAACTTAAAAACGGTCATATTTTCAGCCCAAACGGCTAGATTTTAAATATGGCCGTTGGTTTTTTTTTTTTTTTTTTTTTTTTTTAAAATAGCCGTTGGGCCCGCCAGGCCCGCCAGGACCGGCCCAGGCCCGCCTGCCGGTCCCGGGCCAAACGGTCCCGGGCTCGTGGGCTCAACCATGGAGACCAGCCCGTGACGGGCTCAGAGGCCCACCAAGACCGGCCCACCCAGGACCGGCCCACCAGGCCCACCAGGCCCGTTAGGACCGCGGGCCCGGTCCGGTCCGGTTCAGGCCCGGCCCACCGAGCAGCATTAAGTTTACATAGTAAGGGATAGACCTGGCATGCTTGATGCAAGCTGACGTTCTTTTCAATTCTTCAGTCAATGTTTGTCCGTCCTCTTGTGGCACCGTCCGAAAGTCTGTTAGTGCTAGGACATGCTTCCTCCCACAGCAGGTTGAATTTCTACTAACCAAAGGAGCAATTTGATTGAAATTCCAGAAGTATGGCTTACTTTCTAAGTGCAATATATGTTTACCTCATTTCATAGTGAGCTACATACTCTGCTGGTTGAGGGGTGATAGTCTGATAGGGTTCAAATGAAACTAGGGAGTTAAAAGGCTTCATAAATTATAGGACCAAAACGTGCTGGTGCTCAAGTATTATATATTATTGAAAACAAGAAATGGATATGTATGCAGCTAGATGCCCCTTGATAGCTATGTGACATTTTTAGCATTCTTGTCTAGGGGCTAAAAAGGATAGCATTTTTACTGCTTCACACCCAAATTTGTGGAGTTGTTGAATGATTGTTATTTATATTGTCGTGCTTGCAACAGGTGCGTACTGTTGACCTGAACCTTTCGCTGACTTTTGTAGTTTTTATGGTCCATCGTCCATCAAAGAGGGAGATTGTACAGAAATAGTCAAATAGCGTGTCTCTCTGTCTCAATGGGTATTTTCGTGTTTACTTGCTGCAGAAATCAATAGATACAGCCCCTTGTTCGACATTTTTGTTCATTTCCCCGGCCGCTGATCTATGCTAACTTGAAAATTGTAATAATCCGTTAGGCCTGTCCTTTGTCATCCATGTCAAAATAAATTTTATATGCCATAACCTGTATAAGCAGCACATAAAGCATGTCTAATTTTTCAATGATTTTGTGGGCATTGATTTTTCTGTTTTCCTGTGTGAAGGTACTCAATTACCAAGGCTTTCTGCATTGCCTTCGTGTTAACATTCTTCAGTGCATTTGATGTGCCTGTCTTTTGGCCAATTCTCCTTTTCTATTGGATTGTGCTGTTCACACTCACAATGAGAAGACAAATACGACACATGATAATATATAAATATGTGCCGTTCTCTTTTGGGAAGCAGGTTAAACCTTTCTTATCTAACTAAATTTCTCTTGCTTTCGCCTTTGTTTTCATAATTATCCTTTGTGATTGAGAATTGTGTTTTCATCCCTATTCCCTCCACCCTTTCAGCGGTATGATGGCAAGAAAGCAATTTCATCAGAAAGTGAAGATCTTCTCCCTTAGACTGGAACATACAGGTCCTCAGCAGCTGCTTATTCTATGGAATACATCATGCAGCTGCCAGTTATCTTTCTTTTCTGCTTCAATAGCCAAAGATTTTCTAGGATATTAATGGAAGTGGAAGAAACTGTTAGGGGAATTAGCATCGAGGCGATGATCGTTGCTTTGCCTCTGGGCGTTGTTCATATTGTATTGAAATCTTAATTTTCCATGTGTGTAGCTTTCTGCAAACCAATGTCATATAGTACCTTCGCTCAATTTTCCACCTAACTCTGCAGAGAAGCCTGCCAATGCTTTTGTTAGTTGTCTGCAGGCTTCTGCTGTGCCAGAAGCTTCTCTTTAAAGCAAATAAATATTTAACTGTAGTTAGTAAACAGTGAATCAGTGAGATCGACAATGTTCCAGATGTAAGTTTCTAAAAAGTTTAAGTATGGCAGAAACCATTTGAATCTTCACAATTACAAGTGCACACCAATTTGTGTTTAGAGCACGGTCTGCCAAAGACCGTGGCACACCCCCCAAAAAAAAAGGAGAGAAAAAACAAAAAGAACTTTTCTGGTTTTCCATTGACCAGTCAAGTGTTTAAGAACCAAAGAAGGGAATAATAATCCAAATGCCGGTGGAGCAAGGCGGTTGTGGCCCTGCGTCTTGGCATATACAATGTATATTAGCTATTGTGTATTAATAGTAAAAATCTGTCTGAAGAATTTATTGAGAACTATTGAGGTGGTCTGTAGTAGCCATAGACTCCATAAAACGTTTGTGCGAAGGTGAACAGTATCAAAATAACAGCAGCAATGAAGGAGATAATTGCCCATGGGTTGTTGAAATACTTGTGGCTTAAAGTAGCACGCCAAGCATTCCACCTATGGTCATAGTACCTGTTAATTTGGTCAGATAACTGTGAAAGGTAACTGTCATTGATGTCGAAAACGACCTCTTGACAAAGTCGATTGAAGAGGTCAGCAACTTCCGCGTCATTACCAAGCCAATGCTCAATTATTCCACAATAATGGAGGTAACTAACATCCTCTGGCGAATCGATCAAGTTGTCCAAGAAGATTACGTACGAAGTTATGTCATTTGTGCAGTCAAGATGGCACTGCTCAAAAGCAATCAGGTTGAGGAAAAGTGACTTTGTACCATCATGGATTAAAAGCCGAGGCATTTTGAGGATTCCATTCTGAAATTTAACGTCCCAGAACCGATCAGTCTTCCTTTTCTTGAACTTAACCCCAGCGTCTTTTAGCTCCGAAACACAATGAATCAACTGCTGCCTGCGTTTGTCTGCAACCCGATTCGAATGTGACCAACGCTTGATCCACGTCCTAGGTGTTGGCTTAGGCCCTGTCTGCAAAAGGCTCCTCCTGAAAATAGAGGTATCAAAATCAACTCATTTTTAGCAACCGATTAACCCGTTCAAGTTTGAATGAGTTGGGTTATGACTCTTGCGTTGACTTAACTCAATTGCACCCAAAATAACCTACCGGGTCAAAATGTAATCCAATCTAAAACATACAAAATCAAATGTGGAGCTTGAAAAATATGTAATTTTTGAAGAACTTAACTGGAAAAAAATTACATTTGTTTTTATTATTTTTTTCACAAACAATTTTATTTTTAAAAAAAGAGGAGAGGTCAGCAGAAATTGGATTATGACCAGAACAAACTCATGATCAGTTTATTGACTGAACCTATTTTGATCCAACCCGCACATTTGTAACTTTTACCTGAAAACATCAAGGCAATGAAGTCCACCAAGGTCTCCCAATGGATCAAAAGAAGCAGAACGTCCCATAGAAGACTTGAATTTGTTCAAGTCACTCTGTGTCAATGGCTCATCAGTTGGCATCAATGGATCAAAGAACCTTAAAGCTAACCTTGCTACAACACCTTTCTCATCAGGCATTTCAGATTGAATCCCATACAACCGATCAAGAATAAATAATGGAATTTGATTCTCAATCATGATCATATCTCTCTGTATAGAATGCATCGATCCTCGCATCGCGAAAATCGGATCATTCCTCGCATAACCAAAATGCGTGAATCCACCAGCAACTCCACGAAACAGCTCAAGAACAAAACAACTGTCAAGAACCATCATTTCAACAAACTCATTGCTGCTCATTGTAATATTCCCTTCATAACAAGCGCGTGCTTTCTCTTCAAGCTCTCTTACTGCATCAAAATGCAGTTTAATTTCTTGATTTGTCCGCTTGAGGATGTGGTAAACGGCTCGCCATTTATGGCGATCCATATTGCGTAGGCGTCTTTTGCCGTGGTGATAAGGACCAAGAGAAACAATTTGAGGAATATAAGCTTTATCATCATCTTTGCGCAAGCTTAAGGGGACTCTGTAAATGGAAAGTTTAGCCCATGATCCAGCATCATTATCCTGCTTAGCTTGCTCTAATTTCTCCTTAATGCTAATTACCCATTCGGATTCCGGTGATTTAGGATCCTCTTCTAAAATAGGTGCATTTTCCTCAATAGTAACTTTCAAAGAATCAGATGGCTGATGTTGTTCTTTATGCAACAGGGGCAGTTCTGGAAATTCAATGGATCTGCTGGTGGTAGGAGTAGGAGCATTTTGAAGTCCAGCATCAACTGTTTCTTTGAGCTTAAGGGTAATGAGGTACCAACTCAAAAGATCTTTGTTGAATACTGCAACCATTTTGATCTTTGGCTTGCTTTCTACTATTTTTCTTCAAAAGATAGGAATTTGGATCATTCTATTAAAAGCAAGAAGAATGCTTTGTTGGATTGTTTATTAGTTTTAGGGCAACTTTAGCTTGCAAGTAACATGTCGTTTTCGTTATAATGTGAATAGAAAGTGATGATTGTAAGATGTTGAAGTTGACCTAATCCAACTGGGGAATATGCTGCCTAATGGGGGCATTCTTCACTATTTTAAATGAACTGTTGTTCACGTTTTTTGCCTAAAGAATAATACTATGATCTTGAGCTCTCTGTTATCAGTTCTGTAGTGTAATTTGTAAGTGCTCACCCTATTAATTATTTTCCTAAGTTTAAACTCATTCCTTATTAGTGTTGAACTTGGCTATTTTTTGCGTGGTCAATGGTCATCTTATTAGTTTGAAGATGATGCTCCATACGTATACCAAAAAACAACAAATTTTTAGGTAGACAATAATCTTTTAGCAAAAAGTAAACAAGAAAGAAATTAGTATTAAACTACAAGGGTCACATCTGCCTTAATCTATTTGACCCACCAATTAAGGTGTGAAAGAAGAAAAATGAATTAGCACATGATGCAATTTTTTTTAAAAAAATGCAGTGGCTAGTATTTGCTAAAACCAGCTGTTGACAGTTCAGATATACGACCCATTTAGCCCTAGTTATATCATTTTCATCCAACCTGATCACCTCTTGATCAAGATAAAATGTCTGACAAATTTCACTTTTTATAATTTTCCATATTCGTTCACGTTCTAATTTGTCAACAGACAAAATCAAGGATAAATTATTGGAGTTTTGGTTACATAACATGATGTTTTAAATACTTTACTATTAAACTATAATTGAAAGGAATTTGTGAAATCCAATTCAATTGTACTTGGACAATAGTAATTGTTGATTTATTTTGGCAATTTTTTTAAGATTCACTCGCTATAGAAATGCAGAAAGGTTGAGCTTGAGGGAGAAATAATTCCAAAAAACAAACGCCTGTCATAAAAAGAAATAAACACGAAGTTTAAGTACAAGTAGGGGTGCATGAAGAAACCCGATAAATCGCATCAAACCGATAATCCGAGTCAAACCGGAAAATAAAACCCAATGTGGTTTGGTTTGATTTAGTTTGGTATGGAAAAATAAAATTCGACCATAATTGGTTTGGTTTAGTTTTAACTAAAAAAAGTCAAACCGAAATCAAACCAACCCGATAGTATATTTATATAATTTTTAAAAATATTTTATACATATAAATATTTATTGTAATGTAATTTATAAATATTTCTTAAACTTTTTCATAATTTTATCTTTTAATGTATTATTTCAAGTTTAGACTTAACATTCTTGAATGGTAAATAAATTTTAAAGCTCATAAATATAGTAACTCAAACAAAGTTCAAATCAATACTAATGCTAAGAAAAGAAAAGAAATTCAATATTAGGAATGTCGATAGTGTTGGATAATTATTTTAGTTTTACATTGGTTTATAATGAAAATGCATAACTTAGTTTATCTTTTTCTTTAGTGCTTAGTTATGTAATTAATATTAGTACTTATTAGCTATACTTATTTTAGCATGACCTATATAGTATTTTTAGATTATGTTAATTTTTATTATGGCTTATTGATTAGCAATATTTATTTTATGTAATTTTATTATTTTATCTTTGTTATTGAATATTTTAGTATAATGTTATGACTTATTTCATATTATTGTGTTAGTTTCTTGAAAAATACATCATATAGTTATATTTTACTAGGATTTAAGAAATATTTGGAGCACAAGTTACATATTTTATGCTATGAAGACTTTATCGGATAAAATTCGAAAACCCGAAAAAACCCGAGAAAAACCGAGATTGAAAAATCCGACTTTGTTGGTTTGATTTGATAATTGAAAAATTCGAACCAACCCGACCTATGTACACCCCTAAGTACAAGAATTCAACAATTCAAGTTCTGAACTCAGGTACGATTAAATTCTTGTTCTCAATTAAAAACTGTAATCAAATAAAAAAAAAATGACACTTCAAATTAATTATAGCACCATAACAAGTTAACGACTCATCTTCTAGATATCTATACTGCATGCAATAACAACAACCCAGTAAAATCCCACAAGTAGGATGTGTGGAGGGTAAAGTGTACGTAGACCTTACCCCTACCCCAGAGGGGTAGAGAGGCATACTGCATAATGCAAGTTAGCATAATAAAAACACTACTAAAACTAATTAATAACTTTCGGGGTCGTTTGGTTATAGTTTATGCCCAGAGAGTCTATATCTTAGAAAAGTAGAAAAGAAAAAAACTAAATACGTAACAAAATGAGGAGGTCTATGAGTCTATCATAATTGTTTACCCTTAAAATGAGTAACAATTAAATTTGTACACGGTTTAAAAAATACATGATTTTAATTTAACACGAATGGTCAAAGAACAACAGGTAATTGAATTAAAAGAAAGCAAAACGATCAAACCAAATGTAATGAAATTATTAAGCATGGTGTTAGGTTTAAATGCTAGAAGCCGGTTCTAATCGAGCCCTCGGGATGGAGCTCGGTTGCAACCAAATGAATGAACAATTGATGAACACTTGAACAATTGCTAAAAGACAAAAGTAAACTTTATTGCTTTGATATGCGTGCCAACAATGATCCAAAAAAATAAAAAGGTTCTCCCATTTATATAATAGGAGAGTTTTAACTCTAATACAAGTTTAAATAAGGTAAAAATCCCTTCCTTCCTTTTTTCCTAAGAAAACACGATCTGCAGTTAATATTGGGCGTGATCCGCACTGTGATATCCAGATGATGGCGGATATTTTGGCTCCTCGATCGCCTCTTTAATCGTCTTCCCTTTAACGTCGATTCTTCGTTTCGCTCGAGCTTGATTCTTTCCATGTTTGGCCATACTCGATTTCTGACGTATCATTCTTCCACCCCAGGCTCCGATCTGTGGACACCCTCGGCCTTACCCAAGCCAGCGTCGAATCACGTTTTCCCTCGTTTCTTCATCGGAAAATCGGGGATAATTTTATCCCCGATTTTATCCGTACACTGATAGTCCCCCCACTTCTTGGAGAGTAGATTTATAGGAATGATGAGAAGTGACTAATTGACTAACTGCCCCATAACTTCTTCCTCGGCCACCGGCATTAAGGTGAAGCTTTCGGTAGCGGTCCCGGGACCTCCTCTTGCAGAGTTCATTCCCAGTGGTTGCTCCATAGATAACGACTTCAAGGTCCAGAAAGCCTCCACACAGGGAGACCGAGACTACGAAGCGTGGAGCTATGTTTGCCCTATCATCGAGGAAATGCTCAAAGTGGTCCGAGAGGACTGCAAATGGGAAGGCAAAGACATAGTTGTTCCCAGTCCTGATGAAGATATCACGACGCATGTGGAAGGATACTTAAGCATTTATATGTATCCCTTTATGTTTGGTCCTGTAGATACAGTGATTCTCGAGTTCTGTAAGAAGTACGAAATCTGCCTCGGGCAGATTCACCCGTCTTTTTGGAAGATTGTGACCCTCCTCCGCCATTTCACTAACAACACGGAGGAGCCTCGGTTCACAATTGACCATATGCTTTGAGTCTACAACCCCCATATCTTCCAGGGGGATAAGGGTTAATCAAGCTTGCCCGTCGGGAAAAGAAAGCTCCCTTCTCCTGCATAGACAAAAACAGGGACCGAGGCTGGCAGGGAAGGTTTGTTCGGATAAAGATCGAGGATCTCATTCCTTCTGAGTTCCTACCATTCCCCGAGAAGTGGAACTCAAAACGTAAGTTTACTTCCTCTTAAGTTGTCAAAGTACTTTTTTGAATCGACTCTTCTCTCTCATTATTTGTTTTATTTGACATGCATCTGCCGTTCGAGTCCCCAATGCGGTCCCTCATTTTAGGGAGTGGGTCAAGAGCATATGCAAACAACTCACCTATCCTGAGTGTGAGTGGCGCAAGCTTTCCAAAGGCAAGTGGGAGGCTCGTTCTCATGGTAAGTGCCCTTCTTTTTTGGTTGAATTTTTCTTTGGGTCATTTTTATCTTGTCATTGTTATGACTAAGTCTTTTTCCTCACGCTTGCCCAAGACCACCAAACTTCAGGCAATCACCGAGGTCGTGGCCTCGACCCCGTCTGAAAAACCATTCGCTTCACTACAACCTGCTGCCGAAGCTGCTGCGAAGAAGGAGGATAAAACGCAGAAGAAGAAAAGGTCTCCTGACTCCTCGGATGCTTCTACTGAGGCTAAGAAGAAGAAAATGATCGTGGTTAGGGTCAGAAATAGCACCAAGAAAGCTTCCAGTGCCTGGGTCCCGGATTTCGAAGCTCTTTACCGGCTCAAGGAATTCCCCAAGGATGACGATGACATGGAATTCGCCGTTCACGAACCGACCAACGCCGCACAAGAGTTGGTAGCCCCGGAGGGGGGCAATCGTAAGGCTGAATCCTCCTCAGCTCGGGATCCCGTGGAGGAACATGTGGCCACTGCTTCTCAAGAAGCCCCTACGATACCGAGAATAACTATTCTTGAGGACGACATCGTCATCCATATTCAAGAATCACCGCCCCAGCTGGAGGCCACTTTAAATGAGGCTCGAGCTGCTGAAGAAAAACTCACTTACACGTCTCAGGCCTTGGATGAAGCTCTCAACTTGTTTTTTCGAGGGTGTGGATGTCTGCATGATAGAGGATTACTCTGGATTTGGCCACCTGGAGATCCTGAAAAGGGTCGTACAACCGGGGTCAGGTGAGCGACTTTGAGCTCAAAGCTCGAGAAGCAGTTTCCCGCCCCGAGTGTGGACCCTGGCTAGAAGAAGACGGTCATGTTCACAGTACTAACGGATACTAGCATTCTATCCGGGCCAGTCGGAGTGGCTAGCTATCTCCGTTCCTTGGTAACTGAAGAGGACCAAGTGAAGATGAATGAGGTAGACGAGTCGATTCTCTTCAACGAAGCTCAGCAGGCGCTGAATAGGGTATACCTTCTTCTCTTTCTATCTTAAAGAGTTCTATTTACCTTAACGATATTTTAACGATTTCTCTTTCTTTATGTCTCAGGCCTTGATGCTTCATCATGAAAGCTTTCACCGGTCCAGGATGGAGGTGAGTCACCTCGAGTTCGAGCTCAAGCAACAGGTCCGGCAAAAAGGAGATGTATAAAGCTCTTTGTGAGCAAAAGGATGAAGTCCTTAGGGACATCGTTGACTGCTCCGTCCTCCAAGCCGAGCTGGAGAAAGCCCAAAAGGAGGCTTCGAAGGAGAAACAGGATCATGTACTTCTGGTTGAAAAGGTAAGAGTTCTTGAGATCAATAACGAGAGGTTAAACAAAAATGCTAACGCCGCAACCTCGCAGGTCCAGGAGAAGATAACCCTGATCGACTAGCTTAGGTCCGAAATGGACGAGGTCAAAGCTTCAACTGATGAGTTGAGGGGCAAAATGGATCTCCTAGCCTTGGAGCGGGATGCCACCAAAGAGGACCTGGCATCGACCAAAGTGCAGCTTCGAGTGATGAGAGAAAAGACCTAAAAATGGTCTCGACTGAATGAGGAGCTCTGGGCACAACTTGCCTCGGCCATTACAGAACGGGACGCTCTCGGCCAAGAATATACTGTGCTAAAGTCCAAATTGGAGGTGGCTTCAAATGAGGTATCGAAAGCCTAGGACATGCTGGCCCAGTACAAGAATGATGTAGAGGTAACCAAAGCCCGTATAATAATGAAGGATGAATACGTGAAGTGGCTATCTCGGAGAAAGACTCTCGAGGAGATCCAAGCCCAGGGGTGTTAACCTAGCGGCCGAGATCGAAGAGGCTAAGAGGCTCGAAGCCAAGGCCAAAGAGAGGTATCAGCCCGATGGTTCGGATAACGAGTTGGGCTCTAATAAAGACTCGGTAGGAAATGCCTTAGATTATTTTTGTTTTTTCTTGTAGTTGTACGCTTTGTACTTTGGGGTCGTTTTATAGTGCCTCTGTAGATACCTTTTGATAAATATATATGAAATTTCCCTTCGGCTACATATTGTGTCCTTTAACTTTTCTACATTTTCTTATATTTAAGACTTAAGATATATAACTTGTGTCTCACACTTAGTATGCCATCGATGCTTTAGCATAGAATTTAACATTGCTTAAATTTTTCAACTTCCAATGCCTGAATAAGGCCTGTGTTAAGTAATGACCCTGAGTTGCTTTGACTTTGGAGGACCCAATAAAAAATAAAATGAAGTCTTTGTTAAAATATTCGAATGATTTATTCGGACACATCTAATCTTTGCCGAAGGTAACTCTTTTCATGGCCGTAATTCGAGACCGATTGACTTGATCAGGTCAGAAGTAATCTTTTATGGGGTCAAAATGTGTAAGGACCTTACTTTTTATGCACTCAAACGTCTTCAAGTCATTTATATGTTATGATCAAATCTCTAAAGGCTTCGTATCTTAAGTTGGCTGTGGTCTTTCATGTTTGGGCCCCGCCTTGTAGGTTCGGTGCCTTCGGGATTTAGTAGCCCGATTTTCCCGATCTTACTGTAGGGTAGTAGTCCCCGTTTCGGGGTGACCCGTAGGCTTAGGGTTTTTTTAGATGGCTGGGCATGGTCTCGTGGACTCTTACTACTTTCAGGGTTTCATGCCCTCGTTTAAAAGGTGGCAGATTTTGAACCCGGTGTTCATTCTAAGTGACGTAACGATAACATTGCTTGTGCAAATGTGAACCGATGAAACATAGAAGGCAAATTTCTTTTTATTACTTTAAATGTAGTGTAAGTAATTGAAGATACAAAATCTATCTGTCATGGCGAGAATGAGCTATATGGGCCCGGTTCGTTTGACCGTTTGGCCCTTACAATAAATCCTAATATTCAAGTCTTGGCTTTCGATGTCGAATAGAATTGCCTTCTAAATTTCCAAGCTTAGATCTTCGGTTCCTGACTTAGGGTGTGACAGTCCCCTAGTACTCTAGGCTGAACTTTGAGGGATCGAGTATTATTGGTCTGATATGTGCAAACCGCAGTCTCCAGTCTTAGACCGGTCTTCAAACTAGAGTAGCATGCTTATTGTTGCCTCATTAAAACTTTGCCGTAAAAACTACTTCGGGAAAAATCGGTCGAAGGGAAAAAGTATGCAACACGTGCTTTTAGACCTAATCCTTGGACTTGACTTCGATTGAGTACATACATGGGTTAGTTCAAAGCGTAACAAACCTTAAAGAAATTTATATATTCATACCTTAGCAGTAGTACCACTTTAAGTGTGCCACATTCTAGTTGTTTGACAGTTGTACACCATTTTTGGCCTCAAGCTGGTATGATTTCCCGGTTATACCAGTGACTGTGTACGGTCTCTCCCAGTTCAGGCCTAGTTTCCCATCATTCGGGCTCTTGGTATGCAATGTGACTTTCCTCAATACCAAGTCCCCGACTTGGAAGTGTCGAAGGTTTGCCCTTCGTTGTAGTATCTTCCCATTCGCTGCTTTTGAGGTGCTAACTGAACTAGGGCAGCTTCTTGCCTTTCGTCTGCTAAATTTAGATGCCTCGTCATTCGATGTCTCCGTAGTATATCAGAACCTTAAACTTGGTTCTCCTACTTCTACCGGAATCAAAGCCTCTGCGCCATAAACTAAGGAAAATGGTATTTCACCGGTACTCGACCTCGAAGGTGTTCAATATGCCCATAGAACCTCAGGCAGAATTTCTTTCCACTTTCGTTTTGAGTCGGTCAATCTTTTCTTCAGGTTTTGCAGTATAGTTTTGTTTGTCGACGCCGCTTGACCGTTCGCACTCGGGTGATAAGGGGTTGATAAAATCTTTTAGATTTTTTGATCCTCAAAAAACTTATTGACCTTGCTGCTGATGAACTGTCTCCCATTTTCACACATGATCTCTGTTGGTATCCTGAACCGCCATATTATATGATCTCCGATGAAGTTGATGGCCGCCTTTTCTCTAACTTTCTCGAACGACTGTGCTTCAACCCACTTGGAGAAGTAATCGGTTATAAGCAAGATATACTGGGCCTTACCGGGCCCATAGTAATGGACCTACGATGTCCATTCCCCATTTCATGAATGACCAATGGGAAAGGATCGGGTGGAGCAGCTCCTTCGGTTGGTAGATCATTGGGGCATGCCTTTGACATTCGTTATATTTTTGAACAAATTCTTTCGCATCCTTTTCCATCTCGTTCTAATAATAACCGGCCATGATCAATTTCTGAACCAATGATTCTGCTCCTGAATGGTTTTTGCAAGTACCCTCGTGGACTTCCCTCGTTACGTAATCAGTCTCCCGGGCCCCAAGCACCTTGCTAACTGTCCAAAAACTGATCTTCGGTACAATTTTCCTTTAATTAAGCTAAACTTGGCAGCCTTAGTTCGAAGGGCCATTGATTCTTTGGTATCCGATGGCAATTTACCCTTCTGAAGGTAGTCTATGTATTTATTTCTCCAATACCAAGTAAAACTCGTTGCGTTTACCTCAGGATGACCTTCCTCTATCACCGAGCTCATCAATTGCACCACTATTCCGGAGTTAAATTCCTCAGAGTTGACTGACGATCCTAAGTTAGACAAAGCATCAACCTCGCTATTCTGATCTCGAGGCACATGTTGTAATGTCCATTCTCTGAACTAATGTAACACCATTTATAATTTATCCAATTATCTCCGCATCCGGTCTTCTTTGATTTCGAATATCACGTTAAATTGGTTAACAATGAGGAGGGAGTCACATTTGGCTTCGATCACCTTAGCCCCTAGGATTTTAGACAGTTCTAGACCTGTAATCATAGCCTCATATTCGGCTTCATTGTTAGTCAATTTATAGTTATTATAGATTTCTTTATTATATTACTCGTGGGTAGTTATAATACGATTTCCAACCCGGACCCTTTTGCGTTGGAAGCAACGTCCATGAATAGGGTCCAAACCACTGAGTTAGTCCCCGAGGCAAGTAATAATTCTTTATCGACCTTGGGGATTAAGGCCGGTGTGAAATTGGCCACGAAGTCTGCGAAAAATTAAGACTTTATAGTTGTTCGGGGTTTATATTCAATATCATATCTGCTAACTTCTACGGCCCATTTTGCTAGCCGGTCCGAGAGATCGGGTTTATGCATGACATTCCTCAGCAGATACGATGTCACGACACATATATGGTGAAATTAAAAGTATGGTTTTAGTTTTCTAGATGCGCTTAATAAGGCAAGCGCTAATTTCTCTAGATGTGGATACCTTGTTTCGGCATTACCTAGGGTTCTACTAACATAATAGATAGGAAACTGTGTACCTTTCTCTTCCCGAACCAGGACACCACTTACCGCTACCTCGGAGACTGCCAAGTAAAGGTACATTTGCTCGTTCGCCTTCGGGGTGTGCAGCAAATGAGGACTTGATAAGTATTGTTTGAGTTCTTCTAAAGCCTTCTAGCACTCCGAGGTCCAAGAGAAGTCGTTCTTTTTCTTTAGTAACGAGAAAAATTAGTGGCTTTTATCCAATGACCTAGAAATAAATCGGCCCAATGCGGCTATCCGCCCGGTCAACCTTTGCACTGCCTTGACATTGTCAACCACGATGATATATTCTATGGCCTTTATTTTATCTGGGTTGATCTCTATTCCGCATTTAGATACCATGAAACCGAGGAACTTTCTCGAGCCGACTCCAAAAGCGAACTTCTCCGGGTTCAGCTTCATGTTGTATTCCCTTAGTATGTCGAAGGTTTCCTGCAAATATTTCAAATGGTTCTCTACTCGCAGGGACGTAACTAACATATCGTCAATATAAGCCTCCATTGATTGCCCTATTCGTTTCTCGAATGTTCGATTAACTAGGCGTTGATACGTGGCACCAATATTTTTTAACCCAAATGGCATCACGTTATAATAATAAGTGCCAAACCTAGTTATAAAAGAAGTTTTCTCTTGGTCGCCCCGGTCCATCCGTATTTGGTTATACCCGGAGTAGGCATCGAAAAAGCTCAGCATCTCGTGCCCAACCGTCTCATCTTTCATTCGGTCGATATTAGAAAAAAGGAACGAGTCCTTTGGGCATGTCTTATTAAGGTTCTTATAATATACACACATTTTTAGCTTGTTTTCCTTTTTAGGTACGACGACTACGTTAGCTACCTAATCTGGGTATTTGACCTCCCGAATAGAACCAATTTTTAAGAGTTTAGATACCTCATCTTTGATGAATGCGAGCTTAACTTTGGACTATGGACTCCTCTTCTAATTGATCAGGTGGAAGTTTGGATCCAAGCTCAATTTGTGAGTAGTTATCTTCGGTGGGATTCCTGTCATGTCTAAGTGGGACCAGGCAAAAAAATCGGCATTAGCTTTCAGAAAATTAATGAGTTTTTTCCTAAGCTCGGGGTTTAATCCTGTACCCAGGTATACCTTTTTGTCCGGCAGGTGCTCGATCAATATGACCTATTCCAGATCCTCGATTATTGACTTGGAGGCATCGGTATCATCAGGTGCTACAAAGGATCTCGGGACCCCGAAGTCATCTTCCTCACCCGTATGCTATTTGGTGCCTTTATCTTCGACCAGTCCCTCACTTTTTGATGTCGTAATTGTGGGCATAGAGATTCCTTCCTTGACAACAAACATCTCCTTTGCGGCCGGTTGCTCCCCGTAGACCATTTTGATTCCACTTGGGGTTGGAATCTTCAACGCTTGATGTAAGTTCGACGGTACCTCCATCATGTTGTGGACCCACGGTCTTCCAATCAAGGCATTGTATTTCATATCCCCCTCTATTACATAGAACTTCGTCTCCTTGGTGGTTCTGGATGTGTTGACCGGTAGGGTGATTTCACCCTTCGTTGTCTCGCACGCCATATTGAACCCATTCAATCAGTTGTTCTACGAATCTCCATCTGATGATGTTGGCCGAGCTGCCTAGATCAATTAGCACATGCTTAACTCAAGATTTATTAATAAGTATGATATTACCAATGCATCGTTGCGAGGTTGAATGATGTCCTCGACGTTTTTGTCACTAAAGGAGATTGCTCCCTCCGGAACATAATCTCGAATTCATTTTTCTCTAGTGATAGATACTTTGGGTGCGTTATATCATTGGTCCTTGTGGAACATCTACTCCTCCGATAATCATGTTAATCACATGTTAATGTTCTTCCTATTCGATCTTCTTGTTGGCGTCCCTATTTTTGAAATGGTTTTTGGCCCGCTCACTTAGGAATTTTCGAAGATGCCCATTGTTGAACAGACGAGCCACTTCTTCCCTTAACAATCGACAATCCTCAGTTCTGTGACCATGAGTACCGTGAGATTTACATATCAAATTGTGATCCCTCTGTGCGATATCGGACTGGAGTGGCCTTGGCCATTTGATCCCCTTGATGTGACTGATGGATGACACTATACTCACAGCATCCATATTGAAGTTATATTCTGATAGTCTCGGGGCATATCTGATGCCGGGTGATCTGTCGAAACCATTTCTATTCACTAACCCTCGATTGCTTGGACCCAGATAATTTATTCTATCATTCCTGATCGGATGTCGATCGGGTCCGTTTCCCCTTTTATCTGAGTTGTAATACTGGTATCGGTCTTGGGGAGGCCTCGACCCCTGATCCATTATTCTTTTAGGCTTGTCATTTGCTCTATTGGGATAAACCGACCCTGAGGGAGCCTCTAATTGGTCGTCCTCGACTATGATCTTTGACTGGTACCTGTTGTGGACATCGGCCCAGGAAACCGCTGGAATTCTACCAAGTTTTGCTTCAGTTGTTGCGACGTAACCGAACTTCTAGGGTTGAGTCCTTGAGTGAATGCTTGAACATCCCAATCGCCTGCAACCGGGGGCAGGTCCATCCGTTCTATCTAGAATCTCAACACGAATTCCCTAAGCTTCTTGTTATCCCTTTGCTTGACTTTAAATAGGTCTGATTTCCTCGTCTCAACTTTGATAGCGCCGGCATAGGCTTCAATGAAGGCATCCGCAAGCATAGCAAATGAATCAATAAAATTTTGAGGTAAGCTATGGTACCATATCACTGCTCCCTTGGATAAGGTTTCCCCAAATTTCTTCAGCAACACCGAATCGATCTCGTCATCTTCAAGTTTGTTGCCTTTTATTGCACACGTGTAGGAGGTCACATGATCGTTTGGATCTATGGCCCCGTTGCATTTGGAAATATCGGGCATGCGGAACCTTATCAGAATTGGCTTTGGTGGGATCTGATCGAGCCTTGAATTATAAGTTTCAACCTTCTCGTCGTTCGCATCTATCTTCTTCTCGCCATATTTCACCTGTTTTCTTAGTGCTTAGAGCATTTTTTTCACCTTGGAAGTTTCCCCGGTCCGAATTCATCGGGTTCTGTGACAATTTGTTCCTCCCTTCGAGTATCTTTTCTAACCCGTCCGGGTTCGACCATGTTGTATGTATGATTTTGACTCTGCAGTTGTGCTATTGTAACTTGTTAAGCTTGTAACATCTCAAAAATCAAACGTAAGCTAAATCCATCATCTCCCCCTTGGGCTGCCCCGCGAGCCGATGGCCGGGGTGCCCCGTGAATGCTATTTTCAGGATTAGTCGGTAGGTTGATATTGATAGCAACTTGTGAATTGGCATTGAATGGGTAAACAATTAGAATGCCATTAGGTCCGACAGGGGGCACGTCATTGCTTGTCCCCATGATATTATTTCCACCATGGTGGCCTGACTCGGCATTAACACTCAAGTGAGCAGATTAGGAATTTGACATGTTGAATAATCTTGAAATCAAACTTCAAAGAGAAAGCGTAAAATAGAGTGTGTTATAAAGATTGGTATTAAATTACCAATATTATCCTTAGCCCCACGGTGGGCGCCAAACTATTTACCCTTAAAATGTGTAACAATTAAATTTATACGCGGTTTAAAGAATACGTGATTTTAATTTAACACGAATGGTCAAAGAACAACAAGTAATTAAATTAAAAGAAAGCAACCCGATCAAACCAAATGTGATGAAATTATTAAGCCTGGTGTTAGGTTTAAATGCTAGAAGCCGGTTCCAATCGAGCCTTCGGGATGGAGCTCAGATCAACTGATTGAATGAACAGTTGATGAACACTTGAACAATTGCTAAAAGACAAAAGTAAACTTTATTGCTTTGATATGTGTGCCAACAGTGACCCAAAAAAATAAAAAGGTTCTCCCCTTTATATAGTAGGGGAGTTTTAACCCTAATACAAGCCTAAATAAGGTAAAAGTCCTTTCAATCCTTTTTTCCTAAGAAAACATGATCCACAGTTAATATCGAGCGTGATCTGTGCCGTGATATCCGGGTGATTGCGGATATTTTGGTTCCTCGCTCGTCCTCTTTAACTGTCTTTCCTTTAACCTCGATTCTTTATTTCGCTCGAGCTTGATTCTTCCCATGTTTGGCCATGCTCGATTTTCGACGTATCATTCATCCACCCTGGGCTCCGATATGTGGGCATCCCCGGCCTTACCCGAGCCACCGCCGAATCACGTGGTCCCTCATTTCTTCATCGGAAAATCAGGGGTAACTTTATCCCCAATTTTATCCGTACACAATAATATATACTAATTTCCCCTCCTAATATATACTTCAAAGTAATACATTTACTCTCATAAATCATCTCTAGTTCTTCTCGGACTTCTTTACTTTAGATATGTTCGCTTGTTCATAGTTGAGCCCAACATACTTGTATGCATAATGAGCAACGCTTCTCAAAAGGTTTAGTCCCACCCCTTAAGGGGTTGTTTAATTGAGAAATAAGTTATCCCAAGATTAATTATTTCGGGATTAGTTAATTCGAGATTGTTATCCCATAGTTTTATAGGGATAAAAATAATACTATAATCTCGGAATTAATTATACCGCAATTTTATTCCAATCACATGTGGGATAAACTCATCTCAAATTTAATATCCCTTATCTCTCGTACCAAACGAGCCGTAAGAGAACTAATCTTCCTTTTAAAACCCTAAGGGCTCATTTGGTACAAAGAATAAGGGATAATTAATTTTTGGATTAAATTTGAGATGAGTTTATCCCATATTTAGTTGTGATAAAATCGCATTATAACTAATCCCGAGATTAATTATCTTGGGATCGTAGTATTTTTTATCCCTATGGAAGGGTGAGATAATTAATTCCGGAATAACTAATCTCAAAATAATTAATGCTGGGATAACTTCTTTCCTAACTAGACGACCCCTTAGGAATATCTAGAATTTATTAGGACTACTATCCAAGTTCACCTTTTCTTATACATAGTCATGTTGGCACTTTACTGAAGGGATTGATATATTTTGACAACGTAGGTGATACAATGCTAGCTATAGCATATGTGAAAATGTTTGGAAGAATAGCTGATTGGGGCCGTTTCTTTCGTGTGAAATGATGATATTATCCTTGGAGATTTACTTAACAGTACCTCGCTTTTATGTTGGGGCTAAAAAAGATCAAATCGATTCATAATGGAAGAAGGTTGCAGATGATAAAATATTATTTGACAACAAAAATAATTTAAAAAATATTATTACAAAAGCATGGAGTAGCTTACACAGCTCGTGGACTATTATATCATCACATAACATTTCGGAAACCATAAAAAAAGTAAATAAGAATTAACTTATTGGAAGAAAAAAGGGGACTAGGGCATGATTCTCTCTTGGCGCATGTTGTCAATGTGCGCTAGCCATGGGCAAAAGAGCTTGTGTGTCATCCCAGAAGGCTCTAATGGCATCGTTGAACCAACCTACAACATCAAGAGGATTGAATCAAGCTAAGAAAGGAGATTTACTAGCTGAAATTAGCGAAGGAGGAAGTAAAATGCTGATTCAAACTGGGTTGAAAACACCAGAAGTAGAACTCAATGAAGCAATAACTCAAGCAACAGTAACCAATGAAACAATGAATGTTCATGAGAAATCGTGGACTAATGTGGTTAAAGGAGCTAACAACAGTCGTAGACTTTTACGGGAAGATAAAGTCGAAGCAATGGACGAATCGGAGAAGAAAAGTTCAATTTGGGACAATTTTGACATTGGAAAAATATCGAATGCAGGATTCAAGCTCGATTATACATCCCCAAATAAGCAAAGTGAGTCTACAGTATGTGAAATTGAAATTGAGGACATAAGTTCAGAGATTAACTACTGAAAAATTGCGGTAGTATGTTATGTTCTGGCGGCACATCCCCCTTTCTCTGTGCTAAATGGCTATATTTAACGTCTGTGGACAAAACATGGTATCAAAAAAATTGCTATGCTAAAAAATAGTATAGTGCTAGATAGATTTGGTGCTGAAATTGGGAAGAACGAAGTCATTCAAGGTGGGATTAACCACTTTGACAGCAAGCCTTTCATAGTGAATGCATGATCACCAGATATGGAGTTTACAAGAGAGGAATTGCTTACATTACCTATTTGGGTGAAGATGTCAGGGTTGGATTTCAAGTATTGGAATCCTAAAGGGTTGAGTAAGATAGGTAATCTGGTGGGAAGGCCTGTAATGCAGATAAAAATATGGAGAAGAAAATTGGATTGAATTATGCCAGGTTGCTTATAGATGTTGAGGTAAATGCTGCTTTGCCAGAGAAGATATGGTTTAGGAATGAAAATGGGAACTTAATTGAACAGAAATTATTGTACGACTGGAAGCCCCCACTACGCAAATTTTATAGCAAATATGGCCATGCTGAAGATGATTTGTTACGACCCAAAACCACGTGATTGGCACCCGGTACACTACCCAATCCGGATGAACCTATCCATACTAGAATATTCATTTATATGTCTAATAAATGCATATGGAAGCCTTTTTGAAAACATAATCATTTTAAACGATTAAAACCAAACATGAAATATAATCTTTAAATACATCAATAATTGAAAATACATAAGGATAACAATGCATATTTCATTTCATGCTTTATGAATAATCATCAATTACAACCACAAAAGAATACTAATAGTCTATGGAATCTCTAAGACATGAGAATAAAATGAATACTTGGGACAACCCCAACCAACAGAGAGTAAAGAATCAACATGACAGCTACCATGAAATAGAAGTGGTTCCTCACTATACTCCTCGAAAAGAGAGTCATCCTAGCCTCATCCGCTCATCACGTACTACACCTTCTCCTGAAATATGTAAAGTAAGCGGGACCCTGGAGAGGGACCCCTGAGGGCTGAGTACACCACGATGGTACTCAATAAGTGTCATTGACTCTCTCTAACTCAAGTTCTTGGGACAAGGCTTTATAAAACTAATCCAGCCAACAATTTGATATAAAATGATAACAATTATATTAATTCATGCTCTTTATCATTTTAATAAAAATACTAAAAAAAATGTAAATCATGATACAAACTTTTAAAATATTTATATCAATCCATGATTATAATAAAATCATGTAAAACCATTTCAACTTCATTAAGTCATTGAAATCACTTTCGGCTCCTTAGGCCTAAACATAACAAAAATATCTATTACATTTTCACCGGGGGTACTATACTGATACCGACATAATAAACAACCACTAGGTGCTCAACCTAGCAACAAGTATTTGAACCTACTTGTCTGGGCGACTTCCCGTAGTGCCGTACAAGTCGACTTAATTTCATTATTTTAAACAATGATCATTTTCCCTCATAATGGGTGACTTTATCCCACAGACCTCAGCTTAGCCTTGGAATGTGTCCCTACACCGGCACATGTAGTTCCATATAACGAACTCAAAATTCGAACCAATCTCGGTGGTTTCCACTAGTAAATCCCAAAACATTTGATATATCTAAATATATTCATAGCATAGTAGCCTCAAAAGATGTATTTTTATCAAATCATAGCTCATGGCCAAACTAAACCGTTTGAATAAAAACAATTAAACACATGATCTTCTTCATGTTAAAGCCTTTAGCAATTTAACATCCATCATTCAAAGATACGACGTCATGCCCCGACCTTGGGGAGCGTGACCGACGCTCAACCGAGATAACCCGGCCGAGCAAGCCTGCTAGATTGCCTTCTACCCAAACTCACCCACGAATAAAGAGAAGATATATTTTCGTTAATTAGACAATGAGGAGATCATGTATGCAATACCAATTCATTACCATTAGTTACTTTATTTTAAAGTCTCAAAATACATGCATTTTCATAGTTGAAGTGAAACAAGTGATTCAAATACAACAAAGCTAGTTTGACTTTTCCAACATCAATATGCAACCCACACTGTGTCTACGGAGCCTCTAATAGATACGAAGGAGTACTATGATAGTGACGGCAACAAGGCCCTGGCTATATCTCAAACACAATACACGAGGAACAAAAGACAGAAGACCCCGAAATGAAGTAGGGCTCACTAAATCTGTTGAGAAGAGGGTGTATTGCTATCACTGATCAATGTCACCTATTGCGAAACCACCTGCATCTATTAAAGATGCAGCGCCCCCGACAAATAGGACATTAGTACATATGAAATAGTACTAGTATGAAAAAATAAACACCCCCTCAATAGAACGAGTAACAATACAATAAGAAAGAAACATGGAATCAATGAGGGCCTAAAACAATATTAAAGTATCAAATTAGGAGAAAGGGTAAATTTCAAGCAAGTTTCAATATTTTAAGTTGGGATATCTTTAGTACTGATACACCACCGTACTTTTAGCACGGAGTCCGATCTCAGCCCGATCGGCTAAGCCGTCTCACCCTGAGACGGCCACTCATAATACCACCACGCGGCATGACGTCCGATCTCAGCATGATCGGTTAAGTCGTCTCACCACAATGCCGTGTGGGTCGATGTCACCTCACATTCTGCTAGCAATCATCTCATCCAATTTAAGGGAAATTATCTCAACACATCAATCTCATCCCATATTCGGGGAAAACTCTCACCACCTCACATGGGGATTTTACCCCTCACTCACGCCTACACCGGCACATGTAGTTTCAGGGTTAGGTCATTTCAACCTACCCTTCCTCGGTGACTAAAGGATACTCCCAAGGCATTTATTATTTAAAGAATTTACAGCTCATTTCAATGTCTTTTACACTTCTCTTCATTTCATTGACACTAGTGGCCTCTATTGTAATATCATTCTCGGCATGTTGGTCGTGACTCATATTCCACACTTTCATTTCTTTCCTTTCAAGGATCATCATCTCAACATCAACATATAGAATATTCTGTTACATTAACTTCAAATTCATTAGTAATGGAAACTTTAAACACCATAGGTTTCTTCCCAAAGAATGGGGCAAACTGAACAACAATAGAAACACACGTTAAAATCATAAACAAGCAGTACACCATTTATTCTTAAAATACTTTTTTCCAAAAGGGCAATACACAATTTCAATTCATGAGTAGATAAGAACTCGAATCACATTGGAACTACTTATAAAGGAGAGCATGGTCATTTACGTTTGGGACACGAATTCAGTTCAAGTGCTCTAGTTATAATAACCATGGACACATTTTATACCATACTCTCAGTTCTTTCACTTTCAAGCATATTTATAGATCATCAATAAGAGCATTTGGCATCAAGGCCTTAAGCATAAATATGAACAATACAGGTCTTAGGCGCTTTGAGTTTTCTTTCACAATTGGGCATAACTACTTGTAATTTAAACATGATTTGAAATCACACTATCTCGACATATTTGTCACACTAGGCTACATTCCCGATGGAGAGCACAATACGATAGGAGCATTCGGTACACATTTCTAATATATATCTTTCAACACAAGCTTATCCTGAATAGTCAAATTTATAAGGAATAACTCGGAACATGAAAATTAGGAACTTGGGCCAACCACACTTGAAACTTACTGGGACATCATGGAATTCGATTCTAAAAGAAAAGTTTAGCCAACATACCTTGCTTGATCTTTCCTTAAGTTACTATAACATCCCAACACTTCTAGCAACATCAATCTATACGAAGATAGCGAAAATCGAATAATAATTAGAGGGATTCCCATGGTGTAACTCTCTTAGGAATTTTGTCAAATACCTAATATGCAAAATAGACTACAAGGCTCTACAATGATAATCCCTTCCTCCCTCAACCAATTTCAACAAGAAACTACCCAAAATGGTTCATTAACCCCACACACTACAACCTATTGTCACATGCATGGCCTATTTCCAACCCCACAATATACTTGAACTCATAACCTCTTGCATGAAAGCATATGAGTAGGACTTACCCAGTTAGATGATAATCTAGTGATTGGTTTCCTTAATTCTTGAAGATTGGTGTAAGAATGGGTGATTAGAATGCTAGATTTCCTCCTTCTCTCTCTAAAATACTCTTACCTCTCTCTGAAATCTTCAGACATTCGCTTGAAAATGAGCCCCTAAGGCTATTTATCAAAATGGGGCCGGGTTATAAAAATAGGAAAATGGACCCTCTGAACTCAGGTCTGCGACCGTAGAATGGACCGCAGAATCGCCCAACGAAATTCCTCGTGCTAACTCTGTGACAGAAGTGCGGACCGCGAAACAGGTATGCGATCTCATAATGGACCGCGAAACAACCTTCTAAATTCAACTATTTTTCTACTCGACTCTCCGATGGGTATGCGGCCCGCGGAATAGTTCTACGGTCGCGAAACAGGCCACAGAAGTGGCTTCTTCTGCCAAAATATTCCATAAAAAATTTACTCTATGAACTTTAGACAAAAAATCCCAATTTTCTCTTTAAATTCATAATCCAATTACCAAATACGAAGATAGATTCAAGAAATATAATCACAACCTAGTTAAGAATGCTTACCCCAATCCGTGTGGTGAAATCCCTCTCCGAAGTCGCCCAAACCGAGCTATAAAATTCCAAAAATGGGTAAAAATATCGAACCCTCGAACTTAAAGTATTCTGCCCAGCATTGTTTGCATTTGCGGACAGTAGGTCGCTTATGAGGCAAAAACACTTCGCTTCTGCGAAAATAGCTTGGCCCAGTACACCCTCGCACCTGCGGTAAACAAATTTTGCTTCTGCGAAGCTCTTCGTGTCTGTGCTCCAACTCATCGCACCTGCGCAGTTGCGGGTGCACCAATTTTCTCGCTCATACGACCATAGTGACAACCCTCCAGTTCCGCTTCTACGCCTTATTCCTCGCACCCGCAACTCTCGCACCTGTGCCCAGTGGTCCGCAGGTACGACCACACCAGACTTTTCCTAGAACCAGTCTCCTTCAGCAAATGCAACATGCGACAAAAATGACCCGGACCTCATCTGAAACTCACCCGAGCCCCTCAGGGCCCCGTCCAAATATCCCAATAAGTCCCATAACACGGATCTACTCGAGGCCTCAAATCACGCATAACAATATCGAAACGACGAATCACACCTCAAATCAAACTTAATGAACTTTTGAACTTTCAACTTCCAAAACTCGTGCTAAAACATATCAAATCAACCTGGAATGAGCTCAAATTTTGCACACAAGTCCCAAATGACATAACAAAGCTAATCCAATTTTCGGAACCACATTCCAAACCCAATATCATCAAATTCGACTCTCGGTCAAACTTATGAACTTTCTAAACCTTCAAATTTTCAAATTTCACCAATTAGAGCCGAAACCTTCTAGAAATATCCAAATGCAAATCCGGGCATACGCCCGAGTCCAAAATCACCATCCGGACCTAACGGAACCATCAAAACTCTAATCCAAGGTCAAATGCTAAAAAGGCATACTTTTTTAACTTTTCCAACCTTAAAGCTTCAACCATGAAATTCATTCTTCCAAATCAATTCTGAATAACCTGAAAACCAAAACCGACAATCGCACAAGTCATAATACATCATACAGATCTACTCATGCCCTCAAACTACCAAGCAAAGTTCAAATACTCAAAATGACCAGTCGAGTCATTACATTCTCCCCCACTTAAACATACGTTCGTCCTCGAACGTGCCAAGAGTCATTCCAAAGCCATCAAACCGCTGTAACCTTACTATGCACATACCCGGGGGTGATTCCACGTCACCGTATTCCATATAGGCCCGGAAACACAACATTACTGAAGATCATTACTTCAACCTTAGCCAATAAACCTCATAATCAAATTTCTAACATCTGCAATTTCCTATAAGACCCGAATCTCGCATCTACACATTGTATAAGTCTGAACAGGCTGCATCAAGCCATAACCATAACCCAAGACACAATCACATGATATACCACATAACTCAAACACTCATAGCAATAACTTCCGACCAGAATAACTGCTCAAAACACAAACTCGGTACCGGTAATAAACCTCATATCAAACAAATCCTCATTCTAAAACCTTCGTGCACTATCGACGATGAAAGAAACATGCAGAAACTCATGACCACTCATCAAATCAACAAGTCACGGAGCCCTCTCTCTCGTTCGACGAGAACCAAAGCTAAATCCTAAGCCAACTTCTGATATGATTCCTCCATACATATTGTAATCGAATTCGATAGTAACCATTCTAGGTCCAATGCCGTCGTCTCATTAACACAACCATTCTAGTGACAGGCCACACCAATACAACCTAAAGCCACAAACCGTGCAATCCGTGCACCAATAAGTGACAATTCAGATGCACCCAAAATGAAAGAAAATGACTCAAATGAGAGAACCGTTCTGCAAGCTCAACAAGTACCACCACAACGCTATGCTAAGAACCCATCACGCACAGTAGAGCAAAAACACACGAATCTAACACAAAAGATCATATCCTATCATAACATAGCTGCAATACGTGACCCATCCAAACACCGATCCATATGAAATACCTCGAGCCCCCAATGCTCAAACTCAACAACCATAAGCAATTTGACACCAAGTACACAAGTGCATGACCATAACCATGGATAAACAACAACATAATATACCACAGCCCGAAAAGACCATAACCAAGGCGCAATTGACCATTCCACACCCCAATCACCATCTCGCTTGAATTCCGCTACAAGCCCTAAACAGAACCGCACCTTGTGTACACATCACCCACAAATCACAACCCCTCGTAGCATAGAAGAGGAACACATAGAACATATCAGAACATGAACAAGCTCAACTCTAACAAAATGATTCACCCCTCAACACTAACTGTGCTGAGTCAACAAATCCGACCCAGTGTAGAATACACATCCTCATTGGGCCTACCAATGGGTCCCCAAACCGACTCCGGTCATCCCCAAATGTATAAATGGCCCTCCAAAAGTCCACAATGACCTAACCATAGCACGTGCTACCATCTAGCAAACTTTGGCCACATCTTCATAGTCTGCAACCCCTAAATAATTTGCTTCTGAGAACTCCCAACCTCAAAATTCATAGAATACATGAATCACCATAGCCGATCCCAACTCCACCACTCGAATGACTAACACATCTCTCATACATAATCATCCCCACGAGAAATACTTCTATAATTCTTCCGTGCCACATAGCAAAATCTGAATATCAACAGTCGATCAACCAGACAAGTACCACAATACCAACGAAGCATCTGTAAGTCAAAACATAGTGCACCTTCTGAAATGCGTACCCTTCTCAAGCAATACCAAGTTGTAAAGTCTTCGGAAACCGTCCATGTTGCCTAAGAATTTATGACCTTCCCTTCAAAACTAAACTATGACCTTGCATACGCAAATCTGTATCCCACACAGCACATCGCATCTATCATGCCATCATATGAAAAGTACGAAAATCTCATAATCAACTTTGAGTTACAAGAAGAATACATACACAGTCAGTCAAAAACCTTCCAATTGATCTCATCTAGGACAAAATCACAATAAACAACATGCTCCTCACGTCGGTAGGAAATATCCCTCTCAAACCGTGGTAAAAACCATCAAGAACTCTTCGAAACCCATTTGCACATAACCAAGCCATCAGAACTGAATCTCTCTAACTCAACCAAGCCACACATGTCGCCAAACCCAAGAGTATTTCCCCAAAACACCTGTAGAGACTCACCACATCATAATTACCCCCAAAGAACCGATCATATCCATTACCGTGCTAATCCAACCTACTACCAAGATGTCCTATTTCTCCGAGTTCCTTTCAAATTACCCTCAAGGTGACACTTCTCCTTACCAAAACATTAAGATCCTTACCCAAGGCTCACCACAAGAGATTCTAGCATAAAACCACACCGCTCTAAGGCCCATAAGCCATTGTATTCCCTCTTAAGCATCCCAAAAGTACCACAACCAAGACACCCACTCTGAAGTGACCTTTTGTGAATTTAAAATTGTTCCTTTTACCTTCCTTATATTGAAATATTGAATCCATAGTCATTCAAAAATACCGCAAGTTCTGACACCATCTGATCCAAATCTCAGATTCTAGCCATTTACAAATCCGCAAAATTCTCATATCGCTACATATAAATCTTGAATCTGTTAGAACCTTATCGAGAGACATCAACTCTGCTCAAATCTTAGTTGAACCGACCAAACGAGCCGAATAACCTGTTTCCCATTAGCGCGACAACACCCAAAGAAGTAATCCACACCTTTACGCATCCGAGCAATTTTCTGCTCTATGCGCACTATATCCTTTACGAATAACAACTCAATCATTCCATGATTCCCATATACCCATAAAGGGTAACACAACCTGTATCCAAAAATTCCTTTACTCGAGTCATCCCTAATCTCAACCTCTACGAGTCACATCTGATTCACAAGTATGCCTCAAACCGAAACCAGTAAGTACAAAACATAGATATGCAATCAAATCGTCGATAACAGACTCCCCCACTTGAATCAAATCCATAGAACAAAACACTCAATAACTCATAATACCCATACTCTATTACTACCATAATCCCGCACCGAACCATTTAATACCTCAAATCATGTGTAAATCTCGCATTCATCCTCGTGACGGTCAGGTCAACTATTACAACCGATCCAAACTCAAATCGCACAAATATAACCCACTGATAGGAAAGAAAGCCTCCACATAACATAATAAGGATCACACATCCGTAGATTACCCCGTAGGTGATAACCCACTTGCTTGGTCTCAAACTGACATCTCTCTATACCCTTTCACAGCCACGACTAATACGCAGTCCCTTAATCTTCCCGAGTCTGAACTCATCAACAAAACATGAAAATCTACTTCGTTCCACAATTGAAATAATACGAAAGAATCCCTCAAATTCCTCATAACTCCAGACTATACGTCACATCAAGACAGAATCAAGGACCCAATAGTCTTTTATACCTCAAGCAAACTTTTCTCGTCACATTCAATCCATCTAAGCATTGTTCGGAGTCACAACTTACTCATATATAGACCTCCAATCGCTCATCGAGCCATAAACTCCACTCATAGGGACACTACCGGACATATAAGTCCAAAAACACATGCTCACATAACTGAAACTATCGAGCCTAAGCTGCGGTCCAAACCCAGCCTCAAGTCCTTTAGACTGGCCCATCACCAAAACATAGAAAACATATCTCGCACCTCACCCATGGAATTCCACAAGCTGATGATGAACAGCTGATACCGAGCACTCACATGTGCATATGAGTGCGTGGAAGGAATTCAAAGAGTTACGCTTCAAGCTGAATCAATGTCACATGATAAGGAAAGAAAGATGGGAAGTTTATCCTAAATTCCATGTAGCTCTCGAATATAGGTATGGACGTCATCATACGGATCCGCAAGACTTTACTAGACACTTGTTCATGACTTGTAGATACTATGAACCTAGAGCTCTGATACCAACTTGTCACGACCCAAAATCCAACTAGTCGTGATGGCACCTAACCCAACCCGTTAGGTAAGCCAATTAACAACTATCCAATTTAATGAGATTTATTGGGATAAATGAATGATAAAGTAGCTGAACCTTTATACATTTCCCAAGGACTGGTAGTACAAATTATGAGCTTCTAAGATTTATAATTTATAAAGCTGGTATGAAATAAAATACATCATCTGTTTGAAATATATACGAACAGATTAAAATTCTAAAGCTACCAAGATCAAGAGGTAGCTATGATCGAAACGCATGTACATCTTCAAATCTAGCTTCTGCCGTATGCAAGGTACGCAAGGTACAAAAGTGTAGTATGAGTACAACCGACCCGATATACTTAATAAGTAACAAACATAACATTAGGTTGAAAGTAGTGACGAGCTGGAACAAAGGTCGGAGTCCAACATCAATAGTCAACAATAGTTCATAACAACATAATAAAAGTAATAAAAGAAGTAACTCAGAGATATAATGCTCCGCTCGTTCACAATGTTGGAAAATAGGCACGATTTTCAAGTATATCAGTGAAACCCAAATCTTTTACCGAAATCACCAAAATATGAGTAAGTTTGTAAAACTGTGATTTTTCCCAAAAACTTTAAACAACAGGTGAGATGTTTCATTATCAAATGGCATGAGGAAAATACATCTATATGCCTACATGTAAATGTGTATGTGAAGTCATGAATGACACAATACCGTACATAATGAGGAAAATGCATCTCTATGCATGTATGTCAAGTATACATGTCGAATGCAATGCAATACAATGATAAAACCATATGCATACTCTCAGAGTATCAATTCACTCAATCCTCCCAGTCACTCAGTCCAGACAGTCACTCGTCACTCGCACTCAGTAGGTACTTGCGCTCACTGTGGGTGTGCAGACTCCGTAGGGACAGATCCAGCCCAAGTGCTATAATAAGCCAGTTATGGCATGAATCAATAATACATGTTGCGGTGTTGATGAGCTTGAAACACACACCTAAATTATGCTCGCTAGTCAAAGATAGTATAGTATAATATCGTATCCACAGGGATTAGAGTTAAACAGTATTTTCATAGTTTCTAGCTTGATTGCTATCCAAGACGATCAACAGTGGAGATTCCTATGATTTCTAACTACAATTAACTAAGAATCTAAAGCTATTGACTAATGACAATCGAAACAAGGAATAAGCAAAGAAAGTTATTAGTGGGAGAAAATAAGGATTGATAGGATAGGTGTAAGATAATTGTTTGGGATCTAACTCTAGATAATTCACTTCTAATGTTTAAGTGAGTCTCTCGAATTTACTCAATTATCAGTTCAACCGTTCAGCAAAAATATTTCCCTCGATTAAGTTTCAACCTCACAAGATGAACTAATTTAAGTATGTGAAGATATGCAAGAATGCATAGTGGATTGGTCTTCCGGAAAACCTCTTTCGATTATTCTCCTAACTAGGTTTAATCAATGATTCAACTAGCCTCTTTCGATTACTAAGAAGAATCTATGAACCCAACCAACAAAATAATGCAAATATGTCACCAGTTATGCCTCTCTCGATTATATGAACAAGTGAATACAGATGCAACAGTTAAATCATCCAAAAAATGCTTCAATACATAAAACTAGAATTAATCCACAAACAATCATCAATACACCAAATCCATCAAACCCTAAAGAGAACTACTCCATAGATATGGCGCAATTCATCACAAATAAAATTAAAGTATAGGAAAACATAAATTCAATCCAAACTCGGGTCTTGAGTGAGAAAGGAATGATGAAATCGTTGTGTTCGTGTTCTTCCAACTCCTCCTTAGCCTCCTTAGGTCGAATATGCATCAAAAAGTCCAGAAAATAATGTTTTCCATGTATTTATACCAAGAAGGGTCGGGCCGTGACGAAATCACCTTCTCCTAGTCGAAATAGGTTTGTCACTCTGTAAAACTTACACAGGCGCGCCACATGGGGCGACGCGCCATGCTGGGCATTAGTGGGGAAATCGAGAGAGCTAGTTCTAACAAGCAACATGAAATTTGCACAGCCGCGAAGCGCCACTCGCCACCCCACGCGCCGCACTAGTGCACTTTTCTCATAGTACGGCTCAAATCTCAATTTTGAGGTCCGGACTTGGTCCTCGACCCCCGAACATGATCCCAGCTTAATCCTTTGGGCTTTTACTCAGATTTCAAAGCTCCAAATCACTTGAATTCATTCCATAACATCTACATAGCTCGGAATCACTCCTACAAGGCATACAACACACAATTAGTGCAAAACACTATCAATTAAAGCTCAAAACGAATAAAGTGCATTAAATTGAAATGAAATAAGCGACTAAAATACGATATTATAGCCTACCATCAACACCCCAGACTTAAACCATTGCTCGTCCTCGAGCAATCAAACTACACTTCATATAGACACGACAGTTTTCAAAAACTCTCATAACTCATCACACCAAGAATATTTAAAACAGATTAAGCGCAATACCGTAGCATCCTAGCCTCAAAATTTGACTCACAAGCACTACGCATTATTTATAACCCGCTCACTTACTCTAACACCGAGGTCAAGCATTACCTTTCCTTCATGAATCAAGTGCCCTCACACAACAATAGAGAGTAGTTCCACACACAATAGAAATTAAGAACAATCAGTAACTCAAGATAGAAAGAATTCTCTCACTCTCAGAAATAACATTCATGTGCCACAAAAGACGTACCATAAGCTTACTCGTAGTGTACTACTCTACTAATTGTGCTCATTCCGTCAAGGATCAAGTAGGAATTTATTTGGTTGTAATGCAGGTTTCGGGACGGGTAGGATACATTTGGATATAAGAGTGACTACACCTCCCTAAGAACTTTAATACATACATTTAACAACTCAAAACCCCATACTTATGTCAAACCATAACTCCACCTTCATATCAATATAGATTAACTCCTAACTTCTTTAAGCACAAATACATCAAGAGTTAGCACTATCAAGGAATATTTTTCTCAATCATACAATTATTTTTCTTTCTTTCTGTTTCAATTCAAGTGGCTCTTACTTTTTCAAACTAGTGCACCTTTCTCCTTATTTCATTAGTTCCACTCAAAAACCAAACCAACCACCTCACACTTCAACTTTTACAAAGTTCATAACAAATTCAAGTGCTCACGAGAGGTACAAGGTTCAAATAGATGGTCAATTCAAATAAATGGATAAGGCTTGTACTGTGGTTGCCAAAGAAATAAGATTACAGTCTCAAAAGGGTTAACTACGAAACATAACAATTAGGTGGGTAAAAGCATAAATTTGGCTTAACAAAGATACGCCAAAATCATTTCCAAGACTGAACAAGACTACTATTTCGCTTTGCAAACACACGGGGCAACTTCTAGACATCAAATGCAATGCACAGAATAACACAAAACCTCACACCCATATGACACATAACTCACTCAGGATTAGACTATCAAGACACTCTTGTCAAAGTAGTTAAGCAAAGTTAAGATCATACAATTTAAGGAACTTATACAAGAGTAAAAAACTAAGCCTAAGCATCACAACTAAAGCACTCACTATTTTCAAGGTACAATAAAGTTAAGAGACATTGTCTTCGATTCAAATCATAGCACAAGGTTTCCTACTCCTAAAAAATTAAAAACTAACTACACCCTGTTCAAACAAAACCCTTGAAAAAGAACCGCGACACAAAGAAAAACCAAGGGGGAATTGTTACACTACTTAACAAAAGAAAATATTTTTGTCTTTTTCTTTCGACTTTATTTCCTCAAGAAACCCGTCGAATGATATCCATCGTCGGGAAAAATCGATTTTTTTTTAATGTTTATGGTTTTTTCAATTTTCCAACTACTACAACTAACAAAACTAACACATATACATAAAACATACAATTATCCCCCACCCCACACTTTAAGTTGTGGCATGTCCCCATGACACACAATTAAAAAGCATAAGGTAAAGAAAACTTTCCTGAACATCTAGTCGGGGTGTGAGTCGAAGTCGGGCTCCATCCCTCGTGCCCAAACTAATGCACACATCCATGCAGGCAGCTTCTTCTCAGCCTTTTTGTGGTACACCTCACACTTATCTTTCTCACTCAGTGCAGCCTTCTCTTTTGAGCCCTTCACTTTCCACTCAACCCTCGTAGCTGGTTTTTCTTTTTACACCCCCTTTTCTACATTCATATCAAAAGTCACAGTCTCCTCACCCACTCTAAGCATGAGTTTTCTCTCGTGTATATCTAATATCACTCTACTCCTTGCTAAGAATGGTCTTCCTAGGATGAGGGGAACCTCTTTGTTTTCCTCCATATTCACCACTATAAAATCTACAGGAAATACGAACTTATCCACCTGAACTAACACATCTTCCACTATCCCCTCAGGTATTAAAGTCGTTTGGTTTGCCAGCTGCAAAGATATTGGCACCGACCTTATCTCTCCAATCTCCTTCTCTAGTTTCATATAAATAGATAGAGGCATTAAGTTAGTTGATGCACCAGAATCACATAAACAGTTATCAAAATTTATAGTCCCTAATGAGTAAGGTATAGTAAAACTCCTTGGATCTCTACACTTTTGTGGGAGTTTATTTTGCAATATAGCACTACAATACTCTGTAAGCTTGACCACTGAGGCCTCCTTTTCTTTGTCAGGATCTCCTTCATAAATTTGGCATAAGCAGGCATTTGTGAGAGAACTTCTGTAAATGGTAAGTTTACATGGACTTTTTTTAGCACATCCAAAAATCTCCCAAACTGCTTGTCCAGCTTTTCTCTATATAGCTTTTGAGAGAAAAGTAAAGCATGCATATGCTCGCTCTTCTCAGGTTCCTCCCTTCTCGATTTTTTTCCTTCTTCTTCTCAGTTTTCATCGGGCCCTTCTTCTTTTTATCAACATTATTTTTCAGCTGATTCCCACTTTCTTTTTCAAGTATCACCTCTTTTTGGATCGGGGAGGGATCTTTCAACACTTGCCCTCTTCTTATAGTTACAACATTCACCGTTTCTTTGGGATTCTTTTCAGCGTCAGCGGGGAGAGTGCTTGGAACCCTCTCAGATAATATTGTTGCAATTTGTCCCACTTGTCTCTCTAGGTTTCACAAACCAGTGCCTATTTCTTTGGTAGCTGCTCCATGTTCCCATATAGTTACGCTATGAGTTTCAAGCCTCTCATTAGTTTTCAGAATGAAGGCCTTCATAAGATCTTCTATGCCAGACTGAATGGGCTGTTGAGGCTGAAATTGCTGCCTCTACTGATTTTGGAATGCTGGAGCTCCTTGTCCCTGGGGTCTAGAGTTATTTTATTTCCATGTATTCACGATACTCCCAGGTGAACAACATGAAAAACCAGGGTGCCTCTGACCCATTGCATTGAAATTATAATTTCCCATAGCATTTACTTCCTTAGTTGAGGCTTGACACTCATGAGTAGGGTGTCATCTTCCATATATATCACAAGCTGCGTGAGGCTCACTTTGTATAGAGGCTAAGGTCAGCTTCCTTATCTCCTTGGCCATAACATCAAGTTGTACCTGCACAGATGTGTTAGCATCAACCTGGTGAACACCAGTTGATCTTTTTCTTTCCGCGCTCTCAGAGGGCCATTGATTTGCATCTTCAGATAATTCATCAAGAATTGTAACTATCTCCTATAGAGTCTTCTTCATCAATGGGCCTCCAAATGCATTGCTTAATGTTCTACGTGAGGCCGGTGTCAATCTATCCCAAAAGTCCTAGAGTTGCATCCAGAGTTCTATTCCGCTATGTTGACACTTTCGAACAATCTCCTTAAACCACTCTGATGCTTTAATTAGAGGATTTGTTCCCTCTGAAGACACATCAATTCTAAAGGGCTTGAAGCAACCCTTGCTTTAACTCGAAATTATTTGCTTCAATTAGAGGTGGTCTAACACTTGATAACCCTTGATTGTAGACCGGTCCAGCATAATCGCTATGTGGTCTCCCAGGCATGGGAGCTATATTTTCGAACTTGTCTACACCCAAGGGTTGATTCTGAGCAATTCTTCGACCCCCCTCTTCTTCATAGATAATCTGTGCATCTCTAATAGATGCTTCTTCAGCATCCCGTGCAGCTTGTTCTCGTCGTTGGGCTGCTTCTCTCGCAGCCAAATATACATTATCCTCACTGTTTCCAGCCATAAGTTCTTTGGTTGAGAATTGCCCAACCTTTTCTAATGTCTCGGTGAGATTTCTTTCCTTCCTCAGCAGTCGCAGTTGTTTTTCTATCTCAAGCTCATATGGTAGCACTTCTTTCGTAGAAGCTCAAGTCATGTACCAATCTACACCTGTAACCTGCGAACAGTCAATAACACCAAACGTAAAAAGAGAAAAAGAAAAAGAAAAATTCCTGAATTAGCACTACAAACTATTTCAAACACTATTGATTGTCAATCCCCAGCAATGGCGCCAGAATTTGATGAGCTCGAAACACACACTTAAATTATGCTCGCTAGTCAAAGATAGTATAGTATAATATCGTATTCATAGGGATTGGAGTTAAACAATATTTTCGTAGTTTCTAGCTTGATTGCTATCCAAGACGATCAACAATGGAGATTCCTATGATTTCTAACTACAATTAACTAAGAATCTAAAGCTATTGACTAATGACAATCGAAACAAGGAAAAATAAAGAAAGTTATCAGTGGGAGAAAATAAGGGTTGATAGGATAGGTGTAAGATAATTGTTTGGGATCTAACTCTAGATAATTCACTTCTAATGTTTAAGTGAGTCTCTCGAATTCACTCAATTATCAGTTCAACCATTCAGCAAAAAGTTTTCCCTCGATTAAGTTTCAACCTCACAAGATGAACTAATTTAAGTATGTGAAGATATGCAAGAATGCATAGTGGATTGGTCTTCAGGAAAACCTCTTTCGATTATTCTCCTAACTAGGTTTAATCAATGATTTAACTAGCCTCTTTCGATTACTAAGAAGAATATATGAACTCAACCAACAAAATAATGCAAATATGTCACCAGTTATGCCTATCTCGATTATATGAATAAGTGAATATAGATGCAACAGTTAAATCATCCAAAAACGCTTCAATACATAAAACTAGAATTAATCTACAAACAATCATCAATACACCAAATCCATCAAACCCTAAAGAGAACTACTCCATACATATGGCGAAATTCATCACAAATAAAATTAAAGTATAAGAAAACATAAATTCAATCCAAACTGGGGTCTTGAGTAAGGAAAGAATAATGAGATCCTTGTGCTCGTATTCTTCTAACTCCTCTTTAGCCTCCTTAGGTCGAATATGTGTCAAAAAGTCCAGAAAATAACTTTTTTCCATGTATTTATACCAAGTACGGTCGGGCCCAGATGAAATCACCTTCTCCTAGCCGAAATAGGATGGTCACTCTGTAAATATTGCACCAGCGCTCTGCATGGGGCGACGCACCATGCGGGGCATTAGTGGGGAAATCCAGAGATATAGTTCTGACAGGCAGCAGGAAATTTGCACAGCCGCGGCGCGCCACGCGTCGCACTAGTGCACTTTTCTTATAGTACGACTTAAATCTCAATTTTTGACGTCCATACTTGGTCCTCGACCCCCGAACACGATCCCGACTTAATCCCTTTGGCTTTTACTCAAACATCAAAGCTCCAAATTAATCGAATTCATTCCATAACATCTATATAGCTCGGAATCACTCCTACAAGGCATACAACACACAATTAGTGCAAAACACTATCAATTAAAGCTCAAAACGAATAAAGTGCATTAAATTGGAGTGCAATAAGCGTCTAAAATATGAGATTGTATCCTACCATTAGGTGTGCAGCCCGATCCCATCATGAATCAATAATACTTGCTGCGACGTGCAGTCCGATTCCATCAATATCTTCACAATCATGCCCTCGGCCTCACTAAGTCATCAATCTCTCCAGTCTCTCGGGCTCATAATGTCATGAAAATCAGCCCAAAATGATGATGTGATGTATCAATAAATGGTAACAGAGACTGAGATATGATATGCAAATGAATGCGTATGACTGAGTATGTAATTGCAATGTAAGCAAATATCTCAACAACAGAAATGATCTTAGTGGGTCCCAACAGGATAAGCATATAGCCTAGGCATGATTTCTAACATGGATCACAACTCAATTACTTTAGCACGTAGAGATTTCATATATACAATTAAGATTAGGTAACTACATAGTACCATAGAAATAACCGAGTCACGATTCACACGGTGCATGCCCATACACCCGTCACCTAGCATGTGCGACGCCTCAAGACCAAACACATATTACGTATATTTAGGGATTCAAACCCTTAGCACCAAGTTTAGAAGTGTTACTTACCTCGAACAAGCCAAATCCAATACCGAGCAAGCCAAACGATACTCCAAAAATTCCATCCCGCGTGTACCGACCTCCGAACAGCTCAAAACAAGCCAAAAGCAACTCAATACATCAAAAAATGCCTAAGAAAACAATTCCAAATGATAAAGGTCGAATCTTTAATCAAAAGCCCAAAGTCAACCAAAAGGTCAAACCCGAGCTCGCACCTCGGAACCCGATGAAACTCATAAAATCCGACAACCCATTCAATTACGAGTCCAACCATACTAGTTGCACTCAAATCCGACTCCGAATCGATGTTCGAAACTCAGAAATTCACTTTATGAAACTTTAGACAAACCCCCCCCCCCCCCAATTTTCTATTTAAATTCATAATCCAATAACCAAAAACGAAGATAGATTCACGAAATATAATCACAATCGATTTAAGAATGCTTACCCTAATTTTTGTGATGAAATCCCTCTCCAAAGTCGCCAAAATCGAGCTCCAAAATTCCAAAAATGGGTAAAAATATCGAACCCTCGAACTTAAAGCATTCTGCCCAGCTCTGTTCGCATTTGCAGACAGTAGGTCGCTTATGCGATACAAATTCTTCGCTTCTGCGAAAACAACTTGGCCTAATACCCCCTCGCACCTGCGGTAAACAAATTCCGCTTCTGCAAAGCTCTTCGTGTCTGCGCTCCAACTCATCGCACCTGCGATGTCGTACGTGCACCAATTTTCTCGCTCTTACGACCACAGTTCCATCCCTCCAGTTCTGCTTCTGCACCTCATTCCTCGCACCTGTGCCCAGTGGTCGGCAGGTGTGACCACACTAGACTTTGCCCAGAACCAGCCACCTTCAACAAATGCAATATGCAACAAAAATGACCCGAACCTCGTTCGAAACTCACCTGAGCCCCTCGGGACCCCGTCCAAATATACCAACAAGTCCCATAACATAACACGGACCTACTCGAGGCCTAAAATCATGAATAACAACACTGAAACGATGAATCGCACCTCAAATCAAACTTAATGAATTTTCAACTTCCAAAACTCGCGCCGAAACATACCAAATCAACCTGGAATGAGCTCAAATTTTGCACACAAGTGCCAAATGACATAACGAAGCTATTCCAATTCCCGGAACCACATTCCGAACCCGATATTATCAAAGTCAACTCTCAGTCAAACTTATAAACTTTTCAAACCTTTAAATTTCCAAATTTTTCCAATTAGAGCCTAAATTTTCTAGAAATATCCAAATGCAAATCCGAGCATACACCCGAGTTCAAAATCACCATCCGGACCTAGCTAAACCATCAAAATTTCAATCCGAGGTCAAATACTAAAAGGTCAAACTTGGTCAACTCTTCCAACCTTAAAGCTTGAATCATGAAATTCATTCTTCTAAATCAATTCCGAATAACCTGAAAATCAAAACTGTTGATTCACACAAGTCATAATACATCATACGGAGCTACTCATGCCCTCAAACTACCGAGCGAAGTATAAATTCTCAAAATGACCGGTCGGGTCGTTACAAGCTACCATAGGCAATACGTGAATCAACTACATTAATTATGTACCAAATCTTAACTCATAAGCAAGATAAACAATTTACCCACTTGATTTACGGAATAAGCATGATACACGTCGAATTAAAAGAAAATTCTAAGAAACCGTCATACTTGCAGTCATGAACAAGTGAGGGCATCGTATTTTCATATCTCTCATCAGCCCTCCAAGTGGCCTTTTCGACATCATGACGCTATAATACTTTCACTGAATTTATGACTATAGTTTTCAACCCACAAACTTGCATCACATGAGTCTCTATCGATTCTCCCTCGTAAATGAAACTATCATTCTCAATACGTGAACCTATTTGTAGAGATCAAAAGATAGAATTGCCTCTAAGGATATTACCTCTTTCACTACCTGAATCACACGTGTCTCGTCATCCATATACTCTCGTAGTTAGGCAATTATAAGATCAAATCCACTAAAGGTAGTTTCGTTTATAATGTAAAATCATATGTGGTCCCCACTCTTTCTAGAAATCTCATACAACCTCCAAGAAGTATGCTTTACCATCTAAGCCTCATTACACCTTTCATTGGTGATTCCTTTTTAAGGACACCACATCATATTTCTTAACCCATGTTCTTGGCATTATTCATTTAAATAACAACTGTATTCTTGATATCTTATACACTTATTTTCATCCCTACATTCTGTGTAATTCTTTTAGAATTGAGGTTTCACAACAACACTTGAAATGATGTTACATACATGTTCTCCATTTTCAAACTATTTGACCAAATTTATACTTAAGAATTTTCTTTATGGGTGAAGATTTCATTTTCTAACCATTCTCATAAGCAACATTTCAAAATCAACCCTCATCTTACATATGTTATTCACAGACACCATCCCTCAATCAAGACTCTGTCAACTTAAATTTATATGTATCGGTCTACTACGTTTCTTTATTCCTCTATTATTTTATCATTATAAAATTACCACAACTAATATACCTTCAGCACTTGGTTATTAATGCAGCCTTGATGGTACTCATATTCTTTAAGGATTAGTACTCCCTTTAGGCATTGTGTCATTCACTTAAGGACCATGTTCTAACTTACATTATCCACATATTATTTAGTAATACACTAGAAAACAAATTCGTCTCGTATTTCATCTCGAGTGAAGTGTGCGCATATAACTCCCTTTTTTATATCTCTTTGAACTGGTACTCAAGTTGAGTCATACCCAACCGAAACTTCTAGAACGCATTCGAACCATTCGTTCGTTCATTGACAGCTTGCCTGAACAATGACGATCAATCTCCTTAACTTTCATAACAAATATATTGTACCCTTTTAATTTACAACAAGCTTGTAGCCCCAATACAACCTTCTTTATTTCCCTTATACTCTGTATTCTTCTCGAAGATATTTGATAAATTGAACTTCTCTTTTCCATTTTTTGTATGTAAGATCTCTCTTTTACCCCATCATGTTACGACGAAATTAAATGCCCAACTCTCCCCCACTTAGGAGTAAGTTGCTTCTCAAGCCTCTACCTATCTTCCGTAGACTTCACAAAGTCTTTATACCATAAGTAAACTTGTCTTTTACACCTACTTTTCCACCCCGATGTTAATGGTAATTTACTTCTCAACTAAGAATCTCATCTCACATTTTCCACTTTCGACAAAACTTGACTTATATCCTCATCACACACTTGTGTTACCTTCTAATTCCGATGATAGAATGGAATCGCTATGCTCATCAAAGCTCTCTTGGTTCCTTCACTGTTCAAATTCCACCACCACACTTCTTAACTGCAAGCGATGTTGGTAAGTGTCATCCTCTTCTGCCTGTACCATAATAACATGATTAACACATTACTCTTTCTGTATATGTATTATTCTTGTATCCCTATAACGTCATTCTCTGTTGTCCGTGCTCATATATATATGTCATATAAGTATGACTCTATTAGGACTCTGAGTCCATGCCCGACCACTTTTAACAAGTACGACTTCTTCACGAGAAATATGTATATCATCTCCGTGCAACTTTTCATAGTAATTCTTGTTCTCAATATAAATGATCTATCTTTATATGCCACACAGATTTTCAAACCACGTCCACATATGTAAATTTTTGGGGCATACCCCTACTACCCATGGAATTTAACATGTAGCTATAAAATGAGCACCTCTATATCTTATAAGGTACTCCTTAGCCTCATTCCTAACACAATATCCTTATGATGCAGTAGACATCACCATATATCTTTGAAACACTTAAAATCCTTCGGCCTCCACAATGTACCATTACTATTTTCCAGCTCCTTAGCTTTAAGTCGTTCATATAATATTTACAAACCTATCAAAATTATTAATCTAGCCTCGTAGGTGATTCAACACATTCAACCCCTTTACAATCCCTTTTTTCCCCATCAATCCATGTTCAATTGCTCTATTGGCCTACTTAAGAGGATTCTAGGGAATATTTTCAGAAACGTTATCTCCCATGACTACATTAACACTAAAATGGGATATACCTCATTTAAACAAGTTTAATGTTGCCCATTCATGATGACTTGCCTTTTTAGACAGTTCAGACAATTCATATTACTCTTCTAACCTTCGAGGTTATGCCTTTTGTACACTTCATACCTTACCATGTCCTCCACTTATTCATTCAAGCATCTTTACATTATTTTAAAGTATATCTGAATTTGTTATCAACAATTAATGTCATTCATGTTACTTTGTGTCAGGACCAAACCGATGGACTTTGACGAGTGCCCGAGTTCTACCTACCGAACACCCCTAAGCATACGTCTAAGATATAAACATGAAATAAGTATAGGTCATGCATAACATCTGCCCCTAAACTTCTTAATCATGTGAATAACATACGTGAGGAGACATACTCAAAAGACATATATACATATACATGCGAAATACAGTAGAACGAGCCGACAAGGCCACATACTATCCAACTATAGATGACTGTCTACAGACCTCTAATAGAGAGTAAAACTATATAAAGGACGGGACTGGGCCCGGTCATACACTTATATGTATACAAAAGAATCGTACCAAAACCCAATAGCAGCTCCGGATCAAATGGAGCACACCAACTCTCGCTGAGTTAGGATCCTAAGGATGGGGAGCGTCAGCCTGTCTACCTGCACCTGGGGGAATGAAATGCAGCCCCCCAGGCAATAGGGGCGTCAGTACAAATAATGTACCGAGTATGTAAGGCATAAAAATCAATATATAAAAGGCATGAAAGAAACATGGAGTAAAGAACTCAACCTGTAAGTCTGAATAGCTCTGTGAATCATGAAAATATTTAAAATGTCATGCGTATGCGTATAAATATCATATCATGCATAGGTATACGCGTACGTAACATCATCAAGCCCCTGAGGGCATCCCATCATACCATCTCAACCTCTGTGGGAGAAATCATAAACATATACCAGTTGATCAGGTGGTGATGTATATAATGCCATAACCTTTCCCCATACCCCATATACATATACTATACGTGTATATAACGTCATCTGGTCATGGGTCAATATAAAGGAACTCTCGGAGATGCCCGTTATTGAATAGTCAATAAGATCTCTCAGAATGTCATGAGACCCATGAACAGAAAATATGATAGTAGGACATATGGGGAATCAAGAACATAGGTAGCCCTAGTACTTCTAGGAATAGAATCATTCGTGAAAGTGGCGTGCTTGCTCGTTTCGTTGTATCATATGGATCATGCCAAAAGGAAAGAAGGGTTAGCCTTATCATACCTGTATGATCTCTTCCTTATTACTCAACCAAGCTCAACACAACTTCTTGCATTTACAACAAGTGAAATGATATTGTCTTTAACATATAATGTCATACCATCGTATTTGGCTAGTCGTATGGCTTAAGAAAAATCGGGCAGCAACTCCTCTATTTTTAATACATCCCAAAGACCACTAAGGGTCATCAACAGCCCAACAAAAATAACTATAACCAACAATAGCAACAACAAATATAATCAATATGAGTTTCTCCGATTATTTTAACAATCATATTGAGCGGCAAGCTCGTTTTTACTCATAACAAGATATAAATTAAATCCTACTCTTATTCCATAAATTAGTTTACAACCTTCCGAACATCATAATTATATGTACTATATTATTTCTAGTTCAAAACATCCACAAAATACCTTCCAAAACAGCCCCATACATCTAGCACCTTAATTTTTTATCGTCAATCACTTGTTTTTCATCTTTTCTTCTTTAATTAACTTAATTAACACCTAGAAAATCTTAACAACAGCAGCCACAACATTATTAAATTATTTCTCACAATTTTTAGCTACCACAAACCATATATTTAGCCACAAAATAGTCCAACCAAAAAGACAACCATATCCCATGTTCTTCCAAGTGCTATCTTATGGTTTTTCACTCAACCAACACAACCAACACAAGATTAACCTTAGACACAATCAAGAAGATGTTATACATACTTTGGACAGTAGCTATAACTCAAAGACCTATATCAACTTAGCTCACAATAGCCCTCAATCACACCACAACATTATAGAAGCATTCTCTTGTAGTTTTTAACACCTTTGATGATGATTTGAGTTGATTTCCATTTTGTTTGGTTCTTGGGATCTTGGAATATGTTAGGAAGGATTTTGGAGAGCCTTTGGACGAAATTTGGGTGAGAAATAACCCGAAATGAGGCTGAAACATCTTTTAAAAGATGTAAGGTCGGTGGTCGTCTCATGTGGGTCCCAACCGAGCTGCTTGCGCAGTCTCGTAAAAACACAGATATCTCTCCACTCCGAACGTCGTATGAACTAACGGTTAAGAGCGTCGGAAACTACATTCCAAGACCTTCAATTTGGAATATAATATGTCCCAAAAAGACCCCATATAGCACACGAAATTTATTTCTCAAAAAGCTTCATTACAAGACAAATTCTTAGTCGATTTTTTCGCAACTTTAATCCGATTTTTCCCTCAAACTTTATATTTTCTATCCAAACATTATATCAAGACATATTATGACTTTAAACTCATTTAATAATGATTAACAAGTCTTATATTCATTACGTCACTTTGGGATGCACAAGGTGTAACAATCTTTCCCTCTTAGAAACATTCGTCCTCGAATGTTAAACTCCCAGAAATCTATAGAAATTTTGGCAGAGTCTCCTCTGTAACGGTACTACTACCAACCTGTCACACAGCAAACCCAACAATACAAATCCACACAGGTCCACAATTATCAATAACACCAATGGCCTCACACGACCAATAACAATAACTAACATAAGAGTTAAGTATCATATACGTACCCAAAGGTTGTGATGTATCAGTCCGATCCTCCTCCAGAAGTGGAAAAAAGTGAGGATACCTAGTCTTCATTTCTTCTTCAGCTTCCCAAGTCATCTCCTTCACATTATTGTTTCTCCAAAGTACTTTAACCGAAGCTACATCCTTAGTTCTCAATCTCCGAACTTGTCTATCTAGTATAGAAACATGAGCTTCCTCATATGATAGTTGCTCTGTAACCTGAACATCATCAACTGGAATGACTTTAAAGGGATCTGTAATACACTTACGTAGCATAGACACATGAAAGTCTGGATGTACAGACTCCAAGTTATAAGGCAAGTCTAACTTATATGCTACTTGGCCTACTCTGCGTATGATCTTATAAGGTTCAATGTACCGAGGGATAAGCTTTCCTTTCTTACCGAATTTCATAATGCCTTTCATCGGTGATACCTTTAGGAATACCCAGTCGTCTACCTGAAGCTCCAAGTCTCGTCGTCAATTATCTACATAGGACTTCTGACGACTCTGAGCTGCTAATAGCCTTTCCCTTATAAGCTTAATATTCTCAACTGCCTGCTTTACCAACTCTGGTCCTACTAACTTAGTTTCCCCAATCTCGAACCATCCGATAAGAGACCTACACTTTCATCCGTAAAGAGCTTCGTATGGAGCCATCTGAATGCTGGAATGATAACTATTATTATATGCAAACTCAATAAGTGGAAGATGATCATCCCAGCTACCCCTGAGTCCATCACACAAGCCCGTAGCATATCCTCCAGTGTCTGAATAGTACGCTCAGCTTGACCGTTTGTCTGGGGATGAAATGTTGTACTAAGACTTACTTGAGTCACCAATCCTTTTTGGAAGGACGTCCAGAAATTACCTGTAAACTGAGCACCTCTATCTGAGATAATAGATATAGGGACACCATGAAGTCGTACTATCTCCTTAATGTAAAGCCTTGCATAATCCTCTACTGAATACGTAGTCTTGACAGGCAGAAAATGAGTTGATTTTGTAAGTCTATCAACAATAACCTATATAGAATAGAACTTACGCTGGGTACAAGGTAAGCCTATGATGAAATCCATATTAATCACTTCCCATTTCCAAGTAGGAATCTCTATAGCCTGCAATAATCCACCGGGTTTCTGATGCTCAATCTTAACCTGTTGACAATTAGTGCACTGAGCAACAAACTCTGTTATATCCTTCTTCATTCCGTCCCACCATTATATTCCACTGATATCATGATACATCTTCGTCGCTCCTGGATGAATAGAATAACGAGAATAGTGAGTTTCTCCCATAACCTGCTGACGCAACCTTGCCACATTAGGAACACATAATCGACCTCAATATCTGAGGACTCCATCTCCTGTAATATCAAATAGTGTCTTCTCTTTTTGAGGGGTTGTATCTCTGTAGTGAGCTAGCACAGGATCTTCATACTGGCGTTCCTTCACTTCAGTTACTAGAGATGATGTTGCCGTGTCCTGAATAGTAACTCTGGTACCACCTGAATCTAGTAATCGAACTCCAAGATAAGCTAGCTGATGAATCTCATGAGCTATATCACTCTTCTATGGCTGTAAATATGATAGGCTACCCATAGATCTACGGCTAAGGGCGTCGGCTACTAAATTCGCCTTTCCCGGGTGGTATAAAATATCAACATCATAGTCTTTCAGTAGTTCCAACCATCGCCTCTGACGTAAATTCAATTCCTTTTCCTTGAATATATACTGAAGTCTCTTATGGTCCGTATATATATATCAACATGAATGCCATACAAATAGTGCCTCCACATCTTTAGTGCATGAATTACCGCGGCTAACTCTAAATCATGGGTCGGGTAATTCTTCTCGTGGTTTCTTAGTTGTCTAGAAGCATAAGTGACAACCTTACCATGTTGCATCAATACACAACCCAATCCAACGTCCGAAGCATCACAATAGATAGCATAACCATCGGTCCCTTCTGGAAGTGTCAGAAACGGGGGTGAAGTCAATCTGTCCTTCAATGTCTGGAAACTCCGCTCACAAGCATCAGTCCTCTGAAACTTAGTTGCCTTCTGAGTCAACTTTGTCAATGGTGCTGAAAGAGAAGAAAACCCCTCTACAAATCTCCTGCAATAACCTGCCAAACTTAGGAAGCTACAAACCTCCGTCGGTGTCGTGGTTCTAGGCCAAGTCTTGACTGCCTCAATCTTCTATGTATCAACCCGGATACCCTCACCTGAAATAATATGACCAAGGAAGGCTACAGAATTCAACCAGAATTCACATTTAGAGAATTTTGCATATAACTTCCTTTCTTATAGAACTTTGAGTATAGTACGTAAATGATCTGCATGCTCAGCCTCTGAACGGGAGTAAACCAAAATATCATCTATAAATACAATCACGAACTGATCTAGAAAGGGTCTGAACACGGGGTTCATCAAGTCCATAAATATTGCTGGGGCATTGGTCAACCCAAACGACATAACTCGAAACTTAAAGTGCCCGTATCTGGTCCTGAATGTTGTCTTTGGAATATCTTTCTCTTTAACCCTTACCTGATGGTACCCAGACCTCAAGTCTATCTTCGAGAAACCTCTGGCACCCTGCAACTGATCAAATAAATTATTAATTCTCTGGAGCGGGTAATTGTTATTGATCGTCGCCTTATTCAACTGCCTGTAATTAATACACATCCACAAGGAACCATCTTTATTTCTTACAAATAACACAGGTGCTCCCTAGAGTGATGTATTGGGTCTGATAAAGCCTTTTTCAAGAAAATCCCCCAGTTGTTCTTTCAACTCTCTCAGTTATACAGGTGCCATTCTTTACGGAGGAATAGATATCGGCTGGGTATCTGGTAATGTGTCAATAGCAAACTCAATCTCTCGCTCTAGTGGAAAGCCTGGAAGCTCATCGGAAAAAATATCGGGAAACTCATTAACCACCGGGATAAACTGAAGGGTCGGTGACTCTGGTTTCATATCCTGTACCCGAACTAAGTGAAAAATATAGCCCTTTCTGATCATCTTCCTTGACTTGAGATAGGAAATAAACCTACCTCTTGGCAATGCAGTATTACCTTTCCACTCCAGAATTGGCTCCCCTGGAAACTGGAACCGAACCATCTTTGATCTACAATCAACGTTAGCATAACAAGAAGCCAACCAATCCATACCTATTATAACATCAAATTCCCTCATATCTAACTCAATCAGGTCTTCCACTGTAGAACGACTATGAACTACTACTATACAGTCTTTATATACCCATCTAGCTATCACTGGATCCCCAACAGGTGTAGACACCTCAAAAGGTTCAATCAACTTAGGTTCTATCCCAAACTTACTAGCAACTAACAGAGTAAAGTATGATAAGATGGAACCTGGATCAATCAATGCATATACATCATATGAGGAGACTGATAATATACTTGTAACAACATCGGGTGATGACTCCTAATCATGTCGACTTGCTAATGCATAAATACGGTTCTGAGGACCGCTCGAGCTATATGCTCCACTTCTGCATATACCATGACCATCTGGTGCTTGTAAACCTTGCCCAGGGGGGCGTACTGATGATGATGAACTAACTACAGATCTCGTTGACTGAACTATACCTGCACCACCTCTCATCGGACAATCTCTCATAACGTGGCATGTATAACTACAAGTATAACAAACACTCAACCCTACAAGGCACTGCCCGACATATTGCTTACCACACTGAGCACATCTTGGAAAGGGTGGCCTCATATGACTTGACTCACCCCTATACTGAGAACTAGAGGCCTTGGAACTCTGACTGGGCCCTGAATATATGGAACGATCAAATCTCCTACCAAAAAATTGAGGGGGTTCACTAGCCAATGGCTGGGCTGGATACCTCGGGTACTATTGTCGCTGACCACCTCGAAACTCACTGGAGGGACCTGAAGATCTCGCTCTCTTACTCTGGCCCCTATCATGATCATGATCATCCCTCTGCTTCTTCTTACGCTCCTCTACATCCTGAGCGTATGCCTGAATACTAGAAATATCTATGCCTGGCTGAAGTGAGATCGACATACAGTCATTAATCAGGTGCGACTCCAACCCCATCACGAACCGGTGAACCTGATCCTCCATCTTTGCTACAATAGTGGGAGCATACCTATCCAAAGAATCAAACTGAAGGTTGTACTCCCGAACACTCATATTACCCTACCGAAGGGTCAAAAACCTATCAAATCTGGCTTGTCTAAGCTCTGGTGGCAAATAATGGCGAAGAAAAGCCTCTATAAACTCTTGCCATACTACTGGAGGGGCATCCTCACCTTTGGACAACTCCCAAGACTCGTACCAATTAACTGCAACATACCGAAGTCTATAGGAAGCTAGCTCAACTGACCCAGTCGTAGTGGCCTTCATTAACTTCTAAGTTCTCTGCATCCTATTAATAAATACCTGAGGGTCCTCATTTGGATCTGCTCCAGTGAATACGGGAGGGTCCAAATTAATGAAATTGCGAATCCTCACACTGATGGTCTTATCTGCATGACCGATACCTACCTCCTAGCGTCGAGCCTGTGCGGCCACTAATCGAGTCAATAGCTGAATAGTATCTCTCATCTCCAAACCATTTACATCTGGCTGAGGAACTGGGGGTACTGGGGCTGGCGCTAGAGCTGGTGCCCCTCAGATCTCCTCCGGAGTGGGTAGGGTATGTGAAGTCTGAGATGGAGTCTCACTATGTGACTCTCCCCAAGCCCTAGTAACTCGTGGCACTCGACTTGTAGTCTCATCGTCCACGGACTTGCCCTTCTGGGCGGTTGTAGCCTCCTTGGGCATCGCTGAAAACATAACATAACGTTAGGAAAATGAATTCTTATATCGCATGATCTAAGCTAATAAGGGAGGGTAACATCCTATATGTCCTGCAACCTCCTGTTTATAAGTGTGGTGCACAACACACTCATAAACAAGACTTTACTAGACACGGTCTGTAGACAACCTTAGGCTGGAACTGCTCTGATACCACTTTTGTCATGACCCAAACCGATGAACTTTGACGAGTGCCCAAGTTTTACCTATCGAACACCCTTAAGAATACATCTAAGATATAAACATGAAATAAGTATAGGTCATGCATAACATCTGCCCCTAAACTGCTGAAACGTGTGAATAACATACGTGAGGATACATACTCAAAAGACATATATACATATACATGCGGAATACAGTAGGGCGAGCCGACAAGGCCACATATTATCCAACTATAGATGACTGTCTACAGACCTTTAATAGAGTGTAAAATTGTATAAAGGATGAGACTGGGCCCGTCATACCCTTATATGTATACAAAGGTATCGTACCAAAACCCAATAGCAGCTCCAGATCAAATAGAGCACACCAACTCTCGCTGAGCTAGGATCCTAAGAAGTGGGATTGTCATCCTGTCTACCTACACCTGCAGGCATGAAATGCAGGTCCCCAGTCAATAGGGGCGTCAGTACGAATAATGTACCGAGTATGTAAGGAATAAAAATCAATATATAAAAGGCGTGAAAGAAACATGGAGTAAAGAACTCAACCTGTAAGTCTGAATAGCTCTGTGAATCATGAAAATATTTATAATGTCATGCGTATGCGTATAAATGTCATATCATGCATAGGTATATGTGTACATAACATCATCAAGCCACTGAGAGCATCCCATCATACCATCTCAGCCTCTATGGGCGAAATCATAAATGTATACCAGTTGATCAGGTAGTGGTACGTATATAACGCCATAACCTTTCCCCATACCCCATATACATATACTATATGCGTATATAACGCCATCTGGTCATGAGTCAATATACATGTATAAGTGAATGTAGTGCATAATGAAATAAGTCAATAAGATCTCTCGAAATGTCATGAGACCCATGAACATACGATATGATAGTAGGACATATGGGGAATCAAGAACATAGGTAACCCTAGTACTTCTAGGAATAGAATCATTCGTGAAAGTGGCGTGCTTGCTCGTTTCATTGTATCATATCGATCATGCTAAAAGGAAAGAAGACATAGCCTTAACATAACTATATGATCTCTTCCTTATTACTCAACCAAGCTCAACACAACTTCTTGCATCTACAACAAGTGAAATGATATTATCGTTAACATATAATGTCGTACCATCATATTTGGCTAGTCTTATGGCTTAAGGAAAATCGGGCAACAACTCCCCTATTTTTAATACATCACAAAGACCACTAAGAGTCATCAACAGCCTAACAACAATAACAACAACTATAACCTACAATAGCAACAACAACAATATAATCTAATATGAGTTTCTCCGATTATCTTAACAATCATATTGAGCGACAAACTCGTTTTTACTCATAACAAGATATAAATTGAATCCAAGTCTTATTCCATAAATTAGTTTACAACCTTTAGAACATCATAATTATATGTACTATATTATTTCTAGTTCAAAACATCCACAAAATGCCTTCCAAAATAGCCCCATACGTCTAGCACCTTAATATTTATCGTCAATCACTTGTTTTTTATCTTTTCTTCTTCAATCAACTTAATTAACACCTAGAAAAGCTTAACAATAGCAGCCAAAACATTATCAAATTATTTCTCACAATTGTTAGCCACCACAAACCATATATTTAGCCACAAAATAGTCCAACCAAAAAGACAACCATATCCCATGTTCTTTCAAGTACTATCTTATGGTTTTCCACTCAAACAACACAACCAACACAAGATTAACCTTGGGCACAATCAAGAAGATGGTATACATACCTTGAAAAGTAGATACAACATGAAATCCAATCTCAACTTAGCTCACAATAGCCCTCAATCACACCACACCATTATAGAAGCATTCTCTTATAGTTTTTAACACCTTTGATGATGATTTGAGTTGATTTCCCTTAAGTTTGGTTTTTGGGATCTTGGAATATGTTAGGGAGGGTTTTGGAGAGCCTTTGGACGAAATTTGGGTGAGAAATGACCCGAAATGAGGCTGAAACATCTTTTAAAAGATGTAAGATCGGTGGTCGTCTCAAGTGGGTCCCAACCGAGCTGTTTGCGCAGTCTTGTAAAAGTGCGGATATCTCTCTACTCCGATATCGTATCGATAAACGGATTAATGTGTTGGAAATAAAACTCATAGATCTTAAATTTGGTATATAATATGTCCTAAACAGACCCCATATAGCACATGAAATATATTGCTCAAAAAGCTCTGTTACAAGGCAAATCCTTAGTCGGTTTTCCGTAACTTTAATCCGATTTTTCCCCAAACTTTATATTTTCTATCCAAATATTATATCTAGTCATATTATGACTTTAAACCCATTTAAATTATGATTAACAATTCTCATATTTATTACGTCACCTTGGGACGCACAGAGTGTAACACTTTGATCACTCGAAAATGCGCTTTGATACTCTACATATGTTGTGTGCAAGCTCATGTGACGTGATAATGGCTACAACCTATCATATCACGTGTCCATCTGGTCCACATCAACTTTCAATATCCAGTTATAAAAATCTTTTGATACAAACTTCTTTAGTCGACTCGAAACTATTATATTTACTCGACTGAACTTTAATTCTTTGTATTTTTCTTGTCTTTCACAATGGTAGATATGATATTACATGACCGTCCTTCTCCTCAATTAGTTTCAACTATATACTAGGTTCATGACCTCCCAAGGTGGACTTATTCTTTGTGGTAGCACAAACTTCTTATGATTTTCCGATGCATCACGAAACAATGAATGAGATTCTCGTCATATCTTCCTTCAAACAGTTATTAGCTCTTGGATAACAAATACAATCCATCATAGTGACATTCGATTTGAACCCATTTTATTTCATTCCCAGTATTTGCCATTATATTTATATCAAGAGTCACCAAACACTTTCTTGGCTACTCCTTTAGTAAATAGTGATATTCCTTACTCACCGCTCTCTTTCGTAAATCACGTCGGAATCTCGATACAGATCGATAATTTATTCCTTGCTTCAAGCCTTAACGTACGATCTAGAGTGAAAAGAAGGGAATGAGTCAATCCTACAATGTCCATGTAGCCTTCCCTATATGGATGTGGTGCACAATATATCAATAAGAAGAACTCTACTAGACACGATTCCATAGACTTCCTAGGACTCGGATTTGAACCTATTACTCTGATACCAAATTTATCACGACCCAAAATCACGTGACCGGTACCCGGTACACTACCCAACCCATACTAGAATATTCATATATATGTCTAATAGATGCATGTGGAAGACTTTTTGAAAACATAATCATTTTAAATGATTAAAACCAAACATGAAATATAATCTTTAAATATATCATTTTCAATAATTGAAAATACATAAGTATAACAATGTATATTTCATTTCATGCTATATGAATAACCATAAATTACAACCCCAAAAGAATACTAATAGTCTATGAAATCTCTAAAACATGAGAATAAAATAAATACTTGGGACAACCCCAACCAACAGAGAGTAAAGAATCAACATGACAGCTACCATGAAATAGAAGTGGTGCCTCACCATACTCCTCGGAAAGAGAGTCATCCTAGCCTCATCCGCTCATCACGTACCACACCTCCTCCTGAAACATATAAAGTAAGTGGGACCCTGGAGAGGGTCCCCTGAGGGCTGAGTACACCATGACGGTACTCAATAAGTGTCATAGACTCTCTCTAGAACCCAAAACGTAGCCAAAAGTATTATCTTTTTCTCTCTCCCCAAACCTCCTCTATTTTTATAGAAAATGAGTTGCGTAGGCTGGTTGCGTAGCCTACGCAGATTGGCTATGCAGGCTTGTGTATCCTACATAGCTTAAGCCTTCCCCTTTACTCCCATATTGATTTTGCCTATGCAGCCTGCGTAGGCTACGCAGGCTTGCTGGGTTTCCTTCTTCCCTCTTTTCTCAATCATTCCAAGATATGCCTTTATTCATGCAACTTAGTGACCTTCAACCCTCATAACATTCATGTCCAAGTATTGTAATGATCTCGATACCCTCGTGTGGGCTCGCACGTACTTCGAAGTCTCACTAATTATTCTCTTAAGCTAGAATTCGGCTTAATCTTATTAGAAATATTTCTAGGGCTTTACATGTTTGCAGGAAAAAAGAAAGTTTCACAAAAGGCCCAGGACCTTAAGGAGAATGAGATATAGGAATTAGAAGTAACAAATAAGAGGGACAAACAACAACCTGGAGGACAGGGCATTAAGCAGAAGTTTATAGCACAGCAACACACAGAAAAAAGAGCCACAGTCACTCAGATAGATGGCAAATTGAAGGGAAAGACAATAGAAGTATGAGTTACACCATAACATACAAACAGACAACAATCAAATATAGTACAACAAGTTAGAGGTCCTAACAACTTTCAGGCGTTGGATGAGTGAGGACCAAGTGAACAATTCTGTTGTGACAAAAGATGGAGATCCATAAATTCTCACTTTTGGGAATGGATATCCTGCTTATTTGCAAAGTTAGGGGCCTCAATGTCCCTAATAAGCAAAAGGAGGTGAAGCTCTTTTGCAATAAACATGAAGCTGGATTAATTGGTCTTTTGGAAACAAAGATCAAATCCAACAAGATAGAAAAGATTTCAAAAAGTATGTTCAATGGATGGAAGTTTATAACCAACCTGGAGATGCATTATAATGGAAGGATCTGGTTAACATGGAGATCAGATTACTTCCAAGTAATACTTAGAACTATGAATGCTCAAGCAATAACATGTGAGGTTCATGACATTATACAATAGAAAATATTTCTCCTAACTGTAGTCTATATATATAATAGCAGAGATGAAAGGAGGGAGTTATGGGAGTATTTAAAATAGAAAGCATGGAGAATCAGATACCATGGATATTAGTTGATGACTTTAACTCAGTGTTAAGGAATGATGATAGGTTGGGAGGTAGTCCAATCACATTAGGTGAGGTGTTGGACTTCTAAGAGTATATAGACAGTTGTGAGTTGATTGAAGTGCCACAAAGAGGTAGCAGATATACTTGGAATGATAGACAATGTGACAACAGGATATACTCAAAGATAGATTGGGCATTTGTAAACACAGATTGGCTGGACCACATGCCTGCATAAAGAACCATATTCCTGCCAGAGGAAATCGATGATCATTGTCCATTAAGTATATAAATGCCAAATGTTCTCAATACCACAAGGAGACCAATTCAGTACTGTAATACATGGTGCTATCATCCAGAGTTTCTAGCCACAATAAGAGAGGTATGGCAAGAGCAAATAGAGAGGTGTAGGATGTTTCAGATAGTCAAGAAGATGAAACTCCTAAAGCAGAAATTGAAAGAGCTCAATAAATATCAGTATAAAAATATTATCAAGTAAGTCAATGATAATAGAGATGCCATGGAACAGGCACAAATAACTTTGCAACTGAGACCAGGTGATCTAGTTCTACAATTATTAGAGAAGGAGAAATATCATAAATTCAGAAAGTCTTCTTATATGGCTGAAATTTTCTTACACCAAAGAAGTAAGGAAACTTGGCTGAGATTAGGTGATGATAACACAAGATATTTTTACTCAATTATCAAGCATAAAAGACTGCATCAGGCAATTACTCAACTTATGGATAAGGAAAAAGTGCTACAAACTAATCTTAAAGTTATACCAACAATTTTGGTAGACTTTTATATAGATTTATTGGGGACAAAAGAAAGCTAGATAACCAGAGCCTTTAGGAGTTTCCTCCACAATGGACATAGATTAACAGTGGCATAACAATTGGAAATGGTGCAGCCTTTCAATGGGAAGGACGTGAAGGAAGCTATGTTTAGTATAGGGAGTAACAAAAGCCCAGGACCTGATGGTTACAACAGTGAATTCTTCAAAGTTACATTGAGTTTAATAGGAGATGATATAATAATGAAAATACTAGAATTCTTTCACAATGGGGAGCTGCTCAAGCAACCGAATGCAATAATTATTACTCTGATCCCTAAGGTTGATGTGCCTCAGAAAGCTACTCAATTTAGACCCATAGCTTGTTGTAATATGCTATACAAATGTATTTCTAAGTTGATATGCAAAAGGTTGAGGAAAGCAATATCCCCTCCTAGTTGCAGAAAACCAGGCAACATTTGTGGAGGGGAGGTCATCGGTGCACAATGTCCTCATTTGTCATGATTTGCTCAGGCACTACAACAGAAAAATCACACCTAGATACTTGATGAAGATTGACATTAGGAAAACATATGATATGGTAAGTTGGGAGTCCATTGAGGAGGCTTTAAGAGGTTATAGGTTTCCAGATTACTTTGTTCAACTGACAATGACTTGCATCACATACACCAAATTTACCATTAAGGTGAATAAAGAAGGGCATGGCTACTTTGCAGGTAAAAGAGGATTAAGACAGGGTGATCCCATTTCTCCTCTTGTATTTGTACTGGTGATGGAATACTTATCCAGAACTCAGAAAAGGATGAGTGAGCTACCTGATTTTAAATGGCATCCTATGTGTAAAAATACCAAATTGACATATTTGATCTTTGATGATGATTTGATGATATTTTGCAGTGGAGATATCAACTATGTTACTAGAGTGAAAGAACTACTTGATCACTTTAGTGAGGTTACAGGTTTAGTGGTTAATCAGGAAAAATCCAGCATGTTTGTGGCAGATGTAGAGGAAGAAACAAATTAGCAGCTACTGAATATTACAGGGTTCACCATTGGGGATGCTACCAATCAAATATCTAGGACTGCCACTCTCCTAAAAAAGTGGAGTAAGATGGAATGCTATCAACTTGTAGAGAAAATTATATCCAGAATCAACAATGCTTATTCCAAAAATTTGTCATATGCAGGAAGTTGCAAATCATTACTGCAGTGTTGTTCTTAGTATATAACTTCTGGGGGGCAGTACTTATATTGCCTTAAAGTGTATTGAAGGATGTGGATAGAAGATGTAGAGACTATTTATGGGGAAGCTCAGGGGATAAAAGAAAAGTGGCACTTGTGTCTTGGGAGAAGTTATGCATCCCTAAGAAATATGGTAGCCTAACCTTAAAAGGTGTAAGAAATAAAATATGGCTTCAATTGGGAAGTTGATATGTCAGCTCGCAAAAAGGGAGCATTAAACTACACTACAACATGCATACCCTCCCACAACTCATAAATTTGCATTGCCCTAAATGCACTTAGAACATGAGAAAGGAAAGGGTGAAGAAAAATGCCTTAGTCCTAGGGTGGTGGGGTCACAGTACTAGTGACCATCTCTGTGGACGATAAAACTCGGTCGCCTCTGGCTGAATTTCAGTACTCCCCTTTGTAGTAGATTTGACATTGCTTTCCAACTTCTTAACTCTAGCCGCCAAATCTAAAAGCGACTCCAAGATGATCTTTTGAGTGTTGTCTTTCTCCTCCCTTCTCTTTGCCTTAGCTATAGCCTCTTCTTCTCTTATTTTCCCTTTCTTTTCTCTTCTTTCCTTCTTCTCTTTTAATTTCTTATCTTGCGTGTTAACCAAGTAAATAAACATGTTCTCTATTGATGCCAAAGTTGACATGCGTTGTGGTGGCATGTACTTGGATCAGTATTCCCTTCGTGGAACACCAGCTGGCCTTACAAATGCATCAATCTTGTCATGGTCTAGCATAGTGTATATGCCAATTTCGCGCATTATGTTCCTAATTTCATTCATTGATGTGACTACCTCTGTGGATGTCAAACAACTGCTAGACCCAGGAGCGGTGGGAGAAGAAGTTGGCACATTAGAAATGCCTTGGTTACTGGTGGGAGGAACTATGACTGAAGATGGTGGAGGCAGTGATGGTGGAGCAGTAGAACTGGAGGTAGATGGGCTCGAAGATTGGTCTGAAGTATGGCCAGTGATTACCTATGGTCCATTCTTGGGCTTCCTCAAAGTAGAGACCAAATCATTTTTAATGTGCTCGAGAAGCACGACCTTACCGGGCTTCGGAAGCTTGCGATATGAAGGTATAGCTGGCACATCATGCTTTTCAAAGAGTTTGGTTAGGAGACCAGGAAATGGCATGGCATCTTGATTAGCAATAAGTTTGGCCCAGATAGTTTTTACAGTTATCTGCCATGCATCAATAGACCATTTAGACATGATTACAGTATTCAGAATAGCCTTTGTTGAGATACTTCAAGGTAGTTCTTGGAAGGCATCAATCTATTTGCTGCAAACCCATTCCAAGCCACTGATGTATTGTTGAAGGTCCTTCTGTGTATATTACCTGGATTTATTCATGTCATATTTCCCTCACCCTTCTTTATGACCCCTGCTACCCATTCTTTATGCGAATTCCATTGTATCAAGGCGTTATTAAGTTGGCTCTGATCTTGATCATCTAACTCCAGCAAAGAATTGAACTCTTGAGAATTAAATGGAACTTTCTTTCCCCGAATTGTAACTTCTGACACTACATCATGCTCCCCTTTTGTCAATGCATGTCCCTAGGCATAAAATTCACGCACAAGCGTGTCATTGATGTGGTCGAGTTTGCTTGAGTTTTGTATCTCCTATATCTGTTTCCCATGAGCTTCCTTGGGAAGAGATTTTCTCTTATGTTCTTTAGCTTTGTTTCCACCTTTTGAATTACTTTGCTTCAATGTCATCTGTGCCAAAAAGAACCAGCATGAGTGCAAGTGTAAACTTACCCAACTTAATCTAGACTATCCTACAAACATACACACACACAAAAATAAAATAAAAAATAAATAAAGGAAACAAAAGAGAACAGAAGAATCAAGAGAAAAAGCGAAAAAGAAAAAGAAGAAAAAACAATTGCATATGTGCAAGTCATATAACTATGCAATAGCGCTAGGTTAAAAACATGAGCAATGCGAGAGCGCAATTCCTCGAGCTCTTCATACTGGCCTGGGGCATTTAAACTTGATCACATACTCCCTTTACATTTCAATTTCTCCAATTATTAGCAAAATAAATTCACAATATTGAGGTTCATTTCCACTTATTGCATATTAGTAATGATCAAGAAAAAAGAATCACTCTCAATAAGACCCACAATTTAATCGAAATTCAGTCTCAAACTCATCAGTTGTGAGTAGTTTCATGTTTCCTCAGGATATTTCTGCTCACTACCTCAACTTTCCACTTCAATATCATCTGGTTTAACCCATAATTTGGCCAACCTTAAAATTCCCCTTTATTTTCGGCATATGAGTAAAGAGAAATTTCATAGAATTAGGCTTCAAAGTGCTATAAATTGCTCAAAATTTCAGTTAAGACTACCCCGCTTGGCTGAGTTCATTCAGTCATTTATTCAAACACCTCGTAGGCATAATGGTGACTGAAGTTTCTCACAAGAATCTAGTGCTTTAGCCCCAGATTTTTACCATGTAGTTGCCTTCAACAGACACCCACAACAGCAAACACCAGTCACAATCTCATAAACAGAAAAATCTTGGCAAGAAAAGATGAAAGCAACGAGGTAGAGACGGAGAAGAAGAAAAACTAGCGAGTGTATTGAAAATTTGAGGTGAGAGAAGAAGAATATACCTGAGGAGCTTAGACACGATACCTTTGACTGAAATTGGCCGAAATTTTGCTGAGCTTGGTGGTCGAAGGTGTGGTTGGGGCGTTAAGATCGTGCGTGGGTGAAGAGGGTTAGGGAGGAAGAGAAAGGGAGGGTACACGTGGGTGATGACCAAAGTGCTTTTATTTTAACTTAATGTTAGTTTTAAACTTACCTGGTCTCAAGTTCCTTGTGTGACCCAAGTTTCATCTACATGACCCACGTATCTAGGCCACGCATCTCAATTCCCTTCTCTACTCAATTGTTGAAGGTACTGGAACTGCCCACGTATAATGTGTCACCCACGCACAATGGCCATGCAGCTCCTTTATTAAGTATTCAACTTGCACACTTTCAACATAAATATTTATTTAAGCAAAAGCTAAAAATGCAGCTAATCCACAAAATAAAATCAAAATAAAAGAATTAAGCTAAGAACTTGGGTTGCCTCCCAAGAAGCGCCTTATTTAACGTCGTGGCACGATACCAAAATGATTCACTTTAGAGTCCCTTTGGGGGTTCCCCCAACTCAACTTCCGAGACGACTTTTCCTCCATCAACTTCACCAAAATAGTGCTGAAGTAGTTTCCTATTCACCTTGAATATTCTCATGCCATCTTTGGATTCCAAATCCACGTTACCAAAGGGATACACATTAAGAACTTTAAACGGTCCATACCATTTCGACTTAAGCTTGCCCAAAAATAATTTAAACCTTGAATTGTATAGTAGAACCATGTCCCCTGGGTGAAATTCTTTCTTCATGATCTTCTTGTCATGGAGGTATTTCGTCCTCTGCTTGTACAATATTGCATTCTCATACGATTGGAATCGAAACTCATCCATGGCATTAATTTGTGACACCCTCAAGTTTGCCACATCAACCCACTCCAATTTAAGCTTCTTTATGGCCCATAAAGCTTTGTGCTCCAATGCAACCGGCAAATGACAAGCCTTTACAAATACAAACTTGTATGGAGACATACCAATTGATGTCTTGTAGGCCGTCCTATAAGCCCACAGAGCATCGTCAAGTTTTTTTGACCAATTCGTTCTATTTGTATTAACTGTCTTGGCTAAAATGTTCTTTATCTCTCTATTGAAGTCCTCTAATTTCCACTAGTTTGTGGGTGATACGGGGTGGGCACCTTGTGCTTGACTCTGTACTTCTCTAGCAATGTAGCAAAGGATCTATTGCAAAAGTGCGAGCCACCATCACTAATGATAGCTCGTGGAATCCCAAACCTCGTGAAGATATTTTCTTGAGAAAAGTTGTAACACTCCTTGCTTCATTATTTGGGAATGCAACTGCTTCAACCCATTTAGATACGTAGTCCACAACCACAGGGATGTATTTGTTGCTATACGAACTCACAAATGGACCCATAAAATCGATCCCCCATACATCGAACAATTCCACTTCCACAATTGGCTTCAAAGGCATCTCGTGCTTCTTGAAATGTTGCCTTGCCTTTGGCATTGATCACATGCCCTGGCAATATCATTGGCATCTTTGAACAATGTAGGCCAGTATAACCCACATTCAAGGACTTTTGCGGCAGTTCTGTTCGCACCATGGTGTCCTCCATATAGAGACTCGTGGCAATCCTTCAAGATTTTGTTCCCTTCTTTCTTTAAAACACACCTTCTTATGATTTTGTCAACACAAATCTTGAACAAGTAAGGTTCATCCCAAAAGAATGAGTTACTATCCCTCAAGAATTTTTTCTTTTGGTATGAAGGAAGCTCGGGAGGTGGTAACCCGCTCACCAGGAAATTAGCCATGTCTGCATACCATGGAAACTCTTTATCTTCAATATCTGTGACTGTAAATAGTTGCTCATCAGGGAAGCTTTCATTTATCTCTATAATTTCCAAAGGCTCCTCCCCTCAATACGAGATAGGTGGTCCACCACGTGATTTGCAGTGCCTTTATGTCCTTGATTTCTATATCAAACTCTTGTAGCAATAGAATCCATCTAAGTAACCTTGGCTTGGACTCCTTTTCAGCCAGCAACCTTTCTCCACCCGTTGGCCTAACACTGCTCCAACAGCCACATCACTTGCATCGCACATTACTTCAAAGGGCAGCTCCCAGTTGGGAGCTTTAATGATGGGAGCAGTGGTTAAGCGTCACTTCAGTTCTTCAAAGGCAATCATACACGCCTCGTCAAAATTGAACATGGCATCTTTCTCCAACAGCTTGCATAAAGTATTTACCAATTTGGAGAAGTCTTTAATGAATCTCCGGTAAAATCCCGCATGCCCAAGAAACCTTGTCACACCTTTCACAGTATTTAGTGGAGGAAATTTGGTAATGACTTCTATCTTTGCTCTGTCCACTTCGATGCCCTGCTTGGATACCCTGTGGCCAAGTACAATACCTTTTTCCACCATAAAGTGATATTTCTCCCAGTTCAAGATGAGATTAGTTTCCTCACATTGTTTTAATACCTTAGCCAAGTTGGCCAAACAACCATCAAAAGATTATCCAACAACGGAGAAGTCATCCATAAGCACCTCAAAAATTCTCCACCATGTCAGTGAAGATGGCCATCATACACCGTTGGAAGGTGGCGGGTGCATTGCAAAGACCAAAAGGCATCCTTTTGAAAGCAAATGTCCCTAGCCATCTTGGTCTTCTGGGGCAATTTGAATTTGATTGTACCCCGAGTAGCCATCGAGAAAGCAATAAAAAGCACGCCTTGCTAACTGATCTAACATCTGATTCATGAATGGAAGTGGAAAATGGTCTTTCCTGGCAGCTTTATTCAACTTTCTATAATTCATGCAGACTCTCCATCCGGTGACAATTCTCATTGGAATCAACTCGTTCTTATCGTTTGGCACCACTGTTATCCCTCCTTTCTTGGGCACGCATTGCACTGGGCTAACCCACGTGCTATCTAAGATGGGATATACCAATCTGGCGTCTAACCACTTTATGATCTCCTTCTTTACCACCTCTTGCATCGGTGGATTTAATCTTCGTTGGTGCTTGATACTTGGCTTACAATCATCTTTGAGTTTAATCTTATGCATACAAAAGGAAGGGGATATCCCTCAGATGTTTGCAATGGTCCATCCTAATGCCAACTTATAATTTTTTATCACGTCGAGCAATAAAGATACATGCACACTAGATAAAGAAGATGAGATAATAATAGGTAAAGACTCGTTAGGGCCCATAAATGCATACCTTAAATGTGAAGGCAAAGTCTTCAACTCTAGCTTTGGTGGCTCAATGTTGAATGGCTTAGTAGGAGGACTGACCCGATTTTCCATGTCAAGAGACAATTTCTCGGGCTTGTAAGAATGGGAACCAAATCCCTCCAAAGCCATCACAGCTTCAATGTAACCTTCCATGGCCTCATTTTTCGAATTTAGGAGGACAGCCTTCAAGGATTCATCATGAAAGAACTCTTCCCTGTCATCTTCCACCATTTCATCTACTATGTCTACAACGGAAATCACCCCATAATCATGTGGTTGTTTCATTGATTTCTGGATTTGGAAAATGACCTCTTCATCATTCAAATGAAATTTCAGTTCTCCCGCTTCTACGTCACAGATAGCCCGTCCTGTAGCTAAGAATGGTCTCCCAAGTATGATGGGAACCTCTCTATCAACTTCGCAATCCAATATCACAAAGTCTGCTAGAAAGTATAAGCGATCCACCTTAACAAGAATATCATCAATAATTGCCAACAGCTTTTTCAGAGTGTGATCCGCCATAAGTAGCTTCATAGTGGTAGGCCTTGGATAACCCAAACCCAATTTCTTGAATACATCATAAGGCATTAGATTAATACTTGCCCCCAAGTCACACAATGCCTTAGCGAAACTTGTCACACCAATAGTGCACCGAATAGTGAATGCTCCCGGGTCTTCCATCTTTTTCACTCCAGTCCGTGAAATGATTGCACTACATTGATGTGTTACTTTGACTGTCTCAAAGTTGATACATTTCTTCTTGGTGACCAAGTCTTTCATGAATTTGGCATACCCTGGAATTTTCTCAACTGCCTCTACAAAAGGCACAATGATGGTAATCTGGCTCATCATGTCATAAAATTTCTGTAAAGTCTCTTTTTTGTTGTTTGATAAATCTTTGCGGATAAGGAGGAAGTGGCCTGGGAAATGGTCGGTAAGCCTTTGGAGTCCTTATATTCAACTCCTTGATTGCTTCTTTTTCTTTCGTATGGACATCAATTACTTCTATTGAAGTGCTAGGTGTTGGTTGTAACTCTTCGACTATAACTTGCTATTCTACTGATTCCTCAACTTGTGGAAGTTCAGACACTTTCAGAAATGTTATCTCTTCTACTTCATCATCTTTGATCACAATAGTTCTTCCTTTAAGGACTTTACCATTTCTAGTGGTAATGGCAAAGATGTGACATGTACCCTCGTTTCCCTTAGGATTAGCAATAGTATCACTTGGCAATGCTCCACGTGGCCTCACATTTAATTGAGAGGAAATCTGAGCCAGTTGAATCTCAATCTGCTTGATTGATGTGGTATGAGAACTGACCACATGATTCATTTCACTCCTTTCTTTGTTGGACTGCTCTTGCTTTTTGATCATTCTTTCCATCAAACCTCTGATTTCAGGATCACTAGAAGATTGCCCCTGACTGTTGTAGGGCCTTGATTGGTTACAGTTCTGAGAAGGTCCCCCATTGCGATTTTCTTGATTGTTGCCATTCCAACCTTGATTGTCTTGTTTCGACCAATTTGAACTACCTCCTTGCCATTGGTTGCCATGTATCCATTGCCCTTGGTTGTTAGCACTTTGTTGAACTCCTTAGTAGTTACTTACATAAATGCTTCCTCGTTTTGCACTTGGTAACATTTTTCTTGAAAGTCACCATCTTGATTTGATCCTTGGGGGGAAAAAATGCCCTCTTGACTCTGAAATTGGTTACCCATTATTGTTTGATTAAATCCTGAACCTTGAACACTGTCCATGGCATTAACTTTCTTTGGCATTTGGTTCTTGGCTAGAAACTTCAAGATTTTGTCAATTATGCAATTTTTTTATCCTTGAGCTTCCATTTGCTTAGTCAAGTGTGCCATAAAAGGATCCTCTTGGGGCACATTAGCTCTAGATTGCCAAGCGACTGATATGTCAGCCATTTCATCCAATATGTCTTCAGCTTCTTCATACGTCTTGTTCATTATATTTCCCCCAGCCAATTGGTTTACATAGGTCTGATTGGTGGTATTAAGACTTCGGTAGAATGATTGCAGAAGCATGTTGTCAGTCATGTCGTTGTTTGGACATTCCTTAACTATTCCACGATATCTCTCCCATATTTCATGTAATGTCCCTGTGGGATGTTGTCTAAATCCCAAAATTTTATTTCTCAATATGGCCATTCTCCCCGGTGGGAAATATTTGCCCAAGAACTTCTTCACAAGTTCGTCCCTTGAGTGAATTGAGTGATTTGGCAATCTCTCCAACCAATATAAACTTTCTCTCTCAATGAGAACGGAAATAACCTCAATTGTACTGCTTCATCCGAGACATTTGGTTGCTTGCTCATTTGGCATACATCGATGAAGTGCTTGAAATGTTTGTTGGCATTTTGATTGGGATCTCCTATGAAATATCCTCTATCTTGAAGCATATTAATCATCACACTAGTGATTGTGAAGGTACCCCTATCCTTGGTGGTACAATCGCACTAGCATATCCTCAATTTCGCACCGCTTTTGGTGGATCTTGTTGTGCTCTAGGTGCATGTGGAACTTGTTGTTGAAGTGGTAGAACTTGTTCATTCCGTTGGTTTCGATTTGCTGCTCGGCGTGCACGGGGTGCTTCCTCGATAGGACCTAAAAGCAGAACGCCAAGATCTTCTTCTGCCATCACAGTCTACACCAAAAACAAACGGATCAAAGTAACAACGAAGAAAAGATAAGAACTCGAATAAACACACAAGAACACTAAACTCCCCGGCAACGACATTGGACACATTCAATCTTACTCTCAAATTGAAAGTAGTACGGTTGATTGCAATAATAAACCCAACAAAGTTGGGGTTGATCCCACGAGGAGTATGGTGTGTGCTCGAATGTCAAAGCGTGTGTGAATTTAACGAACTTAAAGTAATCTTCAAATAAAAGATTTATTTTCTGCAATTACTTCTAAAATTATGACTACGAAATTTAATCAAACAGAATGCGAAAATAATTAGAGAGTAGTAATCAATGAGAGAAAGCATTAGGGCTGCTCATTCTTTGTGTATGCTATGCTATGGGTATAGATGTATTCGATTCCAATCAATCAAACATGTGTTATGACAAAAATATCAATAATACTAACTTAGTAATTTCCAACACTAAGAGGTTTTTACTCACAAATGCATTTCCAAGCTATTTAGAGCTCTATGCAATACAATTGTTCATGACCAAGTAAGAATCTCCATATTCCTAGTTTGATTCTATTAATTGAGATGAGATTAATTCCTTGCTAATTTCTTTATACCTAAACTCAGTTCCACTTTTTCAAGTTAGAACTAAGTGTGATAGGCATTAATCTAGTGTTTGCAACCACCAAATTATACAAGAAAATATGGAGTAATTACATAACATAATATTTAATCAAAGACGAATCTATATTAATAACCCATAGTCATAACACCGCTCCGGATTCACAACCCGAGCTAATGAGTTTAGCTAGACATGACAATAGAAGAAACAATCAAACTATCCTTTAATCATGTCATTGATACTAATAGAGAAGAAGATTGAGAAACTGTTATGTCACCTGTTAACCCTTAGGAAAACTCACAGCCACTTGTACAATATTCTTCTATGTCAAAAGTTGTCAAAAAAGACCTAAAAAGTACTATTTATACTATGACAAAATTATCCTCTTTAGGTCTTGCGTGCCCTCTCCCCTCCCCCCAGGATGCGTGGCCCAATACTCTATTTCTTCAGCTCTCAGTGCGTGGCCCACGCAGGATGCATGGCCACTTTCAGAACATAAACTTTTAGCCTCCTAGTTCTCCAACTATGTGGGTGACCTGCGTGGGTGACTTGTGTGGCCCACGTAGGATGGACGTTTGTTTCTTTAGCTTTCTTCTTTAGTTTTGGCCTGAATTTAATGGTTTTCTTGCAGGTATTTGATGATTTTCAATCTCTTAATTCTCACCCAACTCCTGACCTGCAATTATATCATTCAAAATATAATTAGTCCATTAATCACATCAACTGGGGCATAACTCTATTAAAAGGCATAAGAGAAGTTGGAAAAAATATCAACTTATCAATACATTATAGATTAGATGGGTTCATGGCCTTTATATGAGAGGTGATCAGAATATATGGACTCGCAAGCTACCAGCTGATTGTAGCTGGTATTGGAGGAAACTGAATTCAACCAAGGCAGAGATGATAGATTGGTATAATAATGGTATTTACTGTCTATCATCTAGTGGTAGATACTATGTCACTCGAAGTTACAATGCTATGCTGGGTGACATGCAGAAACTGAAAGTAGCAAATTTAATTTGGAGTTCTACAATGCTTCCTAGACACAGGATTATAGTATGGCTGGTTAATCAGGAGAGATTACGGACAAAAGAGAGATTAGCAAAACTGCAGATTCCTATTGACAACAACTTAATTATGCTGTTTATGTGATGAGGCAAAGGAAGAAACTTCCTCATACCTATTCTCTGAATGCAAATGGATATCTGAGTTGAGAGTGATGGTGGAACAATAGTCGGGTATAAACATGCAGAGGATGGGGATTAGCCAAAGCCTAATGTAGTTTAAAAAAAGGCACCGGAGCAGAATCAAAAATGAAATAGCAGCGGACATTTGGGGAGCTATGATCTACCATACTTGGAGAGTTAGGAACTCCAAACATTTCAGGATGAAAATGTAAATAGAGAGACAATAGTAACACAAATCAAGTAGGAAATAAAGGAAAGGATAAGACATAAGAAATGTTCTAGTGCATATAGAGGCAGTATTTTGATTCATAAGTTCTGTAATTAGCTTGCTTTGTCAGAGGCTTTGAATTGTTTAACACCCTTCCTATAACGTGGTTGAAAATTTCGAGTGCTCTTTAGGTGTATCAATTTTGTTGGTTTATGGTAATATATTCACAGTTATTACCCAAAAAAAATTAACTTATTAGAGATATATCTTTTGGGAAGAAATTAGAAACTTGAAAACATAGTTGATTATAGCAAAATAGATCAAATACACACCAAACAAACTTTTTAAATTTCAAGTCTTTGCTCGAATCGCGTAAATGAGGAAAAAAAAAAGGCTCATCAAAAGTTTGCATTTCAATTTTCAAACGAACAAAATCAAGATGAGGGCTAGCTCACTTGATGAGATCCTACCTTCTGTAGTTGAAATAGAGGGTTCAAACCCCATCAACAGCATATCCCCTTCTCCCTTAGATGTAAAAACAAAATGACAAAACTTGTTTTGAAAATGGAATTGAAACATTAAAATTCAAATAACAACATTACGGTATCACGACTAAGAATTTTGTCATTTGAATTCTATTCATTTATGAGTCATTAAGCAATACTCATGGGCGGCAACACAAATATCTTCCAACCATTGTATATTTGCATCTAATATATAGACCCAAAGGCAACACCAAAGTATATCACAAAATGCAAATTTTCCTTCTCACTGATTACTTTCATACCTCGCAACTCATTACCCTTTTATTTTACTTTCTAATCACATACTACGATTTACTTTTAGAGGATCAACTAATTGTAAATCATTCCAACATGAAACTCACCGGTAGCTTCACAATTCTTAGTTCACATGTATTAAATTCTGATTACGACAGAGTTGTCACGCACAAATGTACACGAGAAACATCATAGGGGGAAAAAACAAGAAAATATATCAAAATAAGCGATAAAAATTGGAGATCGTATTCCCTTGAGTGAGTGTTTAATGTACGCTACTGATGTTTGACATATTTCGATATGTGTTGATGTTACTTTACCCATGTTTTAATCACTTTTTGATGTTATTTGATCTTTAAAATGTCCAACATGGTTTAATTATTGGTTTTATGACTAATTAAGTTATGTGTGACGATTTAAGGTATTTGGAGTGCAAAATATGAAGAAAAGGTGGTCTAGCCAGAGGAAGAAGGGTTGGATCCGTCGCATCCAACCTAGAAAAAAACATCATCTTTTGTGCACCCTTAGCAGTGAAGTCGGCCCATAGCGTCCGCCATAGCATCCGAAACTGGGAAGTAGAAGAGAAGGGTGGATGCGTCGCATCCACCCTCGCATGCAAAAACTGGGAAGTAGAAGAGAAGGTGGATGCGTCGCGTCCACCCTCACATGCAAAGTTAAGAAATGGAGGACGAGGTGGATGCGTCGCATCCACCTTAGCATCAACCCCTGAAGCCGATTTGGACTAGGGTTAGGAGAACTCTAGCCCACGACTTTTGGACGCAATATATAAGCTTAAAAACGCTTTTTTTTTAGGGAGGGAGATATTGGAGAAGGAAAGGAAGCTACAACCAAGTTCTAAAACCACGGAATTCGTCTTGAGTTCTTATTCTCTCTTAAGTTTTTTATTCTTATGCAATCTTTTGAAATTTTGGATGATTGCCTGAATATGAGTGGCTAAGAACCCTATTGTTCTAGGGTCATGGGTATACATGAATGTTGATGTTTGAAGTTTAATTTGACGACGTTGAGTTTATCATATTGGGTTGTTTATTTAATTCTGTTTTTAATTATTTTGCTGAGTAGCTAACAGTGAAATACTATCTACGAATCTAGAGTTGAACTCGAAAGTGGGAACCCTAGATTGCATATAGAAGTAAATAGAGTAAGTTCTCAAACCCGGGAATCGGGGAACGGATTCGCAATTAGGATAGACATATACCTAATTGCCTTACTCGGTTGCAATACAGGAATTGTAAATGCGTTCTTGTTAAACTTAATTCCATAGACATATAGGTATTAAGTTAAATTGAATAGGCGAGTAAGGACTCGACAGATTCTTATGAGTGAAATTAACCCTGTGAATCAACAATTCAGATAAATCATTTAGTTATTTTAAACTAAGAATGCAACATGAATGTTAGATGACCCATGACCCTGGAATATTATATCCTATTGATTGTTATTCAAAACTATTTAAGTGTTGTGTTTAATTCTTAGCAATTTATTATTTGATAGTCTTTAGGTAGTAATTTAGAAAATTATATATTTTGTTAGAAACATCTTGAATCAATAAGCTATTCGAGTTTGAATTAGTCAAAAGTTAATCATAAGTCTTCGTGGGAACGATACTTTATTCACTACTTTATTACTTGACGACCACGTATACTTGCGTGAGTGTGTTTGGACGCGACAGCTACCAGTGCCGTTGCCGGGGACTTAGAAATTAGCTACGTGACTAAGTTAAGCTTTTATTAGATATTTGTTCAAGTTTTAATTTTCAGTTTGCCTTGTTTGTGTCAACGCAGGATCTTCTCTCGAATGCAGAGGAGTAGAAGTGCAAACAACCTCATTCCTCTTGATCCAGAAATCGAACGAACACTACATAGAGTGAGAAGGGAACTCGAAGTTAGAACGACAATAGAAAGAGAGTTGGACATCGTAGTTCAACCACAGCCAATAGAGATGGCAGGTAATGAAGAGCGTCCGGTGATTGAAGCCGCAAGGCCCAATCTTGCGAATATGACTCAGGCTATTGTGAAGCCTGATATCACTGGGCATTTTGAACTCAAACAGTACATGGTACAGCTGATTCAGTCCACAGGACAATATGTGGGTCTATCTCATGAGGACCCGCAGAGGTATATTCAGAACTTCTTGGAAATTACGGACACTTATAATTATCCGAACGTTTCCAAGGACTATGTCAGGTTGACACAATTTCCTTTTTCACTGTTGGGGGAAGCTAAGGAATGGTTGCAAAAGGAGCCCGCGAACTCTATCCACACTTGGGATGATCTAGCAAGGAAATTCCTGATCAAGTTTTTCCCAACTAAGAAGACAAAGTCGCTGAGGAGCCAAATTCTTGGGTTCCAACAACGGGATGACGAGACACCGCGTCAAGCTTGGGAAAGATACAAGAAGCTACTCAGAGACTGCCCACATCATTGTCAGACTGATGAGGTATTGGGTCACACTTTTGTTGATGGGTTAGATGAAGCATCAAAGATGAATCTTGACTCAGCTTGTGGGGGTAGTTGCATGGCAAGGCCGTATAGTGAAATACAACTCTTGCTAAATAACTTCACTGCTAACGACCATAATTGGCAAGGAGAGGGGGATTCAAGAAGGGGAATTAAACAGAAGGCAGCCGGGTTGATTGAGCTTGATGACTTTTCCGCCATGAGAGCCGATATAGCAAAATTGGCAAATCAGATGAATAGAATGACAACACAACAAATGCAACATGTACAGCAGATGTCTATTTGTTGCGAACTATGCGGAGACAGTCATATGATTGATATGTGCCCCACGAATCCTGAATCTATATACTATGTGGGGCAACAAAACAGAGGTTCTATGAATCAACATGCACAATATGGGAACACTTACAACTCAAACTGGAGGAATCATCCTAACTTCTCATGGGGCGGAAATCAACAGAATCAGAATCAGTATAGGCCTCAAGGAAATTTTACTCAACCTCAGAAGCCACCCCAACAAATAGAAGAAAGTACGAATGACTTGCTAAAAAAGTTGTTGCTAGACAATCAACAGCTCAGGACCGATTTCAGAAATCTTGAGAGGCAAATGGGGCAGTTAGCAGCAAACCAAAACACTAAACCTACAGGCTCACTTCCCACTGATACAGAGAAGAACCCTCAAGTTAATGCAGTTACACTTAGAAACGGGAGGGAACTAGAGGAAGTGCCAAAGAAGATAAAGGTAAAACCTATACCTGAGGGGGAGCTGACACCTAAGGCAATACAAGAGTCAAAGAAAAATGATGCAAGTTCAGAGCGAATGGAGGTTACAAGGCCACCACCACCTTTCCCCCAAAGATTGCAGAAAAAGAATGACGATCGCATGTTCAACAAATTTCTCTCTATGTTGAGTCAGGTTCAATTAAATCTTTCATTAGTGGATGTACTTCGTGAAATTCCAAAGTATGCTAAGTACATAAAAGACATAGTGGCTCACAAGAGGAAATTGACTGAGTTCGAGACGGTTGCACTTACTGAGGAGTGCATATCAAGGGTCCAAAACAAGCTTCCCCAAAAGCTTAAGGATCCTGGCAGCTTCACCATTCCAGTGCGAATCGGTAATATTGACGTGGGACGTGCTCTTTGTGATTTGGGTGCAAGCATAAATCTGATGCCTTTATCCTTGTTTAAGCAATTGGGTCAGGGAGCTCCGAGACCAACCACTGTGATGTTGCAATTAGCTGATAGGTCCATAGCCTACCCCGAAGGAGTGATTGAAGATGTGCTGCTGCAAATTGGAAAATTCATCTTCCCAGCTGACTTCATTATTCTAGACTTCGAGGCTGATGAACAAGTTCCAATCATATTGGGACGACCTCTCTTGGCTACTGGTGATGCAATAATTAAAGTGAGAGAAGGGAAAATGATTATGAGGGTGGACAACGAGGAAGCAGTCTTCAATGTCTACAAAGCAATCCAACTTCCCCGCCACTATGAGGAGCTCTCTATGATATCTGTTGTGGAGGTGGATGAGAAACTTCTTGACACGAGTGTATATCTAGACGATTCTCTAGAAAAAGCAATCATGATGTTTGATAGCTTGGAGATGGATGATGAGGTTGAGGAGATGATGCATATCCTAGATGCATCATGTGCTTACATGCAAGGAATAATCCCGTTTGAGCCCCTGAATAGGCCAAGTGGCCCCCCACCAAAGCCGTCAATTGAAAAAGCTCCAAAATTGGAACTTAAACCCCTACCCCCTCACCTTCAATATGCTTATTTGGAAAGTTCTGACACTTTACCTGTTATTATTTCTTCTCACTTGTCTAAATTACAGGAAGAAAAGCTATTAAGGGTGCTACGTGAGCACAAGCGAGCAATTGGGTGGACAATGTCTGACATTAAAGGCATTAGTCCAGCTTTCTGCATGCACAAAATCCTCATGGAGGACGGACACAAGCCAAGTGTAGAGCATCAACGCCGACTAAATCCAATCATGAAAGAAGTGGTAAGAAAAGAAGTGATTAAGTGGCTTGATGCAGGTATTGTATTTCCAATCTCTGATAGTAAATGGGTAAGCCCCGTTCAATGTGTGTCGAAGAAAGGGGGGATAACCGTAGTAGTTAATGAAAATAATGACTTAATTCCTACAAGAACTGTCACTAGATGGAGAATTTGCATAGATTATAGAAAACTGAACAATGCCACCCGGAAAGACCACTTTCCCCTTCCCTTTATTGACCAAATGCTTGATAGATTAGCTGGCCAGGAATACTACTGTTTCCTGGATGGTTATTCGGGGTATAATCAGATTGCTATAGCCCCAGAAGACCAAGAGAAAACTACATTTACATGTCCTTATGGCACGTATGCGTTCAAGAGAATGCCCTTCGGTCTTTGTAATGTACCTGCGACTTTTCAAAGGTGTATGATGGCTATTTTTACTGACATGGTTGAAAGATTTGTAGAAGTATTCATGGACGATTTTTTTGTGTTTGGATGTTCTTTTGATAGTTGTTTGATAAACCTTGATAAAGTGCTTGCTAGGTGTGAAGAGACGAACTTGGTGCTAAACTGGGAAAAGTGCCATTTCATGGTACATGAAGGTATAGTTTTGGGGCACAAGGTTTCAAAAGATGGTCTACAGGTGGATAAAGCGAAGGTGGAGACGATTGAAAAAATTGCCCCCACCGACATCCATCAAAGGCATTCGCAGTTTCTTGGGTCATGCAGGTTTTTATCGTCGTTTCATTAAAGATTTTTCGAAAATTTCTTCTCCTTTGTGCAGGCTTCTAGAGAAAGATGTTACCTTCAAGTTTGATAATGCATGTCTGAAAGCATTTGAGGAGCTGAAGGGAAGATTGGTGACTGCACCAATTATCATTGGCCCCGATTGGGCACAACCATTTGAGTTGATGTGCGATGCAAGTGACATAGCAATCGGAGCGGTGTTGGGGCAAAGGAGGGATAAAATCTTTCACTCCATTTATTATGCGAGCAAAACTATGAATCCAGCTCAGATGAATTATACAGTTATTGAAAAGGATTTGCTTGCAGTGGTGTGGGCGTTTGACAAGTTCAGATCCTATCTAGTGGGAACCAAAGTCATCGTCTACACAGATCATTCAGCTATCAGGTACTTATTTGAAAAGAAAGACGCCAAGCCGAGGCTGATTCGTTGGGTCCTCCTCTTGCAAGAATTTGACTTAGAGATCAGAGATCGAAAAGGGACAGAAAATCAAGTGGCCGATCATTTGTCCAGATTAGAAAGTCGGGACCATGTAGCTGAAGGAGGGTCAATCAAAGAAACATTTCCGGATGAGCAAATATTAGCAGTCACCTCAGGTGAAGCCCCATGGTATGCAGATTATGTGAATTTTATTGCAAGTGGGGTGACGCCACTAGAATTGACACCTGAAAATAGAAGAAGATTCTTACATGATGTAAGGTTCTACATGTGGGATGAGCCATTCTTATATAGGCAGTGTGCAGATCAGTTAGTGAGAAGGTGTGTTCCTGAGGAAGAGATGAAGGCTATACTGCATGACTGCTATGCTTCGCCATATGGAGGTCATCACGGCGGGGATAGAACCGCCCAAAAAATGCTACAATCAGGTTTCTATTGGCCAAAATTGTTTAAGGATGCACATGCCTTCGTTAAAAAGTGTGATAGATGCCAAAGAACCGGAACTATCACGAGGAAGCACGAGATGCCCTTGCAAAATATTCTGGCAGTAGAACTTTTTGATGTTTGGGGGATTGATTTCATGGGACCATTCCCACATTCTAATGGGCACAGATACATCTTGGTGGCGGTCGACTATGTTTCTAAGTGGGTGGAGGCCATTGCTCTTCCTACTAATGACGCAAAGGTAGTGGTAAGCTTTGTAAAGAAGCACATCTTCACACGTTTTGGGACTCCAAGAGTGTTGATAAGCGACGGGGGAACTCACTTTTGTAACAAATTGCTGAATAATATTCTTGCAAAATACGGAGTTAAGCACAAAGTTTCCACTGCCTATCATCCCCAAACGAGTGGTCAAGTAGAAGTTTCCAACAGAGAGGTAAAGCAGATTTTGGAAAAGACAGTAAGTATCAATAGAAAGGACTGGGCCGGGAAGCTGGATGACGCATTATGGGCATATCGCACTGCATACAAGACCCCAATAGGTACTTCTCCGTATAGGTTGGTTTATGGGAAGGCATGCCATCTGCCCGTCGAGCTTGAACACAAAGCATATTGGGCGATTAAAAAGCTAAATATGGAGATGGACTTGGCCGGTGAGAAGAGATTGCTACAACTCAACGAGCTTGATGAGTTTCGATTGCATGCGTATGAAAATGCCAAATTGTATAAAGAAAAGACCAAAAGGTGGCATGATAAGCATATCCAACATCGTGAGTTTGAGCCAGGTCAAGAAGTTCTACTGTTTAATTCAAGGCTAAAGCTTTTTCCAGGAAAGCTTAAATCTCGATGGTCGGGTCCGTTTGAAGTGGTTAGTGTGAAACCTCATGGTGCGATAGAATTGTGTGATAAGGGTTCCAATGCGACATTCTTGGTAAATGGCCAAAGAGTAAAACACTATTGGGGTGGTGACATTGCACGTCACAAGATCACGATGGATTTAGTGGAGGCATGAAGAACATGTTGCGTCGTGCCGCGACGTTAAATTAGGCGCTTCTTGGGAGGCCACCCAAGTTAGTTAGTTCATTGTTTTGTAGGAATTAGATCTTGTATGTATATTAAAAAAAAAAAAAACTCGGTCCAGATATGGGAAAACGAGGCGGATGCGTCGCATCCCCCTCAGCATGAAAAAATTGATGGGCCAATTGCTCAAGGCAGTGAAGTCTGTCTATCGCGTCCGTGTCGCGTCCAACAAATTTTGAAGGAAGAAGAGGGGATGCGTCGCGTCTAAGCTCGCACGCACAGGTAAGTGCTATATATTTTAACACATCTTTAAAAAAAAAGTCAGGCATACAAATGCATATAAATTCTTTAATCGAACTTGCGACGCATACAAACGCATACAAATTCTTTAATCCAACTTGTGAAGCATACAAACGCGACAGGTACGCATCATCTTCTTCGTTCTTTCTTTTTCTTCTCTCCTAATTCTTCTCTTTTCACTCTCTCAATGGTAGCAACAAGTAGGTTTTGCAATTTCAAATATCACACATGTAAGTAAGAAAGGAACTGAAAAGGCATGGGGTTTAGGGCTGTCGTTCTTGGTAGTTATAATGGTTGCGAGATGATAAACTATAATTCCCTTCATCTCGTTAATTTTGGGAGGGTAGTCGCATTACCCAACTGATAGAATGAACTAGGCACACTTGTTGCATATCACATGTTCGACGAATTGTCCGTGAGGAAAATTTAGGCGTCGGTGAAGTCTGAGTAACCGAGCAACATTGGTATATGCTTGAGAATAGGTGTGGGGTCGAGGGAGGTGCTATGTGAAATTGACCGTGGTTAGTGAGCGTCGCTAGGATTGACCTCATGTTGGGCATAATGATATCTATATAGCACAATGCTTATTTGTAAAATTGAAGAGAGTTATCACATACTTGCTGAAAGCCATGAGCTATAATTCCATGAAGTATTGAATGGCATGACTTTACGAATAATTGGAAGTGCAAGCTGTTGCAACTGCTTTAAAGCTGAACTTCGCTGTTTCATATGCTAATTGTTGATTTCTTTGCATTGCAGGTACTTAGATTCGTAAAATGACAGCAACGAGTAAACCGTCCAAGCAACAAGACAAAGATGGTAACAAGCAACCGCCCAAAAAGCCTACCGGAAGGGCAGCAGGCGCCCCAAATCCACAGAAAAAAAAGGAAGCAGACGGAGAAGGAAATAGAACTGCAGCCTAGGCAGTTAAGTGATGATTCAGAGCAAGAAGAAGAGGAACCATTAGTCAGGAGGACAGTGAAGAAGGGTATTACACCAAGCAAAGGAATAGAGATAAGAGAGCCTGTGACATACCAAAGAAAAGCCTCCAAAAAGAGTGATCCGACTAATAAAGGGAAGGAGAAGATTACTACAGAATCTGAGTCCGAATCCGATTCGGATAATGACCTCCTACATGTCGACATGAGTGATGAAGATGAGGGTGAACCCATAGACCGAGTTGCTTGGGAGAAAAACTTTGTTAATGAGAAGGCATTCCGAGCCTATAAGAAGATACTGGTTTCAAAGAAGTATATTCCGGAAAAGCCGATCAACATCGGAACACTTAAGAAAAAGTACTCAGAGTTTCTAAAATCAATTCGAGAGGTGCAACAATGGGGACCCATCTTGAAAGGTCACGGCAAAGCCAACCTCACCATTGTTAGAGAGCTTTACGCCAATTGGCGTCACGCCAGGGGCAACATTGTGAGAGTAAGAGGGGTAGATATTAATGTGTCAGCTGAAGCTCTGAATAACTTCTTAGGGGTGCCACACACACTTACAGATAGGTTTGACTCCATATGCAAAACACCAGATTATGCACACATTAAGTCTGTCCTATGCCCTACCAGGAAGGATGCAGAGTGGAAGCATGGGAGTATGGAGTACCATTCTATAGCCAAGGAATTCATGAGTGCGTTAGCACGTGTGGCCCTAATTTCATATGTAACCGCCTGATGCCATGCCAACACAAAACTGATGTCCCTCGTCACCGCGCACTAGTATTATATGCTTTATTGGAGGGGATACCGCTCAACTTAGGAGCCATCATGCATGATCAAATGCAGCGCACCAGGATGAATTACAAGTGGAGGTTGTTCTTTGCTAATACCCTATCGGCTTTCTTGACAGAGATGGGAGTACTATGGGACAAGGAGAATGACGACATTGAGGCTAAAGCTCCAGGACCATACGATGTCACTCATGTTCTAGAGCCGAACAAGGGAAGGTCTTCTAAGCTCACCATTCAACAATTATTTGAGCAGATGCAAGCAGATATGCAAGAGAACAGGGCTGAGCTGATAGCGACTCGTGTCGAGTTGAGTGCCACCGGGGATGAGTTGAGACAGACTCGTGTGGATCTAAGCCGAGTTCAGACTGAGCAGGCCACGATGATGAAGGAGATATCATTACTCCTCAGAGCTCTGGTTCAATGTGCAGGTACAGACATCTCACAGCTGATTGCATCATCCACTGCCGGACCATCCACTCATGTTCCTCCTATAGTCACTGAGGCTCCACACAACAGGCCTACTGAGGTCGTTGTAACACCTGCTACAGAATCAGCTCCAGTTGTTGATGATAGGACAATGACAGCTCTCCCTATGCGTGAGGATGATGTTGAAAGGCCGGAGGGGGTCATGATGAATGCTATGGATGCAGATGCTCTTCCACAGACTGCGGATGAGCCCTCCACCTTGACTTGAGGGAGTTCTTCTCACCCTACTTTACCTTGTTTGTGTGCATTGGGGACAACGCACAGTTCTAAGTGTGGGGTGGGGGCTATTCATATTTTGTTGTATGGATGAATGTACTAAAATATTCACTGGATTAATGGCATATAATAGCAGTAAATTCATCTATATGGAGTAACTCTCAGTTTATTCTTGAAGGTAATAAAAAAATAAAAAAAAATTCTTTGTAGGTAGTAATAATTCCCTGTGGTTTTTCTTTGTGCATCGGTTCTTTTCCATGGGATGTATTTTGAACCGGGTAGAAATTTTTTTCTTTTAGAATAGATTAGAGTTAGAAAATAAATGGAGGAAGAAATATGAGATTCCTAGGGGGCTCTTGACTTGTTTGATAGTAGCATATTCAGGCTTTGGCATGTGTAGGGCCTCTCCTATGTTTTGAAATTGATCATGAAGCCTTCATATATTGGATAGCATGTTTGTGATACCTATGTCTCGTTTACATGACTTATGTTCACTTTGCGCTTAATGTTTAATATCTCGTGGCTTCGTGAATACTTGCATTGTTTGAGAGTCGGAATGTGATCGTCCTTAGTGAGTCATGTGCCATGTGTGGTGAGGTTTTTGTGTAGTCCATGTATTGTACTTGTGTCTAGAACTTGCCCGGTATGTGAGTTGAAGCGAAATTTTAGGTGATGCTCGGTTTGAAAAATGATTTTAGGCTTTCTTTGATCTTTTTGAGCTTATTGCTTATCACAAATAAAATCTATCCCTAGTTAACCCTTTTGAGCCTGTAGACCTGTTATTTGGTACCCACATTACAAGCCTATACCCTTTTTATTCTTAATTGACATTGTTTTGATCCTTTTACCTCTTAAAGCACTTTAATTGTTAGATGAGCGCTAAAAAAAGTAAGAAGGGACTAAGTGTGGGGTGACTTTTGAGTGGAACCAATGAAAGAAAGAAGGGTGCACTTATTTTGTAAAATAATACACCACTAGCGGAATTTGAAAAAAAAAAAAGAAGGAAAAATAGAAATGAATAAATTGTTGTCTTGTTTTTGCTAGTGGGTATGAACTAAAGTAGTGCTTAAAGAAAAAGGGACTGTTTTGGGGGTGATATTGTTTGTGAAATTGAAATGGTATTCAAGAATCTGCGCTTAAGTTATTTGGTGATGTGTTAAAGTGCTTAGGAGGTTGAGTCACTATTCCTAAAATATATCCTACCCTTCCCTTAGCCCACATTACAACCATGAAAAAGTCCTAATTAATTTTAGATCGAGTGAGCTTACATTAGTAGAGATTTACATTAAGGGCAAGCCTATGGTACCAATTTCATGCATGTGACTTCTTTGTGAGAGTGAGCGATTTTCTTTGATATATGTGAGTCATTAAAATATAATTGATCATGAGATTCGAATGTGTGGATTAAACTCGTTCTCTTGTTCTTGTTGTGAGGGCACATGGTTTCACGAGAGATAGGTAACGTTATTAGACTTCTCTATGATGTTGGGTGTTCAAGCCATGAGTGCATAGTGATATTAAGTCAGTTTTTGAGGTTAGGGTTGTTGTGAGCATGTTGTCTTTGTTTAAATATTTTTAAAGAATGACATAAGAAAAGAGAAGTGTATATGATGCATATTCTAGAGCCTAATTGTTGCAAATAACCATGGTCATAGGTGCATTGTGCTTTGAATGATAAGAGCTTAATTTTGTTTCGTCTACTATAGGATGGTTTGTTCGAGGACGAACAAAGGTTTAAGTGTGGGGTAGTGATATTTGGCATATTTCGATATGTGTTGATGTTACTTTACCCATGTTTTAACCACTTCTTGATGTTATTTGATCTTTAAAATGCCCAACATGGTTTAATTATTGGTTTTATGACTAATTAAGTTATGTGTGACGATTTAAGGTGTTTGGAGTGCAAAATATGAAGAAAATGTGGTCTAGCCAGAGGAAGAAGGGTTGGATGCGTCGCATCCAACCTAGAAAAAAACATCATCTTTTGTGCACCCTTAGCAGTGAAGTCGGCCCATAGCGTCCGCCATAGCATCCGAAACTGGGAAGTAGAAGAGAAGGGTGGATGCGTCGCATCCACCCTCGCATGCAAAAACTGGGAAGTAGAAGAGAAGGTGGATGCGTCGCGTCCACCCTCACATGCAAAGTTAAGAAATGGAGGACGAGGTGGATGCGAAGCATCCACCCTAGCATGCGAAGCTGAGAAGTGGAGGACGAGGTGGATGCGTCGCATCCACCCTAGCATCAATCCCTGAAGCTGATTTGGATTAGAAATAGGAGAACTTTGGCCCACGACTTTTGTACGCAATATATAAGCCAAAAACGCCTCTTTTAGGTCATCGAACATATTGGGAAGGGGAAAAAAAGCCACGATAAAGCTGTGGAGGCCGGAATTCATCAAGTTCCATCTTTCTCCCAATTTGACGACGTTGAGTTTATGAGTTCGTTGACCGCGTAAGGGCGATCCATCTTGATGACGAATTCCACGATAACAAGAAATCATCATATTGGGTTGTTTATTTAATTCTGTTTTTAATTATTTTGCTGAGTAGCTAACAGTGAAATACTATCTACGAATCTAGAGTTGAACTCGAAAGTGGGAACCCTAGATTGCATATAGAAGTAAATAGAGTAAGTTCTCAAACCCGGGCATCGGGGAACGGATTCGCAATTAGGATAGACATATACCTAATTGCCTTACTCGGTTGCAATACAGGAATTGTAAATGCGTTCTTGTTAAACTTAATTCCATAGACATATAGGTATTAAGTTAAATTGAATAGGCGAGTAAGGACTCGACAGATTCTTACGAGTGAAATTAACCCTGTGAATCAACAATTCAGATAAATCATTTAGTTATTTTAAACTAAGAATGCAACATGAATGTTAGATGACCCATGACCCTGGAATATTATATCCTATTGATTGTTATTCAAAACTATTTAAGTGTTGTGTTTAATTCTTAGCAATTCATTATTTGATAGTCTTTAGGTAGTAATTTAGAAAATTATATATTTTGTTAGAAACATCTTGAATCAATAAGCTATTCGAGTTTGAATTAGTCAAAAGTTAATCATAAGTCTTCGTGGGAACGATACTTTATTCACTACTTTATTACTTGACGACCACGTATACTTGCGTGAGTGTGTTTGGACGCGACAGCTACCAGTGTATATGCTTATGTATAACCCGTGTATATCTATGAGCGTTGAGATGATCCCTTCAATCGTATGTGTGTGTGTGTGTGTGTGTATATATATATATATATATATATATATATATATATATATATATATATATATATATATATATATATATATATATAGAGAGAGAGAGAGAGAGAGAGAGAGAGAGAGAGAGAGAGAGAGAGAGAGAGAGAGAGAGAGAGAGAGCCTTGATTTTCTTACCATACTTGGATTTTTTTTTCCTTTCTAGGAAAGACAACATATTAACAATATTTAATTTTTTTAAATATTCCATGTTTAGCTAATTTTTCTTGGGATATTTGGAGGAAAAAGTTTTAGGCTCCCATAAAATTGACACTTCTTCCTATTTGGAAAATGGAACCGAAACATCTAAATTTAAATGACAATATTGAGCTATAATACAGAAGAAAGGGGAATTTTTAGACATTTTTTGTCCTACCTGAAATGAATTACTTTGATTTATTTTTAATTTTTTGAAGGGGAAGTAAATAATCAAATTTTAATGTAGTTGGTCATTTACGTGGTCAACCGGTCACCTTATTTCGTGCTTGATGATGTTGGTGAAGTTAATCAAATATCAATAAAAATATTATGTAAGTATTTTCTGCGTTAAAAATGGATTTCATTTTATAAATTAAAAACAAAGAGAAAGGCATGCAAATCTCTCTTTTAAAATCCCATATTCGTCCACGTTCTAATTAGTCAACAGACAAAATCAAAGATACTTTCATTAAACAAAACAACAACAGAAATGCATTTGCAACAAATACCCAACTATTGTTCTTGCGAGTACAATGCCCCCTGAAATTGGAAATATTTACAATATTTAATAATCAACTACAACAAACATCATAACACATCACATAGCTAGCTATGAAATCCCGCTACGCAAGACAGCTGAGAGGATCAGAGTTGTTCAGATACTGCTAATCTTTTCTTCGTTTGAAGTAGTACGTTTATTTATGCCGCTATCCTTAGTGGGATAAGAAGCCTCCGTCATAATTCCACATTTGCCTAAGTGACTCTTCTTTACATTACGCTCCATTTTGACATAGCCATTTTCTCCCCACTTTGTACCCCATGAATTCCTTACAATCCAATAATCCACTCCATCTTCACTATCATAGCCAACCACCACCACACCATGGTCAACTTGTTCTCCACATTCTCCCGTAAACACGCCCTAATAACGGAGACAAATTCATAATTTAGAGTCAATAGATTTAGAACGAATATTATTTTACTATATAGGTACATTTATTTATTTATTACCGAGGAATAGTGCTGAAAAGCCCTGCCAGATGCTTCAATTGCTACGCAAACAGGTTGATGTGCGACAGCTTTCTGAAGTGCTCTTTCATTTCTAGGCACGTCTTCGTAACCATCTATGCTAACAACCTTATAATTTTTCTGTAACATAACAACGTAAAATTAATTAGAATCCCTTATTTTTCACTAAGCAATCATAGCATATTATGAAACCTTTACAGGAATTTTAAATGTAGTATGGACTAACCCGAACAGGATCACATCTGCCTTCAACGCCGCAATAAGGGTAGTGATTTTCAGTGTCAATGCCACCGTTGGAGATGATGAACTCAAAGGCATAGTCCATAAGGCCACCATTACAACCAGAGTTTTGGACTCTGTCGCAATCTACAAGTTCTTGTTCGGATAGTGTGATCATTTCCCCTGTTACAATCTGGTTTATGCCTTCGACTGCTGCCACTGTTGAGAAAGCCCAACAACTCCCTGTAACAGCCCAAACAATCTATGAACAAAAAGTTGACCTGGATAGGCCCATCTACCATGGATAAAGAGCAAGCTAGCCTACCCACCTTTGAAGAGAAAACCCTTGACTCATCCACCATGTTGGAAACACCACCAAACGTCCCCTCCTCCACCATTGCAAATATATATATATATACATATATATATATATATATATATATATATATATATATATATATATATATATATATATATATATATATATGTGTGTGTGTGTGTGTATTTTAGGACCTCGAGGAATTGTATTCACATATTAATTTGTCTCACCAATTGTATATTTTGCACTTTAATCATGCCCCACACCCATTTTTGCAATCCCAAAAGTTCAATTTTTAGAAGCTTATCTAGGAATTTGAAAGCTTAAAGCATGCAACTGGGAAACGCTATTGGTGTTTAATAATTTAGGGATTTAATCTAATTTAACTATTTCTAACATGTCATGTTCGATATATAATTTAAAGTTAAGATTTTAATTATATACAATAACAACAATTGTTTTACACTATCTAGGCTACTAATCAATATTTGTTAAATAAAATTCTTTATAATTATCTACTTAATTTTGTAAATAATTTTTATATTATCGTGTATGGAATTTGGAACACTTTAGGTTTAGAGTTAAGTTTTGTCCAATATACAAAATTTTTTACACTATCAGGTTAAGTTGATCTACAACAATAATTTTCGTTATAATCATACTATGATAACTTGCAATATAGTTTAAAAAAACACTAATGAAAAAGACGTACCGCAACTCCCTTGATTTTTGATAGGAGCAACGGCGCCTCTCTTCCTCCAATCCACAGAATGAGGCATCAGCTCGTTGGGCCGAGAAGCGTAACGATGGCTTGGGTTTTTGGACTTAACAAAGCGGCGCCTAGCGTCACTTCTGGTGCCCAAATACATGGTCCGGTACTCCTCGTTCGTGAGATCAGCAAATTGGTTCAATCCTACCTTGTACGTACGATTCCCAGAATTGTTATGTTCCTCAATGAACTTCAAATTATCCTTAAAAATCTCAAATCTTTTTTCCTTCTCTCCCAGAGCATTATATGCTTTCCCATGCTCTGCCAGCCATAGTTCGTAAATACCCTTCACCTCCTCATCATTTTGCCATGTCCATTTTTTCATGTTACCAACGTGTTGGTTATTTTTGTAATCTATAATGGACATGTCAATTGCATAGGATAAGGACGAAAAGAGGGCGAAGAGGAGAGTGGTTATTATGGTTTTAGCCATAGCTGACAACTGCAAAGGAAAAACTTACACTTGTAGGGAGACTAAACGAGAATATGCTGAAGGGGTAAGCAAAGATGCTTGAGCTTATATAGATGGAAATTTTGGATATAAAAATTGTTTTTAAGTTTTATTTTGGGGATAATTAAAAAAGAAAAAGCGGAAAGAATTTATGAGTCTGTTTAGATTGGGACCAAAATGCCAGGAATCCGGAGCAGAGGGTCATGGGTTGTGGGAAAGCCAACTGATTTTTTAAGACCAAACCGCCAAACCGCCAAATCACCGAACTTTCATACAAACTTCTTTTTCTTCAAAATCAGTTGGCGTATTATCGCTATTCACCTCGTAAATGAGTTTAGATCTGAAAACATGATAATATAATTAGGGGCAAATGGGACGGGTCGGGTCCGATATAGGACTGATCGAAAATGGATAATGCGAAAACAAATAAATTATCCGACTCGATTCATATTTAATACAGATAAAAAATGGGTTAATTGGCGGATCATATGGATATTCATATTATCCTTGGCTTCTTGAATATGATCACTTTTGGGAGAGGAACCCCCAATTTGACGTTTTACAAATATAAAAGTTAAACCATTAGTTATCAAGTTTCTAAGTAGATAATATGGTTTGATATTCATATTTAACCCGTTTTTAAAAAGTTCATTATCCAACTAATTTTTTAATGAATAATATGGGTGGGTAACTGTTTTCTTTTATCCATTTTGTCACAACTAATTATAATGTTTAATTTTTTGTTTCGGCCGGATTTGAGTTATACTCCATTATTTACTAGTAAATGCAGATTTAGAATTTAAACTTTATGGGTTCTAAATTCTACAAGAATGACGTCAAATGTTAATAATTGAGCTCTACATTTAAAATTTAGATATTTCGAGAATTTTATAAAATAAATAGATCTACTAAGTTCGATCTAACACCCATATATACATATCTTAATTTATTTAAAAAATATTTCTTACATACATAAAGCAGTAACGAATGACAATCTGTATCTCCAGCCAACTGATTTTGTAAGACCAAACTCATCAACAACTGTATGCAGAGCGGAATCGAAACTTAGAGTTTATGGGCCGTGATTTGTCACCGAACTCATAACTAGATTTAGATATTGTATTCGTAAATATATATTTATGTATATTTACTAAGTTTTTAATACAAATAAAAGCTAAACACAGTAACTACTACTACTGTAGTTCCGCCGGCCTGGAATGTATGTACATATTTTTTGGGACATATTATTTACATAGAAATGTATAAAGAGAGTTCTTTCAGCGAAATGAGCTCCGTCTCCGCACCTAAACTACCTTTCTTGACCAAGTTCTATCAGTTAGGGGTATTGCCTTGGTGTCAGTTAACCATTAGTGGCTTGCATCGGAACTGTAACAGATGTCTTATGATGTAAGATCAGTCTGAGATCAAAACTAACGGTGCATCTGATCGGCCAGTCTCATATTTCGGCTGCAATTTTTTTTTATTGAAAGTTTCTGCAAAATATTGCTTCGACTTGAAGCTTAGCATAATGATTTTCTGGGAACTGTTGCTAAATTATATTTCTTGGGAAGTAGCTTGTGATTCATAGGCGTCAGTGCCGTCAGCCTTTGTGAATCCGCGATTCATTACTCAAAGATTAGCACCGAATCTTAAGGCGGCTTGATCTTGCAGCCAATAGGATGTTTGGCCTTTGTTTCAAATTCGTGAAATTCAATAAAAGTGCCTTCAATGTTGAACCCTCCAGAATTTTCTTTTACTGTTCATGCACCCTATTGAATCTGATAATGCTTGTTAAAAGTTACTTACTCCGATCAACTTTATTTAATTTTTTTTACTGTTTTTATATATATTAAAGAATTCACTTTTAAACATAAATTAACAATAAAAATAATTATATTAACCTTAATTTGTCAACTGAAAATATAACAAATCTTCCTAGGCTCTTTACTTCAAAATCAACTTTAAAAAAAAAGAAGTTAATTTCTTCTTGATATCTGAAAAAAATCAAATATTATGAAAAGGAAGAAAAAGACCAAAAAATCAATTAAAATGGATCGGAGGGAGTATAATTTTATTAGATTTGATGCTCGTTAAGATTATTTTTCTAATGCAGTTTGTACTGTATTAATTTTGGATTAAATTGACTTTGCATAAAGGAGTGAATGTATGTATAAGATTTGAATTTAAGTTATATACATTTAATTATCTAATAAGTGACTTCATTGTGTATATATATTTTATTCATCTAGTGTATAGAACTGAACTCGTAAGATTTATATAGCCAAAACACAAGTAATTTGGGATTACACTCTAGTTGATTGTTCAATTGTTTGTGTAAAGTAATATATAAGCCATTAGATTATTGGTAAAATATTCCTCTATAGTCTCGCACAGATAATCACATTCTTTATGAACTCATAGTATCTGGGTGGTAACTGAAATGTGAGCAACTGGGTGTCTGTTTCCGTTTGGACATAAGAATTTTCTCACTTTTTTTCGAAATATTTTTATTTTTTTTCGAAATCAGTGTTTGGCCATAAAATTTTCAATTTTCACATGAAAATGAATTTTAAAATTTTTCGAAAACTCGAAAAACTCCAAAAAACTGTTTTTCAAAATTTTCACTCAGATCACTCATAAAACTTCAAAAAAATCCAAAATTATATTCATGTCCAAACACTATTCTAATTTTCAAATCCCATTTTCACTTAAAAATTTTTTACTTTTTTTGAAAACTTTACAATTTTTATGTCCAAACTCCCACCAAGTAAATCTGCTTGAGTGCTTGCTGACTGTGACTGTTTATGGTAGTCAAATTTAGTCAAAGTACGCTAACTTAATCTCCATTTATCTGTTTAACATTTTTGTTCAAAGATAACCATACATAATCTTGAAGATTGAAGATTTAAAAATTATTCTTTCTGTTCATTTTTACTTGTCCATTATTGATTTTGTATACCCTTTAAAAAATAATAATTAAAGTGCATAATTTATCATGATACTCATATTAATTGGTGTATAGTCTTAATAAATTTAAGAAATAATTTGAAATAATTAATTAAAGCTAAAGGCAAAAAAAGAAAATGAATTATTTTTTGTGAACAAATAAAATTAAAAATTTATTTTTAGAATATGGAATTAGTAAAAGTGAACGAGTATCTCGTTAATTATAAATAAGGCAAGAAAAAGCAGGCTCTGACAAAAATACAGCACAAGTCCCAAGAAAGAAACTGGGCAGATTTTTTAGAGTGGTGATGTCAAGGGCGTTACAACTTCAAAGGAGGCACTGTCGACCAAAGAGGTGTTCTAATCTGATCACCGCATCACCATTCAGTTAACTGTTAGAGTTGCACACCCTATCTGACTATACGTAGTTAATTATGCATCGAAGGAAGAGTTCGACTAATTGACTCAACACACACCTTAATCTAAAATTATCATGTCGGGGTAACTTTTAAAATTATCGTAATATTGCTAATAGCAAATAACATGAAGCTAATTTTCTTATACTTCATCCGTCAACTTTTACTTGTTCACTATAAACTTTGTACATCCTTTAAAAAATAATAAATAAAGTATATAATTTATTATGATACTCATATTAATTTATGCATATTGTTAATGAATTTGAGAAAATGATTTGAAATTAGTAATTAATACTATTGGTATAAAGAAAAAAATATTATCTTCTCTTAATATGTTAAAAATGACAAGTAAAAGTAAAAATTTATTTTTAGAATAATAAACAATTAAAGTGAACGAATGGAGCAATTTTGTTTCTGACATGATATGATTAGATTTGCTCAAATTTAGCCGTTTCAAAATTGAGCAATTTTGTCTGACGTTAAGTTTTTAGTCTAATACATTATTCCTGCCATTACAAAGGTCTCCTATTCACACTAGACCGCTAGATGAGCTTCAACTTGAGGATAATTTTAAAGGGATTTTTATCTATTTATATTACTAGTTTCTCGATGTGTATGATGAATCATGTAGTACATAGTTCTATAAATTAATATTATTTAAATAAAACTTTAAGTAAAGAATAAAGTACAAATTTTTATGGATCGTGATCAATGAGGATCAATATATAAGGAATTAATTATTTGTGAATGTCAAGACAATCGGATATTATTTAAGCCTAAGAACATGAACAATCACAGTGTAATTAGATACAGTGTATTTCATCTAATACGTCTTGATAATATATGCAAGTCATAACTTCTACTGCAAATAGTATTATTACTATACACTTGCGTCTAGATATATGTGCGTGACATAGGGCTTGAGGTACGTACTACCCGCCTATACTCCTCATCTTTGAGAACCGTGTGAAGAGAAAGTAGGCAAACGAGAATGAGGTCCTCATACGGAATCACTCACTTACTTGAGCAGTGCCAGAGACCGGGGAATATGTCGAATATGTAAAATTTAACTTTATGCTGGGTAAAACATACATTACCAATTTTACCAATTTTAGAGATATGTTGCTTTTTGAATTGTTGGATTGATTAGTACACTAATGAAATATAGTGATTGTCCAAACATTCCGAGTTAGAAAGAAATAAAACAATTAGAATAATTAATTTCAATCCATTAAATTTGACATATACGTACATAACATTATTGGCATAATACCTTGTAAATTGAAACTCTAACACTCCAAAAGTCAAGGATTGATTTATCATGGTTCATTCTTTCAAGAATTTTACCATCATTATCAACAAATTCTTTCATAAGATAACAATAATAAATTACATCAACTTGTTTATATAGTACATCAAATTAACATTTTGTTATGAAAGCTTGTGTACGTGTAATTTACCTTTAATTTATAACTTTTATTCCCCCGTTTTAATTTAAATGACACAATTTCCTTATTAGTCTGTTCCAAAAATAATGATACATTTATATATTTAGAAACAATTTAACTTTAAACTTTTTATTTTACTCACTTTACCCTTTATGAGAATCTTTTATTGCCACACAAAATATCATGGCTCCACTAAGTTTTTGCCCCTCAAACTTTTAGCACCACGTATTTCAAAAGTCTTTTTTTTTTCTTAAACTTTGTACCAAGTTAAAGTACATCATCTAAATTGAAACGAATGGAGTATATATTCTCTTGCTCCGTAGTACTTCAATAAATGGTTCGCTACTACTAACATGTAAACTATACATTTGGAAAGTATAATATTAAAGTTAGTGGATGAGTACAAAGAAGTTATGTGCGAAAATAATTCATAAGTTCTGATAAAGAATTACCATAGACCTTCAATTTTTCAATTGCAGAAAAGCAACAAACAAAAGTAAGTATTAATTAGGAAGACAAAGACTAAAGCACATCGATATGCCTTGTGACCTAGTCACTACAAGAAAATGCTTATTTTGTGGGGTTATTTTGATAATTTGTGACGGTTTTTGACTCCCACAAAATGAATTGTGGCGCTTCTTAAAAATGCCACAGTTATGATTGACACGAGCAATATTGTGGCATCTTTTTGAATTTGTGATGGTTTTTGAAGACAAATAGTGACGATTTATAACCTCCACAATATGATCCCAAAATTCTAAAAATATTATTTTGGGGGGTTTGATAACCCCCGTTATATGATCTCATTATTTTTTTTAAAAATGGATTATAGCATTGAAAAAACAATTTTATTAGATAACCTATAACACAAATAAAATTCCATTACAAATAACTATAATACTAAGCATAAGAAGTTCAAATCTTTATCACACTAAGCTAATACAAACTCATGTAAGGTAACTCAAAAATTTTATTAAAAAGAATGTAACTTAAACATTATCAAATCTAAAATGGTTTTACAATTTATAAACATATAAAAAGCACTATGTATTTGCTTGGTGATTTTCATTGCTGCCACCCGATGATCCTCTTATTCCACAAGTGAAGTAAACATCATCCAACTGAAATAGTGAACTACAAATATTTGATGAGAAACTTATAAACCACTAGCATTTCTCTAACAAAATAGGACTAGTAAACTATAAACTAATAATTAGTTAAATGCAGCATGTTAGTAATGAGAAAATTCTTAATTCACATGAGTCATCAAGGGTGGATCTACTACGTCAACCTCAAACACTAAAGAATACTGGTTATAAAATTACAAATAATCTTTTTCTCTTCAAGTTTTACACAGACAATAGCAACAAGCAAAGACCTTTGAGGAAAGTAAATACAAGAACAAGATTTTTCAGTTCACTTAAACCATCAAGGGAGCTAAGACAACCTCAGATGCTAAAGCACAATGCTTATAGAACTGGAAAAGTAGAAAAATGAATCTCACATAGCCAACGTATCGTCCATGATATTACCAACATTACAGACACATGCCAAGATGCAAATCATGATTCTGGTTCTAGAAGAGATAAAGGGAAAGGAGTGCAACTTACAAATATTTCTCTTGCCCCTCACTCACATACGATCCAATCTTATTTCTTATGCATAGCAAGACAAATTTGTCCTCGTCCTGACTTTATCCCTGTCTCGGCCATCTAGGTATGAATTTGTTTTTAAGTATAAATAACTTAACTAAACAAGAAGGAATAGTTACATATAAGTAAGTTTAATTGTTAAAGTAAACTAAATAGGTACCATCTCTAACCATTTCAGCCCTTATTCCAGAATTAAGGAACCCAAAAAAGATCTTTCAAAATACAGCTGGGAACTAACCACTCAATAGATCATCTCCAATAAATTTTGCGCCTTCCTTCCTGAGATGGAAAAGAAGAGGCTATTTTGAGCTGAGACATTCATATCACCATTACTCGAAGGAAATAGTAATTAAGCAGCATAATACCTTATTAAAAATATAAATGCAACACCAAAGAAATGTCTTTCTTTTTATAGGATTTCAAGACGAGAAATGATGCCATGTTTTTGCTCTTCTGCCTAACAAATCGTTACAAGATGTCAACTAATCAGTTATCAATCAAATGTTTGTTTTCTATTTGAAAAACGCTATAGGCACATCTAATGAAAAACAATGCACAAGCTTGTCATTTACGAAAGGGTGTGCAAGAAAATAACAGAAACTTACTTCAACATAACCATCAAGTAGTTGATCTTATTCTTTTTTGCTTCTTATAGTAAGTGCGACTTTCATCGAATAACAGAAACCTACTCCAACATAACCATCATGAAGAAGAATGCAAAACAGACAGATGTCATGTTCATCGAATTACTATTAACATATTTAGTTTTCTAAAATTACAACATAACAATTTGATGGTACTTCTATCGTACTTCAACTACAATTCTTAGAGATAATTGCCAATTTAGCAGAGCTTCTGAAGCAGCTGATTGCTACAAAACAATTTCAAATGCTCCTCTGTTAAGTTATTCACCCGCACACACTATACACCTACATACTGCAGATGCCACCATACACATGCCAACTGCAGATGCTACTGGACTTTTCTTACTAAGGCACATCTAAAACGCTATAGGCACATCTAATGAAAAACAATGCACAAGCTTGTCATTTACGAAAGGGTGTGCAAGAAAATAACAGAAACTTACTTCAACATAACCATCAAGTAGTTGATCTTATTATTTTTTGCTTCTTATAGTAAGTGCCACTTTCATCGAATAACAGAAACCTACTCCAACATAACCATCATGAAGAAGAATGCAAAACAGACAGATGTCATGTTCATCGAATTACTATTAACATATTTAGTTTTCGAAAACTACAACATAACAATTTGATGGTACTTCTATCGTACTTCAACTACAATTCTTAGAGATAATTGCCAATTTAGCAGAGCTTCTGAAGCAGCTGATTGCTACAAAACAATTTCAACAATTTCAAATGCTCCTCTGTTAAGTTATTCACCCGCACACACTATACACCTACATACTGCAGATGCCACCATATACATGCCAACTGCAGATGCTACTGGACTTTTCTTACCAAGGCACATCTAAAACGCTATAGGCACATCTAATGAAAAACAATGCACAAGCTTGTCATTTACGAAAGGATGTGCAAAAAAATAACAGAAACTTACTTCAACATAACCATCAAGTAGTTGATCTTATTCTTTTTTGCTTCTTATAGTAAGTGCCACTTTCATCGAATAACAGAAACCTACTCCAATATAACCATCATGAAGAAGAATGCAAAACAGACAGATGTCATGTTCATCGAATTACTATTAACATATTTAGTTTTCTAAAACTACAACATAACAATTTGATGGTACTTCTATCGTACTTCAACTACAATTCTTAGAGATAATTGCCAATTTAGCAGAGCTTCTGAAGCAGCTGATTGCTACAAAACAATTTCAAATGCTCCTCTGTTAAGTTATTCACCCGCACACACTATACACCTACATACTGCAGATGCCACCATATACATGCCAACTGCAGATGCTACTGGACTTTTCTTACTAAGGCACATCTAAAACGCTATAGGCACATCTAATGAAAAACAATGCACAAGCTTGTCATTTACGAAAGGGTGTGCAAGAAAATAACAAAAACTTACTTCAACATAACCATCAAGTAGTTGATCTTATTCTTTTTTGCTTCTTATAGTAAGTGTCACTTTCATCGAATAACAGAAACCTACTCCAACATAACCATCATGAAGAAGAATGCAAAACAGACAGATGTCATGTTCATCGAATTACTATTAACATATTTAGTTTTCTAAAACTACAACATAACAATTTGATGGTACTTCTATCGTACTTCAACTACAATTCTTAGAGATAATTGCCAATTTAGCAGAGCTTCTGAAGCAGCTGATTGCTACAAAACAATTTCAAATGCTCCTCTGTTAAGTTATTCACCCGCACACATTATACACCTACATACTGCAGATGCCACCATACACATGCCAACTGCAGATGCTACTGGACTTTTCTTACTAAGGCACATCTAAAACGCTATAGGCACATCTAATGAAAAACAATGCACAAGCTTGTCATTTACAAAAGGGTGTGCAAGAAAATAACAGAAACTTACTTCAACATAACCATCAAGTAGTTGATCTTATTCTTTTTTGCTTCTTATAGTAAGTGCCACTTTCATCGAATAACAGAAACCTACTCCAATATAACCATCATGAAGAAGAATGCAAAACAGACAGATGTCATGTTCATCGAATTACTATTAACATATTTAGTTTTCTAAAACTACAACATAACAATTTGATGGTACTTCTATCGTACTTCAACTACAATTCTTAGAGATAATTGCCAATTTAGCAGAGCAGCTGATTGCTACAAAACAATTTCAAATGCTCCTCTGTTAAGTTATTCACCCGCACACACTATACACCTACATACTGCAGATGCCACCATACACATGCCAATTGCAGATGCTACTGGACTTTTCTTACCAAGGCACATCTAAATCGCTATAGGCACATCTAATGAAAAACAATGCACAAGCTTGTCATTTACGAAAGGGTGTGCAAGAAAATAACAAAAACTTACTTCAACATAACCATTAAGTGGTTGATCTTATTCTTTTTTGCTTCTTATAGTAAGTGCCACTTTCATCGAATAACAGAAACCTACTCCAACATAACCATCATGAAGAAGAATGCAAAACAGACAGATGTCATGTTTATCGAATTACTATTAACATATTTAGTTTTCTAAAACTACAACATAACAATTTGATGGTACTTCTATCGTACTTCAACTACAATTCTTAGAGATAATTGCCAATTTAGCAGAGCTTCTGAAGCAGCTGATTGCTACAAAATAATTTCAAATGCTCCTCTGTTAAGTTATTCACCCGCACACATTATACACCTACATACTGCAGATGCCACCATACACATGCCAACTGCAGATGCTACTGGACTTTTCTTACCAAGGCACATCTAAATCGCTATAGGCACATCTAATGAAAAACAATGCACAAGCTTGTCATTTACGAAAGGGTGTGCAAGAAAATAACAAAAACTTACTTCAACATAACCATTAAGTGGTTGATCTTATTCTTTTTTGCTTCTTATAGTAAGTGCCACTTTCATCGAATAACAGAAACCTACTCCAACATAACCATCATGAAGAAGAATGCAAAACAGACAGATGTCATGTTTATCGAATTACTATTTAACATATTTAGTTTTCTAAAACTACAACATAACAATTTGATGGTACTTCTATCGTACTTCAACTATAATTCTTAGAGATAATTGCCAATTTAGCAGAGCTTCTGAAGCAGTTGATTGCTACAAAACAATTTCAAATGCTCCTCTGTTAAGTTATTCACCCGCACACACTATACACCTACATACTGCAGATGCCACCATACACATGCCAACTTCAGATGCTACTGGACTTTTCTTACCAAGCATAGGTCTCTGTTTTGCTTTTAAAGAGACTAAATTGGAAGCAGCTATTTTAATGACTCAAACTAATAAAGCAAACTACAAAACTATAGTGGAAAAGGTTTTCAGTTGAGATAACTATTATAGCTGTGACTTTTCCATGGGAAATTTTCTTTTCCTCAAATTCTTCAACCTAAATACCAATAACAAGTTCAACCATAAACCACCAAAATACACTACTAAAGTTAGTGAATATTGAAATTAAAATTTATCGCGAAAACTGAAATATTATACTCCAATACAACATGGAAAACTCAGGTTCTTGAGAATTCAGTGATGACTTCGCATGAAATTGAGCCCTAATTTTGCTTTGAGGGAGTGCTGACCCGAGGTACGACCTCCTATTTTAAGAGCATTAACCAGAGCTATAAGAGAATCAAAACCCTAAACTAGAAACAAATGAAATTAAAGGGGAAGGAACTTACAACTTCCAGCCTTAATTAAGCAACCCCCATTCGAACTTCCCGACTCAAACACTAATCAACGAACATATCAGTGGATGGCTTCAAGCTTAATCAAGCAACCAACCCGAAATAAATTGAAAGCAGACTTTTTTGGGTTTTTTCTGGCCGCGCTATTGAGCATTTAGGGTGATTATATTAGGGTTGATGGTATTTGGGGAAAGTGAGTGCAAGTGAAAAACAAAAGACGAAAATGTTGGGGGGAAATGGAATAAAAACGAGGGAAATATTGCCGCGCTTGTTTTCATTTAAAATTAGAAAGAATTAAATATATTTTAGGTCACAATCCAAAAAATAATTTGTTCCGATAAGTAAATACTTTACCAATAATAACTTCCTTTTTTCCGCAATGGAAAATATAGAACAAACTCACAAAATTTAAGAGTAATTCATTTCATATTCAAATAGCTGAAAGTAATGTATATGCGGAGGTTATCAAAAACTTTCACAAAAGAAACCCTACAATAAGATAATTTTGTGGAGGTTAGAACAAAAGCGCCACAAATAGAATATATAATGGGGTATTCTACAACCCTCACAAATAAGCTGGCACAAAAAAGAATTATTTTGTGGGGATTGGCACAAACACCACAAAATAAATATATAGTGGGGGTTTTGTATAACCCCAATAAATAAACCGCCACAATTTAACATATTTTTTATAGTGGTACTGGAATTCAAAAATACATTCATCATTAGGGAACCCTATTTTTATTTTTCTTCCTAATTTTTACTCTTTTAATTTGTAAAACTGATGTATCTTCGTCTTCCATGCATAGTTTGGAATATTCCTAAAATTGGTGATGTCCATGAGTATAATAATTAGACGGTGATTGAATAGTCAACCGATATATTAATTACATGTAGTTGATGTGTTGGCCAGAAGATCAGCAGATTAGTATTAGTTTGGGCTATGTAGCACATTATTTTATAATGCACAAATCGTAATAGAACGTATATACTTTGTATACATCATGAATGCTTCTAAGTTCTAACTTCTACACAATTGTGCATAATGGATATAAAGGATACTACTAACTTGGATAAAAAGAAACCTACTTTTGACAAGCACTTTGTATACAGTGTAGCCTATGTACCCCATATAATATGTTAACTAGTAATAAAGAAAAGAATGATAATTACCGATGATCAATAAATTATTATTATTAATGATTGAATTATATCGGAGTGATTTTTAATTATGAAAGAACTTAACTTAAATTACATCATCTATTGATCCAACAATTGCACACACAAGTATTATATAGATGTTTAAAATTTTGACATTAATATCTAAGAACTTTCTTTGACCTTTTTCGATTCTAATTATCCAATCAATTTAGCAATGTAAGGTGAAGCAGTCACCTCAAAGGAAGGCCTTTAAATTCTAAAATATTGTACTTTTCATGGGCTTCTAAAAGTGGAAAAAAATAATTATTCTTGAACTTAATATTGTACAATAGAATAAATTGTAACTATCTATAAAAAGAGAACAAAACCTTAACCTCTTCAAAATAATATTATAAGAAGTAACATAATTGTCAAATGAAATACACATAAGAAGCACATTGTAACGACCCGATCGGTCGTTTTGAATATTTGCACTTCGTTCGGTTGTTTGAGGGCATGAGTAGCTCCGTATGATGTGCTTTAACTTGTGTGAATCATCGGTTTTGGATTGTAGGTATTTCGGACTTGTGTGAATGGTTCCATTAGTTTCGTTAGGTGATTTTGGACTTAGGAGCGCGACCGGAATGTAATTTGAAGGCTCGTGGTAGAATTAGGCTTGAATTGGCGAAAGTTAAAAATTCGGTGATTTCGATCAGCAGTGGAAAAATTGATATCGGGGTCGGAATGGAATTCCGAAAGTTGAAGTAGATTCGTAGTGTCATTTGTGACATGTGTGCAAAATTTGAGGTCATTCGGACGTGGTTTGGTTGGTTTCGGCATCGGTTGCCGAATTTAGAAATTTAGAAGTTCTTAGGCTTGAATCCGAGGGTAATTTGGTGTTTGGATATTGTTTTGAGTGATTCGAAGGTTCGATTAAGTTTGTATGTTGATATATGACTTGTTGGTATTTTTGGTTGAGGTCTCGAGGGCCTCGGGGTGATTTCGGGTGGTTAGCGGATTTGTCAAAGTTGGAAAATGCAGCTGAAGCTGCTGCTACTGCTATTTCCGCACGTGCGGAAGGAGGAGTCGCAGGTGCGTTTGGAGAAGTCACAGATGCGGAAATGGAAAGCCAAGGCCGGGAACGCAGGTGCGAAGAATTGGCCATATCTGCGAGCCCGCAGGTGCAAGGCCTTGAGCGCAGATGTGGAAAGGAAGAGTTGGGCCGGTTCCGCAGAAGCGGAAGTGTTATGCAGGTGTGCGCCCGCAGGTGCGGAACCTGGGGTCGCAGGTGTGAAATTGAGGGCGTAAGTGGTTCTCACAGGTGCGAGGATTCGACCGCAGGTGCAGTTCCGCAGGAGCGGACATATGGTCGCAGGTGCGACAGTGCTGGGCAGAAAAAGCCCCAGCTCATGTGTTTTGTCTTCATTTTCCATTTTTGGATTTGAGAAACTCGGGAGAGAGGCGATTTTTTGAAGGTTTTCAAGGAGCAACGTTGAGGTAAGTGATTCTAACCCATAATGGTATAAAGTTTGTGAATCTATGGCTTTGCTCATCATTAATTAGTAGGATTTTGGAGTGAAAGTAGGGGGTTAGGGCTTAGAATTCTTAAGAGTTTAATTTAAGGATTTGAGAGACCAAACGATGTCGGATTTTGATGAATTTGGTATGGTTAAACTCGTGAGTGAATGAGCTTTCTAGTTTTGTAAATTTTGTCGAAATTCGAGACGTGGGCCCAAGGGCCGGGTTTGAGCCAATTTCGGATTTTGGTCTAATTTGATAGTTTTTCTTGGGGAATTCATTTCATTAGCATATATTTATGGTATTGTACTGATTGTAAATAGATTTGGAGTATTTGGAGGCCGAGTCCAGAGCGGAGTAGAGATTTGACCGGTTTGAGGTAAGTAACGATTGTAAATCTAGTCCTGAGGGTATGAAATCTCAGATTTCGTATCATTCTACTATTTTGAAGTGACGCACATGCTAGGTGACAGGCGTGTGGACGTGTACTGTTGGGGATTGTAACTTGGTCCGTCCCGTAGCAACTGTAAAGTTGCATATTTTGTGGAAATTATATGATACTTATGTGTTTTTAGAAAGAGTTCCTGTTAATTGGGCTGAATGCCATGTTTGGGCCTTGTACTAGTATTGTTTGGACCCTTAGGGGCCTTTTCTTACTATCCTCTCACTGTTTTCGATTGAAAATCTATACTCAATCATGGTTATACCTGTTTACTGCATAACTCAGTTTTATTACTCGATTTTGATGAATATAAATGTTGTTTTGGGCTGAGCACCCTATTTTTACTGAAATGCCCGAGTGGCTTGAGAGGTTTATGACTGAGTGAGGCCGAGGGCCTAATTTGTGAGGATATTTATGGGATCGGGATGCACCCCGCAGCATGTTTGATATAGGCCGAGGGCCTGAGTGATTATGCCATGATTTGGCTTGATATAGCGTTTGGGCTGAAGGAGCCCTTCCGGAGTCTGTACACACCCCCAATGAGCACAGGTACCTACTGAGTGCGAGTGCTGAGTGCCGAGTGCTGAGAGGTTTGCCCGAGGGGCTGTATATGAGTGATGCTTTGCCCGAGGGACTGTATATGAGTGATGCTTTGCCCGAGGGGCTGCTTATGATTTAAATTTTTTTGCACACCTTTGCATTTTTCCTCTGATTGAGAGCTGTTGAAAAATATCCTTAAATGATTTTTTTACTAGAACTGGGTTTAAACGAGATATTTTGATTCAAATCCTGATTTTAAAAGCATGAGGTATTTTACTGAGATTTCATGATATGAATGTTATATGCTTTATTGCTCGTCACTACTGCTCAGTTTTTATTTATTGTTGTTACTTACTGAGTTTACGTACTCACGTTACTCCCTGCACCTTGTGTTCAAATCCAGGTGTAGTTGGACACGGTAGCGGTTGTTGATTGTTCTGGTTGCAGATTTTCTCGGAGATAGCAAGGTAGTTGTTTGGCGATCGCAGCCCCTGCCCTTCTCCCTCTTATCTTCCTCTAGTTGTATTTAGCTATTTTTCAGGCTGAGTTAGCCTTGACATTATTAGACAGATTGTAGTAGATGCTCATGACTAGTGACACTCCGATGTCGGGCTTTTCCTTCCACACTTTTATTTTGTTTTGAACTCCTTTACAAAGGGTTTTATGTTAAATAACATTAAAATTATCTTTGAAATGAAAATATCGGTTTATTTTGGAAATTAGTCGGCTTGCCTAGTTCCACGATAGGCGCCATCATGACAGGGGATAGTTTGGGTCGTGATAGATTGGTATCAGAGCCTAGGTTACATAGGTCTCACAAGTCATGATCGGGTTTAGTAGAGTCTTGCGGATCGGTACGGAGACGTCTGTACTTATCTTCGAGAGGCTGCAGAACCCTTAGGAAAATTTCACTTTCTTGTATTCTATCGTGCGAAATTAATTCAGCTTGAAACATAACTCTTTGAATTCCTTCCACGCATTCATATGCGCACATGAGCGCTCGGTATCAGTTGTGCATCGCCGACTTGTGATTCTATGAAAGAGGTTCGAGATGTGTATTATGTGTTTTGTTGATGGGCTAGTCCGGAGGACTTGAGGCCAGGTTTAAACCGAAGTTTTGGCTCGGTAGCTTCAGTTGTAACCTGTACATTTGGACTCATATGTCCGGTAATGCCCCTACGAGTGGAATTCGTGGCTCGATGAGCAGTGGAATGGTTTTTTGATGAGTATGATGTAACTGTGGGATGTGTTAAGACGATTTGAATGTGACGAGAAGTGTTTCCTTGAAATGTAAAGGAAGGCCATTAGGCGCTTGATTTTCGTTTTGATGTGATGTACGGTCTCGAGTGTGAATGTTTTGAAGGATCTTTCAGGTTGTTAAACTTTGGGGCAAATTAAATTCTCATGTCTTGTCAAAGAGTTCAGAATCAAGAAGAGTAAGTGATTGTGTAGTAATTGTGGTTGCGAATGGATATTTTTGATGTTGATGGATCGAGAAAGATGATCTTCGAAGAGACTTAGAGTCGGTAACATTTTATATGTTCAGGTGCGACAGAGATACATTTTGATTTGATGCAGCAGTTGGGTAGCAAAGTATGAGGGAAGACATGACGGGAAGTGTTTCGTGGTGGTTGAAGTACTAGTAGGTCAAGTAGGAGAAGTAGAGGTTGAGAAGTTTCTTAAAGGAGATGATTTAACCGAAGTAAGAGTGGCAGACTAGCATATGAATTCACTAGTAGGGTAGTCGTGCGCCTTGAGAAAGTGTAGAATGGTTTGGAATCGTGTTAGTATGTGAATCGGCATGCAGACTCTATTTGGAGTAATGGTTAGTTTACAAAGGAAAATTGAATATGGCAGAAAGCAGTGTGTTTGAAATGAATAGAGACGTGAAGATCTAATTATCATGTCAGGTGCAATATGACTTGAGTTCGGAAGGTATTGTTGACGTACAGTTGATGTCAATAGGGAAAGTACAAACTTATACAAATGGTGGGCGAGCATGAACTCAGGAGAATTTACGGATTTAGTGGTCGTTGCACTCAGTGCAGTGTCATTGGAAGATGTCGGTAAGGAATTCCACATGTGGGTTATCTCCCATGTGCAGCTAGCGGTGGCATGATGTTGATGAAGCTTTTGCGAGGAATATTACTTGCTACCCGGTAGGAGGTCGTGTGTGTGATTTTGGCTGGAGATTCAGAATGTTCATGAAAGGCTTAATAAAAGACTTTGAGAAGTTTGGCAAGTTAACGATGCGAGACCTTGGTAATTGAGAAGGAGAAATCCTTACGGGTTCTAATTTTATATAGTTGCAGCTTAAGGCTAAGTGGGGGAGTCTGTTATTGACGAGTTGATTACACGGTTATGGGTCGTATTAGTTTCAGTTCGGGGTATACCGGTGAATTAGTTATGACTTGCAGAGGTTGAGATCGAGGATGACTCGGGTTAAGGAATTTCTGGACACAAGTTGTATTACACTTTATGGTTATAGGAGGACCATAAAATAATTGAGTAGTTATTCACAGAGAATGTAGTGTACATGGAGCGGGAATTTTCTCGATTGCGTAGGAGTGTGGGTTACTCTTTATTCCCTTGGGTGTTGGTGTGCTAATGGGGCACAGGTCGTTTTGGTCCATTTGGTCGGTTAATTCGAGATTTGAGTAGAGTGGATGACTCTCGAGAATGGTTCCAATGTATTCAAGATTTATAAATATGGCTAGAAAACTGGGAGTTGCATTGAACAGTGTTGGGACTCGTGGCATCTTATATCATTGTGAATTATGCATTTTAGTATCAAGAAGGTGAAGGAAACAGTTTTAGGTTCACATAAAGTCTCTTCGGAGTTAGCATATTTGGTTGTGTAACCTTTGAAATACATAAAAAGGGAATTCGGCGGCTTATAAGCTTAGGGCGGCGTGACTCTATGCTAGAGTTCGTAGGGTAAGTTTTAGTTAAGGATAGTAGTGTTCTAACAAGGAAAAAGTAGCAATTTGAAGGCAATTTAGAAAAAACTTGGAGAAATAGGACAACTTGGTAGTAGGTTGGGTTAGCATAGTAATGGGTATGATCGGTTCTTTGGGTACTTATGATGTGGCTAGTATCTACAGGTGTTTCGTGGCAATGCTCTCAAATTTGGCAACTTGTGTGGCTTGGTGGAGTTAGAGGAATTCAGTTCAGATAGCTTGGTTATGTGAAAATGGATTTCAAAGTGTTCATGATGGGTTCTACCATGGTTTGAAGCGGATATTTTCTACCGATGTATGGAAAGTGTTGTGTGTTATGATTTCCTCCCAGAAAGAAACAAGAAAGAGGTTTTTAACTAATAAAGTATGTAATTTACTAGTGACTCAGAGTTGATAATGGAATTCTTATGCTTGTCACATGATGGCATAATAGATGTGTTATGTTGTGCAGGAATAGGATTTACATGTACAAGGTCACAGTTCAGTTTTGAAGGGAAGGACATAAATTCTTAGGCAGCATGAATGGTTTCCGATGACTAGGTAAATGATATTACTATCTGGTATAGCTTGATGAGAGTGTACATTTCAGAAGGGGCAGTGTGTTTTGATTTATGGGTACTTCGCTGGTATTGCGGCACTCTCCTGGTTGATCGACTGTTGATATTCAAATTTTTGCCAGGTGGCACGGAAGAATTTTTTTAAAGTATTTCTCGTGGGATGATTGTATATGAGAGAGGTTTTAGGAATTCAGGCGGTGGAGGTGGAATCAAATATGGTGATTCATGTGTTCTATGGAATTAGAGATTGAGAGTTCTCAGGAGTAGATTGTTTCATGGCTGTGGACTGTGAAGTTGTGGCAGGAGCTAGCCAGATGATAGAAGGTGTTATGATTCCGGCATTGTGGACTTTCGGAGGTTGTTTATCTATTGGTGGCTGACCATAGTTGATTTGGGGCCAATTGGTAGCCCAATTAGGATGTGTATTCTACACCGAGCCGGATTGATTGGCTACATACTGCTATTGTTGAAGGATGTGCCATTCGGTTGATGTGAAGCTTATTCGTGTTCTGAAATGATCTGTGAGTTACTCTTCTATGCTACGAGGAGTTGTGATTCGTCGGTTATATGCACGTATGGTGTGGTTCTATTGTGGCCTTATAGCGGAATTTGAGCGAGAATAGTATTGGATATTGCTTGGTTGATGACGTATTAGTTATGTTCTTTCGGGTTTTATGTGGCATGGTATCATTTACTTCTCGGTGGTTATGGTAATACACTTTGGGTACTTGATGTCGAATTGCGCATGGTTATTGATTTTAGCAGGGTGGCTAGAGGTGTTTCATATGGACCAGTATTTAGATAGGGTCGCGTATTGCAGCAGAGTTATGTGAAAATATGATCCCTTGTGTAAGATTCGTATGTTATGGTTTTGCGGTGTGTGATGGGTTCTTAGCATTGCGTCGGGGTGGTACTCGTCGAGCTTGCGGAACGGTTCTCCTGTTTGGGTTATTGTTACGATTGTGTACACTTGGAATGCTGCTATCTGGTGCACGGATTGCACGGGTTGTGGCTTTAGATTGTACTGATGTGTCATGTCACTAGAGTGGTCGTGTGGGATGAGACGAGGTCATTGGGCCTAAAATAGATGCTATCGGATTTGATTGTGGTATAATTGGGAGGATAATATCGGAAGTCGGCTTTGAAATTGGCTATAGTTCTTGTAGAAGGAACGGGAGCTCCATGACCTGTTGGCCTAATGAATGGTTATGAATTTGGTATGTTTCTTTCATCATCGGCAGTGTACGAAGGTTTTGAAACGAGGTTTTGTTTGATATGATGTTATTACCGGCACTGGGTTGATTTGAGTCGATATTGTGATTGGAAATCATTGCTTTGAGCATTCGAGATATGCGATTTTTGAATTTGAGTATTTGAGTTATGGTTACGGCTTTTGGTACAGATTGTTCAGACTTATACTGTATGTAGATGCAAACTTCTCATCTTATAGGAAATTTCGGATGTTGGAAATTTGATTCGAAGGCTTGTGGGCTAGGTTGAATTTAGAAATTTCAGTTATGCTGTGCTATCGTACCTTTATGGGATAAGGTGACTTGGGATCACCCCCGGGTATGTGCATGGGAAAGTTACACAGCGATTTGATGGCTTTTGGAACAACTCTCAACACGTTCGAGGACCAACATATGTTTTAGTGGGGGAGGATGTAACGACCCGACCGGTCGTTTTGAACATTTACACTTTGTTCAGTTATTTTGAGGGCATGAGTAGCTCCGTATGATGTGCTTTGACTTGTGTGAATCGTCGATTTTGGGTTGCAGGTATTTCGAAATCGAATTGGAAGAAAGAATTTTATTGTTGAAGCTTTAAATTAGGAGAGTTGACCAAAATTTGACTCTTTAGCATTTGACCTCGGATTGGAATTCTGATGGTTCCATTAGTTTCGTTAGGTGATTTTGGACTTAGGAGCGTGACCGGAATGTAATTTGGAGGCTCGTGGTAGAATTAGGCTAGAATTGGCGAAAGTTGAAAATTCGGCGATTTCGGTCGGCAGTGGAAAAATTGATATCGGGGTCGGAATAGAATTTCGGAAGTTGGAGTCGGTTTGTAGTGTCATTTGTGACGTGTGTGCAAAATTTGAGGTCATTCGGATGTGGTTTGGTTGGTTTCAGCATCGGTTGCCGAATTTAAAAATTTAGAAGTTCTTAGGCTTGAATCTGAAGGTAATTTAGTGTTTGGTTGTTGTTTTGAGTGATTCGAAGGTTTGACGAAGTTTGTATATTGATATATGACTTGTTGGTATTTTTGTTGAGGTCCTCAGGGCCTCGGGGTAATTCCGGGTGGTTAGCAGATTTGTCAGAGTTGGAAAATGCAGCTGAAGCTGCTGCTACTGCTATTTCCGCACCTGCGGAAAGAGGAGTCGCAGGTGCGAGGTCGCTGGTGCGTTTGGGGAAGCCGCAGATGCGGAAATGGAAAGCCAAGGCTGGAAACGCAGGTACGAAGAATTGGCCGCATCTGCGAGCCCGCAGGTGAGAGGCCTTGAGCGCAGATGCAGAAAGGAAGAGTTGGGCCGGTTCCGCAGAATCGGAAGTGTTACGCAGGTACGGAATTGAGGGCTTAAGTGGTTCTCCCAGGTGCGAGGATTCGACCATAGGTGTGGTTCCGCAGGAGCGGACATATGGCCGCAGGTGCGACTGTGCTGGGCAGAAAAAGCCCCAGCTCGTGTGTTTTGTCTTCATTTTCCATTTTTGGATTTGAGAAACTCGGGAGAGAGGTGATTTTTCGAAGCTTCTCAAGGAGCAATGTTGGAGTAAGTGATTTTAACCCATAATGGTATAAATTTCGTGAATCTATGGCCTTGCTAATCATTAATTAGTAGGATTTTGGAGTGAAAGTAGGGGGTTAGGGCTTAGAATTCTGAAGAGATTAATTTAAGGATTTGAGGGACCAAACGATGTCGTATTTTGATGAATTTGGTATGGTTAGACTCGTGAGTGAATGAGATTTCTAGTTTTATAAATTTTGTCGAATTTCGAGACGTGGGTCCGGGGGCCGGATTTGAGCCAATTTTGGGTTTTGGTCTAATTTGATAGTTTTTCTTGTGGAATTCATTCCATTAGCATATATTTATGGTATTGTACTGGTTGTAAATAGATTTGGAGCATTTGGAGGCCGAGTCCAGAGGCAAGAGCATTGCGGGGTAGAGATTTGACCGGTTTGAGGTAAGTAACGATTGTAAATCTAGTCCCGAGGGTATGAAATCTCGGATTTCGTATCATTCTACTATTTTGAAGTGACGCACATGCTAGGTGTCGGGCGTGTGGGCGTGCACTATTGGGGATTGTGACTTGGTCCATCCCGTAGCAACTGTAAAGTTGCATATTTTGTGGAAATTATATGATACTTATGTGTTTTTAGAAAGAGTTTCTGTTAATTGGGCTGAATGCCATGTTTGGGCCTTGTGCTAGTACTGTTTGGACCTTTAGGGGCCTTTTCCTACTATCCTCTCGCTGTTTTCGATTGAAAATCAATACTCAGTCATGGTTCTACCTGTTTACTGCATAACTCAGTTTTATTACTCGATTTTGATGTATATAAATATTGTTTTGGGCTGAGCACCCTATTTTTACTGAAATGCCCGAGTGGCTTGAGAGGTTTATGACTGAGTGAGGCCGATGGCCTGATTTGTGAGGATATTTATGGGATCGGACTACACGCCGCAACATATTTTATATAGGCCGAGGGCCTGAGTGATTATGCTATAATTTGGCTTGATATAGCGCTCGGGCTGAAGGAGCCCTTCCGGAGTCTGTACACACCCCCAATGAGCGCATGTACCTACTGAGTGCGAGTGCCGAGTGCTGAGTGACTGGGAGGCATGAGTGATTGTGAGGTATGCCCGAGTGGCAAGAGTGATTGTGAGGTTTGCCCGAGGGGCTATATATGATTGATGCTTTGCCTGAGGGGCTGTTTATGATTTAAAATTTTTTGCAGACCTTTGCATTTTTCCTCTGATTGAGAGCTGTTAAAAAATATCCTTAAATGATTTTTTTACTGGAACTGGGTTTACACGAGATATTTTGATTAAAATCCTGATTTTAAAAGCATGAGGTATTTTACTGAGATTTCATGATATGAACGTTATATGCTTTATTGTTCGTCACTACTGCTCATTCTTTATTTATTGTTGTTACTTACTGAGTTGGCATACTCACGTTACTCCCTGCACCTTGTGTGCAGATCCAGGTGTAGCTGGACACGACAACGGTTGTTGATTGTTCTGGTTGCAGATTTTCTCAGAGATAATAAGGTAGCTGTTTGGCGATCGCAGCCCCTGCCCTTCTCCCTCTTATCTTCCTCTAGTTGTATTTAACTATTTTTCAGGCTGAGTTAGCCTTGATATTGTTAGACAGATTGTAGTAGATGCTCATGACTGGTGACACTCCGATGTCGGGCTTTTCCTTTCGCACTTTTATTTTGATTTGAACTTCTTTATGAAGGTTTTTATGTTAAATAACATTGAAATTATCTTTGAAATAAAAATATCGGTTTGTTTTGGAAATGAGTCGGCTTGCCTAATTCCACGATAGACGCCATCACGACAGGGGTTAGTTTGGGTCGTGATACACATAAATTTAAATGCCGTATTAAACTTACAGTATACTATAGTGGAAGTTGGCTTGACAAAGGAACGCTGATGAGAGTAGCCGATGGTGAAACACTAACATCAAGTGCAGAAGAGAGAAAAACTGAAAACAGAAGATGAATGTTTGAAGTGGGTAAAAGATTACTTAAGAGATAGGTTTGGTTAACAAATGATTGTGACTGTTACGAAGCTGTGTGAACCGTTGGGACTTTTAATATTCTTCGGCAGAGGAACATTGCTCTTTCCACGTATGTAGTCTTTGTCTACTTGTAGTTTTTTTTAAGTTTAAATTAAATAAGTTAATTAGAGAAATAATAAGAAGGATATTTTAGTAATTTGACTTATAAGTTAAGCATACAAGAAATTATTTCCGCACGAATTTGAAAGGATATCCTTCATTTTCAGGTGGACTAAGTTGGATTCTTGGAATAAAAATATGTTTCTTAGCAGATTGACCCGTTGTAATTTCGGCATGTATGACACTGTTGTCATATCCTCTACAGATCATCCTTGTACCATTGCATAAGCCATTTGAAAGGTCCAAATTTTTAAGTAGCATGATGGGCGCATTTTCTTTCAAAACTAACATGTTAAAGGAAATATAGATATGTTTAATTTTATTGGTATTTGTAAATTAAAAAGTATACTAGATATATTAGATATATATAGTAGATATACATGTATATATATCTAATATATCTAGTATACTATGTATATATAGTATAGTATATATAGTATATCTTAAGATGTATATATAGTATATAAATCGAATATAGCTTATATATAGTAAGATGTATATATATTATAGTATAGTATAGTATACATATAAGCTTATATTTATACTATACTATAGTCTATACTATATATACATCTCATAAGATATATAAACTATATTCGATATACTATATATACATCTTAAGATATACTATATATACTATACTATATATACATCTTAAGATATACTATATATACTATACTACATATACATCTTATATATACATAGTATACTAGATATATATAGTAGATATACATGTATATATAGTATATCTTAAGATGTATATATAGTATATAAATCGAATATAGCTTATATATAGTAAGATGTATATATATTATAGTATAGTATAGTATACATATAAGCTTATATTTATACTATACTATAGTCTATACTATATATACATCTCATAAGATATATAAACTATATTCGATATACTATATATACATCTTAAGATATACTATATATACTATACTACATATACATCTTAAGATATACTATATATACATAGTATACTAGATATACTAGATATATATAGTAGATATACATGTATATATAGTATATCTTAAGATATATATATAGTATATAAATCGAATATAGCTTATATATAGTAAGATGTATATATATTATAGTATAGTATAGTATACATATAAGCTTATATTTATACTATACTATAGTCTATACTATATATACATCTCATAAGATATATAAACTATATTCGATATACTATATATACATCTTAAGATATACTATATATACTATACTATATATACATCTTAAGATATACTATATATACTATACTATATATACATCTTAAGATATATATACATCTTAAGATATACTATATATACTATACTACATATACATCTTAAGATATACTAAGTATACTAGATATACTAGATATATATAGTAGATATACATGTATATATAGTATATCTTAAGATGTATATATAGTATATAAATCGAATATAGCTTATATATAGTAAGATGTATATATATTATAGTATAGTTTAGTATACATATAAGCTTATATATATACTATACTATAGTCTATACTATATATACATCTCATAAGATATATAAACTATATTCGATATACTATATATACATCTTAAGATATACTATATATACTATACTATATATACATCTTAAGATATACTATATATACTATACTACATATACATCTTAAGATATACTATATATACATAGTATACTAGATATACTAGATATATATAGTAGATATACTATACTATATATACATCTTAAGATATATATATAGTATATAAATCGAATATAGCTTATATATCTTAAGATGTATACATAGTATAGTATAGTATATATATATAAGCTTATATATATATATATATATATATATATATATATATATATATATATATATATATATATATATATATGTATATCGAATATATCGAATATAGCTTATATATCTTAAGTTGTATATATAGTATATACTATACTATACTATAATATATATACATCTTACTATATATATTATATATATCTTAAGATGTATATTATCGAATATGACTTATATACTATATATATATATAGTATAGTGTGTGTATATATAAGATGTATATATAGTATAGTGTGTGTGTGTATATATATATCTTAAGATGTATATATAGTATATCTTATATATATAAGATGTATATATAGTATAGTGTGTGTATATATAAGATGTATATATAGTATAGTGTGTGTGTGTATATATATATATATCTTAAGATGTATATATAGTATATCTTAAGATGTATACTATAGAATATGACTTATATACTATGTATATATAGTATAGTGTGTATATATATATATATATATATGTATATATACTATAGTATATCGAATATACTATGTATATATAGTATAGTGTGTATATAATTATATAACTATATATATATATCTTAAAATGTATATATACACTATAATATACTATAATATATATACATAGTTTATAAGTCATATTCAATAGTATACATCTTAAGATATGCTATATATACACATCTTACTATATATATATATATATATATATATATAGCTTATATATCTTAAGATGTATATATATATCTTAAGATCTACTATACTATACTATATATATATATATAGTATATCTTAAGATGTATATATAGTATATTTTAAGATGTATACTATGTATATATAATATAGTATATATATATTTTAAGATGTATATATAGTATATAAATCGAATATAGCTTATATATCTTTATTACTATTTTTTTCTCTAACTTCTATTAAAAAAAAATTAAAAATAGAAAGTTTTGTTGGGCCCGTTTAGGCCCCGGACCGGCCCACTAAACCCGGGCCCGTTAGTTCGTGGTCCCGGTCCCAGGCCGGTTCCAGCAATAAGCCCGCGAAGCCCAGGACCATTTAGGATCGGACCGCATAGGACCGGCCCACTTAGGACCGGGCCCGCGAAGCCCACTTAGGACCGGGCCCGGCCCAGTTACCACCCCTAGCTGTGATATTTGGGCACTCGAGGTGCGATTTGTGAAATATTGTGATATTGATACGCATGCGGTGATATAAGGTCAGGGTGTTGAAACACATGCGGTGAGATAAGGGTGGCTTGAAATGCGTGGCTAGTAGGAGAACTACTAGAAGTCATGCGGTGTAATACGGGTGGCTAAAACGCGGGATGTTATTTCGAAAAAAATGATTTCTTTAAAAAATGAAATGTGAAGGCTCCCGCGGTGATATAAGGAAATGAGATATTGTGAATTTATTTATGATTTGGGACTACGAGGCGGTACCTCGGGAGTGCCTTGTTGATATTTCTTTATTTTCTTGTCTTGGGTGATTTTGTTTCATTTAATATGTAAATTCTTGTCTTCTTCCGTGATGTACTAGTTGACTTTATTATTATGTGTTTTGTGCTCCTAGTTGTATTGTGTTGGCTTTGGATTTTTAGCACGGGACTCTGAAGAAGTATATTTCTTGTTTTTCTTACTGATTTTCGATGATTGAGTTGATTTAAATAAAAGAAATTATTATTATATTTTAAATTAAATAGTTTTACATCCAATTCAGTAGTTTATCTATTGCTTTAATTTAAGTGCAATATTATTTTCTTCACCCAAATAATTTCTAAAATAAATTCATTTCTTTGTTGGTTTCTTACTTAATTTAAAAATTATAAACTCACTTTAGTGGAAATAAATTGATCATGTGGATCTTATATGCATTGATATTATTGGCACGTGAGTTGTCCGTGCAGTTGTGATAGAAATATGGGTACGGGGCACCGTGAAAATATAGAAGTGGGTTGAGACCCGATTTTTTATGATTATAAAATGAGGTGTCACAAGGTGACTTTTGTTTGAAGGAATTACATTCCAAAAATATTATTTGAAAGAATTATAGTTGAAAGAAATTTATTTGAAGGGAGTATATTCAAAATATATATTTATTTGACAAGGTTATATTCTAAGGATTTTTATTGAAAAACTTATATTTGAAAGATTTATACTTGAAGTACTTACATTGGAAAGACGTATATTTGAGGGACTTGATTGATTGGTTGTATTTGTGTTCCTTATTCGTTTGAGCAATATTTATGGTGTTCTTGTTGCCTTGTTGTTTACATCATTTATTTATTCTTGTTTCCATCATTGCCATTTGTTTATATTATTATTATTATTATTATTATTATTATTATTATTATTATTATTATTATTATTATTATTATTATTATTATTATTATTATTATTATTATTATTATTATTATTATTACTATTATTATTATTATTATTATTATTATTATTATTATTATTATTATTATTATTATTATTATTATTATTATTATTATTATTATTATTATTATTATTATTATTATTATATACTGCTACACTGCACAGGTTAATTGATTAGTGAGTGTCTTGATTGTACCTCGTCACTACTCCATCGAGGTTAGTCTTGATACTTACTGGGTACCGACCGTGGTGTACTCATACTACACTTCTGCACATTTTTGTATAGAGCCAGGTATTGGAGATACCGGACTCGGACAGAGTTAGTGTGTTGATCGCAAGGAATCAAGGTAGAGCAACTTGGTTGTCGCAGTCTCTTGGATTCTTTCCATTTTATTGTACTGTTAATTATTATTCGAACAATATTGTATATTCGATCCTTGAGATCATTTCATAAATTCAGTTAGAGTTCGTGACTCAGTGTTACCAGTCTTGGGAGGTTTTAAAAAAAATATTTACGCTGTTGGTTTCGACACGTGTATTAAATTACATCTTTATAAAAAAAAGGCTTGAATTGTATTTGTAATCGGCTTACCTAGTCTTAGAAACTAAGTGCCATCACGACGCCTGTGGTGGGATTTTGGCTCGTGACAAGTTGGTATCAGAGCTCTAGGTTCATAGGTTCTACGAGTCACGAGCAAGTTTAGTAGAGTCTTGCGGATCGGTACGGAGACGTCTGTACTTATCTTCGAGAGGTTACAAAGCTAGTAGGAAAATTTTCACTTCTTTCATTCTTTATCGTGCGACATTTATTGAGCTTGAAGCATATATCTTATGTTCTTTAGCATCCACTCATGTATGAAATTGTGCACTCGGTATCAACTATGCGCCAATGGTTCGTGATACTACAAAGGGGTTATAAGGGAGCCAGGGTTGCTAAACCATTGTTATAACGTGTCATCCAGATCGAGGATGCGAAAGTATTGAGAGACCATTCAGTTGTGCACATGGGGGTGCAACAGGTTCTGACATCTGGTTGATAAGTACGATCTTAAGAAGGTTTAATTAATTTCCTAATCATCACAATCGTGGTAGGGTCATGAGGTGGATGTAGTTGTGAAGATAGTTGGTGGTATTGGAGACTATGTGGTTCGTATGGGATTTCCATTTAGTGAAGGGTACATACTAGCAGTCAAGCCACTTGAGGAAGTGAGTTTAACTGTCACGAGGATGACATGCGCCAAATAAATGACTTGAGGTGTCTTATGACTGGTGTCGTACGAGCGGTGAAGGTTAGTATTGTGGATCATCGGACTATGTCCTATGGCTGCGCGCCAAGTGAAGGGAGTACACTATCAACGATCAGATTGTGGGGTCAAATGTTATATCAGTTTTGGCCTGAGATGTATTTATGTGGTATTGAAAGGTTCTCCGAAACTTGTATATGATTAAGAGCTGAGATTTGTATGGGATGATGCTGGGACTTGCGGTATTCCCGCATCCTTAATAATTCTATATTTCAGTATCAACGGGGTCATGAAAATAATTTCAGAATACTTAGAGTGCTCCAGTAAGTTCTTTTAATGCACTATCGACACAAGGTTCCGATAATGGTTATTCCAGTTATCTGGAACAAACCCAGTATGAGCAGCCGAACCTGCAGAGGGGTTGTTATCAGTGTGGTGATACTAGGCACATCATGAGAGATTGTCCCAGACTTAGGAGGGGTGGATTTTATCAGAACACTCAGGCTATGGGCCCCAATGCAGTTACTGCCCCACGTGCACAACCAATTAGAGATAGAGGACAGGCGGGTAAAGGGTGCCCTAGAGGGGGAGGCCCAGCCCGCTGATATATTTGCTATGGTGTGGATGAAGCCACTACACCAGATGGTGTTGTTACAGGTATGATCCTGATCTGTTATAAAAGAATATTTTTCCTTAATTTGATTCGGTTCTGAATATTGAGGCGAGTCCTCCTACTATGCTCCGCTTATGGGTGAGCTTCGTAATTTTGTGAATCACTTATCTGTTATCCCTGTTGGGAGATTCGATGAGGTTAGTTCGTGTCTATCATTTTTATTTTGTACACCATTGAGGACTATAAGTCCAAAAGTGACTTTCTATTACTCTCTACAGTGGGTTTTGATGTGATTTCGGAATAATTGAGTTCAGTTTTATGAATTATATGCCCTACTGGTATGGGGGCTCATTATGTGTTGTGAAAATTATTTACGAAATTTATTGAAAAGAAGAAAGAAAAGAAATTGAAAAAAATTCAGTTGGCACGATGTGCAAAATACTTGTGATTCATAACTGAGGACGAGATCCTCGTATTTTAATATAAATTAATATATTTAAACCGGGCTACGAGCTGCGGCGGAAGTTATATAAGGACGAGATCCTTGTGAAGAAAATTCTTGTGTTTAAGTTCTCCCTTGCGAAATTAAATTTATACTATAGTACTAATAGGGAGTCATGCCTGTTAGGCTTATTTGAAAATTCTTATATGAAATTCTCTGTGCATACTTGCCAAATTCGTGTTGTAATTATTGAGTTTTTAACTTATGAGGTAGGTGCCCACCCAGGTAGCGTTAAATGTGACTCGTTAACCCGAGAAAATAATTATGAGGTCTTCATGCCTCGCGTGTTGCCGTCAGTATTGTGAAAATTAGATATGAGATTTTGGTTAAAATAAGATTAATTGAAGATAAGTTAATTATAAACAACTATTATGACCAGAGATGTGGTTATGGACATACGTATGATGTGTGCATAGGCACGAGTTGCTACATCCAGTTGAAACTAATACCATGTGTTGATGTAAGGAATTTGAAATTGATCGGAGTGGAAGGAATTGACTTTAAAGCTTATAAGTGTGAATAAAAGAAATAATCTCCACAGAGATGATGTTGTTGGATCCCTGTTAAATTTACGGTGACGTAGAATCACCCGTGAGTATGTGTGAAATAATGCACTCAGTAATTTAATGTCATCAGAATAATTCTTGGCACGTTCGAGGACGAACGTATGTTTAAGAGGGGGAAAATGTAACGATCCGACTTGTCATTTTAAGAATCTATACCCCATTCAGCTACATAAGGTCTCGAGCAACTTCGTAATATGTATTATGACCCGCGTGTATTGTCGAGTTTGATTTTCGAAAGATTCAGAATTTAATTTAAAGAACAATTCTCATTTTTGAAGCTTAAATGAAAAGAGTTGACTTTTGAGAAAACGATCCCGGAATGGAATTTTGATGATTTCAATAGCTCCGTATGGTGATTTTGGACTTAGGAGCAGATCCGAATTTTTTTTTGGAAGTCCATAGTGAAATTTTGCTTGAAATGGCGAAAGTTGAATTTTTGGAAAGTTTGACCGGGGAGTTGATTTTTTGATATCGGAGTCGGAATTCAATTCTGAAACTTTTATAGATCTGTTATGTCATTTATGACTTGTGTAAAAAATTTGAGGTCAATCGGAATTGGTTTGATACGTTTCGGTGCAAAATATAGAAGTTGGAAGATTTGAAAACTCATAATTCGATTCGATGCGCGATTCATAATTTCGGCATTGTTTGGCATGGTTTGAAGCCTCAACTAAGTTCGTATTGTATTTTTGGACATGTTGGTATACTTGGTTAAGGTTCTGAGGGCCTCGGGTGTATTTTAGAAGGTTAACGGAATGGATTTCGGACAAAAGGAGCTGCTGGAATTTTTCTGCTGCAGAAGCTGTTTTTGGACAGCAACTGGTGCAATCGCATAGCTGATTTTGGAAGCCTATATCTCGAAATCTATAAGGAATCTGAATATTATCAAAACGTGAAAGTTGTAGCTCTTTGATTCTAGTTTCCAGAATAATAAACCATTCATCATTCGAACATTTGTACAAAAAGTTACGATCGATTGACTAAAGCTGGTACTGCAGATTTTGGCTACAGCAGTGTGCATCGCCAGAAATTTCTGCTACATAAGGCTGACTTTGAGAGCTTATATCTCGCAATCTATAAGGAGTTGGATGATGAGCAAAACATAAAAATTGTAGCTCTTTGTATCTAGTTTGCATAACTTTAAACTGTTTGGCAGTTGGAGTTGAGTACAAGAAGTTATGGTTGATACACTACAGGCTTGTCGAGGAAGAGTTTGATGTTTTCAACATAAGCATGTAATGATCCAAAGGTCTATTTTTAGTTCTAAAGATCAAAATTCAATTTTGAGACTTTTGAGATTTTGATAATGAATTATAGGAGTGATCTGGAAAGTTTAGTCTAATTTCATCAAGTCGCGATTGAGCTTTTAGCGCGAAACATGAGTTAATTGTTTAACGAGTGAAATTAGTATCGCATTGAGCAAATGAGCTCCGAATTGAGTTTCGATTGAACGAATAGGTTCGTATTTTTATTTGTGACTCATAGAAATAAGAATTGTCGAATTCCGAGTTCGTATGATGAAGTTAGAGCCTTTTTAGTGAGATAAAACTGCTAGTATAAACGGTCCTGGTGTGCACCTTTAGCGACCAGATTTGAACTGTTAGTGACGGGGTAAGACTTTTAGCGACGAGAATAGTTTTTTTTGGGCAGAAACTTATGGACCAAAAATGGTCATTTCCTTCATTTCGTTTTGGATTTTTGAAGCACGGTTCTTGGGCGATTTTGAGGATTTTTTCAAGACTTCAACTTGGGTAAGTGTCCTATATCCAAAAGTGATTATATTTCATAAATCCATGATCATATTCATCATTTATTTCAGATTTAAATGGAAGAAACCAAGATTTTTACAAAACTTTTCAAGAACGAAAATTTTAGATTTGGAGGTCGAGTTGTTATCGAAATTTGATAAAATTGGTATGGGTGGACTCGTAATTGAATGAGTTATCGGATTTTGTGAGTTTCGTCGGATTTCGAGATGTGGACCCCACGGACAATTTTTGAGTTAAATTTTGGATTTTGTTGGAAAATTAATATTTTTATATGGAATTAATTTATATAATTAATATTCACTGAATTGAATTAATTTGGTTAGATTTGAGCTGTACGGACGTCAATTCACGCAAAAAGGCGATTTTGGAATGTCGGCCTAACTTCAAAAAGGTAAGTATCTTGTCTAACCTTGAGTGTGGGAATTACCCCTTATGTGTTAAGTCTTATGTGGAAATATTGTAATTGAAACCATGTACGCGAGGTGACGAGTATATACTTGGTTTATATGTGCATATTATATCGGTTGAAATTCATAGACTCCCTTAAGTATTAAATTGGAAAATTATTGTAACTTATTAAATCCCTTATTTGTCATGCCTCATTCCTTGTTTGCCGAGGTTGTTTTTATACAATAATTTGGTGTGATTGCCACTTGACTTTTATGTGAACTCTGTGTTTGTTTGCGTTGCCATTTTTATGGAAAACACTTTCATTATTGATTTTTACCTACAGATAATTTAAATGGAAAAATTTAGTTAATAAGATGAATAAATCTATTTATTTCTTGAAGTTGTAATTTAAGAGAGGTATTTTTCCTTGATGAATTACTTTTCAGTCCACGTTGTTGAAAATTTAAAATTGAATTATAAAAGCCGTGAATCATATTGAGGCAAAGTGCCAAATTGTAAAATATTATTCGGATGAGTTGTTCACTCCCGAGCATTTTGTTAAGATGTTGTACACATTATGATCGAGTCGTGGGCTCCTTATTGTGAAAAAATAATGTATTGTTGATTTATGTGGAAAGTTATAATATTTGAGCACTTGATGTGTAATTTGTGATATGTTGTAATACTTGAGCACTTGATGTGCAATTTGTGATATGCTGTAATATTTGAGCACTTGATGTGCAATTTGTGATATGTTGTGATATGTGAGCACTTGAGGTGCAAGTTGTATTATGCTGTGATATTTGGGCACTTGAGGTGCGATTTGTGAAATATTGTGATATTGATACGCATGCGGTGATATAAGGTCAGGGTGTTGAAACGCATGCGGTGAGATAAGGGTGGCTTGAAACGTGTGGCTAGTAGGGGAGCTACTAGAAGTCATGCGGTGTGATAAGGGTGGCTAAAACGCGGGATGTTATTTCGGGAAAAATAATTTCTTTAAAAAATGAAATGTGAAGGCTCCCGCAGTGATATAAGGAAATGAGATATTGTGAATTTATTTATGATTTGGGACTACGAGGCGGTACCTCGGGAGTGCCCTGTTGATATTTCTTTATTTATGTTCTTGTCTTGGGTGATTTTGTTTCATTTAATATGTAAATTCTTGTCTTCTTCCGTGATGTACTAGTTGACTTTATTATTATGTGTTTTGTGCTCCTAGTTGTATTGTGTTGGCTTTGGCTTTTTAGCACGAGACTCTGAAGAAGTATATTTCTAGTTTTTCTTACTGATTTTCGATGATTGAGTTGATTTAAATAAAAAAAATTATTATGTTTTAAATTAAATAGTTTTACATCCAAATCAGTAGTTTATCTAATGCTTTAATTTAAGTGCAATGTTATTTTCTTCACCCAAATGATTTCTAAAATACATTCATTTTTTTGTTGATTTCTTACTTAATTTAAAAATTATAAACTCACTTTAGTGGAAATAAATTGATCATGTGTATCTTATATGCATTGATATTATTGGCACGTGCGTTGTACGTGCAGTTGTGATAGAAATATGGGCACGAGGTGCCGTGGAAATATGAAAGTGGGTTGAGTCCCGATTTTTTATGATTATGAAATGAGGTGTCACAAGGTAACTTTTATTTGAAAGAATTATAGTTGAAAGAAATTTATTTGAAGGGAGTATATTCAAAATATATATTTATTTGACAATGTTATATTCTAAGGATTTTTATTGAAAAACTTATATTTGAAAGATTTATACTTGAAGTACTTACATTGGAAAGACGTATATTTGAGGGACTTGATTGATTGGTTGTATTTGTGTTCCTTATTCGTTTGAGCAATATTTTTGGTGATCTTGTTGCCTTGTTGTTTACATCATTTATTTATTCTTATTTCCATCATTGCCATTTATTTCTATTATTGTTGTTGTTATTATTATTATTATTATTATTATTATTATTATTATTATTATTATTATTATTATTATTATTATTATTATTATTATTATTATTATTATTATTATTATTATTATTATTATTATTATTATTTATTATTATTATTATTATTATTATTATTATTATTATTATTATTATTATTATTATTATTATTATTATTATTATTATTATTATTATTATTATTATTATTATTATTATACACTGCACAGGTTAATTGATTAGTAAGTATCTTGACTGTACCTTGTCACTACTCCACCGAGGTTAGTCTTGATACTTATTGCGTACCGACCGTGGTGTACTCATACTACACTTCTGCACATTTTTGTGCAGAGCTAGGTATTGAAAATATCAGACTCGAGCAGAGTTAATGTGTTGATCGCAAGGATTCAAGGTAGAGCAACTTGGTTATCGCAGTCTCTTGGATTCTTTCCATTTTATTGTACTGTTAATTATTATTCAAACAATATTGTATATTCGATCCTTGAGATCATTTCATAAATTCAGTAAGAGTTCGTGACTCAGTATTACCAGTCTTGGGAGGTTTTTAAAATAATATTTTTCGCTGTTGGTTTCGACACGTGTATTAAATTATATCTTTATAAAAAAAAAGCTTGAATTGTATTTGTAATCGGCTTACTTAGTCTTAGAGACTAAGTTCCATCACGGCGCCTGTGGTGGGATTTTGGCTCGTGACAAACACGAAGTAAGAAATTACTGAAATTTGGATCTGCTCTTGCTCTCATATTTGTTGTGAAATGTATCTTTTCCATTAAAGGCCATAAATATGATTTCACTAAACTTGCATTAACCGTCTCTGCTCTTGTAGATTTTGGAACAACTGACAATACTTGTCGGAAATCGCCTCCAAAGACCATTACTTTTCCACCAAAAGGTACATTGACATCCATTATATCGTGAAAACTCCCGTCAACTGTTTCAATTGTTTGACGCTTTGCCATGGGTACTTCATCCCATATTATTAATTTTGCTTGTCTTATTAACTTAGCAACACCGCTTTGTTTTGACATTTTTGTCATAGTTGTATCATTTGTTTGAAGAGGTATGTCAAATCTAGAGCGAGCTGTACGACCTCCTGGTAATATTGCGGCTGCTACACCACTGGTTACAGTTGCCAAAGCTATCATACCTCTTGATCTAACATTTGCTAGTAATGCACGATATAAGAATATTTTTCTAATTCCCCCAGGTCCATCTACAAAATATAATCCCGTTGTTCCAGAGTCTACACTATGTAATATGGTCTTGAAAGCTTGTGCTTGTTCATGATTCAACTTTGATTGTGCCTCATAATCTTCTACAGATACCTTCATAGACATTTCTTCAATTATTTTTCTACATTCTGAAGTAATTTTTTGGCATGACTGTTGGTTGATTTTTGGTAAATCACTTTTACCCATACTCTCCAGATAATATGTTTGAGTTGAGTAGCAGGTGAATTTTCATGCATTCTTAGAAAGTCTGCTGACATATCATCGTAATATGTTTCCCATAGATTTCTAATATCCGTTGGATTGCAATGAACTAAAATTGTTGCAAATAAACTTCGAAGAGCTGGTGGCATTTTGAAGAAGGCAGCCTCACGTAAATATTCAGAAATACTATTATCTGATTCTAATAATCCTCTTTGTTTGGCAGCTTCTTTGAAAGTTTCACATTTTTTTCTATTAACAGTTAGCAAATCTTAAAATGAAAATGGTCCTCTAACGTGGTTCAGTAATAATCTCTCATAATATCTTTCACCTTCTCAGGGATTGGTTATATTATTGATTTGTAAATGTTAATAAGCATAATTTAAGAAGTGAATAATAATTTGAATTTAAGTAGTAGCTGTCTTACTAATAGCAATCCGACCAATCACTGATCGTGTTTTTCTTTTTGTCCAAATTTTGGGTTGCGGATTCCAAACATAATATTTTGAAAATTCTCTGTAAGGATAATTTCGTGCCTCATCGTCTATTGAGCACATCCTGAAATACTCGGTGAGCATAGTATGCTTTACAATGTCTGAGGCTATCATATTTCTGAGATTTTGCTTCTTCCAATAGTACACTAAAGTATGGATACAACAGTAGAACATAAATATTGATGTAGTTGCAGAAAAACAATTGCTATAAATTTTGCTATATGTGTTAATTAATTTTAGTACCTGCTTGATTGTTGGGTAGATATAGTTGAAGGTTAATAATTGGAGGTTGCATTTCACTTAGATTAAACTCATAAATTCTCCATAGTGCTTCTGGCGAAGAGACCTATCGTGATGAAAATTTCTAATTTCATCAACTATTTTTTCTCCATTATCCGACTCAATATAAACTGCACACCTATCATGCATTTTATATATATATTTGTAAAGATATTTTATTGCTTTTACTCCTGAGCAAACTTCTACATTGATATGGAAATTATATCTCATCAACAAATATGGATTATAAGGCACAACCCACTGGTTATTCATATTTATTCCACGAACATTTACTCTTTTTCCATCATTTCTTCTCCTATAAATAGGATATCCATCTTTTCTTTGTATTAATTTATTATTGAATGGTCGTGGATAATGAAATTTACATTGATCATCCTTCATGAATGGACTTGTTCGCCGATCTTCACCGCAAGGTCCATGCATCATATGCCTTATAATTAATTCATTCATGTGCGGCTGTTTGTCCTTGTCAGGCAATTCTATAAAAATAAATCTATCATACTAATCTGTTGTTGCTATCTTGTGACCTTCTTTAAGTATGACCAAAAGGTGTATATGAGGTAATCCTCTCTTTTGAAATTCAATGACAAAATCATGTGCTGCAATAGGGCCAAATATTTCTTTGTTGAAAATTTGGTCTTTAAGGTCTTGCAATTTTGCTCTAAAAACTCTAGTCACTAAGTCTGGCTTATCTTGAGGGAGTTGACCTTCGCACAACTCTTCTTGAATATCTACCCATTCAGTGTTACATGTCATCGTAATAAATAGATCTGGTCTTCCGAAATGTTGAACCGGAGCCATAGCGTCCATGTAGCGCCGCCGCTGTCACACCTCCTTTTTTCCGAGGGGATAAGGGAGTTTTCCAATTAAAGTGATATTAATCAAAATGAGATTATTTATTTAATTCAGAGTCGCCACTTGGAATAATTATTTTGGTGTCCCAAGTCACCGGTTTATTTTAAATCCCAAATCGAGGAAATTCACTCTATTTTTACGGTCCGCGAACATAGAAGATCGGGTAAAGAATTCTATTAACCCAGAAAAAGGTGTTAGGCATTCCCGAATTTTGTGGTTTTAGTACGGTCGCTTTTATTGATTAAATTTGGCTTGAATTATTTTTGGATAAACTGTGTTTTATTTATTTTTATGTTTTACCTATGTTCGCTTTCATTGCTTGATTATTTATTGAAGGACAAAATTACATTATAAATAACGTTATAATTTTATTATGACTTTGCAGTTAAGGTCAAGTTACACAAGTGTGCACTCGAATTTGGAATTATATACTATGATTATGCCACAGAACCGTACCCATAGTTACAATAATCTATTATTGGCCACACCTAAAGCACATTACGTTATTCAAAGTTGTTTAATTATTTGCTAAGTTTGGGATTATTGTGGGGCTCAAAGGTTACGGGGTAGAATTATGGAAAATGTAAGATTGATTATTAAAGATTACTAGAGGTATCAATTATGTCGGGTATAGTGAGATAATGCGACAAGTAAATAAATCCTACTTATTCATTCTATTTTATCTATACTTAATTCTTGATGAAGAAAATTAATGGAATAAAATGAAAGCTCGTGCTAAACTCCAACGTGATCTCTACCAAATCAAACAGTAGCTCATTTGACTTTTCCAATTCATAATTAATACTCACACCCAACATAAAGCCATAAGAACCCCACTTGACAAGAATAACTATTAAACAAGATATGCACTTATTAAAAGTTTGATTCAAAACACAGTAGCATTTGTCGTTGATGAAACAGAGAGCAATAAACCATTCAAACTTTCATATTGATTTAACAGTTAAACACACTACATAATCACACCGATAATTCAAAACATGAAACTTTGATGGAAATATTTATAAGAGCATGAAAACGAACCTTGAATATGCAACGCTTTTCAAATATATTGATAAGAAAAAATCTCTGACTCGTACATAATCTTGTTCAAAGTGAAGAGATCCAGAAATAAAAATGAGATTTTCGTCGTCAACTCGTAATTGACCGTACGCCGGAACCTCAAACCAAGACCTCGTCGGGGACTTTTCCCGGATTGTTTTCACTCAGATTTTAGCGACCAAGAGTGGATTTTTCCTGCTGGTTTTGTGATGTTTGCGAGCCGATTTTTGTATGGAGAATCGCTACGTTTTTGTGGCAGTTTTGAAGATGAAAATTGGCGTTAATGGAGGTAGGTTTTGTAGCTGTTTTGCTGCATTTATGGGCAGCTTTTGCTGTAATTTCGGGATGCCTTTTGCTGGAATTCAGGGTGAGATTCGTGGCTATTTTTTGCTATGTTTTGGGGGTAGTTTCAGTTGATTTTTGTAGCTAAAAGGGTGCTGGATTTTGACTGATTTGTTTGGCGTCAAAGAGGTGGGTGTTAATGGAGGTTTGGTGCATTTTTTGCTTGGGGAAGAAGGAGGTCCATCCGGTTCTTTTTTTTTTTTTTTTTTTTTTGTGTTTGTACATATATTAAGAAAAGATGAGAGGAGGAGTGTTGAAAATGAACGATGGGACAAGGAATAGTGACACGTAAATAGTGTAGTAGGTGGATGATGTGACAAAGGAATAGTGAAAGGGAGTGAGATGTAACACATGAATAGTGTAGTAGGTGGGTGATGGGACAAAGATATAGTGTAGGGAAGGTAGGAAGTAATATTATTAGATTTGGTCTGTGATTCAAATAAATTCTTCCGCCCTCTACGTAATAGACTTTGTTAAAAATATTACATATTCTCGAATAAAGCCTACTAATAAAAATAACATTCAAGTTAAAATATCAAAATTAAATTTAAAACTATTTAAATACTAAAAAACAAAAGTGGTGAAAATTTTAAATATAGTCAAAAATTAGGTGCTCACAGCATGCCCCTTTTTACTTGAAAATATGAAGAGTTTTTAGGCAAAGACAAAGTGAGCCGTATGATTAATTTTTGACCATACCATTATTCAAAAAGGAAGAAACAAAGAAAAGAGAAGAGAGTGCAAGAGTGCAACCGAGTCCTGGTTTTGGACAACCTACATATCCCGGATTATAAAGGAATCAAGTCGCGTGTAGTTCAAGTGGGTTAAAGGATTGAGTGATGAGTTCGAGAGTCGAGTGACGTTTCGTCGAGGCTTTGGTCCGTGGTCCTGTTATTACATCAAAATCAAAATTAAATGAAACTAAAAAAACCTATCAGCTATGAGTTACAAGATTCCTGTCTATAAAACTTCTGAAACTTGATCTTGAGTCTTGACTGGTTTTTCACACAGACTCTGATCTGAACCTTGATGCTTGCTAGCTGCAGGTGTTACTTCATTCTTCTAAGGCTTCTTCTGATCAAAACGGGAAATAGCTCGTGTCTTCAGTCATGTCTGGAGCAGTCTACATCTTTTCATCTACTTCTTTTTGGATTCACTTCTTTTTTTTCTTTTATTCTGAATTGAGACTTCTTATTTTGGTCATCTCGAACCCTGTGCCTCGAGGTAAAACCTGCTCAGACAACAAATTTCGTGAGTTATTGTAACAAAATTTTCCCTCTGTTTGGGTAAAACCTGTTATTGTAACAAAATTCTAAACTACTTGTTTATTGAAAGCAATAAAAGGCCGGGAATGGTTTACCCTTGAAAAATAGGGACTAAGGTGTCACGACCCAATTTTCCCTCCGTTTGGGTATCGTGATGGCACCTAGTCTTAGGGACTAGGTAAGCCTAACAATAATTAAAACAATAACATTATTTAAATAGGAACTCTTACAATTCCCAAAACCAGTAGTATAAGTCATAAGCTCTACAGAGTGTTTGCTAAAAAAACTTCTAAATACAACTCTCCAGAAATAAGAATAAACAGTGCAAAATGAAAAGTTGAAGGTGACGCCGAAGCCTGCTAACGCAGCGACAAGTTTACCTTGAGTCTCCGCAGCAACAGTCCACACAGCTAGCTAACGAACAAGTACCTGGATCTGCACAAAAATATGCAGAAGAGTAGCATGAGCACACCGCAGCGGTTCCCAGTAAGTATCAAGACTAACCTCGGTGGAGTAGTGACGAGGAACAGTCAAGACACCCACTGGTCTAATAAACTGAACAGATATAAGTACATGAACAACAGAAGTATGATGTCTACATAAAGACTATGCAATATGGCTCACAGTACAGTGATGGCAATAAGGAAGGAAATAACAAGTATCATCAGAATATCATGAAAATGACACCGAAAGGTGAATGGAACACAACCTAAATCCGAAATCACAAATACATCAAGGACAAGTAATAACTCAACAACTAAACCGCTTTTACATCAGGGTTTAGTCAACAATTCCACGAGGTACCGAACCTCGGACAAATCACAACTCACGGGTCTCAGTACCTAAACTCTAACACTTGGCATCCTGTGCCCTCATAACATCTCATAAACGCACTGACGACTCACGTGCCAGTATAGCCATTCTCACATAGAAGGCAAGTAAACAAGGGTGAGCATCTATGCTCAATAATATCAAGAACACCTCTTATCCGATAAGAGTGCTTAACTACGTGTATGCTTGTGCAAGTGTACTACCATAATCCATATCAGCAATTAAGCATAAGGAAAAAGAACGGACATCATGTAGAATATTTTTCTCACAGCTTTCACAAGATAAAGCTCACACAGGTACGTATACCACTATACAAATATCAACAACAAAAATTCCCCAGACCACAAATCATCACAAATCAACCCCTGACACAGCCCACCTTGTCTCGCCAAGTGTGCAATAGTAACATAAATGCCCGCCTTGTCTCGCCACACGTGCATAATAATATTTCCACCTTGTCTCGCCACATGCGCAACCCACATACATATATATATATATATATCAATGGTAGCAATAGCATGGCAGAAACCTCGTGCAACCCCATAATAATAACCGCACGGCAGAAACCTCGTGCATCACAATAATAACAACTGCATGGTAGAAACCTCGTGCATCACCACAACAAGTACAATAGGAACAATGATAATAATACAAAGTACGACAAGTAAATCAACTCAAGAACTTTAATTCACAAAGAAAAGGTAGAACCAATTCACAAGGAATAACCACAGTAAAGAATGCTACGCGTAAAGAGAACAACTCAACAAAGGGAAAAGTAATGTGTAGCAACGATCCCACAATATACACTTCAACAACAGGGAAGCTAACACGAATCAAATAATGCCAAATAAAACAAGTCGACTAAGATATAGGATATCTAAACTTCTTTTAAGGTTGAGGAAATTACGAAAGATATTCAACAATTCAATTAAGGATAAGCATCGAAAAAATAATCATAACCTCAATTTAGACTGAACAATTATAGGATGAAATAATATAAATTCCAAATAAAGATAAGCAATTATGAAAGGATAGCATGGCTATAAAAGAGATAACAATTTCAATTAAGGCACATATGAATCAAGTAACAATAATAGTGGATCATAAAGCAATTGATTCTAATTAAGCAGGTAGATGTGAATGTAGTACTTAAGATATATAATCATAACAAGAACAACTGCATATTCAATGAATACAAGAACCTAAGAACCCTAAAAAGCCAACTTCCCACAAATAAGTCCGTGCACGCACTCGTCACCTCGTGTACACAGACTACAATCAACATAGAAGACTCAAATCCTAAGGGGAAGTCTCTCACACAAGGTTAGGCAAGATACTTACCTCGAACCAAGCTCAAACAATCGGTCAAAATGCCTTTTTCACGAATATCCGGCTCCGAATGACCCAAATCTAGCAAGACACAATTGCATAACATGAATACAACAATAATAGACTCATCTAGTCAATGAAATCAATATTTTAACAAAAATTCCAAAATTCGCCCTAAAAAGTCGACCCGGGCCCACGTCTCAGAATCGAGTAAAAATTATAAAATATGAACATCCATTCACTCACGAGTCCAACCATATAAGAATTACTCAAATCTGACCACAAATCCCCTTTCAAAACTCGAAATCTTTATTGAAGTTCTTCCAATTGTTTTCCAATTTCAACCTCAAAAATCCGAAACTAAATGGAGAAAATAATTATAGATTAATGTAATACAACCAAAAATAAATTAGGAATCATTACACCAAATCTTACTCTGAAAACCCCTCAAAGAATCGCCAAATTCCGAGCTCTCAAGTCCAAAAATGAAGAATGAAATCAAACCCTCGAATTCTCTTTTCTGCCCAGGCGTGGCCGAACCTGCGACATAATTAGCCGTATTTGCGCGACCACGGGTGCGCGTGTCCAACCACACCTGCGCTTCCTCTCGCTTCTGCATGCCAAAATCCATTTCTGTGGAGCCGCTGATGCGCACAAATTCTCCGCACCTGCGGAGACTGTCAAGTCCAGCTCTTCTCGCACCTGCGCCTCAATCTTCGCATCTGCGGGCATCGCAGATGCGGAATTTTCCTCGCACCTGCAACCCCTGGCACTCCTCCATTTTCCGCTTCTGCGCTTGCCTCTCCGCACGTGCGCTCCCGCACCTGCGGTCTCTTCACCGCAGGTGCAAAAATACCAGAAGCCTGAAGACTTAGCAGCAACACAAATCAAACTTTTAATCTGTTAAGCACCCGAAACTCACCCGAGGCCCCCGGAAACTCAACCAAACATACCAACCAATCCTAAAATACCATACGAACTTAGTCGAGCCCTCAAATCACATCAACTAACGCTAAAAATCACGAATCATATTCCAATTCAAACTTAAAGAACTTGAAACTTTAAATTCCTACAACCGATGCCGAAATCTATCAAATCAACCCGGAATGACGTCAAATTTTGCAGGCAAGTCCCAAATAATATAACGGAGTTGTTCCAACTCTCCAAATCCCATTCAGACCCCGTATCAAAAAGTCCACTTCCGGTCCAAATCTCCAAAAATTCGACTTTTGCCATTTCAAGCCTAAATCAGCTACAGACCTTGGATTTACAGTCCGGACATGCTCCTAAGTCCAAAATCACCCAACGGAGCTAATGGAACCGCCGTAACTCCATTCTGGAGTCGTCTTCATATAGTTCCGACTACGGTCAAAATCCTAGGACTTAAGCTTCCGTTTTAGGGACTAAGTGTCCCAAATCACTCCGAATCACTCGGTAATTGAATTCAACCATGCACGTAAGTCGAGGCACATAATACGAAGTTGCTCGGGGCCTTATACCACCGGACGGGATTTAAATTCTCAAAACAACCGGCCGGGTCGTTACATAAGGAATGGAAACCTTATGTCAAAATAAAATCAACTAGGGAGTGGAGACCCTATGTTGGAAAAGCGACTAGGTTGAAAAAGAGACTAGGGAGTGGAGACCCTATATCTAAAATAAAAATCAACTAGGGAGTGAAAACTCTATGTTGGAAAAGAAGACTAGGGGATTGGAGAACCTATGTGCAAAATAAAAATCAACTAGGGAGTGGAGACCCTATGTTGGAAAGGTGACTAGGGAGTGAAGACCCCATATCAAATAAAATCAACTAGGGAGTGAAGACCCTATGTTGGAAAAGAGACTAGGGAGTGGAGACCCTATGTCTAAAAATAAAAACCAAGTAGGGAATGGATACCCTATGTTGAAAAATGAGATTAGGGAATTGTGTACCCTATGCTAAAACGAACCAAGAAGGACTTTTTTTTTTGAGAAAAATCATTTTCATCATTTTTTTTTGTTGAGAAAATCATTCTTTTAAACAAATTGCCCCAATGCTTATTTTCTGAGGGCGTGAACAAATGACCCTTTTTTTTTCTTTTTTTTTTTTAAAAAAAAATCCAGACTTCTTCCTTTTTTTTAATTATCCTAGGAGAAAATTCATCTGACTAGTTTTTTTTATCTTAGGAGAAAGATTCATCAGACTAGGTTTTCTTATCTTAGGAGAAAATTTATCAGACTAAGACTTCGATCCTAGGAGAAAGTTCATCAGACTAGGTCTTTTTGATTTTTATCTCAGGAGAAAGATTTATCAGACTAAGATTTATTATCTTAGGAGAAAATTCATAAGACTAGATTTTTTTTTTATCTTAGGAGAAAGATTCATCAGACTAAGATTTCGATTCTAGGAGAAAGATTCATCATACTAGATTTCTTATTTTAGGAGAAAAATTCATTAGACTAAGACATTTATCCTAGGAGAAAGTTCATCAGACTAGGTTTTATTTATCTTAGGAGAAAGATTCATCAGACTAAGATTTCTATCCTGGGAGAAAATTTATCAGACTAGGTTTTCTTATCTTAGGAGAAAAATTCATCAGACTAAGACTTCGATCCTAGGAGAAAGTTCATCAGACTAGGTTTTATTTATCTTAGGAGAAAGATTCATCAGACTAAGACTTCTATCCTAGGAGAAAGTTCATCAGACTAGATCTTTTTATTTGTTTTTGTTATCTTAGGAGAAAGATTCATCAGAGTAAGATTTCTATCCTAGGAGAAAGTTCATCAGACTAGATCTTTTTATTTGTTTTTGTCATCTTAGGAGAAAGATTCATCAGAGTAAGATTTTTATCCTAGGAGACAGTTCATCAGACTAGGTCTTTTTCTTTTATATCTTAGGAGAAAGATTCATCAGACTAAGGCGTTTATCCTAGGAGAAAGATTTATTGGACTAGGTTTTCTTACCTTAGGAGAAAGATTTATCAGACTAAGATTTTTATTTGGAGGAAAATCCATCAGACTAGGATGTATTGCCCTAGAAGGAAAGAATGTGAAGAGTAATGGCAAGATTTTATGCACACTAGCAAGATAAATAAAGGCAAAGATTTGAGAAACTTCCCTTTGCCGGCTCTTGTCTTTTTTTTTTGGAACAACTTTCCTTGCACTGCTTTATTCCTATTTCAAACAGAGAAAATTTTGTCATTTTTGAAAGTGGTGGTCGGTTTGTGGCCTTGATGTCTTTAGCGGCGTGGCTTTGTGATCATCCAGCCTTTGGAAGAGCGACTGCATTGGTAATTGGCTGCACTACTGGGAGACTCTATTGATGCTTACAAGGGACCTTTACTTTCTGTATCAACCCTGATTGTTTCGCTCCCAGTGCCATTTGTGTTTTGTGGCTCAATCAGCCTTATCTCAAAAAAGAGATTTCTTTTCTTGGATAACCTTTTCAGATATCTTGAATGGCTTTTGCTTTTGGAGCACTTTTGTCTTCTCAGAGAGAATCACAACTTGTAAGTGCCTTTTGCATGATGTGCACACTTCATAGTCCTTGTTCAGTACTACAGAGAGTCCATGACTACCTTTGAGGTTATCTTTGCTTGCTTTAGCCAAGTAGGTTGACAAGAGTCTTTTGGGGGGAAGCATTTTCATGAATCCTCAAGGCATATTGACTGTAATAACTAAGTGTGCTGCCAAATTTATTTTGTGTAACTGAAAAGATGATAGCAGATTTTGAAATCTTTTCTTGCTTGTTTTGACAAGGACGGACTCAAAGCAAAGGACATCATGATGCAAAGAAACAATATTAACAAGAAATGCCCATGTCGGGAAGAAAAGAAGGAAGAGTTTTTTTTAATGAGGTAACTATCCTTAATGATCATGACATGCATTTTGGACTTAACGACCTGATCTATCAAACTGATCCAATCTTCCCTTTTACCATTATTATGACCTTTGAAGTCGGGCTTGTTCTTGCCAATTCCTTGCATCAGCTACACGACTCACTTTCGACTAGTGGTGTCCCGAGGGATTTTCACCAACAAGTCTCTCTTATTTATTTATCTTTACTTACCGTCGTCTTATAGTGCCCGTGAGGGTTTTCACTAGTAAAACTCTCACTTTTCATTTTTTATTTTGCTTTTGCTTTTTGTGTGAGCAACTTGACAGTGTTCTATGTCGTGTGACAGTCGTTGCTCATTGCATTCTTGGCATTCTTGAAGGCATATCGGGAGGTCTTTATATGGAAGGTTTTTGGATAGGGTTGGAAAGAAAGGACGGCATGAAGGCTCAAAGTAGACTCAAAATGAGGGGTTGTAGACTTACCACTCTTGGAATCGACTCTTTCAAAAGTGAAATGAAATCTTTGCTCCAGTTTCAGATACTAGGGATTTTTGGATTTTTTTTCTTCTAAATTCTTATTTGGTTGGACCGAACTGTGTAAGGCTGCCTACGTATCCTTTTTTTTCAAAAAGGAATCAGGTCGAACGTAGTTCAAATATCTGACCTAAATATATATTTTTTTTCATCTTTCTTTTTTGTCTTTTTTTTCTTTTTCTCTCTTTTTTTTTCCAAAACAAGTTGACTCAATGTTTGTTTTCTGGGGCATGGACCTTCGACTGTTATTTTCTTCTTCTTTTTTTTTTTCACTTGAACTTTAAGAATTGCCCCAGTTTGTACTCTTGGGGCATGGACTTTTCTTTTCATTTTTTTGTTTTAACTCGAAACTTGATTCCAAAAGAGGGTGGTCAAAGAAAATAACACAGGCTCAAAAAGGGGTAACAAAGGGTATAAAGTGTTTGGATAGCAGAAAAGAGCCTCCCAACCTCGAAAACGCCAAACATAGTATCCTTTCGCGATCACAATATTGATGAACATGTCTGTCTTTTTGGTGTGTCGTGGTCGAAAGACACTTTCCATCCATTAATCTCAAACTTTCCAACAAACTTCAATTGGTTCTTTCTCAAACCCGATCTTCACAATGATTTGAAGGTGAATTTTACTCTGGCATAATTCCAAAGTGTTTCGACTCTTTATTCATCCTCAAAAATATATTTTTCTCAATTATCCAATTCAAGATTAAATCAATTTTCTAAGATCTTGCCAAAAATTCCGCATGCATTTCATGTCATTGGAACTAGCGGTGAAAGAACTAAGCATAGAATGACACAAAAGGACAAATTATATTTCATTGAGTAAAGGATGGAAGGGTTTGACAACAAGACAAATAACCTAAAATTTGAGTTTCAACCCTGAAATGAACCAGATAATAAAATCATAACAGAATAAACATACAAGACTCACACAAACAGAATAGAGGGATAGAAGGGTTTGACTCAATAAAACAAATAAAATCTAGATCACAACCCTGAAATAACCCAGATAATAGAAAAAACATCAAAACAAGATACCAAGATTCCTTCCTAGTGAGGAGGGAATGACTTTTCAATTGCTAAGCTTGACATTTAGCCACAAAATTGCTCATCAGAATTAACAGGGCCTTCTCCAATTTCAATATAATTAACTTCAGTCAACAAGTTCCCGAGAGGATTCTCAAACTCTCTGTGACCACGCATTATTCCCACAAAGTGTGCATCATCATGTGCATGTAAAGGATTCTGCGCGATATTCTGAGTGTCATTGTCTTGGATCACAATCAGTTTTTCCTGGATCATCCTTTTTATTTCTCTTTTCAAATCCCGACAGCTTTCAACATTGTACCCCTGGACATTGGAATGGTATTCACACCTTTTAGAAGGGTCAAAGCTTCTTGTACGTGGGTATACATGATTTGGATGAATAGGTGTAATCATGTCATAATGCTTTAATTTCTCAAACAAGCTTGCATAAGACTCTCCTATTGGTGTAAAATTATCTTTCAACCTTTGTTCCCCTCTATACCCCTGGCTTGGATGTGGGTTATAGGGCACTTAATATTTTTATAGAGGTTGGTGGTGATTATGCGGTGCTGGTGCTCGCCTTCTGGGGTGTATTGGTGGCTAGACAATGTACTGAGGTGGAGCAACAGAGTACTCTGGGTTCGGAGGTGGGTAGTAGTGCTCAGGGGAATCATAGAAAACCAGACGAGGCTACTCATACTTTCGAGATGTTCTCCTAGGACCTCTTCTCGACCCTGACGTCATCATGGTTTCTTTATCCTTCTCATTTGTGTCACTAAAATTAACAGATTCAATCTGGACAGTCGGAGTTGCGACTTTGAGAACTGCTTGACTTATGATTTTGCCTATCTTAAGGCCATTCTCAACCATTTTCCCCATTTTGATTGCTTCCGAGAAGTATTTGCCAACTACGGACATCATGTTTTGAAAATAATCTGGCTTTTGAGCCTGAAGGAGGACAATGATTAGCTCGTGGTCATCCATGGGTGGCTTAACTCTACCCACTTGCTCTCTCCTTTTAATGGCATATTCCATGAAACTTTTAGTTCGTTTCTTCTTCAGGTTTGAAAGGGAATTGCGGTCTGGGGCGATGTCGAAATTGTATTGGAACTGTTTGACAAAGGCCCGGGCCATGTCATCCCAAACATACCAACGAGATGTGCCTTGATCCATAAAATATTCATAGGCTACTCCCGTAAGGCTTTCCCCAAAATAAGCCATTAGTAATTCTTCCTTTCCTCCTGTACCTCTTAGTTGATTGCAATACCTTTTCAGGTGGGCTATGGGGTCTCCATGTCTATCATACTTTTCAAATTTGGGAGTCTTGAAACCAAGTGGAAAACGAACATCAGGGAACATACATAGATCCTTGAAAGCAAGACTCTTCTGACCTGCCAACCCTTGCATGTTTTTCAACTGTTGTTCTAAGCTTTTCATTCTTTGGGTCATTTCTTCATGTGCCATCTTCCGGGCAGGCTTCTCAATCTTTGCAGGAAGATCAAATAGGTACAAGTGGTACTCGGGAGAATGGTATTATTCTTGCTGGGTAGCAAATTGTGACTCGTGAGTTTTCCTCTGCACCACCGTCGGCTGTGGGATGGTGAAGACGAGCATAAAAGTAGTGGTTGTCTTATTGGTTGTCAATGGCACACTTTGGGAGCGCGCAACAGAAGTACCAGCAGTAGTCATACAACTGGGATAAATACGGAACCCAGGTGGATAGGATTGATCAGATAATGAAATCGGAATGGTAGTAGTCGAGATGGATGTTAACTCTGGGAAACCATAAATAGAAAAAGGTGGTCCTTGGCCATCAGCCCATGCTTGACACATTTCAGTCATTTGCTGCTTTAGTACTCTATTTTCCTCAACCACAGTAGACTCTTGTTGATCCCTCTGACCTTGAGTCTCTTCAGCACTTGTAACAGCTTCGATGTCAGTTGTCAATGGTAATTTTTCCCTAGATCTTGTGTTGCCAGCTTTCCACAAACCGACCACCTCAAACTTTCTTTACAATTCAAAACAAGAGACACGCCAGAATGGACTTAGTCGGTCCTTATTATTATCAAGGTTTTTTTTAAATGGTCGATCGAACTTGATGTGGGTTGCCTACGTATCATGTGAAAACATGAATCAGATCTTGCGTAGTTCAGGAAGATCAAGAATAAAGGAAATAAACTAACTTTTTTTTTTTGGATTTTGATTTTTTTTTTAATTTTCGAAAAAAAGACTTATAAAGAAGAAAGAAAATATTTTTGGATTTCGATTTGTTTGTTTTTTTTTTAGAATTTTTGAAAAGAAAGACTTCTAAAGAAGAAAGAAAATATGTTTTTTGAATTTCGATTTTTTTTTTGGAGAAAGACTTCTAAAAAAGGAAAAAAATATTTTTGGATTTTGATTTGATTTTCTTTTTCGAATGAAGACTTCTAGAAATAAAGAAAATATTTTTGGTTTTAGTTTTTTTTTATTTGGAATTTTCTAAGGAAAGACTTCTAAAGAAGGAATTAAAAGAAAATATTTTTGGATTGTTTTTGAAAATTGGGCGCCGGAACCGATGAGGTTTGCCTACGTATCTCACATCCGGTGAGAATCAGACCCGCATAGTTCGGTCAAAATGACTATTTTTCGCTTTTTGATTTTTTATGAAAATTAATCTTTACACCTCACGCCAGACTACTAAAAAATCTTTAAAAAGACAGATTATTTGTACTAAACATGGAGAATGATTTTGTTTTTATAATTTCGCTCAACTAATTTTCTAAAGTCGGTCAACAAATCCAGAAAGCCTTCCAAATGATGTAGCAAGTAGCACATACGTGAACATGATGGTCTCAAAGAGGATACCTGTCTTATATGGACCCGGCCCCAGTGCCGAGTTTCGCTAAGTCAAGTACATGTGATGCAAATAAAGCGAACCTACTAGGGATATCAGGCATGAGGTTTGTTCTTTTAGGTTTAAATCCTAGTGGAGAAGGTATCTAGACTGGCTTATTCGGGTGAACAAACTCATCGAGGAGGGTCAGCGTACCGGTAGCATTGCTTTCCGGCTTAACTGGTGGTGCTCCCCGCCTAAAATATGTGTGACTAAAATCCTTCACCGGGTGACAAGCACCTCGGTTATCTCAAAGAAAGCGGGCTATGTCAAGCAAATGCCCAATTTTAATATCAAGAAGACTCAGAGAGGGTGCGAGAGAAGACAATTTATATGTACAGTTCTACAATATCAAAGCGGTAAAAAGCAGACAAGTAGCACATTAAGCCAAAATAAAATCTCAGTATATACAAAATTAATAAAGCCAAATAAAATTCAACATGTACAAGCTCGAATTTTGGTTAGTTCCCCAGCAGAGTCGCCATGGCTGTCACACCTCCTTTTTCCCGAGGGGATAGAGGAGTTTTTCCAATTAAAGTGACATTAATCGAAATAGGATTATTTATTTAATTCAAAGTCGTCACTTGGAATAATTATTTGGTGTCCCAAGTCACCGATTTATTTTAAATCCCAAATCGAGGGAACTGACTCTATTTTTACGGTCCACGAACAAAAAAAACCGGGTAAGGAAATCTGTTAACCCAGGAGACGGTGTTAGGCATTTACGAGTTCCGTGGTTTTAGCACGGTCGCTTTTATTGATTAAATTTGGCTTGAATTATTTTTGGATAAACTGTATTTTGTTGGTTTGCATGTTTTACCTATGTCCGCTTTCATTGCTTGATTATTTATTGAAGGACAAAATTATATTATAAATAATGTTATAATTTTATTATGACTTTGCAGTTAAGGTCAAGTTACACAAGTGTGCACTCAAATTTGGAATTATGTACCATGATTATGCCACGGAACCGTACCCATAGTCACGATAATCTATTATTGGCCACACCTAAAGCACACTACGTTATTCAAAGTTGTTTAATTATTTGTTAAGTTTGGGATTATTGTGAGGCTCAAAGGTTACGGGGTAGAATTACGAAAAATGTAAGATTAATTATTAAAGATTACTAGAGGTATCAATTATGCCGGGTATAGTGAGATAATGCGACAAGTAAATAAATCCTACTTATTGTGATGACCCAAAATATTATCTTTAAATTTAATAATTCTAAGACCTCAAAAAGCACTATTTATTATTCCTCGACTTGCGTGCAAAATCCATAAAATATTCTGGAAAGTTTTTATGTGAAAAATGAATTAAAATGTGAATTAGACCTTTAAAATTTAACTGAATTGACTTTGGTCAATATTTTGAGCAAACGGACTCGGATAAGTATTTTGATAGTTCCAGTAGGTCCATATCATGATTTGGTACTTGGGCGTATGCGCGGAATCAAATTCCGAGGTCCATAGCCCAAGATGTGGAATTTTAATGTAAAATTAAAAGTTTAAGTTCAAATAGTGACTGGATATCGAATTATGTGCAAACGACCCCGGAATAGAATTTTGACAATTCCAACAACTCTGTATGGTGATTTTGGACTTAGGAGCGTGATCGGAATTTTATTTGAAAGTCTGTAGTTAAATTAGGCTTGAACTGGATAAAACAAGAATTTAAGTTTTGAAGTTTGATCGGGGAGTTGGCTTTTTGATACCGGAGTCGGAATCCAGTTCTGAAAATTTTCATAGCTTTGTTATGTCATTTATGACTTGTGTGTAAAATTTGAGATCAATCGGACTTAATTTGATAGGTTTCGACATCGAATGTAGAAGTTGGAAATTCTAAGTTTCATTAAGCTTAAATTGGAGCATGATTCGTGATTTTAGCGTCGTTTTATGTGATTTGAGGTTTCAAATAAGTTTGTATGATGTTTTAGGACTATTGGTATATTTGGTTGAGGTCCCGAGGGCCTCGGGTGAATTTCGGATGGTTAACGGATCAAACGTTGGACTTAAAAAGCTGCTGCAATTTTTCCTCTTCTGTTGGACATTTTGGGCTGTGATCGAGCCCAGATATCTAGCCTAGGTATCTAGCCCAGGTATCTAGCCCAGATATCGAGCCCAGGTATCAAGCCGAGAGTTGACGAGGCTCAGGCTCGAGCTTGTGTATCGAAGCCATGATCGAAGGTCCAGCTCGAGGGCCATGATCGAAGGTCCAGCTCGAGGGCCAGGATCGAGACCCAAGATCGAGGGTCACGATCAAAGGCTCAAGCTTGATGCCATGATTGCGGCTACGATCGAATGACAGGCTCGATGCCATAATCGAGGCCCTGACCGAGGTCCAGGCTTGAGCCTGTGATCGAATCCACGATCGAGGCCTAGGCTCGAGGGCCATGATCGAAGCCACGATCGAGGCCCAGTTCTGAAGGCTGTCTCGGCAGGTTTATAAAAAAGAGGTCATTCGTCCCATTCGCCATTTTTAACAAATTGGAGCTTGAGCAGAGGCGATTTTGGATAGATTTTCAAGGAAATACATTGGGGTAAGTGATTCTAACTAGGATTTGGTCTATAAACACAAATATATCATTGTTCTCATCATTTAATTAGTGTTTTGAGATCGAAATTTGGGAAATTTTTAGAAATCTCATAGAAATAAATTTTTGATATTTCTGTATCGATTCAGAGTCAGATTTGAGTGAAACTGGTATGGTTGGATTCGTAATTGAATGGGTTATCGGATTTCATAACTTTTACCGGATTCCGAGATGTGGGTCCCACAGACGAATTTTTAATTAATTTTAGGATTTTTTATTGAAAATGTAGTATTTCTTATAGAATTGATTCCTATAAGTTTTAGTGATTGTATCGAATTATTTATGGTTAGATTCGAGCCAATCAAAGTTGGATAATCGAGGAAAGGGCCTTCTAGGGGATTAAATTGGAGCAAATTGAGGTAAGTCTCTTGTCTAATCTTGTGAGGGAGAAATTTACCCCATAGGTGATTAAATTAAATAATTATTGCTAATTGCGGGGGCTACGTATACACGAGGTGACGAGAGTCCGTACGTAGCTACTATTAATGCTAAAGTCGGGGTAGTTTAGGACTCAAAGCATGAATTACTTGTATAAATTGTATTCTTTATTAATTAAAATAATTATATATATTGTGAATTGTTATGAAAGGTAGAAAAATATGAAATTTTCATATGCTTAATTTTTGCTTAGATTAATTAATTGTTGAAATAAATTGTTATCCTCTCGAATAAATTTTACAATAAATACTCTTATTCCGGAGGTACATAAGAAAATGTCCTCCTTTCTTGTGGATCGGGCCGAACACCTCGGCAGGATAGATGCATCTATGGATCGTGCCGCACGTCCCTCGGCAGTGTACACGAAACTCTGAATCGGGTCGTACGACCTCGGCAGAAATCGTGCTTAGTAATAATAATTACACGATACTTTGATAGTTTATTATATCTTGTGAAGCTAATTGATAAATTTGGAAATCTTTGGAATTTAAGGATTATTATCCCTGTTAGCTAAGGAATTATTTTTATTCATGTAAATGAGATTAATTGATAAACTGAAAATTTATTGGAATTGAAGAAATTTAGTTAATATACTGAGAATTGTTGCATTTGAAGGAATTTAATTATTTCTGCTGGTTAAATAAATTATTGATATATTCTGTGAATAATGCTGATCTAGATATTCTAGTTTTATTTCAATTATTATTATTGACCCATAGTGAGTGTCAAAGTCGGCCATCTCGTCTCTATCACTTCGAGATTAGTCTTGATACTTACTGGGTATACGTTGTTTACGTACTCATACTACACTTGCTGCACTCTTTGTGCAGGACCTGAGGCAAGTACTAGTGGGGGGCCTATCGTCTTATTACACCCACGTTATCTAGGGGCATAGTGGTGAGTTGCCTTTCTGAGCCGTTCTGCAGCTACCAGTGTCTCTCCTTGTATTTTTTATTCTGTCTATTTTTTTATTTCAGGCAGTATTAGTGGTTTTGTATAATCTACTAGATGCTCATACACTTGTGACACCAGGTCTTGGCATACACATTGGTAGAATTTGGTGTCTTATTATTTTTCTTGAATTTAATTTTTATCAAAATATGTTTAATTTATTAGTTGGCTTGCCTAGATATAGTGTTGGGCGCCATCATGGCCTATAGGTGAAATTGGGTCTTGACAATATGGTATCAGAGCACTAGGTTCACGTAGGTTTCACAAGTTATGAGCAGACCTAATAGAGTCTTGCGGATCGGTACGGAGACGTCTGTACTTATCTTCGAGAGGCTATCGGGTGTTACGAAATTACATTTCTTCATATTTCATCGTGCAATTAATGTAATACTAAATATCCTTCTCTTATTCTCTCACAGATGGTGAGAACGCGCTCTAATGAGGTTCCAGACCAGGGAAGAGCTACTCCCCCAGTTACTAGAGGTCGAGGCAAAGACCGAGGGAGGGCTCCAGCCCGTGATAGAGGGCGAGGACCTCCCAGGACTATTCCAGTTATGCCGCCAGTGGGTCCAGCAGAGAATCCCATTATTGAGGAATAGGGTGAGGTGCCTGTGGCAGAGCTAGCTCCAGTGGATTTCACATCTGCATCAGGATTTCAGGATGTCATGGGTCGTATGCTGCGGTTCATGGATAATATGACTCAGGCCGGTTTATTTCCGGCAGACCCAGCCATATCTCATGCGGACGGGGGAGCACAGATCCATACCGCGCAGGCTCATGGACAGGCAACTGCTGTATATCAGACCCAGGGTGCACTACATGTGGGTGGAGCCCAGTCAGTGGCAGCAGCTATACCTGATCCCAGGCCAGCTGTAGCCGCCGATCCTCAGAAACTATTGGACAGATGGACTAGACTAAATCCTCCTATCTTTGGGGATGAGAGACATGAGGATCCCCATGATTTCATTGACTGGTGCAAGGATAGACTGTACAACATGAGGATATTAGAGTCTCATGGGGTAGACTTTGCTACTTTTCAGCTAGAGGGCAGAGCCCGTAGATAGTGGCAGTCTTATATTCTTAGCAGACGAGCAGATTCTCCTCCCACGACTTGGGATAGGTTCACCCGTATCTTCTTAGACAGGTATATTCCACCCTCCCAGAGGGAAGAGTTGAGGTTTCAGTTTGAGCAGCTCCAGCAGGGTCAGATGTCAGTGACCGATTATTAGGCGAGGTTTTCTAAGTTATCTCGCCATGCACTTATGATACTCCCTACTAAGGCGGAGAGAGTGCGGAGGTTTGTTGCGGGTTTACATACTGGCATTCAGGCCACTATGGCTTGAGAGGTTGAGATGGGTACTTCTTTTGAGCTAGTCGTGGAGATAGCCCGAAGGATTGAGGTGTACGTCAGCGTAGCCGAGAGCAGATTATGAGAGATAAGCGGTTCAGGTACTCTGGAGAGTTCAGAGGTGCTCCGTCCGGGGGCAGAGGTCAGTTCGTGAGGGGACAGTCCAGTAGACCCCCATATCCAGCACCACCGCCTCCTCGGGGTGCTCCAGTACGACCTTATTTCAGTGCTATACCAGAGAGTTCTTATCGCCCACCAGCTATTCAGGGTTCTTTCCGTGGGTATTCAGGTCCCCAGGGCCAGACACTTAGTCAGCAGCCCATCGCACCGAAGAGTTGTTACGAGTGCGGGGATCCCAGTCACATGCGGAGGTTTTGCCCCAGGCTTCGGGGTAAACTAGTGCAACAGGGTCAGCAGCCTATGATTACCGGACCAGTTGCTCCACCAGTCATCCGACCACCTAGAGGTGGAGGACAGGTGGGTAGAGTCCGTCCTAGAGGTGGAGGTCAGCCAGTTGGCGCTCCAGCTCGGTTCTATGCTTTTCCGGCCAAACCAGATGCAGAGGCCTTAGATGCTGTGATTACAGGTATTATTTCTATTTGAGGCAAAGATGCCTCAGTATTATTTGATCCAGGATCTACGTATTCATATGTGTCATCTCTATTTCCTCCATTCTTGGGTATTTCTCGTGAGTTCTTGAGTACTTCTGTTTATGTGTCCACTTCTGTTGTTGTGAACCGGATCTACCGCTCCTGTATTATTATATTCTGTGGTTATGAAACTAGAGCAGATCTCATATTGCTTGAGATGACCGATTTTGAAATTATTCTAGGCATGGACTGGTTATCTCCATATCATGTTATTCTAGATTGTCATGCCAAGACTGTTACCTTGGCTATTCCAGTATTGCCTAAGCTGGAGTGGAAGGGTTCGTCTGTTAGTTCATTTAATCGAGTTATTTCTTTTATAAAGGCTCAACATATGGTTGAGAAGGGTTGTTTGGCTTATCTAGCCTATGTTTGGTATACTACTGCAGAGACTTCAGCTATTGATTCACTGCCTGTAGTTCGGGAGTTCTCCAATGTATTTCCTTCAGATCTTCCAAGTATGCCACCTGATCGTGATATTGATTTTTGTATTGACTTGGCTCCAGATACCCAGCCTATATCTATCCCACCGTATCGCATGGCTCCTAAAGAATTGAAAGAACAACTTGAAGAGTTACCAGCCAAAGGGTTCGTCAGACCGAGTGTATCGCCTTGGGGTACACCGGTATTATTTGTGAAAAAGAAGGATGGAACAATGCGGATGTGTATTGATTATCGCCAATTGAACAAAGTCGCTATTAAGAACAAGTACCTGTTGTCGCGTATTGATGATCTATTTGACCGGTTGCAGGGTGCTAGGGTATTCTCTAAGATCGACTTGAGGTCGGGGTACCATCAGTTGAAGATTCAGGATTCGGATGTTCCGAAAACTTCTTTTCGAACTAGACATGGTCATTAGTTTCTGGTGATGTCCTTCGGTTTAACTAATGCCCCGACAGCATTTATGGATCTGATCAACAGGGTATTCAGGCCATATATCGATTCATTTGTCATTGTCTTTATTGATGACATTTTGATCTACTCGCGCAGTAAGGAAGAGCATGAGCAGCATATGAGAGTAGTGCTTCAGACATTGAGGGAACAAAAGCTATATGCTAAGTTATCTAAATGTGAGTTTTGGCTAGAGTCTGTAGCATTTTTGGGGCATATTGTATCGGGTGATGGTATTAAGGTTGATCCCAAAAAGATTGAGGCATTTCAGAATTGGCATCGTCCCACTTCGATGACTTAGATCATGAGTTTTCTGGGTTTGGCAGGTTATTATCGTCGGTTCGTGGAAGATTTTTCATCTATTGCAGCACCTTTGACCAAATTAACCCAGAAGGGTGCTCCGTTCCGATGGTCCGATGATTGTGAGGTGAGCTTTTAGAAGCTTAAGACAACATTGACTACAACACCAGTGTTAGTGTTGCCTTCCGATTCAGGGATGTATACAGTGTATTGTGACGCTTCACGTGTTGGCTTGGTTTGTGTATTGATGCAGGAAGGGCAAGTTATTGCATATGCTTCACGTCAGCTGAAGCCCCACGAAAAGAATTATCCGGTACATGATTTGGAGTTAGCTGCGATTGTTCACGCTCTTAAGATTTAGAGGCATTATCTTTATGGGGTATCTTGTGAAGTTTACACTGATCATCTTAGTTTGCAGTATTTGTTCAAGCAGAGGGATCTAAATTTGAGGCAGCGCAGATGGCTGGAATTACTGAAAGATTATGATATTACTATCCTATACCATCCGGGTAAAGCAAATGTGGTTGCAGACGCCTTGAGTAGAAAGGCGGAGAGTATGGATAGTTTGGCTTTCATTTCAGTAGAGGAGAGGCCATTAGCTTTGGATATTCAGTCCTTGGCCAACAGACTTGTGCGGCTGGACATTTCAGAGCCCAGCCGAGTTTTTGCATGTGTTGTAGCTCAGTCTTCACTATTTGACAGATCAAGGCTCGCCAGTATGATGATCCACACTTAATGGTTCTTGGAGAAACGGTACTACGGGGTGGTGCCAAGGAAGTTACTATTGGAGCGTATAGTGTTCTGCGACTCCAGGATCGTCTATGTGTTCCTAATGTGGATGGACTGAGGAAAACAATCATAGAAGAGGCACACAGTTCTCGGTGTTCTATTCATCCAGGTGATATGAAGATGTATCGTAATTTGAGGCAACATTATTGGTGGAGGCGAATGAAAAAGGACATAGTTGAGTATGTAGCTAGGTGTCTAAATTGCCAGCAAGTTAAATATGAGCACCAGAGGCCAGGTGGCCTACTTCAGCAGATGACTATACCAGAGTGGAAATGGGAACGCATCACTATGGACTTTGTAGTTGGGTGGCCGCGAACCTTGCGGAAGTTTGATGCAGTTTGGGTCATTGTTGACAGGCTGACCAAGTCGGCACATTTTATTCCCGTTGTGACTACGTATACTTCAGATAGGTTGGCCCAAATTTATATTTAGGAGATAGTTCGATTGTACGGTGTGCCAATTTCCATCATATCAGATAGAGGTCCTCAGTTTACTTCACATTTCTGGAGAGCAGTACAGAGTGAGTTGGGGACCCGTGTAGAGCTCAGCACAACTTTTCATCCGCAGACCAACGGGCAGTCAGAGCGGATAATTTAGATTTTGGAGGATATGCTTAGGGCATGTGTGATTGACTTTGGAGGTCAGTGGGATCGTTTCTTGCCTTTGGCCGAGTTCGCTTATAATAACAGTTACCAATCCAACATCGAGATGGCTTCATTTGAGGCTTTATATGGTCGGCGATGTCGTTCGCCCATCAGGTGGTTTGAGCCCGGTGAGGCTAAGTTATATGGTACTGATTTGGTGAAGGATGCCTTGGAAAAGGTAAAGTTGATTCAGGAGCGACTTCATACAGCACAGTCCAGATAGAAGAGTTACGCGGATCAGAAAGCGCGTGATTTATCATTTATGGTAGGTGAAAAAATTCTCTTGAAAGTTTCGCCGATGAAGGGAATCATGAGATTTGGGAAAAAGGGGAAATTGAGCCCAAGGTTTATAGGCCCATTTGAGGTATTGAGACAAGTTGGGGAGGTTGCTTATGAGCTTGCATTGCCACCCAGTCTATCGGGAGTTCATCCGATTTTTCATGTATCTATGCTCTGGAAGTATCATGCCGACCTATCACATGTGTTAGACTTCAGCACAGTTCAACTAGATAATAGCTTGGGTTATGAAGAGGAGCCAGTTGCCATTATTGATAAACTGGTTCGCCAGTTGAGGTCCAAGATGATTTTGCAGTAAAAGTCCAGTGGAGGGGCCAACCAGTAGAGGAAGCGACTTGGGAGACCGAGGAAAACATGCAGAGCATATATCCACACTTATTCAACACTTCACGTATAATTTTAAACCAGTTCGAGGACGAATGTTTGTTTAAGAGGTGGAGAATGTGATGACCTAAAATGTCATCTTTAAATTTAATAATTAATTCTGTATTCTAAGACCTCGAAAAGCATTATTTATCATTCCTCGACTTGTGTGCAAAATACGTAAAATTTTCTGGAAAGTTTTTATGTGAAAAATGAATTAAAATGTGAATTAGAGCTTTAAAATTCAATTGAGTTGACTTTGGTCAATATTTTGAGCAAACGGACTCGTAACAGTATTTTGACAGTTTCGGTAGATCCGTATCGTGATTTGGGACTTGGGCGTATGTCCGAAATCAAATTCTGAGGTCCCTAGCCCGAGATGTGGAATTTTGATGTTCAAATAGTGACCGAATATCGAATTATGGGCAAATGACCCCAAAATAAAATTTTGATGATTCCAACAGCTCCGTATGGTGATTTTGGACTTAGGAGCGTGATCGAAATTTTATTTTAAAGTCCGTAGTTAAATTAGGCTTGAAATGGCTAAAACAAGAATTTAAGTTTGGAAGTTTGACCGCGGAGTTGACTTTTTGATACCGGAGTCGGAATCCAGTTCTGAAATTTTTTATAGCTCCGTTATGTCATTTATGACTTATGTGCAAAATTTGAGATCAATCGGACTTAATTTGATAGGTTTCGACATCGAATGTAGAAGTTGGAAATTCTAAGTTTCATTAAGCTTGAATTGGAGCATGATTCGTGATTTCAGCGTTATTTTATGTGATTTGAGGTTTCAAATAAGTTTGTATGATGTTTTAGGATTTGTTGGTATATTTGGTTGAGGTCCCGAGGGCCTCAGGTGAGTTTCGGATGGTTAACGGATCAAAAGTTGGACTTAAAAAGCTGCTACAATTTTTCCTCTTCTGTTGGACATTCTCGGCTGTGATCGAGCCCAGATATCGAGCCCAGGGTTAACGAGGCTCAGGCTTGAGCTTGTGTATCGAAGCTATGATCGAAGGTCCAGCTCGAGAGCCATGATCGAAGGTCCAGTTCGAGAGCCATGATCGAAGGTCCAGCTCGAGGGTCATGATCGAAGGCAAGGCTCGAGGGCCAAGATCGAGACCCAAGATCGAGGGTCACAATCGAAGGCTCAAGCTCGATGCCATGATTGAGGCTATGATCGAAGGACCAGGCTCGATGCCATAATCGAGGCCATGGCTGAGGTCCAGGCTCGAGCCTGTGTTCGAAGCCACGATCGAGGCCTAGGCTCGAGGGCCATGATCGAGGCCCCGTTCGACGCCCAGTTCCGAAGGCTGTCTCGTCAGTTTTATAAAAAAGAGGGCATTCGTCCTATTCGCCATTTTTAACAAATTTGAGCTTGAGCAGAGGCGATTTTGGATAGATTTTCAAGGAAAGACATTGAGGTAAGTGATTCTAACTCCGATTTGGTCTATAAACACAAATATATCATTGTTCTCATCATTTAATTAGTGTTTTGAGATTGAAATTTGGAAATTTTTTAGAAATCTCATAGAAATGAATTTTTGAGATTTCAGTATCGATTCAGAGTCAGATTTGAGTAAAAATGGTATGGTTGGACTCATAATTGAATAAGTTGTTGGATTTCATAACTTTCGCCCGATTCCGAGATGTGGGCCCCACAGACGAATTTTTAATTAATTTCGGGATTTTTATTAAAAATGTAGTATTTCTTATAGAATTGATTCCTATAAATTTTAGTGATTGTATCGAATTATTTATGGTTAGATTCGAGCCAATCAAAGTTGGATAATCGAGGAAAGGGCCTTCAAAGTTGGATAATCGAGGAAAGGGCCTTCTAGTGGATTAAATTGGAGCAAATTGAGGTAAGTCTCTTGTCTAATCTTGTGAGGGGGAAATTTACCCCATAGGTGATTAAATTAAATAATTATTGCTAATTACGGGGTCTATGTATGTACGAGGTGACGAGAGTCCGTACGTAGCTACTATTAATGCTAAAGTCCGGGTAGTTTAGGACTCAAAGCATGAATTACTTGTGTAAATTGTATTCTTTAGTAATTAAAATATTTGATGTATATATATATTGTGGATTGTTATGAAAGGTAGAAAAATATGAAATTTTTATATGCTTAATTTTTGCTTAGATTAATTAATTATTGAAATAAATTGTTATCCTCTCGAATAAATTTTACAATAAATACTCTTATTCCGGAGGTACATAAGAAAATGTCCTCCTTTCTTGTGGAACGGGCCGAATGCCTCGGCAGGATAGATGCATCTATGGATCGTGCCGCACGTCCCTCGGTAGTATATACGAAACTCTGGATCGGGCCGTACGACCTCGGCAGATATCGTGCTTAATAATAATAATTACACGATACTTTGATAGTTTATTATAGCTTGTGAAGCTAATTGATAAATTTGGAAATCTTTGAAATTTAAGGATTATTATCCCTGTTAGCTATGGAATTATTGTTATTCATGTAGGTGAGATTAATTGATAAACTGGAAATTTATTGAAATTGAAGGAATTTAGTTAATATACTGAGAATTGTTGCATTTGAAGGAATGTAATTATTTCTGCTGGTTAAATAAATTATTGATATATTATGTGAATCATGCTGATCTAGATATTCTAGTTTTATTTCAATTATTATTATTGACCCATAGTGAGTGTCAAAGTCGGCCATATCGTCTCTACCACTTCGAGATTAGGCTTGATACTTACTGGGTACACGTTGTTTACGTACTCATACTACACTTGCTGCACTCTTTGTGCAGGACCTGAGGCAAGTACTAGTGGGGGACCTATCATCTTACATCCACATTATCCAGGGGCATAGTGGTGAGCTGCCTTTCTGAGCCGTTCTGCAGCTACCAATGTCTCTCCTTGTATTTTTTATTCTGTCTATTTTTTATTTCAGACAGTATTAGTGATTTTGTATAATCTACTAGATGCTCATACACTTGTGACACCAGGTCTTAGCACACACATTGGTAGAATTTAGTGTCTTATTATATTTCTTGAATTTAATTTTATCGAAATGTATTTAATTTATTAGTTGGCTTGCCTAGCTATAGTGTTGGGCGCCATCATGACCTATAGGTGAAATTGGACCGTGACACTTATTCATTCTATTTTATATATACTTAATTCCTGATGAAGAAAATTAATGGAATAAAATGAAAGCTCATGCTAAACTCCAACATGATCTCTACCAAATCAAACAGTAGCTCATTTGACTTTTTCAATTCATGATTAATACTCATACCCAACATAAAGCCATAAGAACCCTGCTTGACAAGAATAACTATTAAACAAGATATGCACTTAGTAAAAGATTAATTTAAAACATAGTAGCATTTGTCGTTGATGAAATAGAAAACAATAAATCACTTAAACTTTCACATTGATTCAACAGTTAAACACACCACATAATCACACCGATAATTCAAAATATGAAACTTTGATGGAAATACTGGTAAGAGCATGGAAACGAACCTTGAATATGCAACGGTTTTCAAATATATTGATAAAAAAAAAATCTCCGACTCGTACATAATCTCGTTCAAAGTGAAGAGATCCAGAAACAAAAATGAGACCTCCGTCGTCAACTCATAACTGACTGTACGCTGGAACCTCGAACCAAGACCTCGCCAGAGACTTTTCCCGGACTGTTTTTACTCAAATTTTAGTGACCAAGAGTGGCTTTTTCCTGCTGGTTTTTTGATGTGTGCAAGCCGGTTTTTTTTATGGAAAATCGCTCCATTTTTATGGCAGTTTTGAAGATGAAAATTGGCGTTAATGAAAGTAGGTTTTGCAGCTGTTTTGCTGTATTTTTGGGCAGCTTTTGCTGTAATTTCGGGCTGCCTTTTGCTGGAATTCAGGGCGAGATTCGTGATTATTTTTTGCTATATTTTGGGGGTAGTTTCAGTTGGTTTTTTTAGCTAAAAGGGTGCTGGATTTTGACTGTTTTTTTGACATCAAAGAGTTGGGTGTTAATAGAGGTTTGGTGTATTTTTTGCTTGGGGAAGAAGCAGGTCCATCCGGTTCCTTTTTTTTCTTTTTTTTTGTGTGTGTATATATATTAAGAAAAGATGAGAGGAGGAGTGTTGAAAATGAATGATGGAACAAGGAATAGTGACACGTGAATAGTGTAGTAGGTGGGTCATGTGACAAAGGAATAGTGAAAGGGAGTGAGATGTAACACGTGAATAGTGTAGTAGATGGGTGATGGGACAAAGATATAGTGTAGGGAAGGTAGGAAGTAATTTTATTAGATTTGGTATGTGATTCAAATAAATTCTTCCGCCCTCTACATAATAGACTTTGTTAAAAATATTACATATTCTCTAATAAAGCCTACTAATAAAAATAATATAAAAGTTAAAATATCAAAATTAAATTTAAAACTATTTAAATACTAAAAAATAAAAGTAAAATTTTAAATATAGTAAAATATTAGGTGTTCACAGCCGCATATCCTTAGGACCCCCAATGAATGATGCTGGAAGTAATACCCTTTGACCAACTTTTTCTCCTCTACATTCTCCTGTCATGACACTATGCACGATACCTTGATATATCTCCCTTCTGAGATATCAACCACAAATTGATATCAACCACAAATTGTTGAATTATCTTCTTTGCGAATTTGTAGTTTATAGCAATAATACTCTCTACAAGACACATATCCTTTAGTTTCACGACGGACACCTATAAGTACGATTTGTAAATTGAGAATTAATAATAATTTTAAACTCTTAAAAATGTATTTGCGTAATTCATAAATATTACCTTGTTCTTCATTGGCAAACACCTCAGTTGCAGATACAAATGTTTGTGACACTTCCTTATTCCTTGATGCCAACCTCCTTCACTTTTTGGAAAAAGTAAAAGATATTGCAGGGGTCATAATAATCATAATAATGTCTAACTTGATGTTTGTTGCCTGAATATTCATGAACCAAAATATCTCTTTCAAATGGGATATTAGGATTGTTTCCGTCTATCTAAATTGCTGCAACTTGATCTACTGACGGTTTGTTGTACACCCGTTGATCTAAAGAAGCAGTCGCTGCTATTTGAGCTTGTAAATTTTGAAATTTCGGCTGATCTTTTAGCTGGGAAAAGAATTGTGCATATGGATTTTCATCCATTATTTTCCTGATTTTTGCCACAATTTCCTCTGATAACTTCTCTTCCTGAAGTTTTGATATTCTATTGCACAATTCATTATTTGTATCATAGAAGTACAACTGAAAATAACATGGATTATCATCATGTGAGACTAATGACGGAAGATAATGATATATTTGTCCTTGTACCTTAAAAGTATAAATTCCTTTCCTTGAAGATGCTATTTCTCTATCGAGCTTAACTCCAAAAGATGTAAAAGCAAATATGCTATTATATGCTCGGATAGTTTTTCGGAATAATTTGGTTTCTTTTGATTCAGCTACAAATAATTCATATAACTCCGGCGGAACGTCATGGGTTGCCAGTTTGATATATCCATTTCCGCAACAAAATTTTGGAGGTTCATATTGAAACCTCTTGGCATGACAAAATTTACATTCAGGAATGTTTTCCAACTTATGAGTATTTGAAGATGATAGGTTGCAAGTAGTTCCGTCTAAATGAAATAACAAAAAAGATTATATTATAATATTATTTCAAATGTAATGAAAACAAAGAAAATCAGTCTATGTTATGTTAGTGCAGTAAATATACCTTCATTTTGGTTTTCTTCTGATAAAGCAATAAGTGACCAGTTTCTTCTTTGCCTCTTCGGTCGTGTATCTTCAAAGTGTGCATCGTTAAAAGGTTGAGTGGATGCAGCATATTTTTGCACCCTTCGCAATGCTTTTTTTAATGATGAATTTTCTATTATGCAAAAACAAATATTAATATTTTGTGACAAATAATATAATATATATTATTATATGCACATATAAATGATCTATATTGTATATGATCATGATAGTACAAGCCCCTAATCGAAGCTTATAATATTTTGCAATAAAATACACAAATTAAAATATGAAGATTAAATAACATATGTATTTTATTTCTTTTAATTTAGGGATAGTTGATCATAATATGGTGAATTAATTTATTTTCTAAGGTATAAATTGCGTCACCTGAATGGTCCATCAACTTGGTAGTATTATTTCCATTTTTATCAGTTACGTTAGATATTGCAATTTATTTTCTTTTGTTTTCTGTCAAATTTATTATGTTATGATATTAGTAATTGAGAAAAGGTTATATTAATATCGATTGAAAGAATTTGGTGAAGTTTACCTGTTATTTTGCGTTGGGGTTTGTCACGAGTTGCCATGTTTAATTTGCCTGCATGAGACGCAATTTTATTTTTTATTTCTCAGATATTTTGTATAAATTTATGTTATCCTACATAGAACAATTAATAACGCGATTGAATAAGTTAAATTACAAATAGTCAAAATAATATAGAGTAATACTTTTTAATGTTCGTACCTCAACAGGCTTCTTCCTTAAATCAAATGATATTCTGTTTCATATGTAACGATTTCAGTAGTTGATATTTAAATTTACAATAACAATGAATTATTTAGGTAAATATATACCTATAATATGTAGGGGCTTCACGCTTTTCCGATTGAATAATTGCCTCTATGGGAAAATAGATTAGATAATCTGTAAAATGGATACGATTAAAAGTATTAGAAGAATTATGGTTGAAAATAATTTAGTGAAGAATGCAAATTTCATTTACTGCTCTGCCAGCACAATTTGTCTTTACATAATTATATAAGAAGAATTAAGTTTACAGAATACGATAATACTTCTACCAATACAACTTGACAAATAAAAGTATTTCATAGTTTATTTGGCCTAAAGAAAGAGCACTAATTTTTTTCAACTTTGATTTTTTTTATTCATAATAGGACGTTGATCTTCATTGTTTCTTTTTGACCTCTTCCTTCTTATCTTTGCTGATTTATCTTCCTCCTGAACTTTGATTGTGGCAACGTCTTGAAATTCATGTATCTCTTGAGCTATTAAACTCCTTCCTGAATTTTTATTTTTCTTATCAATCTTGACAAGGAAAATAAATTCTTTATCTTTACTCAACACCAACTTGCGGTAGTAATTAGATTCTTCCTTCTGCACAATTGAAGAACAAGAATACAATTGAAATTCATTTATGTATTAAATTAAAATTTATCTAACGTATTTTCCTTTTATTGAAATACTTTCAAAGTATTAGTACACTTAAATTTGTAATAAAGAATATTCAGACCTTCGTGGAGATTGATTGAATATACTCCTTGGCATCGCAACCAAACAAATATTCTGCAGCGTCAAAGAGTATAACACGGCCATGTCGTTGTCTAGCACAAACTTCAATTCTTAAACAATATCTAAAATATTATCGATTAATAAAAAATTCATAACTGTTTCATTTAAATGAAATAATTAAAGAGTTGTTCAATCTCACCTCCTTTCATAATCAACATTTTCTATGTTACAGTTGTCACAAGTTGCAGTATCTTTTATAACATCAACTCTCTTGAAATATTTTTTGCATGAAGAATACCATGGCTCATCTTTATTTATAATGTCTGTAATTTATTGCTTTGAACTTGTAATATAATTCCTGGACATAAACAATAACAAATGTATTAGATTATATTATATACAAATTATAAAACATGTATATTGAGAAGAGGTTTGTAGGAAGTTACAGGCGCATCTGCATCTACAAGTAAGCCATCCATAATATCAACTAACTTCACTTTTTTGGCGTTTTTCATTGCTTTACTTGGTAATAATGCAATATCTTTATTTTTTGCCTTCATGGAATCACGCATGTATTTTAGTAAGTATTATTAAAATGTATAATCTATAATTAACACATCAAAATATTGATGAAACAATAATCAGAACAATGAATAAAGATGTAGACATCACGATTGTAGATTTGTTGAAGGAAAATTACACCCAAAAACTTGTAACTGGGAAATATTTGGCCCTATTTGCAGCACATGTTTTTGTCATTGAATTCAAAAAGAGAGGCTTACCTCATATGCACCTTTTGATCATATTTAAACAAGGTCACAAGATAGCAACAACAGATCAGTATGGTAGATTTCTTGACAACTTGCAAAATACTTCAGTAGTTAATTTATTCTTTTCCTCTAATTTATCTTAAATCTTAGTCTGGTGAACTCTCCAAAGAATTTATTTTAATACTCTATATTTCTCAATCAATTTCTTCCTTTATATTTTCTAGCTAAAGTTGAGTTGTTATAGATTTCAATGACATAAATATTAGAAGTTCAGTAATATAACATCACTTCGCTTAGAACTTCAAGGATCATGTATTGCTCAGTAAATTGGGGCACCTAATTTGGATTTGGCAAAAAGCTTTTTAAAGGCAATAATCTAGAATTGCAGTTAACCTATATAAGATAGTAAATCATGCGCTACCTATAGTTGTGCCAACTCCCACCAAATAAAAATTAGCAAGTCTGGCAAACACTACTATTAGGAATAATTCAGACAAATAAATACTTTTTAATTTCCGGCCGGTCGTTTTGAGAGTTATAGCCCCGTTTCCCCCATTTCTGCTTCTTCTTGTGTCCTTCAGCTATATTGTGATATACATGATTAGTTGGTTTGGGTCCGGAGTGGTTTCAGAGTGGATTGAGATACTTAGTCTCTTATTTAGAAGCTTAAGTTAGAAAAGTCAACTGGATATTGACTTATGTGTAAACGGTCTTGAAATTTAATTCTGATGGTTCCATTAGCTTCGTTAGGTGATTTTAGACGTAGAAGCACGTCCGGAATGTGATTTGGAGGTCCGTAGTGGAATTAGGCTTGAATTGGCAAAAGTTAGAAATTTGTCGGATTTTGAGAGTGGGCCCGGGGGCCGGGTTTGAGCCAATTTCGGGTTTTGAGTCTAATTTAGTAGTTTTATCGTGGAATTGATTCATTTAGCATATATTAATCGTATTGTATTGCTTGTGGCTAGATTCGGGACGTTTGGAGGCCGATTTGAGAGGCAAAAGCGTCGCGGAGTAGGATTTTGCTTGGTTGGAGGTAAGTAACGCTTTTAAACTTGGTTCTGAGGGTTCAAAACCTCAAGTTATGTGTTATGTGATTGGTATTGAGGTGACGCGCATGTCAAGTGACGGGTGTGCGGGCGTGCACCGTGAGAATTGGGACCTGGGTGATTCCATGGCATCGTTTAGTGACTCTATCCTGTTGATATCCATATTTTCATCATGTGTTAAAGTAGTTGAGTTGTAAATCATACTAGATATCATGTTTAGGCTTTGTGCCAGTATTGTTTGGATACTTAGCGGTCGTTTCTTGTTGTCATCTCACTAGTTTTCATTTACTATTTCATACTCAGTCATGATCATGCATTTTTTTTATATCATATCTCGGTCTCAGTTATTTATTGATTCATCATATCATTGTTCTGGGTTATTTTCATGACATTGTGAGCCCGTGGTGAGACTGGAGAGGTTGATGACTGAGTGAGGCCGAGTACCTGGTTATGAGTGACAGTTATGGGATCGGACTGCACACCGAAGCAGTTATATTGATGATTATGATAGCGCTTGAGCTGTAAGAGCCCCTCCGGAGTCTGTAACACACCTCAGTGAGTGCGGATGATATTATTGAGGAATGAATTTCCCTGGACATGAATTTGTCCGAAGTACTTGATATTGGAGATGGATTTCTCCACAGGGTTGGATTGCCCTTTTTCCTCGGTACTGGTGACTTATAGTCAGTGTTGCATATGTTTCGGGATGGATTTTTCTGGGCCGGATGACCATATACAGTACCGAGTGGTTGAATACTTGAGAGTGGAACACATGGTGCATTTCATACAGTCTGTGCATTGACATGTAGAGATAGCCGAGTTATATACCTTACACTGTTCAGATATGTACTTCCTTTACTGTTGAGCTGTATATTTGACTTGAAAGCATACCTACGTTTCTGCACACTTATTTTTACTATACCTGTTGAGGTTGAGTTTGTCACTACTTTTCAGTCCAAAGTTTGGACTTGTTACTTACTGAGTTAGTGTACTCACGTTACTCTCTGCACCTCGTGTGCAGATCGAGGCGATATCGGTCGTAGCGGCTGCTGCTGATTGAGGATCCTAGACTTTTGGAGGCTATCAAGGTAGCTGTACTGCGTTCGCGGGCCTTGACTCTCCTTCTTTATCTTTGTCGTACTTTCAATTTATATCTCTAGATACTATAGTAGACTGTATTTCTGATCTGGGCGCTCATGTACTCAGTGACACCCTGGTTTTGAGCTGGATTGTATCACTTTGGGATTTTCATATGTTTTAAATAGTTTTTCTTTAATGTTAAATACTTCCGTTAATGTTTTCAAACTTATTGTTGTTGGTGTTAGGTTGTTGAGTTGAGGCTGGCCTAGTTCCACGATAGGCGCCATCACGACGGTTGATTTTGAATCGTGACAAAAGGTTTTGTGAAACAAAAAATATTTCTGGATTGATATAGTTTTGGGGTGAGAAGGAATAAACTTAAGAGAGGAGCATGCTTATTATTTTGTATTGTATTGTGTAAAATTTTTATAGCAAAGTTTGTTTAAAAAAATAGAAGAAGTCAGTAAGATAAAATTATCTAGTAGAGGTTGTAAATTTAAGGGTCCTGTAGTCTTAATCATGAAAACAAGGTTCACAAGTTGATAATACCATCAATATATCCATGACTACTAATGCAATAGAATTATCATAAGTACCAATTTCGGAGTTCTGTTGCCTTTTGGATTGTTGGATTGATTAGCACACTGCTGACAGGAATAGTTGATATTCCAAAATTTCCTAATTAAAGAAGTTGAAATTATTTAGAATAGTTTCAGTCCATAAAGTGTGAATAATATTATCACCACCCAAAATTCAACTAGTCGTGATGACGCCTAACTCAACCTGTTAGGTAAGCCAACTTTCAACTATCCAATTCCAATAACAATTATTAAAGTAATTTAAGTAAATAAATATCTTAATCTTATACAATCTTCAAGAACTGGTAGTACAAATTATGAGCTTCTAAGAATAGAGTATACAAAACGGAAATAAAATAAATACATAGTCTGTTTGAATAATACATAAATAGAGCTTTTATAAATCTAAGGCTAGTATGAACAAGGGGCAGCTACAACAGGAACGCATGTACATCTTCAATCCCGCAACCATCGAGCACAGCAACAACAACAGCCAACATCTGCACGCAATGTGCAGAAGTATAGTATCAGTACAACCGACCCCATGTACTGAGTAAGTAACAAACCTAGCCGTAGGTTGAAAGTAGTGACGAGCTTCTACCAAGGTCTGGTCCATAACCAATAGTCCACAACAGTCCATAATAACATAAAGCAAATAATACCAGAAGTAACTCAGAGATAAAATGCTCAGTCAAATCATAATTTCAAAAAAATAATAGTTCTTCCTTTCAAATACATCAGTGAAAACCCAAATCGTTTGCCGAAGTTGCCAAAAATATGAATAGTTTGAAAACAATAATTTCTTCCAAAATATTTTCAATAATAAATAAGATATTTCATTTTCCTTTCGGGTAACCATTGTAAAACAAATGCATCACTATGCCCATCTGTAAGAATGTGTGAGAAATCATGAATGATGTGATGTTGTACAGCATGAGAAAAATACATCTCTATGCATGTATGTCATGTGTGCATGCCAATGCAATGCTACTCAGTGATGAAATCATAAACAGTCCCTCGGGCAGAACATCACTCATATACAGCCCATCGGGCAAACCTCACAGTCACTCATGCCTCTCGGGCATACCTCACAGTCACTCATGCCACTCGGGCATACCTCACAATCACTCATGCCACCCAAGCATACCTCACAATCACTCATGCCTCCCAGTCACTCAGCACTCGGCACTCGCACTCAGTAGGTACCTGCGCCCACTAGAGGTGTGTACAGACTCCGGAGGGGCTCCTTCAGCCCAAGCGCTATAATCTGTACGGACAATTCACGTGCTGCACAGACAACTCACGTGCTATAATAATAAAGTATATAAAGCATGCTGCAGGCGAGCAGCCCCGATCCACTATAATCCTCACAATCAGGCCCTCGGCCTCACTTAGTCATCAATCTCTCTGGTCTCTCGGGCTCACAATGTCATGAAAATAGCCCAAAATGATGATATGATGTATCAATAAATAACATCAGAGACTGAGATATGATATGCAATGAAATGAATATGACTGAGTACGAATTTTTAATTTAAAACAGATAATTTACAGCAATATGACCTCTGTGGATCCCAATAATACTAGCACATAGCCTCAACATGATTTTTAATATGTTTTTCAGCTCAATTTCTTTAACTCATAAAATCCTCATGGAAAATGCCAAGATCATTTAACTACAAAATTTTACAGAAATAATTATGTCACAATTTCTATAGTGTACGCCCACACGCCCGTCACCTAGCATATGCGTCACCTCCCAACAGTTCACGAAATACATATATTCAGAGTTCATACCCTCAACTCCAAGATTAGAAGAGTTACTTACCTCAAACAAGCCTAATCCAATGTCGAGCAAGCTAAACAATGCTCCAGAAATCCCATTATACGCGTATCAACTCCTGAACGGCTCGAATCTACCATAATTAATTTGATTCAGTCCACACAATTTATAAAAATTAATTCCATATCAAAATGCTAATATTTTCCACAAAATCTGAAATTACGCCCCAAAAATTACCTGTGGGGCCCACATTTTGGAATCCGACGAAACTCACAAAATCTGATAACCCATCAAATTACGAGTTCAACCACACTAATTTCACTCAAATCCGACTCTGAATCGGTGTTCAAATCTCGAAAATTTATTTTATGAAATTTCTACAATTTTCTCCCAAATTTCTACCTCAAAGTACTAATCAGATGATGAAATCATTGATATATTCATGCATATTAACCAAATTCGAGTTAGAATCACTTAGCCCGATGAATATCTTGAAAAACCCATGAAACATCGCCACAAACCGAGCTCCCTAGGTCCAAAATGTGAAATAATACCCTAAAACTAGTATATATAGTACACCTCTGATCTCCCACTTAGCGGTCCGTGAAATTTTGAGCGCGGCCGCGCCCCGGGTCCCGCGGTCGAGAAAAACTGGTGCGGTCCGCGAAATTCTTGGGCTGCACTGCGAGGCTTTAGTATTTTAGCCATAACTTTCTTTACAGATGTCCAAATGATAACTTCTTTACCTTTCAGGAAACTAGACATGAAGAGATACAACTTTCGTTTTTGAATCATCTCAAAATTCCTTGTAGATCAAAAGATATAGGCTTCCAAAGTTGGACAAGCGGGTCTGCAGAACTTCCAACCGCGGTCCGCAAAATTTTGCCGTGGTCCGCGAAATTCTAAGCGCGGCCGTGAAATTCTGCTGCGGTCCGCGCCTCTCCTTCGCCTCAGCACCCCAAAATGGGCGGTCCGCGCTCCCAAAAGTGTCAGAACATTATTAGAGTGCCAAAATGCTCGGACTTGCTCAAACCTCACCCCGAAACTCATCCAGAACCTCCCGGACACAAACCATATATGAATTTCAATCATAAAACATGCTGAAGACCTGCTCGCACACTCAAAACACTAAAAAGAGGTCGTCTTGACCTGATATTGACTATGGCCAAACTCCCAAATTTCTTAACTTTATTAATCTCTCAACCAATGATCCAAAAATACACCCAAGCCCTCGGGACCTCAACCAAATATAACAACACATTTTATAACATAACACGGACCTACTCGAAGCCTCAAAACACACATAACAACATCGAAACGACGAATCACACCTCAATTCGAATTCATTAAACTTTGAAACTTCAAATTTTATATCTTGTGCCGAAACACATCAAATCAATCCGGAATGACTTCAAATTTTGCACACAAGTCACATTTCACATTACGGACCTATTATAATTTCCAAAAATGGATTCTGACCCTGATATCAAAAAGTCAACCCCCCGGTCAAACTTTCCAAAAATTTAACTTTCGGCATTTCAAGTCAAATTCCACTACGTACCTCTAAATAATTTTTCGGATACGCTCCTAAGTCCAAAATCATCATAAAGAGCTACTGGAATTATCAAAACTCCATTCCGAGGTTGTTTATACATAAGTCGACATCCGATCACTATTTTAACTTAAGCTTTAAACCTTGGAACTAAGTGTTCCAATTCATTCCAAAATCTCACCGGACCCGAACCAATTACCTTGGCAATTCACACAATAACTGTAAAGTACAATTTAAGCAGTAAATGAGGAAACGGGGTTGTAATACTCAAAACGACTGGCCGTGTCGTTACAAATATAAATACAGGCTAATGTGTGAATACTATAATACAGACAATTGTTGGTGTATATACCTTTGTAAATTGAGACTCTAACATCACAAAAGCCAATGATTGGTTTATCGTATTTCATCTTTTCAAGAAGTTCACCATCATTTTCAGCAAAATCTCCCCATAAAGTGATAGATGTAAGATCAAACTTGTGTTTTAAATTACAATTTATATTAGATGTATTACATTACCTATATAATACGTAAAATGTTCGTTTTTCATTGAAACATGCGTAAGTTTAACTGATCTTTCATTTATAACGATTATCTCTCTTCTCCTGCTACGACCTTCTCCAATAAGTGGTTTCACTGTAACTAAAATGGCAACTACATCTGAAAAGTAGGTCGTTAGAGAAGTAGTTATAAGTATATAGTATTTATGCACGAAAATGATTTGTTTATTCCTATAAAGAGTTACCAAAGATAGTGCCGTCAGTTAACTTTTTTGCCTCTTCCAAGAACAAAAAACTATTTGAGAATTGTTGGGTGGAAATGTCTGTTTCAGATTCTTTGATGATAGTGTTGTTAGTAAAAGCTATTTCAACTTCTTTGTGAACCGAGGAGTAGTTTGGATTGACATGATCTAGGCGACCATTGATAATGAAGTAAGATAATGAAGTAACTCTTGTGTGGTTCAAAGATATCTTTCCCTTTCTCTACATGCTTATTAAAAAGTGTTGCTTGGATCTTTGTCCCCTATTAAAGATGCAACCAACATTTTATGCCATTAGAAAGACAATATAAATTAGCAAAGTATAGATTATAAATGTAAAAAGGTATTACCTCTTCATAAACTAATATAAGAGTTTTGAAAACACCTTCGTGCCTTTGGTTTTTATATGGAATTACTATACTCCTTCGAACAACTAAGAATTTTATAACCCAATCGGATGAGTATTTTGGTACCTTCTAAATAGGTAAGCATTGTTTCGATAATTCTGCTTCAGTTGCCATTTGAACTGAGCTTGTGATGGTTAGATGGATAGATGGACGAAGGAAAAATAATATAATGGTAAAGATCTTGATGTTTCTATTATGATTTATTGTATCATTTCCAATAGACAATAGCTTATAGCATTCGTAATGACAGACACAAATAGTGCTGGCAGTAGCGTTTGTTAATGTATGTAAAGTTTGGAATAACTTTAATAACTACAAAGTGAAGTAATAATCATTTTTTAAAAGTAAAGAAGTAGAGTATTACCACCAATTGTTTGAGCGAGCAATCTTGGGAACCTGTTAGAAGAGTAGTAAAGTAATTAGTTTTGTAGCGAGTAATTAATTTTATGCTTAGAAAAATATCTAGTCAAAGTAGAACAGTATGAGTCTACAATATATGTTCCTAAATCTTGCTTTTAGTTAGCAAAATATTAATAGCACGAGCATGCAGGAAATGTTTGATTAAAATTGAATTATAACAACAAGCTAAATGAGAAGTCCATGAGTATACATGAAGTCCTTTAGCCTCCCCAGTTTATTATTTGGCTAATGCACAAGCTATACGCATGAAAGAACCTTTTTTTTTTGTTCTTCACTTCAAGTAATCTCGAATATAATTTTTTTTGTTGAGAAAAATCGATATCCAACTCTGAAATTTGTAGCAGATAAACTTAAAAGGTAAGATAATGCTCCCCGAAGTCAGATTTGATATTCGCAAACATGTTTGGCTTCCTATCTGAATACGTAAAGCTTCATGCAGTGTGCTTCTTTCAAATGGACCAAACCTCAAGCGAAATTCATAAGCATACATTCGCGGTGCATTGATTTCAAAAGAGGTATTTACATTTATGTCCTTGAGTCTTTGTGGATTCGAGAAGGAATGAAGGGAACAACTCACATAGAGTATCATAGATAAACAACAGTACTAAGTTATTCAACATTCTCCTAAGAGTGTCAGGAGGTTGACTAATTTAAAGTTTTAAACTTTGGGTTTGTGTGGTCAACACTCTTAACAAACAGTTGGATGACATTTTTGGTTGATATTATGTTATCAAAGATTTTATTTTCTATTAGTACAGACTTTCATGTACAGCACTATCTTATTACAGTTTGGAAAAAAATGAAGACCACACATGGTCTTTGAATATGCATCCTAATTAAGGTGTAGTACTATCATGAATAATTACCATATTACTATATTATTGCCAACTACGGAAGAAAATCTAAGAAAACATGGAAACTGAAGCATAGAAAAAATTCAAAACTGTTCTTTAGTTATATAGAGACATGGGTAGTAAGGATTAAATATACTTTGACTTAGGCACTTGCTGTGAAGCATGTACATGAGAAAATTTATATATCAAAAGCGTGGTTTAATGGTTTTGTAACAGTTTCCAGTTTAAATTACATAACTCAAAACGTAGATGAAGTAAACATAATTTTCAAACAAAACAAAGGATTATAGGCTGTTATAAGGGAAATAACTGTAAGCAATTCGATGATGAAGCAAATAAATCAACGGTAGAAAATTACTATATTACATGGGTGCAAATACATTATCCATAGCAGAAAGAGAAAGACTATTACATCATATATAAGGCCAGACATTGTCACAACCCGAAATTCCCACCTTCGGACCGTGATAGCGCCTAACATTTCACTTGCTAGGCAAGCCAACGTTAGAATAATATTAACCATTTCTAAATAATTTTTAAATTTATTAATAACAAAGAAATAAATGTGGAAGTAAGGTCTGAAATATAGTAAATAATCCATAAAAATAACGGTGTCTAGATACCATCCCAGAATTGGTGTCACAAGTGCACGAGCTTCTTGAATAATACAAATAAGGGCCTGAATAAAATAAAGTTGTCTGCAAACAAACACACAGCTAAAGTAAAGTAGACGGGGACTTCAGTACTGCAGACGCCGTGCAGTTATACCTCAAGTCTCCTCTGATAGCTGAAATCCGAGCAAGTCTATAGTACGTCGCTGGGACCAACTCCAAAATCTGCATAAGAAGTGCAGAGTGTAGTATCAGTACAACCGACCCCATGTACTGGTAAGTACTGAGCCTAACCTCGACGAAGTACTGACGAGGCTAAGACGGGTCACTTACATTAACCTGTACGTAATACTATACATTCATTTTAATCAAGTCTGTTGCGACGTGCAACCCGATCCCCTAAGCTCGCTCTCACAATATATTCACATTCAATTCTGTTGCAGCGTGCAACCCGCTCTCACAATATATTCATTTTAATCAAGTCTGTTGCGGCGTGCAACCCGATCCTCCAATATGGACTTTTAATAAGTCTGTTGCGGCATGCAACCCGATCCTCCAATATGGACTTTTAATAAGTCTGTTGCGGCGTGCAACCCGATCCTCCAATATATCCATTTCAATCAATTCTGTTGCGGCGTGAACCCGCTCCTCCAATATATTTATTTACCAATTCTTATAAAAAAAAATTTCTCAATAAATGCAACAATTAATATAAATTATAAGACAACAAGCATACAATTATTATGATTTAATTATGAAACAAACAATGACAAATAGAAAATTATTATGGAAATCAGGGAGAAAATAGGCAGTTTAATATTTAATATGCTAAATGTCAAATAACAATTAATACACATAATTCAAATAGCATGTAACAATTAATGCAGAAATTCAAGAATTAATATTTAACAAAGAATAGAAGAGCAACAATTATTATAATAATTAATTCATGATTTAAAACGATTTATAATTTTTTAAGTAATTATGCAAATAATTAATTTGACGACGTATAGACACTTGTCACCTCGCCTATACGTCATTCACATGCATTTCACATAACAAATAGTTTAAGGGTTCTATTCCCTCAAGTCAAGGTTAACCACGACACATACCTCGCTTTGCAAATTCCAGTCAATTACTCGACCACAACTTTTCCTTTTAAATTTATCTCCAAAAGCTTCAAATCTATTCACAAACAATTCGATATACTCAATACGAATCATAGGAATTAATTCCTTATGAATTTATTAATTTTCCGGATAAAAATTTAAAATTCATTTAAATATTCGACAGTGGGACCCACATCTCAAATCTAAAAAAAACTTACAAAATTCGAACACCCGTTCCGATACGAGTTCAACCATACTAAATTTATCCAATTCCGATGTCAAATGGACCTTCAAATCTAAATTTTTATTTTTGGAAGATTTTATAAAAATCTGATTTTTCTTCCATAAATTCACGGATTCATGATATAAATGAGTATGGAATCATGAAATATAATCAATATAGGATAAGGAACACTTACTCCAATTTTTTCCCGTGAATATCGCCCAAATATTCGCCTTACCGAGCTCAAAATGACCAAAATGAGTAAAAATGACGACTTCCGAATTTAAGGGCTCTGCCCAGTCTTTTTCGCATATGCGGATAAAATTTCCACATCTGCGGACTCGCTTCTGCGAAGAGAAGTCCTCTTCTCCAACCATGAATTCAATATCACGAACTTTATGGTCAGCATAACTCTTTTGCCTAGACTGAGCTGTGCGAAGTCGATCCTGAATTATCTTGACCTTATCCAAGGCATCCTGTATCAAATCAGTACCCAACAACCGAGCCTCTCCCGGTTCAAACCAACCAACTGGCGATCGGCATCGCCTTCCGTATAATGCCTTATATGGAGCCATCTGAATGCCTGACTGATAGCTATTATTATAAGCAAACTCTGCAAGTGGAAAGAACTGATCCCAAGAACCTCCAAAGTCTATAACACAAGCGCGGAGCATATCTTCCAATATCTGAATGGTGCGCTCTGACTGTCCGTCTGTCTGTGGATGAAATGTTGTACTCAACTCAACCCGCGTGCCTAACTCACATTGTACTACCCTCCAGAAGTGTGAGGTAAATTGCGTACCTCGATTTGAAATAATAGACACGGGCACACCGTGTAGGCGGACAATCTCACGAATGTAAATTTCAGCTAACCTCTCTGAAAAATAGGTAACTGCCACTGGAATGAAATGTGCTGACTTGGTCAACCTATCCATAATGACCCAAACTGCATCGAATTTTCTCTGAGTCCGTGGGAGTCCAACAACAAAATCCATAGTGATACGCTCCCATTTCCACTCAGGAATTTCTAACTTCTGAAGCAAACCACCAGGTCTCTAATGCTCGTACTTAACTTGCTAACAATTCAGACACCGAGCTACATATGCAACTATATCATTTTTCATTCTCCTCCACCAATAATGTTGCCGCAAATCTTGATACATTTTGGCGGTACCTGGATGAATAGAATACCTAGAACTGTGTGCCTCTTCAAGGATTAATTCACGAAGCCCGTCAACATTAGGCACACAAATACGACCCTGCATTCGCAGAATTCCATCTTCCCCCACAGCAACCTGTTTGGCATCACCGTGCCGCACTGTGTCCTTAAGGACACGTAAATAAGGATCATCATACTGCCTCTCTCTGATGCGCTCATATAATGAAGACCGAGGGACTATGCAAGCTAGAACCCGGCTGGGTTCCAAAACATCTAACCTCACGAACTGATTAGCCAACGTCCGAACATCTGCATCTAACAGCCTCTCACCAACCGTAATATATGCAAGACTGCCCATACTCACAACCTTTCTACTCAAAGCATCGGACACCACATTGGCCTTTCCGGGGTGATACAAAATGGTGATATCATAGTCTTTCAACAACTCCAACCATCTTTTTTGCCTCAAATTGAGATCTTTTTTTTTGAACATATACTGAAGGCTACGATGATTAGTAAATACCTCACAGGAGACACCATAGAGGTAATGCCTCCAAATCTTCAGTGCATGAACAGTGGCTGTAAATTCTAAGTCATGAACAGGATAATTCTTCTCGTGAACTTTCAACTTCCACGACGCATATACAATCACCTTGCCATCTTGCATTAATACTTCACCAAGCCCAATGTGAGATGTGCCACAATATACTGTATACGATCCTGAACCTGTGGGTAATACCAACACTGGCACCGGGGTCAAAGTAGTCTTGAGCTTCTGAAAGCTCAACTCACACTCGTCTGACCATCTGAATGGGACACCCTTCTGGGTTAGTCTAGTCAATATGCTTGCTATAGATGAAAACCCTTCCACAAACCGACGATAATAACCTACCAAACCCAGGAAACTCCGGATCTCTGTAACTGAAGTAGGTCTAGGCCAATTCTGAACAGCCTCAATCTTTTTAGGATCCACCTTTATGCCTTCTGCCGATACAACATGCCCCAAAAAGGCAACTGAGTCTAACCAAAACTCACATTTTGAAAATTTGTCATATAACAGATTATTCTTCAAAGTCTGAAGCACACTCCGAAGATACTGCTCATGTTCCTCTCGACTGCTGGAGTAAATCAAGATATCATCAATGAATACAACCACAAAAGAATCCAAATAGAGCTTGAACACCCGATTCATCAAATCCATAAATGTTGCTGGGGCATTTGTCAACCCAAATGACATCACTAGGAATTTGTAATGCCCACACTGAGTTCAAAAAGCTGTCTTAGGGATATTAGATGCCCTAATCTTCAACTGATGGTAACCATACCTCAAATCAATCTTCGAAAATACCTTGGTACCCTGAAGCTGATCAAATAAGTCATCAATTCTTGGCAACAGATATTTGTTTTTGATAGTGGCCTTGTTCAATTACCGATAATCTATACACATCCGCATATAGCCATTTTTCTTCTTTATAAATAATACTGGTGCACCCCTGGGCGAGATACTGGATCTAATAAATTCCTGATCAAGCAAGTCTTGTAACTGCTCTTTCAATTCTCTCAACTCCGGCGGGGCCATACGGTATGGTGGAATAGAAATAGGCTGAGTGCCCGGAGCCAAATCAATACCGAAGTCAATATCTCTGTCGGGTGGCATCCCCGGCAAATCTGCAGGAAGTACTTCTAGAAATTCACGAACAACTGACATCGAGTCCATAGAAGGAACATCCGCACTGGGATCGCGAATATAAGCCAAATAGGCTAGACACCCTTTCTCGACCATACGCTGAGCTTTCATATAAGAAATAACCCTGCTGACAGAATGACCAGGAGTTCCTATCCACACGAACCGAGGTAACCCCGGCATGGCTAGGCTCACTGTCTTGGCATGACAATCCAATATAGCGTGATAAGGGGACAACCAATCCATAGCCAAGATGACATCAAAATCTACCATATCAAAAAGTAAAAGATCCACACTAGTCTCAAGATTACCAATAGTAACCACACATGAATGATAGACATGATCTACTACAACAGAGTCTCCCACCGGTATAGATACACACACAGAAGCACTCCGAGAATCACAAGGCACAACCAAATATGAAGCAAAATAGGAGGACACATAGGAAGAAGTAGATTCTGGATCAAATAGAACTGAAGCATCTCTATGAAAAACTGGAATAATAACTGTGATCATAGCATCAGATGACTCGGCCTCAGGCCTAGCTGGAAAAGCATAAAATCGGGGCTGAGCCCTACCACTCTGAAATGCGTCTCTAGGACGTCCTCTAACTAGCTGGCCTCCAACTCTAACTGTCTGACCTCCACCTCTAATGGCCTAACCTCCACCTCTAGCTGTCTGACCCCTACCTCTAGCTGGCTAACCAGACGATGAAGCAGCCGATGCCGGTATGATGGCATGAGAATCCTGCCGAGATCTGTTACTCGCCACCTGCTGAAGCTGAAGCTGACCCAGATGGGCCGGATAATCACTGTAGTAACTCTAGAGTGGTGGTGCACTTATAGGAGCTGAATTTTCACTAAATGATGTATGCCCATAATAAGGCATAATAGGACCGTGACTCCCTGAAGTACCGTGAGATGCATGAAGTGCTGAATGAAATGGTTTGGGAGGATGACCCCTACCAAAATTACCCCTGCCTCCAGACGAGGCACCACTGAAACCACTGAACTAACGAGGCCTCTTATCAAACCTCTGCCCTCTCTCTTGTGCAAGAACCATCTCGATCCTCCTCGCGACATTAGCTGCCACCTGAAAAGAAATTTCACTTCCGGTCTCCTTGGCCATCTGAATCCTGATAGGGTGAGTGAGTCCCTCAATAAACCTCCTCACTCTCTATCCCTCAGTAGGTAGTAAAAAGAGAGCATGATGGTCCAAATACACAAAAACGGGACTCATACTGAGTAACAGTCATACTGCCCTGCTGTAGACGCTCAAATTGCTTGCGGAATTCCTCTCTCAGTGTGATAGGAAGGAATTTCTCCAGAAATAGCTGAGAGAATTGCTCGCAGGTAAGTGCAGGCGACCCAACCGGTCTGGTCAATGTATAATCTCTCCACCACCTCTTGGCGGAACCCGTCATCTGAAATACAGCAAAATCAACCCCATTGGTCTCAACTATACCCATGTTCCGCAGCACCTCGTGGCAGCGTTCAAGATAATCATGTGGGTCCTCAAAAGGTGTACCACTGAAGTGAACTTGAAAGAGCTTAATAAACTTATCCAGCCTCAATAAGGCCTCAAAAGACATGGCGGACCTATCACCGATCTGTGCCGCAATAACTGGCTGAACTACCCCAACTGGCGGGGCTGCTTGATCCTGATTCTGGGGAGCCATCTGCTCCGGAGCGGGAGTAGTGGGAGTTTGTGCTCCTCCCCCAGCCTGTGAGATGGCTGGCTCCACTTGAAATGTACCATTCCAGGCCACACACTCCATAAGACTCACCAACCGGACTAGAGTGTCCTGAAGCACTAGAGTGGCTATGAATCTTTCCGGGACCTGAACTGGTCCCACTGGTACATTCTGAACTGGAACCTCCTCCTGAAGGTCCACCTGAGGTTCTACAATAGGTGCTACTGCTCGAGCTCTGGACTAAGCTCTACCTCGGCCTCTTCCTTGGCCTCTAGCATGACCTCGGCCTCGACCTCTACCCCTGGCCATAGTTGCCACCGGGGTTTCTGGTCCATGTCCATCGGTAGAGGTATTACGTGTTCTCACCATCTGCGAAATAATAAGAGTAGAATGGTTCAATCATCGATGATAGAATAAAATCACACGACAGAATAAGAAAGAAGTGATATTGTTCCTAAACTTCATAGCCTCTAAGAGATAAGTACAGACGTCTCCGTACCGATCCTTCAAACTCTACTAAGCTTTCTCGTGACTCGTAAGACCTATGTAACCTAGTGCTATGATACCAACTGTCACGACCCTAAATTTTCACCTTCGGACCGTGATGGCGCCTAACATTTCACTTGCTAGGCAAGCCAACGTTGGAATAATATTAACCATTTCTAAACAATTTTTAAATTTATTAATAACAAAGAAATAAATGCGGAAGTAAGGTCTGAAATATAGTGAATAATCCATAAAAATAATAGTGTCTAGATACCATCTCAGAATTGGTGTCACAAGTGCACGAGCTTCTAGAATAATGCAAATAAGGGCCTGAATAAATTAAAGTTGTTTGCAAACAAATACACAGCTAAAGTAAAGTAGACTGGGACTTCAGAACTGCGGACACCGTGCAGTTATACCTCAAGTCTCCTCTGGTAGCTGAAAGCCGAGCAAGTCTATGGTACGCCGCTGGGACCAACTCCGAAATCTGCATAAGAAGTGTAGAGTGTAGTATCAGTATAACCGACCCCATGTACTGGTAAGTGCTGAGCCTAACCTCGACGAAGTAGTGACGAGGTTAAGGCGGGTCACTTACATTAACCTGTACGCAATATTAACAATAACAACAAATAATAGAAATAAATCAGATAACTCATTTATTATAATTGAAGCCAACTCAGCAGTCATAACTAATTATCATTTCCAACAATTTTCGTTGCAGTGTGCAACCCTCTCTCATAATATGTTCATATTCCATTCTGTTGCGGCATACAATCCGCTCCTCCAATATATTCTTTTTAATCAAGTCTGTTGCGGCGTGCAACCCGATCCCCCAATATATATATGTATATCGACTTTTAAATAAGTCTGTTGCGGCGTGCAACTCGATCCTCCAATATCGACTTTTAATAAGTCTATTGCGGCGTGCAACCCGATCCTCCAATATGGACTTTTAATAAGTCTGTTGCGGCATGCAACCCGATCCTCCAATATATCCATTTCAATCAATTATGTTGCGGCGTGCAACCCGCTCCTCCAATATATTCATTTACCAATTCTTATAGAAGAAATTTTCCCAATAAATGCAACAATTAATATAAATTATAAGACAACAAGCATACAATTATTATGATTTAATTATGAAACAAATAATGGCAAATAACAAATTATTATGGAAATCAGGGAGAAAATAGGCAATTTAATATTTAATATGCTAAATGTCAAATAACAATTAAGACACATAATTCAAATAGCATGTAACAATTAATGCAGGAATTCAAGAATTAATATTTAACAAAGAATATGAGAGAAATAATTATTATAATAATTAATTCATGATTTAAAATGATTTATGATTTTTCAAGTAATTATGCAAATAATTAATTTGACAACGTATAGACACTCGTCACCTTGCCTATACATCGTTCATATGCATTTCACATAACAAATAGTTTAAGGGTTCTATTCCCTCAAGTCAAGGTTAACCACGACACTTACCTCGCTTTGCAAATTCCAATCAATTACTCGACCACAACTTTTCCTTTTAAATTTGTCTCCAAAAGCTTCAAATCTATTCACAAACAATTTGATATACTCAATACGAATCATAGAAATTAATTCCTTATGAATTTATTAATTTTCTGGATAAAAATCCAAAATTTATTTAAATATTCGACAGTGGGACCCACGTCTCAAATCTCGGAAAAACTTATGAAATCCGAATACCTGTTCCGATACGAGTTCAACCATACAAAATTTATCCAATTCCGATGTCAAATGGACCTTCAAATCTAAATTTTCCTTTTTGGAAGATTTTATAAAAAATCTGATTTTTCACCCATAAATTCACGGATTCATGATATAAATGAGTATGGAATCATGAAATATAATCCATATAGGATAAGGAACACTTACTTCAATTTTTCCCCGTAAAAATTGTCCAAATATTCGCCTTACCGAGCTCAAAATGACCAAAAATGAGTAAAAATGGCGACTTCCGAATTTAAGGGCCCTGTTCAGTCTTTTCCGCATTTGCGGACAAAATTTCCGCATCTGCGGACTCGCTTTTGCAAATTGGAGTCAGCTTCTGCGTAAGTGTCACGACCCAAATCTCAACCTGTCGTGATGGCGCCTATCTCGATACTATGCAAGCCGATAATCTCAATAAACCAAAACTTCTCTTTAAGGTTGAAAATATAATATTTATATACAATACAAACACTCCCCAAAACCTGGTGTCACTGAGTACATGAGCATCTAATATGAATACAAGTCTGGAAAATATAGTCTATAAAAGTCTGAGACCAAATACAGTAAACAAAGAGATAGAGAAGGAGAGACAAAGTCTGCGGAACACGGCAGCTACCTCATAATCTCCTGAAAATCAACCGCGCGAAAGGATCAACACCTGCTATGTCCGGGAATACCTAGATCTGCATACGAAGTGCAGGGTGTAGTATGAGTACAACCAACTCAGCAAGTAACAATAATAAATAAGGAACTGAAGATAGTAACGAGCTACATAGTTATGGTTCATTTCCAGTAATTCCAGCAAAGAATAGACATGCTATCAAATCTAGCAGTTTAATGTCAAATCAATTTTTATACAGTTCCTGTACATGTAATCCGTATATCAAAATCTTTCAGAGATTTTACAACAATGACAGATAGCAACTAAGTGCAACAACAAATGGAAATCCAGTACAACCTCTTAGGACAACAATCACTCACTGGGCTCCCAGCCCTCATCACTCACTTGGCTCCCAGCCCTCATCACTCACTCTCAATGGGTACCCGCGCTCACTGGGGGTGTACAGACTCCAGAGGGGCTCCTACAGCCCAAGCGCTATAATCTGCACGGACAACTCACGTGCTATAATATAAATATCTGGATCCGTACGACCAACTCACGTGCTGCACGGCCAACTCACGTGTTATAGTATAATATAAGGATCTGTACGGCCAACTCACGTGCTGCACGGCCAACACATGTGCTATAGTATAATATAAGGATCTGCACGGCCAACTCACGTGCTGCACAGACAACTCACATGCTATGATATCAATATCTTACAATCAGGCCCTCGGCCTTTCTCAGTCATAAATCTCTCCAGTCTCTCGGGCTCTCATTAATCATGAAATCAGCCCAAACAACAATGATATGATGTATCAATAATAATAACAGAGACTGAGATAAAATGTGCAAGTAAAAACTGAGACTGAGTACATATAGCATTTAGCAGGCAATTCAACAAGTACGTGACCTTTGTGGGTCCCAACAGTACTATCACATAGCCTAAGCATGATTTCTAACATGATTTACAGTCAAATTTTATCAACACATAGAGAGCATATAGCTAACAACAAATTATTCAACTTTTCACTTTCACGGGGCGTACCAAGTCACAATCCTTTCGGTGCACGCCCACACGCCCGTCACCTAGCATGTGTGTCACCTCCAAAATAATCACATGATACCCAAATCCGGGGTTTCGTACCCTCAGGACCAGATTTAAAATTATTACTTACCTCAAAACGTGAAACTTTTTACTCTACTATGCCTTTGCCTCGCAAATCGGCCTCTGAATGCCTCCAATCTAGTCACAAATAATTCTTTTCAGTCAATAAAATTTATTAGAATTAATTTCATAAGAAAATACTAATTTTTCATAAAAATCCAAAATTTAGCTCAAAAATCGCTCGTGGCGACCACATCTCGGAACCCGACAAAAGTTACAAAATCCAAAATCCCATTCAACCATGAGTCTACCCATACTAATAAAACCAAAATCCGACCTCAACTCGACCCTCAAATCTACAAATCTTATTTCCAAATAAATTACCATACGGACCTAACGGAATCATCAAAACTCCAATTTGGCTCAAATACACAATAGTCAAACTTGGTAAACTCTTCCAACTTAAAGCTTCTAACGTGAGATTCATTCTTCTAAATCGATTCTGAATCACCTGAAAACCAAAACCGACTATTCACACAAGTCATAATACATCATATGAAGCTACTGATGATTTTAAACCGTTGAACGGAATGTAAATTCTCAAGACGACCAGTTGGGTCGTTACATTGACAGGGGAAGGCACATGACCATCAATTGTATTGCAAATCAACTAGTCTACCGTAACTAAACCACTTCCGATTATAAGGGTAATTTTGGAAAATACAATCACTCATCAAGTTATTCCGCTTATGTTGATAATGAAAGAAACTGAATAAAAGTAATAAAACAAGAAGAAAAAAAATAGGAAAATAATTAGCATAAGTATTGAAACAAATATGCAATACGGAAGCATAACTAAATATTGAAACTGATAAGGGAAAGAGAAAATGGAGGTACATGGTGATCATAATGTGAAAGTAGACAAAAAGAGGAAGGTGCAAATGGAAGTACACGAAAGGAACCAAAAAACAACTCCAAAATCCCACATAAGCCCCCCAAAAAAGTTCGTTATGGTAAAGAATCTAAGTACTCCCAGCATAGTCGCCATGTGGTCGTGTCCTGTTTTCTTGTGGAAGCGGGTTTCAACATATGATAACTCTTTTAAAGGCTATTGAAAGAGAACAATCGCCACCTAACAAGTTTTAAGGTGATTTAGGGCATATATTTCCAACCATACTAATTTCACTCCAATCCGACTCCGAGTTGATGTTCAAAACTCAAAAATTCGCTTTAGGAAAGGTTAGACAAAATCCCCCAATTTCTCTTTTGAAATCATCAATCAAATACCAAAAACGAAGATGGAATCACGGAATGGAATCAGAACTCATTAAAAAATACTTACCCCAATCCATGTGGTGAAAATCACCTCCAAAATTGCCAAAATCCGAGCTCGCCAACTCAAAATATGATAAAATAACTCAAAGGTCCGAAATAGAGTACTTTATACACTACTCCAGGGGTACCCTTCGCGAACACGGAAGAGGCCTCGCATTTGCGAAGCACAAACTCGTTGCCCACAGAAAATATTCTTCATGTTCGCGGCACACACCTCGCGAACGCGATCAACAAATGGCGCCTACCTTCTGGAAAAGACTCCGCGGACGCGATGAACAAAGCACCCAGATCCCACACTGCAACGCGATCGCGAACATACACATGCGAACGCAATGGTCTAACAACTCAAGCTTTGCGAATGCGGTACTACGATCACGAACGCGTAGAGGAAAAAATGGCCAACTCCAACTTACACATCGTGATCACGTCCACAATACTGTGATCGAGAAGACCATTTGGGATATCAGAAAATCAGCAATTCAAAATGAAAGGAAATGGTCCGAAATTGATCCGAAACTCATCTGAGCCCCTCGGGACCCTGTATGAACATACCAACAAGTCCCAAAATATAATACGGACCTAATCGAGGCCTCAAATCACAACAAAGCTATTTTAATTCCCGAAATCATAATCCAAACCCGATATCATCAAAGTCAACTCCCGATCAAACCTATGACTTTCTAAACCTTCAATTTGCCAACTTTTGCCAATTAATGCCAAAACATTCAAGAAACATCCAAATGCAAATCCGGGCATATGACCAAGTCCAAAATCACCATACAAACCTAAAGGAACCATCAAAACTCCGATCTGGGCTCAAATACATAATAGTCAAACTTAGTCAACTCTTCCAACTTAAAGCTTCTAATTTGAGATTCATTCTTCCAAATCAATTTCGAATCACCTGAAAACCAAAACTGACGATTCACACAAGTCATAATACATCATATGAAGCTACTCAAGACTTTAAACAGCTGAACGGAATACAAATACTCAAAACGATCAGTTGGATCGTTACATTGAGATGGGAAGGCACGGGACCATCGATTGCAGCACATATCAACTAGTCTACCATAAGTAAGCATTTTCAGATTTTAAGGGTAATTTTGGAAAATACAATCACTCATCAAGCTATTCCACTTATGTTGATAATGGGCACGAGTAGAGTATGATGTTGAAGACATATTTATGAAAAGTGGTAACACAGTGCCAAGTTATTTGCATTATAACAAAGCATAAAAAAAAGAAATTGAATAAAAGTAATAAAATAAGAAAAAAAAATAAAAATAGTTAGCATACGTATTGAAACACAGTATGCAATACGGAAGCATAACTAAATATTGAAACTGATAAGGGAAAGAGAAAATGGAGGTACATGGTTATCATAATGTGAAAGTAGACAAAGAAAGGAAGGTGCAAATGGAGGTACATGAAAGGAACCAAAAAAAACAACTCCAAAATTCCACATAAGCCAAAAAAAAAGTTCGTTATGGTAAGAATCTAAGTATCCCTAGCATAGTCCCCAAGTTGTCGTGCCCCATTTTCTTATGGAAGTGGGTTTCCACATGTGACAACTCTTTTAAAGGTTATTAAAAGAGAGCAATCGCCACCTATCGATTTTTAATGTGACTTAGGGCATTTATTTTCAACCATACTAATTTCACTCAAATCCGACTCCGAATTGATGTTCAAAACACAAAAATTTGCTTCAGGAAAGTTTAGGCCAACCCCCCCCCCCCCCAATTTCTCTTTTGAAATCATCAATCAAATGCCAAAAATGATGAAGGAATCACAAAATGTAATGAGAACCAAGTAAAAAGCACTTACCCTAATCCATGTGGTAAACATCACCTCCAAAATCTCCCAAATCCGAGCTCGCCAACTCAAAATATGATTAAATAACTCAAAGGTCCGAAATATAGTACTTTATACACTGCTCCAGGGGTACCAATCGCGAACACGGAAGAGGCCTCGCGTTTGTGAAGCACAAACTCGCTGCCCACAGAAAATACTCTTCATGTTCGTGGCACACACCTCGCGAACGCGATCAACAAATGGTGCCTATCTTTTGGCAAAGACTTCGCAGACGCGATGAACAAAGCACCCAGCTCCCACACTGCAACGCGATTGCGGACATACACATGCGAACGCGATGGTATAAGAACTCAAGCTTCGCGAACACGGTACTCTGATCGCAAACGCGTAGAGGAAAAAATGGCCAACTCCATCTTACACATCACGATCGCGTCCACAATACCGCGATCGCGAAGACCATTTGGGACATCAGAAAACCAGCAATATAAAATGAAAGGAAATGGTCCGAAATCGATCTGAAAGTTACCTGAGCTCCTCAAGACCCCGTATGAACATACCAACAAGTCCCAAAACATAATGCGGACCTGCTCGAGGCCTCAAATTACACATAACAATATTAAAACTATGAATCGCACCTCAAATCAAACTTAATGAACTTTTACCTCCCAAAATATTTGCCGAACCATATCAAATCAACCTGAAATAACTTCAAATTTTTCACACAAGTCTCAAATGATATAACAAAGCTATTTCAATTCCTTGAAACCCAAAAGACATCACAAGAAATTCATAGTGGCCATAACGAGTCCTGAATGCCGTCTTTAGAATATCCGAATCCCGAATTTTTAATTGGTGATACCAGACCTCAAATCAATTTTGGAGAACACCCTCGCTCCCTAAGCGGGTCAAATAAATCATTAATACGCGGCAATAGATATTTATTATTGATTGTAACTTTGTTCAACTGCCTATAATCAATGCACATCCGCATAGTACCATCTTTCTTTTTCACAAACAGAACCGGTGCACCCCAAGGTAACACACTAGGCCTACTAAACCCCTTTTCAAGGAGTTCCTGAAGTTGCTCTTTCAATTCTTTTAACTCAGTTGGTTCCATACGATACGGAGGAATAGAAATGGGCTGAGTACCTTACACCAAGTCAATACCAAAATCAATATCCCTATCGGGTGGCATACCTGGCAGGTCTGCAGGAAATACATCCGAAAAGTCTCGCACGACCGGTACTGAATCAATAATAGGAGCATCTGCATCAACATCTCTCGCAAAGGCCAAATATGACAAGCAGCCCTTTCCAACCATACGTTGGCCCTTCAAATAAGAAATTACCCTGCTAGGAACAAGATTTAGAGAACCCCTCCATTCAACCTTTGGCAACCCCGGCATCGTCAACGTCACGATTTTTGTGTGACAGCCCAGAATAGCATGACATGGAAACAATCAATCCATACCTAGGATTACATCGAAATCAACCATACCGAGTAATAAGAGATCAACTCTAGTCTCCAGTTCCCCAATAGTTACCACACACGACCGATACACACAATCCAAAATAATAATATTGCCCACCAGTGTAGATACACAAACAGGTAAAACTAAGGACTCACAGGGCATATACAGATAATGAGCAAAATACGATAATACATATGAATAAGTGGAACCAGGGTCAAATAATATAGAAGCCTCCCTGTGGCACACTAAAACAATACATGTGATCACTGCATCTGAGGCAACATCATCTGGCCTGGCAGGAAAAGCATAGAATTGAGACTGCCCGCCACCTGATCGGCCTCCCCCTCTTGGGTGACCCCTAGCTGCCTGATCCCCACCCCGAGCTGGCTGGACAGGTGGTGTAACTGATGGTGCTGGTGCTGGTGCCGTTGGTCGAGAACTCTGCTGTGGATCCCCACTCAACAGCCTAGGACACTCACTATTGAAGTGAACAAATTCTCCGCACTCGAAACAACCCCTCCTCTGACGGAACTGCTGCTCCTGATAACCCGAGGAATAACCTGCAGAAGCCTATGCGAACGAGGCATGATGAGAACTCTGCACTGGTAGTGCACTAAATGAAGACTGGCCTGAGTGAGCACTGTAAGAACCGTGGCTAGCTGATGTACCACGATGAGCTGGACGACCCGTCTGAGCGTGTCTGTAAGAACGACCCCTACCACGGTGTAACTGACCACCTGAAGGAACACCGCTGTAATCACCCGGACCACGAGGCCTCGTAGCCTCTCTCTCTCCATGTTCCTGGTTACGAACCATCTCTATCTGCCGAGCAATATCCACTACCTCATCAAAAGTAGCACCAAATACTCTCTCCCTAGTCATAAGTAACCGCAACTGATATGTGAGGCCATCAATGAATCTCCTAATCCTCTCCCTATCAGTGGGAACCAACCAGACAGAGTGACGAGCCAACTCATAAAATCTCATCTCATACCGCGTCACAGACATATCACCCTGGCAAAGCTGCTCAAACTGTCTACGCAGCTCTTCTCTGCGGGACTGAGGTACGAACTTCTCCAAAAAGACCACGGAGAACAGATGCCAAGTAAGGGGTGCTGCGCCAACAGGCCTTCGTCTCTCGTAAGTCTCCCACCATCTAAGCGCAGACCCAAAAAATTGAAAAGTAGTGAATGAGACCCCATTGGTCTCCAGAATACCCGATGTCCGAAGCATCCGTTGACACCTATCCAGAAAATCCTGAACATCCTCTGACTTAGTACCGCTAAATGGTGGAGGTCGAAGCCTCTCAAATCTCTAAAGTCTCCTCTGCTCATCATCTGCCATAACAGGAACTACCAGGGCCTGAGCAGCTGCAACCGGTTGGAGTACGGGAAATAGGGGTATGAGTACCTCCCCCATCCTGAGAAGTGGCAGGTGCGGCCTAAGCCAAAACCACTTGAGCAAGAAAAGTGCAGGCTGCCAATATCTGGGCCAAAGTCTCCTTAATGCCTGCAATCTCAATGGGCACAGTTGGTGCCTGAGCTGATCCTGTCGGCTCAACTATATCTGGAATCTGCTCCTAAGCTGGAACAGGTGGTAGTACTATAGGTGTTATTCCAACTGTGGTACGAGCTACACCTCGACCTCTACCGAGGCCCCGGCCTCTACCACGGCCCCGGCTACTCGAGGCCATAACTGGTGGCACTGGTGGCTGATCGTCCGATCTGGTAGTACGTGAGAGAATAAAATAGCAGAAATTTAGTTTCCAGAATCGACAAATTCGCACGACAGAATACAAGAAAGTAAAATTTTCCTAAGGGTTCTGCAGTCTCTCGAAGATAAGTACAGACGTCTCCGTACCTATCCGCAAGACTCTACTAAACTTGCTCATGACTCGTGAGACCTATGTAACCTAGGCTCTGATACTAACTTGTCACGACCCAAACTCCTAACCTGTTGTGATGGCGCCTATCTCGATACTAGGCAAGCCGATAATCTCAATAAACCAAAACTTCTCTTTAAAGTTGAAAATATAATATTTAAATATAAAACAAACACTCCCCAAAACCTAGTGTCACTGAGTACATGAGCATCTAATATGAATACAAGTCTGGAAAATATAGTCTATAATAGTCTGAGACCAAATACAGTAAACAAAGAGATAGAGAAGGTGAAACAAGGTCTGCGAAATATGGCAGCTACCTCAAAATCTCCTGAAAATCAACTGCGCGAAAGGATCAACACCCGCTATATCCGAAAACACCTGGATCTGCACACGAAGTGCAGGGTGTAGTATGAGTACAACCAACTCAGCAAGTAATAATAATAAATAAGGAACTGAAGATAGTAACGAGCTACACAGTTATGGTTCATTTCCAGTAATTCCAGCAAAGAATAGACATGCTATCAAATCTGGCAGTTTAATGTCAAATCAATTTTTATACAATTCTTGTTTATGTAATTCGTATATCAAAATCTTTTAAAGATTTCACAACAATGACAGCTAGCAACTAAGTGCAACAACAAATGGAAATCAAGTACAACCTCTTAGGACAACAATCACTCACTGGGCTCCCCGCCCTCATCACTCACTGGGCTCGCAGCCCTCATCACTCACTCTCAATGGGTACCCGCGCTCACTAGGTGTGTACAGACTTCGGAAGGGCTCCTACAGCCCAAGCGCTATAATCTGCACGGACAACTCACGAGCCATAATATAAATATATGGATTTGCATGGCCAACTCATGTGCTGCACGGCCAACTCACGTGCTATAGTATAATATAAGGATCCGCACGGCCAACTTACGTGCTATAGTATAATATAAGGATCTGCACGGCCAACTCACGTGTTGCACGGACAACTCACGTGCTATGATATCAATATCTTACAATCAGGCCCTCGGCCTCTCTCAGTCATAAATCTCTCCAGTCTCTCGAGCTCTCATTAATCATGAAATCAGCCCAAACAACAATGATATGATGTATCAATAATAATAACAGAGACTGAGATAAAATGTGCAAGTAAAAATTGAGACTGAGTACATATAGAATTTAGCAGGCAATTCAACAAGTACGCGACCTCTGTGAGTTCCAACAGTACTATCACATAGCCTAAGCATGATTTCTAACATGATTTACAGTCAAATTTTATCAACACATAGACAGCATATAGCTAACAACAAATTATTCAACTTTTCAGTTTTCCGGGGCGGACCAAGTCACAATCTCCTCGGTGCACGCCCACACGCCCGTCACCTAGCATGTTCGTCACCTCCAAAATAATCACATGATACCAAATTCCAGGGTTTCATACCCTCAGGACCAGATTTAAAACTATTACTTACCTCAAAACATGAAACTCTTTACTCTACTATGCCTTTGCCTCGCAAATCGGCCTCTGAATGCCTCTAATCTAGTCACAAAATAATTCGTTTTAGTCAATGAAATTTATTGGAATTAATTCCATAAGAAAATACTAATTTTTAATAAAAATCCGAAATTTAGCTCAAAAATCAATCGTGGGGCCCACGTCTCGGAACCCGACAAAAGTTACAAAATCCGAAATCTCATTCAACTACGAGTCTACCCATACCAATTTTACCAAAATCCGACCTCAACTCGACCCTCAAATCTACAAATCTTATTTCCAAATTTCTAAGTTTCAATTTCCGATTTACACCTCAAAATCATGTAATCTAGTCGTATTATTCGATGATAATTCAATATTATGGAGTAGAAATGATCACAAGGGACTTACCTCAAATTTTTCTTGAAAATCTATCAAAAATCGCCTCTCCTCAAGCTCCAATTTGTCAAAAATGGCGAATGGGACGAAGTCCCTGTTTTTATAGTTCTGCCGAGACAACCTCGGTTCTGCCTTGATCTTGGCCTATTGAACTTTGAAATTTCTACTTTACACAAATAACGCCGAAACCTATCAAATCACGTCCGATTGACCTCAAATTTTGCACACAAGTCATAAATGACATAATATGCCTATTAAAATTTACAGAATCGGATTTCGACCCCGATATCAAAAAGTCAACCCCTCGGTCAAACTTTCCAAAAATTCAACTTTCGGCATTTCAAGTCTAATTCCTCTACGGACCTCCAAATATTCTTCCGGACACGCTCCTAAGTTCGAAATTACCATACGGAGCTATTGAAATTATCAGAATTCAAATCCGAGGTCGTTTACACATAGGTCCATATCCGGTCCACTTTTCTAACTTAATTGTTTTTTTAATTATTAGACTAAGTGTCTCATTTCACTCCGAATTCCTTTCGGACCCGAACCAACTAACCCGATAAGTCATAAATTAATAGCAAGGCATAAATTTAGCAGTAAATAGGGAAATGAGGTTATAATATTCAAAACGACTGGCCGGGTCGTTACAGCAAGGCTGCCCCTTCCCCATTTCCTGCTTCTGCGACACGTGGGCCACTTCTGCGGCGTCGCTTTTGCGACTGAAAATGTCGCTTATGCGCTGCCTTCCGCTTCTACGGACAAAATGCCCGCTTCTGCGGATTATTGCCCAGCCCCTCTGTTTCCGCTTCTACGATGGGCTTCACGCTTCTGCCGCCAAGGCTTCGCAGAAGCGAAGGCACCAGAAGCAGCAAAATTCCAGATTTTGCTTAAGTCCAATTTTTGTTCCGATTTCAATTCGAATCACACTTGGGGTACTCGGGACCCCGTCCGAGTACACTAACAAGTCCCATAACATAATACGGACTTACTCGGGGTCTCAAATCACATCAAATAACATCTAAATTGCAATTTACACCTCGATTCGGACTTTGAGTTTTAAACTTTTCAATTTGCAAATCTCATGCCAAAACATATTAAATGAATCCGGAATGACTTCAAATTTGGCACACAAGTCATAAATGACATAACAGAGCTATTCAAATTTTCAGAATCGGATTCCGGCTCCGATATTAAAAAGTCAACCGCGTGGTCAAACTTGGAAATATTTAGCCTTTAAATTACTAGTTTCCGTTAAATGGTCATAACCTGAGCTAGGGACCTCCAAATTAAATTTCGGGCATACACCCAAGTCCCGAATCATGATACGGAGCTACCGAAACTGTCAAAATATTGATCCGGGTCAGTTTGCTCAAAAAGTTGACCAAAGTCAACTCAGTTGAGTTTTAAGGCTCTATTTCACATTTTAATCCATTTTTCACATAAAAACTTTCCAGAAAATTTTACGGACTGTGCACGCAAGTCGAGGAATGATAATTAGTACTTTTTGAGGTCTTAGAATATATAATTACTTATTAACTTTAAAGATTATATTTTAGGTCATCACAGACATATAGTAAGATAAAACTCTAGGGAAAACTGTAAGTTAGTATGTACAAGATATATGTATTCTACATATATTGCAACCAACATTACAGGGACAACTGAGAGAAATACTAATAGACTAACGGCTGAAAGACAACTTAATAGGCATACATAGTAGAAAGGTGGTTTAGGAGCGTGGATGCGGGATTGGAACTTCCATCTGATAGACATAGCAATTACAATAGTAATGGCAGGAGGCCCTAAATATTTTTATTTGTGCAACTATAAGCAGCCTAACCTATTAACATTGGCTATTCCTTAGTTGCTTTTCCTTCCTTCAATCAATTTTTGATATCTTTTCCGTTTGAGAGAAACACGGGGACTTGTGAAGACTTTAGTTCGCCTAGCCCTCGGGAGTAAATAATAAAAATGGTCAATAGCTTGTTCACAAATGTGTGGATTCTTCCGGAATTTTTTATCTTTTACATGTTGATCAATAAGGTAGGAGATGATTTTTCCTAGGTTTTTCCTTGTCAAAATCTGGCGGATCGCTCCGTCATCCGGAAATAATTCTTTCAATAATTCGCTATCCGTCCCACGACAGTCATTGCTAAGGAATTGTAACCTCTTGTTCTCCATGAACAGACCATAAACTGAGTTTCCTTGATTGGGGGGTATGACGGTAACCATTTAAATAAGAAACTAAAGAATGAATTATGAAACAACATCAGTTAAGAAAGGCAATGGAGAAACATAGAATAGTAAATTTAAATAATCATATTAAAGTAAACAGTTAATGGAGGGATAAAAATTAGAACACATCTTCAAATTACAATTATTTCATAGAACAAAGCAACTGTTGCAATTAAACAATAACTGTTGTAATTATTTCATAGAAAAATTAAAGTAAACAGTTATTGCAATTGTTGTAAACAAAGACTGTGGAAAACGTTAAGGTACAAGTACTATAAAATAATGGGGTAAATAAAACAAAGGGACTTACAACTTGAATTAGCAAGAGAGTAATATCGGCTACGATTTATGGGGGATGATATTATAATGGCGGCAAAGATCTGTGAAGCAAGGAGATTGTGGAAAAACGATAAATAGGAGAATACTAATTGAAAACTATAAGGATTTGGTGGAGAAGAATTCAGATTCCATACATGTTGCTTTAGTAGAGAAGAGCAAATACTGTGAGGAAATTGCCATAAGGTTCTGCTTTTAAAGACAACAAATCAACGGATGCAACTGTTGGGAATATGATCGTTAATGTTTGAAAGAGAAGGTGTCTGTCACCTGGCGTCTCTTCAGTTCGGTCGTGAAGGTAATATGAGGGTTTTTTTTATTTTTTAAAAGCGAATTTTTAAGAAAAGGGCGATTTCGTAGTAATTTATTAAGTGAAGGGTAAAATAGTACTCTAACTTTTCATTAAAGGATTTCCTGTTTTTAATATATTGTAGATATAGATAGATATAAAAAATTTATTTACCCTCCCTAATCTAGTTTTAACTTAATTACATGGTCATATACAATTTATCAATTATATACAAAATAGTTTTAAATGAGTATCCCTTTATATTTAGAATTGAATAAGAAATATTGCCCCATCCCTTTATACTCTCTCTCTCTCTCTCTCTCTCGCTCTCTCTATATCTATCTATCTATCTATCTATCTATCTCTCTTTCTATCACTATCTCTCCTTGTCTCTTCTTTCCCTAATTTTTATTCCTTTGATGTTCTCTGCCTTTTACCCTTTCATATTGTATATAATTTTAATCGAATTCATCAATGGATTTTCCCCCCCAATCGTTTTACTATAGAGTTTTAACTTAACAATTTCCTTTCATGTTTCATAATTGATGTTCAAATTGAAATTGTCAATCAATAAAATTTGAAGGTGTTTGACTCTCCGCCATTGACAGCCATTAAAAAGCTTTGAAGCGTAGAATTTGAATTTGGGTCTTCAAACACTATTGTCTGTTTGGATTGAGTGTTGTTGCAAACAATTAGAAAAATTCTTTGGAGTTTATATCTTATTTTTAGAGTGTTTGGTGAAGATTAGACTTGAATTTGGCTGAATTTCAGATTGAAACTCGAAGAAGAAGAAGAAGAAGAAGAAGAAGAAGAAGAAGAAGAAGAAGAAGAAGAAGAAGAAGAAGAAGAAAAACACATCACATACAACATACTTACGAAATTGTATTTAAGTTGTACTCTGTTGTAGTTATATATATTTTTTGATTTGAATGTTGTATGAAAGTTGAAAAATAATTGTATAATGTATGAATCATTGTATGAAATTTATATTTAAGTTATAAATGCTATCTTTTTATATAAAGTTGTTGATATGTATCAAAATTGTACTAAGAGAGGAACTTTTGATTGAAATTTCAGATAGGAAAGGAGAACACACCGCATACAAAAAATATATAAATCATATACAAAATACATACAAAAGACATATTGTATAAAATTTGTATGAAAATTTTATTTAAGTTATATGGTATTGTAGTTGTACTTAGCTGGGTAAAAATAATGTACGAAAGTTATAGATAAGTTATAAATAAGTTGTATACTATATAATTACTTGATGCGTACAAGTTACCTCTTTGTTATCGTTTACACTTGAGAATAAAAGAGAATTTTTGGATGTGTTTACCTAAACAGTTAAATAAAAAAATGATTAAAGATTCCAAACTATCGTTAACCAAGTCTGTTTACCCTAAAAAAATGGATAACAATTGAATTTATACGCGGTTTTAAGAATATGTGGACTAATTCAATATAAATAATCAATAACGTTAAATAAGTGAATTAAAGATAGAATAAATAATCAAATCAGTTGTGATATTAGGTCCGAGCTCGGATCTGAGCTTAGGTATTGTTCTGCCCTCGATTCGATGCCAAGTACTTATGAAGAACTATGAACCAAAATAAGAACTTTGAATAACTTTAGAAGCAGAGAAAACAAGTGTATATTGCCTTGATATGCGTGTTACAATATTTATTGAACAATAAACTTTCCCTTTATATATTAGGGGAGTTTTACCCTAAGTACAATTCTAAGAAAGGTAAAAATCTTCTTTTTCATTAAGCACTGATCCGCTATCGATACGGGCCGAGATCCATGCCGTGATATCCGATTGGGCGAGGATATCACAACCCTTCGTTAGTCATGTACAACTGTTTGGTTATGCCTTCTGAGGTCTTTGAGCCCGTACAAGATTTGGGGGGCGTTATCTTGATGGCCCCGATGGTAAGTGCTTCGCTCGGGCCTTAGTACGAGAGGTTCTTAGCTTTGACCCCGATTCCATGTAGTTATGTCCTTTCTTCGTTTGACCCCATCGGGAAATCGAGGTGCTCACTAGCCCCTGTTTTACCCATACACAGATAGTCCCCTTAGAGATTAGGTTTGCCGAAACGATGAGAAATGACATATTTTCTCTGGTTCCTTCCTTCGTACGTTACAACTGAAACGATGAAGAAGTTAAAATGTCCTATGAGTCGTGTCGTTCTGATTTCGGACACATGTCAACCATCGCCTGGTTGCATATGAATACGAAGCGTCGCGTACCTCTTCTATAAAAGCTTTCACCCTTTATTCTTTTTCCAATTTCTGATCAAGCTTCCACCTTCGAATTTTCTACCTATCATCAACTTCTTTCAAACCTTCATATCTTCATCTTTTGATCTTCAAATCTTCAAAATTGTTCTTAGGTTCTTACCCAGATTTTCTTCAAATCTTCATACCCTGTTGTTCAACCTTCAAACTGATTCTTCCAAACCTTCATACTTTTTCTTCAAATTTTCAAAATATATCAGATAGTAGTGGCTAAAACTTCCAAACCCGTTCCCCAACAGGCCAGCTCTTCACCTTCCCACCCGACCACGAATGTCGAGGTAGCTTCTTCTGAGGCGGATATTCCTGAGGTGGCCGCTCTCGAGATGGATGCCTCCTGGGCATCTTCCCGCGAGCCTGCCCTCGAGCCTCCCATGAAAAGTTTTATATTCGGGGGTTGCTCAATCGCAGATGACTTCAAAGTCAAGAAACCCTCATCCAAACAGGATCGGGGTGAAGGAGCATCGAAGTATATATGCTCTGTTACCGAAGATGTCCTTCCCATGGTCCGAGAGGACTGTAATTGGGAAGGCAAGGATGTAGTAGTCCCCGGACCTGAGGATGCTACTACTACCCACGTGGAGGGGTATTTAAGTATTTACACTTATCCCTTCACATTGGGCTCAATAGACCCAATTATTTTGGATTTTTGCAAGAGATACGAGGTGTGCCTTAGGAAAATCCACTCGTCTCTATGGAGGATCGTGATCCTCCTCCATTATTTTATGAATAATACCGAGTCTCATCGGTTCACCATCGACCACCTGCTCCATCTATACAGTCTCCGAATTTTTCTAAGGGGGCTAATCAAGCTCACTCGCCGCGCCAGCAAGGCTCCCTTTGCGAGTATTGACAAAGACTGAGATCGAGAATGGCAAGGGCGCTTTGTTCGGGTGAAGACTGAAAACTTGATTCCTCCCGAGTTCATGCCATTCCTCGAGAAGTGGAATGCATCTCATAAGTGCAGTCTTTCCTTAAGTGTCAATTTTCTTCATTTCCCTGCTCATCATTCGTATTTGTGGTTGTGCAGCTGCTTCCCGGCTTCCAAATGTGGTCCCCGACTCAAGGAGTGGATCGAAGGCATCTGCAAACAGATGTCATATTTTGAGCGCTCATGGCATAAGCTTTCGAAGGGCCGATGGGAGGCCCGTTCTCATGGTAAGGTTCTCCTCCAAATAGCTATTACATTGCTCTTAACTCACATCATACTAACCTTTATTCTTTCTTTTATATGTTTGCCTAAGACCACCGAACTTAGGACTTTGGAAGGGGATAAGGACGTGTCCTTGTCCGTTGATCCCTCTGTTGCGGGACAGCCACAGGCTGCCATTGGGGAAAACAAGAAGAGGAAAAGAAAATCTTCGGGCTCTCCGGGTGCCAAGGTGAAGCCAAAGAATAGGGTGGCTCGAAAGCCCAAAAAGAGTACCAGCTCCTGGGTGCCAAACTCCGACTTGTTTCTCCGGCTCGGGGATGAGTCGGAAGAAGATGGCATTTTTGTTGCCCAGGGATCGACCCCTCCCGGGAAGCAAGAGGCAACCGAGGAGAAGAGCCATGGGGCCGACCTCCCTCAAACTCAAGAGGCCGATATAGAGATGAGGGTTGTACCACCCTAGAAGCTAGCTCCACTCCGAAGGAAGCGACTGGTGTAATAGACATTGTGGAGACGCCCTACTACACCGAGTCCATGCTTGAGGATGCCCAAGCAGGAAAAGAGAAGTCTAGTGAAGGGGTTCATGGCGCAAACTCCCCATTCATTCTTTCTTCAATGGTGTGGATTCGTCCACTTAGGAAGATTTTTCTAGGCTGGGCGACTTGGAAGTCCCAAATAAGGACATATCTTTGGAAACTAGCGGGCCGAGTTTGAGCCCAAAATTGATTACTCAGCTTCCCACTCTGAGTGTGGACCTTGGTCGCAAAAGAGAAGTTATCCTTACTATCCCGGAGGTTGCCCGAGTTCTACCTGCTCCCGTGGGCGTAGTCAGCTACCTCCGATGCCTGGTAACTGAGGAGGACCAGGCAAAAATGAACGAGGTGGATGTGCCGTGTCTTTTCAAAGAGGCGCAACAGGCACTGAACCGGGTAAGGCATCATTACGTCTTTTTGAATTTTTACTTTGGTTTTGACATCTCTCATGACTTTTTTTGTTTTGCAGGCCTCGATACTTCACCTCGAGAGCTTCATCCGGTACCGTGTCGAGGTCAATCAGCTCGAGCTCGAGATCAATCGGTCATGAGGCGGGAGCATGCTGACATGGTCGAAAAGGTAAAGGTCTTTGAAGTTAGAAACGAGGAACTAGTCGTAGTAGCTAGCAACAAAACCTCGCAGGTCCAACAGAAGATCGACCAACTTCGAAATGAGATGAACGAGATCCAAGCCATGCCCGATGGGTGGAAGAGAAAAATGGATCTGCTAGCTTCAGAAAAGGAAACTGCCCAGGCAAAGCTGACATCGGTAAAGATTCAACTTCGGGTGGTGAAGGAGAAAGTTGACAAGCGAGCTTAGTTGAATGATGATATCTGAGCTCGGCTGTCGCAGAGCGAGACGCCTTTGGTGGAGAGTACGAGGTAATGAAGTCCAAGTTGGAGACAACCCCTGCCGATGCTGAGAAGATAGTGGCCCAATGCAAGGTCGATGTCGAAGCAGTTGAGGCCCGTCTGAAGACCAATGCCGAATATATGAGGTGGCAGTCTCGAAGGGAGACCCTCGAAGAAATTCATGCCCGAGGCTTCGACCTATCGGCCTAAATCGAGGAAGTAATAAAGCTTCATGCCGAAGCGAAGAAACATTCCGAGCCTGAAGGTGCCGAAGGCTCCGAGGGTTCTGAGGGATCCGAAGGCTCCGACGGTTCTGGCGACGAGTCAGGCCCCAGTGAAGATCAGGCATGAATGCCTTAGAGATTTTTTAGTTTTTGTCTTGTGTATGATTTTTGTTTATTTTGAGGCCGTCTTTGTTGGGCCTTTGTAAATACATTCCAGAATATATAAAATTTTCTTTTCTGGAAATTTCAAGTCTCTACTTTTTTAGCATCTTTTTATAATTTCTATTTTTGCAAATATTTATGATGCCTTAGAATAGAATCAAATGTAGCAATAAGTCGTTCGTTTTTCAGAGGTCCAAACAGAGCGTGACTTCAATGCAACTTTATTTGCTCGAGGATTTGAAAACTCGGTGTGACCAGAAATTTTTCCAATATGCTTAAGTGATTTTTAGACGATGCTTTTGCCGAGGGTAACCTTATAGCAGATTTTAAATTTTTATGAAGGTCTTATGTTCTGATTACGAGCTTCGGACGTCTCTGAGCCATTTTTAGGGTGGCTGTAGCCTTTTGTGTTTAGGCAGTATCTATTAGGTTTTGTGCCTCCGGGATTTTGTAGCTCGAGTAGGCCAAACCTTTTTCGGACGATAGTCCCCGAGTAGGGGTAGCCCTTGGGCGATAGTCCCCAAATAAGGGTAGTCCCTAGGATTGATAGTCCCTGAATAGGGATAGCCCTTAGGCTCGATAGTCCCCGAATAGGGGTAGACCATGGGCCCTTAAGATCTATGTTTTAAGAAGCAAAAAACAAATGCGTAATAGCAAGGTGAAAACTTACTTTCATTTCTGTGTGTAAAGTATATGATCGAAAGCGTGTAAAAGCTTGTATCATGGCCAAGGTGGCTTAGGTGGGCACAGTTCACTTGACCGTTTGTCCCTTACAATAAATCCTAACCACCGAGCCTAAGTTATTCAAGTACAAAGTTTCCTTCTTTCATTGCCAAGAACCTTAACCCGAGGGTGATGTCCCCCAGTATTCGAGGTCGTTCTTGAGAGGGCTCGAATATTATTGATGCGCCCATTGACCACGGTTTAAGACCGGCCTTCGAATCTACGTTAACACGATTTACTGTTGCCTCATTAAAAACCTTGCCCAAAAACCAGTTTGGGAGAAAACTAGTTCAAGGGAAAAAGAGTGCAACACGTTCTTTAAGACCTAATAATCACACTCTCCCTTGGCCGTTGCTGGCAAGTATTTGTCCGATTCATAATATTATAAAAAAGTAAATGAGATCGTACCTTAGCAGTAATACCGCTTTAAGTGTGTCATGTTCCAGTTGTTTGGTAGATGTGCACCGTTTTCTGCTTCAAGTTTGTACGATCCTTTGTCAGTAATTTCGACGACTCGATATGGTCCTTCCCAATTCGGTCCTAGCTTCCCCCCGTTCTGGTTCCAGGTGTGTAGTATCACTTTCCTTAATTCTAAGTCCCCGTTATTGAAGAGTCGGAGGTTGGCTCTTCAGTTGTAATATCTTTCTATCCGCTGTTTTTTGGCGACCAACCGAACTAGGGCGGCCTCACGTCTTTCATCCAATAGTTCCAGGCTCATGCTCATGGCCTCACCGTTCGATTCTTTAGTCACATATCGGAACCTTAGGCTCAGTTCTCCCACTATAACTGATATGAAAGCTTCGGTACCGTAAACTAATGAAAATGGGGTAGCCCCGGTACTGGACTTCGAGGTCGTATGATATGCCTATAGGACTTTAGGAAATATTTCTTTCCACTTTCCTTTGGCATCGGTCAACCTTTTTTTTAGGTTTTGAAGTATGGTCTTGTTCGTTGATTCTGCCTGTCTGTTCCCACTAGGGTGATAGGGTGTTGATAAGATCTTTTTAATTTTGTGATCTTCAAATAAATTGTTTACTTTGATGTCGATGAATTATTTCCCATTATCACACACGATCTCGGCCGGTATTCCGAGTCGGCATATTATGTGATCCCAAATGAAGTCAATGACTTCCTTTTCCCGGACTTTCTCGAATGCTTTAGCTTCGACCCATATAGAAAAATAATCGATCACAAATAATATGAACTGAGCCTTACCAGGTGCCCACGGCAAGGGACCGATGATGTATATTCCCCATTTTATGAACGGCCATGGGGACAAAACCAAATAGAGTAACTCTCCGGGTTGATGGATCATTTATGCGTGTCTTTTACAATTGTCGCATCTTCGTAAAAATTCCTTTGCATCTTTCTCCATGTCAATCCAGTAATAGCCGGCTCTGATTAATTTCAGAACCAAAGATTATGCTCCCGAATGGTTTTCGCAAGTGCCTTTGTGCGCAGAGCTCTCGATTCTTTAGGATCTGAGGGCAACTTCCCAATCTTCAAATAATCTATGTATTTGTTCCTCCAATATCAAGTTAAACTTGTCGAGTTGACTTCGGGATGGCCTTCTTCCACCACCAACTTCATGAGCTGTACGACTGTTCTCGAACTGAATTCGTCATCATCAACCGATGATCCCAAGTTAGCTAGGGCATCAGCCTTGCTATTTTGATATCGGGGCACGTGTTGCAGGGTCCATACCTTGAATTAATGCAGCGTTACCTGCAACTTGTCTAAGTACCTTCGCTTCCGTTCCTCCCATTGACTTGATTTACCACGAGGAGGGAATCACACTTAGCTTCGATCACATCGGCCCCAAGGCTTTTAGCCAATTCGAGACCTACAATCATGACTTCATACTCAGTCTCGTTGTTGGTCAATTTCACAATTCTAATAGATTGCCTAACTATGTTACCCGTAGGTGGTTTCAGCATGATGCCTAGCCCGGACCCCTTTGCGTTCAAAGCACCATCCGTAAAGAGGGTCTAAACTCTCGAGGTAATCCTCGAGGTTAGAAAGGATTTCCCTTTCGACTTCGGGTATTAGGGCTGGCGTAAAGTTAGCTACGAAATCTGCCAAAATTTATGATTTGATGGCGGTTCGGGGCCGATACTCAATATCGTACCCGCTAATTTTGACTGCCCATTTGGCCAAGCGGCTCGAGAGCTCGGCCTTGTGCATGATTTTCCTAAGTAGGTAAGAGGTCATGACACATATGGGGTGGCATTGAAAGTATGCTTTTAACTTTCTGGAGGCGCTTAGCAAAGCGAGCGCTAATTTTTCCAAGTGAGGATACCTTGTTTTGGCCTAGCCTAGAGTTCTACTAACATAGTAAATAGGAAATTACGTACCTTACTTTTCCCGGACTAAGACTCCACTTAATGCCACCTCGGATACCGCCAAGTAAAGGTACAGATCCTCATCCGCCTTCGTAGTATGGAGCAGGGGTGGACTCGAAAGGTACCGTTTGAGTTCTTCCAAAGCTTGTTGGCATTCCGGGGTCCAAGAAAAATTCTTCTTCTTCTTCAATAGCGAGAAGAACTGATGGTTTTTGTCTGAGGACCTCGATATGAACCAACTCAGGGGGCTATATGCCTGGTTATCCTCTAAATGTCCTTGACACTATGCACCATGGTGATGTCTTTTATAGCTTTGATTTTATCAGGATTGATCTCGAACCCTCGGTTGGACACCATGAACCCGAGGAATTTTTCGGATCCGACCCCGAATGCACATTTTTCTGGGTTCAGCTTCATTTTCTATCTTTTTAATATATCGAAGGTTTCCTGCAAATGTTTCAAGTGGTCCTCTGTTTGTAGGGACTTGACCAACATGTCATCAATATAAACCTCCATTGATTTTTCTATCTGTTCTTCAAACATCCAATTTACTAGATGAGTAGATCCAACATTTTTAAACCCAAATGGAATCACATTATAATAGTAGCTGACGAATTTAGTGATAAAATAAGCCCTTTCTTGATCTCTTGGATCCATCTGAATTTGGTTGTACCAAGAATAGGCGTCAAGAAAGCTTAGTATCTCATGCCCGGCCGTCGCATCGATTATGCGATCGATGTTAGGCAAAGAAAAAGAGTACTTAGGGCATGCCTTGTTCAAGTCTTTGTAATCTACACATATTCTTAATTTATTCCCTTTTTTAGGCACCACCACTACGTTAGCTAACCAGTACGAGTATTTAACTTCCCGAATGGAACCTATTTTAAGGAGTTTAGATACCTCTTCTTTGATGAATGCATGCTTGACTTTGGACTGAGGCCTCCTCTTCTGTTTAACTGGGTGGAACTTCGGATCCAAAATTAACTTAAGAGTGGTTATCTCCTGTTGGATTCCTATCATATCAAGATGGGACCAAGCGAAACAATCTATGTTAGCTATAAGGAATTTAATAAGTATTTTAGCTCGAGAGTTAACCTCGTGCCCAGGTATACCTTCCGATCGGGAAAGTGTTAGATCAATATGACTTGCTCTAGCTCCTCGACCATTGATTTGGTGGCATCGGAATCATCCGGGGCGATGAACGGCCTAGGGACTCTATAATCATCATCCTCGCCTTCTCCCTGCTCCTCCGGTTTGGTTGGGGCTGGTATCGGTGATTGCTATTTAGTTTCTTCCTTCCTAACCGGCTCTGTGTTCTTCGATGTCGAGAGCACGGGCATCATGATCACCTCGTTGACTGCGAATATTTCTTTTATGGCCTGCTGTTCCCCGTAAACCGTCTTGATTCTTCCTGATGTGGTGAACTTCAGTGCCTGGTGTAATGTTGAGGGTACTGGCCTCATGTTGTGAATCCAAGGCTTTCCGAATAAAGCGTTATACCTTATGTCCCCTTCGATCACGTAGAATTTGGTATCCTCAATCGTCCAGGCGGTATTTACTGGCTAAGTTATTTCTCCTTTGATAGTTTCGTATGCCATGTTAAATCTGTTCAACACCGAGACTGCCGGCACAATTTGGTCTTGTAAACCCAACTGCTCCACGACCCTCGATCTAATGATGTTGGATGAGCTACTTGAGTTAATCAACACACGTTTAACTCGAGATTTATTTATAAGTACAGATATTACCAGTGCATCATTATGCGCTTGTACGATGCCTTCGGCGTCCTCATCGTTGAACGAAATGGTTCCCTCCAGGATATAATCTTGGATTCGCTTTTCTCTTGTAATGGACAATTTAGTGCGCTTTATCATCGGTCCCTGGGGGACATCGACCCCTGCAATGATCATGTTGATGACGTACTGGGTTCTTCTTGTTCGGTCTGTTTGTTGGATTCCCTGTTCTTGAAGTGATTTTTGGCTCAATCGCTCAAAAATCCCCGGAGATGGCCGTTATTGAATAATCGGGCCACTTCTTCTCTTAATTGTCTGCAGTCCTCGGTCATGTGGTCATGAGTGCCATGATACTTACATATCAAGTTAGGGTCCCTCTGAGTAGGATCGCACTACAAAGGTCGATGCCACTTAGTATCTTTGATGCGCCCGATGGCAGATACGATGCTTGTTGCATCGACGTTGAAGTTATATTCTGATAATCTCAGAGCTTCCCTTCCCCCGAGCGGCCTGTCGAACACATTTTTCCTCATCAGGCCTCGGCTATTGGGCCCTAGATCGCTTCTCCTTTCGTTCCTTGTAGAGTTGCGCCCGGATCTGTTTCCCCTTCGATCTGCATTCTATGGTTGATACCGATCTCAAACCGGCCTTGATTCATGATCGACGACTCTCTTAGGCCTGTCTTTGGTTCTGATGGGATAAACGGACCCAGAAGGGGCTCTGAGTTGGTCATCCTCGACTCTGATTTTCGACCGGTACCTGTTGTGGACGTCGGGCCAAGTTACTGCCGGGTATTCTACCAAGTTTTGTTTCAGCTGCTGTGAAGCCAGGAAGCTTCGAGGGTTAAGTCCTCGAGTGAATGCCTGAACGGCCCAATCATCCATAACCGGAGGCAGGTCCATCAATTCCATTTGAAACCCTAACACGAACTCCCTGAGCATCTTGTTGTCCCTTTGCTTAACTTTGAAAAATTCTGATTTTCTGGTCTCGACCTTGATGGCTCGGGCAAGAGCTTTTACAAAAGCATCCGCGAGCATAGTTAACGAATCAATGGAGTTTGGGGGAAAGTTGTGGTACCATATCATCGCTCTTTTTGACAGAGTATCCCTCAAACTTCTTTAATAGCACCGACTCGATTTCGTCGTCTTCCAGGTTGTTACCCTTAATGGAGCATGTGTAAGAGGTCACATGCTCATTTGGATCCGTGGTTCTGTTATATTTTAGAATATCGGGCATACGAAACCTCTTTGGGATTGGTTTCGGTGTCGCGCTCGGAGTGAAAGGCTTTTGGACAAATTTTTTAGAGTTCGGGCCTTTCAGTATCGAAGGCGCTCCTTGGATTTGATCAACTCGGGAATTGTCTGTATCTACCTTCTTATCGTTTGCCCTGATTTTCTTTTCACCAAATTTCACTCGTTTCGTTAATGCTTCTAGCATTTTCATCACTTCAGGGCTGACACCGGACTCAGCTTCGCCTGGCCTTTCGGTGATCTGCTCATTTCTTCGGGTGTTTTCCCGGGGCAATTCGAGCTCAACTCTGCTGGGGGTACGGCTTTGGTTTTGTAGTTTTGCTATCGCCGCCTGCTGAGCCTGTAGCATTTCGAAGATCAATCGTAGACTGACCCCGTCGTCTTCGCCTTCGGGTGCTCACTTAGCCGTTGATCGGGCTCCTCCGCGAACGTTGTTTTTGGGGTCAGTAGGAAGGTTGGCGTCGATTGCCAAATGTGAGTTAGCATCGACTGGGACCCCGTTAGGATCAGCAGGGGGCACCTCATTGCTCGGCGCCAGATTATTGTTTTCGCCATGATGGCTAGATCCATCCTCAACGTTCAAGTGAGCGGATTGAGAATTTGATATTTTCAAGCCGACCTAAAATTGAGACCTTAAAGAACAAGTGTAAAATAGAGTGTGTTATGAAAATTTGTATCAAACCGTCACTATTATCTTTAGCCTCACGGTGGGCGCCAAACTATTTACCCTAAAAAAATGGATAACAATTGAATTTATACGCGGTTTTAAGTATATGTGGACTAATTCAATACAAATGATCAATAACGTTAAATAAGTGAATTAAAGATAGAATAAATAATCAAACCAGTTGTGATGTTAGGTCCGAGCTCGGATCTGAGCTTAGGTATTGTTCTGCCCTCGATTCGAAGCCAAGTACTTGCGAAGAACTATGAACCAAAATAAGAACTTTGAATAACTTTAGAAGGAGAGAAAACAAGTATATATTGCCTTGATATGCATGTTACGGTATCTATTGAATAATAAACTTCCCCTTTATATAATTAGAGAGTTTTACCCTAAGTACAATTCTAAGAAAGGTAAAAATCTTCTTTTTCGTTAATCACTGATCCGCTGTTGATACGGGCCGAGATCCACGCCGTGATATCCGATTGGGCATGGATATCACGGCCCTTCGTTAGTCGTGTACAACCGTTTGATTATGCCTTCCGAGATCTTGGAGCCCGTACCGGATTCAGGAACGTTGTCTCGATGGCCCCGGTGGTAAGTGCTTCGCTCGGGCCTTAGTACGAGAGGTTTTTAGCTTCGATCATGATTCCATGTAGTTATGTCCTTGCTTCGTTTGACCCCACCAGAAAATCGGGGTGCTCACTAGCCCCGATTTTACCCGTACACAAAGTCAGATCTGAAATATATGACAACGGAATCTCTTTCATACATTATAGAACAAGTTTATCTTTATTAGAATTGAAAATTATATTTTTATACTTGAAAATATTTTAACATACTGAAAGGAACAGGAGAAGATACAGACTAATCGTTATATGGTCGGAAAGTAAATTTAGGTCCAATGAGTAGTCTGATGATATAATAAAAGGATTTTTAGAGAATAGGGCTCTTTACGTAACTAAGCAATATTAAACAACATAATACATCTTGGTAGCAGCAAATTTAATATATCAATAGTAGCAACAAAAATATTTTTTCTATAGCATATCCTGACCAAAACCGAAACCCCAACAATATGCCTAAGATCTTACACCTTTGTAACATAAGAATTTGTCCGTTATTTATCTCCTAAGCTTCCTTATTCCCCAACACTATCGACTTCATTCCTTTTTGCTTTTTGGATAATACATATATTATTTAACATGTATTGGACTAATTTTATATTATTTGATTTTTGATTATTTCGTGTTTGTATATTTAAATCTTAATGATATATAACAAGTATATTAATTGACACTGTAAATATTTTACAAATATATTAAATATATATAATGTATATTTAGAGTATTTAAGCTTTATACTGTAAATATTCTACAAATATACTAGTATATGCATAGGTTTTTTCTTGAAGATTTTCATATTTATGGTATATTTCTAATATAAAATATTTTATATCTTAAACATACCATGAACATCCCATAAAACAAATTCCAGCTAATCACATTATTAATATACAAAATATAAACAAAAAATGTATGAATATTTTTTAGTTGAAAAAATATAAGGTATATTCTATAGAGAAATAATAATGTGATTAGCTGGAATTTTTTTTATAACTAATAGCTATTGATCTTCTACAGACTACAAATATCTAATTAAATTATCTGCATATTATTATGCATCGTGCATATATTCCAATCTATATGTTTCTCGCTAGCTACAAAGACTACAGTATTTGTACGATCTTTCATCTTTCAAGTGGCCTTTACATCCTAGAGATGTTTTACTGTGTGTCATATGACAATTCCAAGAAATAGAGTAGTTAATAAATTTTATTTCCAAATGCTATTTTAGGGAATGTACTTAGCTGATTAAATTGATCATGCTCATGAAAAATAACGTTTTGAATTATCTCTACCATTGTTTAAATTATAAACCTCTATGTAGAGAATTCATGTTTGGGCAATGTTTTTGTTCAGGCCTAAATTTTAAAAGATCATGCTCAGGCCTTTATCTTTTAAATACCATTCCGGTTACTTGGGCCACTGATGTATGTAATTTTAGATGTTAGTTTGTTTTCAATTTTCTTGTGCATACAACTATGGAGTTTAACTTGCAACAACAGAATACCTGTTCATAACATCTAATATAATAACTTGAAATATGAAGTAAATAACTTATTATGACAAGGTAAAAATATACGGCTAGTGTAAATTATATATATGATTAAGTTAAATTCATACCTATATAGTAGCTAGAATGGTCTATATGTTCTACTATTCTAAGTCTGCCCTTGTTAAAGAGGACATGAGCCTTACATGCTTGCTCCTTTAATACAGGGCTGAAAACGAATAAATTCATGGTTTTGCTACATATATATAGATAATATAATAACTCAAATATGAAATTGCGATAGACTGATAAGTGATAGGGTGTAAAGTGCCAAAAGCTTATTGCCGTACGTAATGGCTCACAGTTTTTTATTGGCAACGCATTGGCTTATCTGCGTGTTTATTTCTTTTCCCAACAGTCCAATTCAACTTACATGTTGAGGTGATATATATGTTTAATCAAGCCATTGACCAAGTTAATTTGGGTAATGAGGTGAGGAACTGTGAGGTTGTTTAACTATAAAATCATGAGTGAACAGCCTTTCCTTCAGCACCAAATCTTCAAGATGCAAAACCATGACAACACTACATATCACAACATAGTACAATACTATAACAACAACAACAAAAAAAAAAAAAAAAAATACAACCCAGTATAATTTTACTAGTGGGGTCTGGGGAAGGTAAAGTGTACGCAGACCTTACCCCTACCATGGGATAGAGAGGTTATTTCCGATAGACTCTCGGCTCTCTCCCTCCAAGAACTCCCCACCTTGCTCTTGGGATGACTCGAACTCACAACCTCTTGATTAGAAGTGGAGGGTACTCACCACCAGAACAACTCACTTTTGTCTACAATACTATAACACAAAGAAGAATTTAAGTTCTATACATAGATAGATTATAATTTTCTTACACGATTAGGTAAATGTGACCAACAATGACATGTAATCGTTCACCGTATATTTAATTTATTAACATAGTAAATGTAATACATAACACATTAATATATTATAACCAGTTACATTATAGTACTATACAAGATATGTTCACACCTAGTTAGCCACTTTCTTCTTATGTCCTTATTGTAAAGCAGATAAAAGCCAGCTGGGTATTTATGCTTTTATTTCAGCTTTTGACTTAAAGAGTGTATTCTAGTAGCATACTTATCGCACGCTAGCTCAGCTATTTTCATGCATCTTTTCTTATGTAAGATTCTTGATCTGCCTGCAGTAGAAATTGATGGAAAGGTAACCTAACACCTACGGAAAAACGCAGGTTCTCATGTTTACTCGCACTTGAATAAACTTAAAGGACACCATAGTCAAAAATGAAGTAGGAAACTTGGACTAATGGAGATAGTGATTAGTACTCTCGTCAATTCTGGTGTAAAATATGTTCATATTTAATGTTAGCATGAGAGAGTGACACGTGGAGCCGAATACAGAAGGCAGTCGGGCCCGAGGCCAATGAACTCGCTTGTTATCGGAGAGAATGATACTCATAAAGGCGAAGTAGATGTCTACCACCTAATAGCATTTAGTGAAAAATATTCTATAGTATTAAGTGCACGGTCCGTTGCAGAGAATAAAGCATTTACTGCCTACCGTTACACACTCTTCAATGGCCTTCATAATTGTCATTTAAGAGGGGCTAGATCATAGGACCTTGTTCCCTACGTACAAATATAAATAGTATGCTCTACCATCATTGTAGGACACGACTTTTCTCACAAGCATACACTATATTCTATCAAAAGCTCAGTAACATTTTATTTTCTTGCTTAATTATATTGTCCTTACTACCTCCGGTAGTTCTGTGCCCGGGACTAAGATATATGCCGTTTTATTTCAATTTCAGGCTAAGTCTTACATTTTTGTCTAATTCATCTATTATTTTTGGATCAAAGTAATTCACTTGTCTGTAAATCACGTATAAATTCAATTGTACTGTTTTACGGGTAAACAGTTTGGCATCCACCGTGGGAAAAATATAGTCGTGTAATTAAATTGATCCCTACATCTATTACTAACTTGTTTGATTCTTTGTTCTTAGCAAAAATCATTAAAAATGACAGATAATGGTGTCAACAATACACATAACGTTGAGGCCCAAGGAAATCATCCTCAGTATGAAGATTCTATCAGTGATACCCGCAACGAGGGGAACAAGGCCACTCCGGTTCACGGCGGGCAATATCCACGACATGTTCGAGAGGCAGCCCCTGACGATGCTGAAGATGAGCACGTTGTTGAAACAGTAAGGATCCTGAAGGAAAAACAAAGGGCTATTATCGGCCATCTCTCGCGGTAGGATCAGATAATGACAGAATTAAAGCAGGTGTTGTCACGTGCTTCCAACAATGCGAATGGACAAGGTGCAGTTCCTCTCGGTGCTCCCCCGAATCAAACAACACAGAGGGTCGATAACAACACCCCAAGGGGTGAAGTCGGCTTTGACAGGTCTGGGGGGAGGGGGGAAGGTGGCGGATCTGGTAACAACAATGAGAATGATCCTTTTAAAACCGAACTCATGCGGTTCATGAGGGAGATAAATGCCCGAATGGATCAAATTCCAGGCGCACTACCAGTGCTGAAAGGGCTCGAGCAAACTTTCTTTCAACTTCCGGGAAGCGTCAGAACTTATCGGATCCGGGAGAAGAATAAAGAGAAACCGAATAATGATTTTGACACAGATCGACGGTCTTCAAGGGGTCGGTTTTTGCTCTATGAACGGGCCGAAGGATGCGACAAAGGTTTCCAGGTGGATAGATTCTCTACCGATAGGAGAATTGACCGCGGCCGAAATAACAGTTCATTGCAGGACAAGAAAACGTCAGGTTCTCGAGATTCTTCCTACCCTAGGATTTCCGAATATAACTTCAACATCAGCGTAGTGGAGTTGGTATCGGCTATGAGGAACATTAAAGAAGCACAATTCCCAAAGCCAATGAGATCCCATCCCAGCCAAATAGATCATATTTGTAGTGTGAATACCACGGGACAAACGGTCACCGGACTGGGGACTGCCGACATCTACACGGAGAGATGGCGACATTGCTGAAAAACGGCTATCTCAGAGAATTTTTGAGTGATCGGGATAAAAACAATAACGATCGCAGTCTCGATAACGCGAAGCCTTCAAAAAAAGGAGAGGATCCTCCACGTTTGACGATCAATATGATTTTTGTGGGGAACGAGATTAATGGTGTGACATTTTCGACGGCAAAAAAGACAAAGGTGTCGGTAACACACAGCAAGAGACTCCGCGAAGTCGCCGAGGACAACATTACTTTCACGGAGGAAGACGCTGATGGGCTGCTAATACATCATAACGAAGCCCTGGTAATCTCTCTAAATGTCTTAGATTTTAAAATTAAACGTGTTCTGGTGGACCCAGGAAGTTCGGCCAATATTATCCAGTGGAGAGTGTTGGAGAAAGCTAAGCTAACCGGAAGTATCATTCCGGCCATGAAACTTCTCGCTGGGTTCAATCTGGCAAGTGTCACATCCCGGGGAGAGATCCTGCTGCCCACGAATGCCGAGGGGTGATGAAGACGACCCTGTTCGAGGTAGTGGACATGGGTTACAATATCATCCTGGGGATACCATGGTTGCACGAGATGAAGTTTATGCCATCAACATATCATCAGTTTCTTAAATTCCCAACTTCTTAGGGAGTTAACCAAATAAGAGGTGATCAAGCGGCAGTGTCACGACCCAAAAACCTAACCTGTCGTGATGTCGCCTATCGTGGAACTAGGCAAGCTGACTCATTCCAAAACAAACCGATATTTTTATTTCAAGGATAATTTCAAGGTTATATAGCGTAAAAACCCTTCGTAAAGGAGTTCAAATCAAAACAAAAATGCAGAAAAGAAAAGCCCGACATCGGGGTGTCACTAGTCATGAGCTTTTACTACAATCTGTCTAACAATAGCAAGACTAACATAGTCAAGAAAATAGCTAATACAACTAAAGGAAGATAGGAGGGAGAAGAGCAGGGCTGCGATTGGCAGGCAGCTACCTTGCTATCCCCGAGAAAGATCTGCAGCCAGAATAATCAACAACGGCTACCGTATCCAGCTACACCTGGATCTGCACACAAGGTGCAGGGAGTAACATGAGTACGCCAACTCAGTAAGTAACAACAATAAATAAATACTGAGCAGTAGTGACGAGCAATAAAGCATATCAAGTTCATATCACAAAAATTCAGTAAAGTACAACATGCTTTAAAAATTAGTGTTTGAATCAAATCATCTCGTTTAAACCCGGTTCTAGTAAAAATCATTTAATGATATTTTTCATCAATTTTTCAAACAAAGGCTCAATGCAAATGTGAGCAAAGATGATGAAATCATAAACAGCCCCTCGGGCAAAGCATCACTCGTATACAGCCCCTCGGGCAAACCTCACAGTCACTCGTGCCATTCGGGCATACCTCACAATCACTCTTGACACTCGGGCATACCTCACCATCACTCTTGCCTCACAGTCACTCAGCACTCGGCACTCGGCACTCGCACTCAGTAGGTACCTGCGCTCACTGGGGGTGTGTACAGACTCTGGAAGGGCTCCTTCAGCCCAAGCGCTATATCAAGCCAAATCATGGAATAAATCACTCAGTCCCTCAACCTATATCAAACATGCTGCGGTGTGCAGCCCGATCCCATAAATATCCTAACAAATCAGGCCCTCGGCCTCACTCAGTCATAAACCTCTCAAGCCACTCGGGCATTTCAGTAAAAACAGGGTATTCAGCCTAAAACAACATTTATATGCATCAAAATAGAGTCATAAAACTGAGTTATGCAGTAAACAAGTATAACCATGACTGAGTATAGATTTTCAATCGAAAACAGTGAGAGGATAGTAAGAAAATGCCCCTAAGGGTCCAAACAGCACTGTCACAAGGCCCAAAACATGGCATTCAACCCAATTTAGAAAAACTCTTTCTAAAACATATAAGTATCATATAGTTTCAACAAAATATGCAACTTCACAGTTGCTTCAGGACGGACCAAGTCACAATCCCCAACAGTGCACGCCCACACGCCCGTCACCTAGCATGTGCGTCACTTCAAAATAGTAAAATGATACGAAATCCGGGGTTTCATACCCTCAGGACTAGATTTACAATCGTTACTTACCTCAAACCGGTCAAATCCCTACTCTGCAATGCTCTTGCCTCTCGACTCGGCCTCTAAATTCTCCGAATCTATTCACAATCAGTACAATACCATCAATACACGCTAATGGAATGAATTCCACAAAAAAAGCTACAAAATTGAACCAAAACCCGAAATTGGCTCAAACCCGGCCCCACGTCTCAAAATCCGACAAAATTTATAAAACTAGAAATCCCATCCACTCACGAGTCTAACCATACCAAATTCATCAAAATCTGACATCGTTTGGTCCTTCAAATCCTTAAATCACTTCTCTAAAAATCCCAAGCCCTAACCCCTCATTTTCACTAATTACATTTTTAAACAAAGGAAAATCACCATATATATGAGTATTAGGGCTCAAGCAACTTACCTCACTGATAGCCCTTGAATCACCCTTCAACAATCACTCCAAAAGCTCCAAAACCTGACTTGAAAATGGTGGAAATGAACCAAATTCGCGAAGGGTTCTATTTATGGTTTCTGCCCAGATTTTTCGCACCTGCGGCATATTTTCACGCACCTGCACCACCACACCTGCGGAAAAATCCATTGCAGGTGCAGAACTCACTTAGGAGCCCAGGTTCCGCATCTGTGGCCCAAAACCCCGCGCCTGCGAAGGCGCACCTGCGTGTTTCCTCCGCTTCTGCGAAGCCTGCCTAGCGTCCCCCTTTCCGCATCTGCGCCCCAGGTTTCGCACCTGCGAGCTCGCAGATGTGACCTTCAACTCGCACCTGCGCATCCTGCCTAGCCTAGAATTGCCCGCTCCTGCAGACATCCCATGCGCACCAGCGGCCTCGCACCTGCGCTCTTCCTTCCACAAGGTGCGGAAATAGCATAAGCAGCAGCTTCAACTGCATTTTCCAACTTCGACAAATTCGTTAACCACCCGGAATCACCCCGAGTCCCTCGGGACCTCAACCAAAAATACCAACAAGTCATATATCAACATACCAACTTAGTCGAACCTTTGAATCACTCAAAACAACATCCAAACAAAAAATTACTCTCGGATTCAAGCCTAAGAACTTCTAAATTTTTAAATTCGGCAACCGATGCCGAAACCAACCAAACCATGTCCGAATGACCTCACATTTTGCACACACATCACAAATGACACTAAGAACCTACTCCAACTTCTGGAATTCTATTCCGACCCCGATACCAAATTTTCCACTGCCGACCAAAATCGCTAAATTTTTAACTTTCGTCAATTCAAGCCTAATTCTACCAAGGACCTCCAAATCACATTACGGACGCACTCCTAAGTCCAAAATCACCTAACGGAGCTAACGGAACTATCAGAATTCCAATCCGAGGTCAAAATGCTGAAAAGTCAAACTTGGTCAACTCTCCCAATTTAAAACTTCAACAATGAAATTCTTTCTTCCAATTCGATTCCGAAATACCTGCAAAACCAAAAACGACGATTCACACAAGTCAAAGTACATCATACGGAGTTACCCATAACCTCAAACAACTGAGCGAAGTACAAATGTTTAAAATGACCGGTCGGGTCATTACAGGCAGCAAGGGAGATGAATGGAATATCAGTTTTCAGTAGCAAAGGGAAGGAGCATGCGGCATAGCAATTACAGGAACCGGAACCTGCCCCAGAGCTGAGCGAAGTCAACCAGGGGGAGGAGTCATCGGAATCTTATCAGGTACCAAAATATTTTCAAGTACCAGAAGAAACAGATGCAACAAAATCCATGATGAAAGAACTTGAACAAGTCGTATTGTTCAAAAAATTCTTGGAGAGAAGTTCCACTTGGGGACATGACTACACCCCGAACTCAAGTCTTTATTTATTGAATTTCTCAAACTTAATGTCGATTGTTTTTCATGCTCACATGCGGATATGACATGTATCTCGCCGAAAGTGGTGACCACGTATCCACTGTAGAATATGATAAGCGGGAATTTTAATAGCTTATTAGCACCTTTTAGCTTTTGTTTTAGTTCGTAAGTATTGAATTGTGTTCTCAAAACTAATGAAATTGTGTAAATTGCAGAAATGCTGGAAGTTTGGTCTCCCATGATGAAATCCGACTCACAAAGGAGTGTTTCGAAACACAAGGCAATAAAGGGGGCAAAATTAAAGATGTGCGGTTCGCAGAAGAAATTGCGGATCGCAGAATTCCATATGCGGCCGCAAACCAAGCAGCAGAACCCAACAGGATTTTCAGCAATGTGAGGCCTTTATGAAGTGCGGACCGCACAAGAATTGTGAGGCCGCAGAAGTTGCTTCACAGTCGCAATCCAAAAATATGCGGCTACAAAACTCACCTTCTATGGGCCGCACATGGAATTGTGCGACCGCAGAACCTCTCTAGGGGCATCTTTGTCCGCGATTTTTGGCCCAATATAAATAGACGCTTTTCAAAATTTTAGGTCAATTTTGAACATCAAAAGTTGTTGTAGCCTTTTTTTTACTACTTTAGGAAGTTTTACATTATTTTAGTGTTTAACATCAAATTTCATCATTTTAATCTTTCATTATAAGTTTAATTAGCTTTTCTTCTTTATTTTCTTCAATTCCCATTATGAGTAGCTAGATTTTTACTAGGGTTGTGACTCAACCCTAGTGTATAAACTTTGTGGGTATTTAATTTAATGCTTGTTTATGATTGTGTGTTGATTATTTAGATTAGTTCATGCTTTAATTTTAGAATTAATGGTTGCAAACATTGATTCATGCCTATTTGACTTAGTCTCTACTTGAGAAAGAGGGATCTAGTCTAGGATAACTTGGCTAATAAGGAATTGGGTTAATTGAGAGATTGATTAGCCTAATTAAAGGGTTCAAACTAGAGATAGTAAGAACCCGACTTGAGCTCATATCAACTATTTTGCTTGATACCCATTTGGACTTGAGAAAGCCAAATTGGGGTAAAATCACTCTTTGACCGAGAGGTATTGAGTGGGTAACGTAGAGTTGAGAGCTATAATGCACCCAAATCAACAAAACAAGAGTTAACATCTTTATCTCATTAGGGAAACACCTAAATTATGGTCACATCCCTAGGCCTTTAAAATATTTGGTAAAACATCAAAAACATTCATCTTTAGTCTATTTACCTTAGCTTGCTATCATTAGAGTAATAGTAGAAGTAGAAACCAAAACTCTGTTAGGGAAGTGCAATTTTGGGTAGTCCATTTACTTGCTTCAAATATATACTCCTGACACCCCTTATAACTCCCAGTGGATTCGACCCCAACTCATAGTTGGGTAATTATTATTGCATACGACCGTACCATATCTCTTATTGAGGTTTGTTGTGGACGTCATCAATTTTTGGCATCGTTGCCGGGGAGTTAAAACAATGTTAGCTATATATTTAGGTTTGTTTTTGGAATATCTTATTTTCCTTCCTTGTTATTAACTTGTGTGAGAAATCGTAGGTACAACCATGGCGAACAATGAGCTCAAAAATTTGCCTTTAGGGGATGTAGACGTCGAGGATGATCAAGTTGAGGAGGTTCATCTTTAACCTCAAGCCAATAGAAGAGGTCGAGTGCCTCATGCCAATGTCCCCGCTCTACCCTCACTTTCACCACAAGCGGCTCCACACCGGATATTACCCAATGAAGGATATGCAAGTGCAATAGTCCTTCCCCGTATTAGGGCGGGCAACTTTCAAATCACCAATGTGATATTCACTTTACTTGAGCAACGGTGTTTCTTCACCGGTGTTCCAACTCAAAATGCGTACAAACATTTAAAGGGGTTTGTGGACACTTGTTGGGGGAGCAAACAAACAAATGTCTCCGAGGATGCATTGAGGCTAAGTGTTTTTCCTTTCTCTCTATGGGGGAAAGCTTTAGATTAGTTGGAACAATTGTTGAACCATTCCATTTACACTTGGGATGAGTTGGCGGAAAAGTTCATTTCTAAGTTCTTCTCTCTGGGGCACATGGCTACACTTCGATATGAAACTTTGGCATTCAAGCAAAAACCGAATGAACCACTACACGAGATATGGGAACGCTATAGAATCATGGTTAAAGAATGTTCCAACAATGATATGACGGAGAACATGATTTAACAAACTTTCTATCGTGGGATTAACACAACCAACCAATGTGTAGTGAATCAACTTGCCAGTGGGAACTTCATGACTAAGCCTTATGTGGAGGCGTGTGAGATTTTGGATGAGATGGCAGAAACGTCATCGTCTTGGCAATCCCAGGCCAATGTTCCACAAGGTGATCCAAACATGATTCACCTTCACAAAGAATTGCTAGACCATGGGCAAGCCATTGCCGAATTGACAACCACTATGATGCAACTAGTAAAGGCCCAACTAAATCAAGTGCAGAATCCCAAGCAAGTCAATGCCATGGAGGGAGTGAACATGATGATAAACAAGAGTAGGACCAAAGGTCTACAAGTGCAAACTCGAATTGAGAATTATGTGCAAGAAGATATCGGCTTTGAGCAAGATGAGTCCAATAATGAACAAGAAGAGGAGGTGCAATATGTGAACAATTTTCAAGGGCAAAGAAATAATTTCCAAGGCATAAACCGACAACAATGGAGACCTCAAAACAGTCAAGGCAATTGGAATTCTAACAATCAAGGCAATTGGCATTACAACAACAATCAAGGGAACTGGGGTCGGGTTTTCAAAAGCCCCTGATGTATCAACAACCGAGCAACCCGCCTCCTTATCCTCCCCATGGTTTAAGTTCTTCAAATAATGAGATGGGGCATACTGAAAATATGTTCAAGCAAATGGTGGAAAAGAATGCTGATTCGGATGCCCAACTTGCCTCACACAACACATCAATCCGCAACTTAGAAGTTCAAATGGGAAAAATCTCTTAAAATCTAAATTCTCGTCCTAAGGGAGCACTACCAAGTGAAACAGTAGTAAACCCAAAGGGTGGAAACAACACGGGGCATGCCATGGCCGTTACTACAAGAAGTGGAAGAGTGGGAATGCACCCACCTCAAGTCAAAGGCAACTTGTGGATGAAGAGCAAGTGGTGTAAGAAGAAGAGATCCCGAACAATGTGGTGCAACTTAATGATAAAGTTCGGATTGATATTGATAATAGTGTGGAAGAGACTCTAGAGGAGGTGAACCCGTCTAGGGATCACATTATTAACATACCGGAGTCGGTAGTGCAAAAGGCTAAGGCACCATTGCTTAAGCCTCCATCTCCACACCCTCAAAGACTTGCCAAGAAAAATGGTGAGAATCAATTCAAGAAGTTCATTCAAATGATGAAGAATATCTAAATCAATGTGCCATTAGTTAAAGCTTTGGAACAAATGCTCGGTTATGCCAAGTTTATGAAGGATCTCATGACAAAGAAGCGGTCAATGAATTTTGAAACTATCAAAGTCACTCATCAAGTGAGTGCAATTGTGCATTCAATGGCTCCTAAGTTGGACGATCCTGGTGCTTTCATGATTCCTTGTACAATTGGAAGTGCCAAGTTTGCTAAAGCTCTTTGTGATCTTAGGGCAAGTATCAATTTGATGACCTATTCGGTTTTCAAGACTTTGCGGATTGGGCAACCAAGACCCACCTCTATGAGATTGCAAATGGTCGATCGTACTTTGGGAGTGATTGAAGATGTCTTGGTTCGTGTTGATAAATTCATTCTTCCGGCGGATTTTGTCATTCTAGATTGTGAGGTTGATTATGAAATGTTGATTATTCTTGGGAGACATTTCCTTGCTCTGGGGAAGGCTCTTTGTGATGTTGAAGCTAGAGAACTTACATTTCAGGTTGGTGATGAAAACGTGGTACTCCATGTGTGAAAGTCCATGCGGCAACCAAATAGCAATGAGGTGTGCTTTTTTTTGGACTTGGTGACCGTTGTTATTGTTGATGATACAAGTGCTACAATCAATGTTGGTGATATGTTGGAGGTCGTCTTGCTCAACTTTGATGATGACGAGATGGATGGTTCATGGAATATGTGAATTCTTTGCAATGAATGGGGTCGTATAACTATGCACCACGAAAATTATCTTTAGATCTTGAAAATAGGACAACTCCTCCTACAAAGCCTTCTATTGAAGAGCCTCCTACCTTGGAGTTGAAGCCATTGCCTCCACATCATCGGTATGAATTTCTTGTCCCTTGTTCTACTTTACCGGTTATTCTTTCCTCTTGTTTGACTAACGTGCAGGTAGATTCCACTTTGGCGGCGCTACAAAAGAGGAAGAAGGCTATTGGATGGACTTTGGCGGATATTCGGGGGATCAGCCCCGCTTTTAGCATGAATAAGATCCAATTACAGGATGGTGCAAAACTATCTATTGAACATCAAAGGAGACTCAATGAGGCTATGCAAGAGCTGTCAAGAAGGAGATTATCAAGTAGTTGGATATCGGGGTTGTCTACCCCATTTCCTATAGTTCGTGGACTTCTCTGGTTCAATGTGTCCCAAAGAAGGGGGCATGACGGTGGTCACCAATGACAAGAATGAGTTGATTCCTACAAGAACGATGACCGGATGGAGGGTGTGTATGGACTATTGCAAGCTCCACAAAGTCACAAGGAATGATCACTTTCCACTTCCTTTCTTAGATCAAATGCTCGATAGATTGGACAGCCGTGCTTTCACTTGCTTTCTTGATGGGTATTCGGGTTACAACTAAATTCTTATTGATCCGGAAGACCAAGAGGAAACAACATTTACATGTCCCAATGGTACTTTCACCTCCAAACAGATGCCCTTTGGTTTGTGCAATGCACCGACGACTTTTCAAAGGTGTATGATGGCTATTTTCACGGACATGGTAGAGGACTACCTTGAAGTTTTCATGGATGACTTTTTAGTGGTTGTAGATTCTTTTGATGATTTTCTTGAAAATTTGTATAAAGTGTTGGCTAGATGTGAAGAAACAAATTTGGTGCTTAATTGGGAGAAATGCCATTTCACGGTCGAGGAACGCATTGTCCTTGGCCACAAAATCTCAAAGAATGGAATTGAAGTTTACAAAGCAAATATTGAGGTGATTTATAAACTTCGACCTCCAACTACGGTGAAGGATGTACGAAGTTTCTTAGGTCACGCGGGTTTTTACCGGCGCTTCATCAAAGATTTCTCTAAGGTGGTAAATCCGTTGTGCAAGCATCTTGAGAAGGATGCTAAGTTCAACTTCAATGACGATTGCATGAGAGCTTTTGAAATGTTGAAGTTCAAGTAGATAACTACCCCCATCATCACTGCTCGAAATTGGAGTGTCCCTTTTGAACTCATGTGTAATGCAAGTGACGTAGCGGTTGGGGCTATTTTAGGGAAACGCATTAACCTAATTTTTCATCCAGTCTACTATGCTAGTAAGACCATGAATAGTGCTCAAGTCAACTATACCATTACAGAGAAAGAGCTCCTTGCCATTGTGTTTGTGATTGAGAAGTTCCACCCGTACTTGATGGGTGCAAAAGTCATTGTCCACACGGATCATGCGGTGCTTCGGTATCTTATGAGCAAGAAGGACTTCAAAGGTCGGTTTATGTGATGGGTGCTTTTGTTGCAAGGGTTTGATATTGACATCCAAGATATAAAAGGGAGTGAAAACCAAGTGGCAGACCACTTATCTCGTTTGGAGGAGGAGGGGAGGCCGCATGATGGCCTTGAAATCAATGACTCCTTCCCCGATGAGCAACTGTTGGCTATTTCAATGAAAGATGTGCCATGGTTCATGTATCTAGCAAATTTTCTTGTGTGTGAAATCATTCCGGATGAGTTCTCTTCAAACCAAAAGAAGAATCTCAAACGGGATTGTCAAGATTATTATTAGGATGAACCATACCTTTTCCGGATTTGTGAGGATGGGGTGATTAGAATATGTTTACCGGAAGAAGAGCAAAATAAAATTCTTGGGTCTTGTCATTCTTCGCCATATGGTGGTCATCATAGTGGAGCAAGAACGGCGACCACAGTGCTTAGTTGCGGCTTCTATTGGCCTACTATTTATAAGGATGCTAGTGAGCTAGTGAAAATATGTGATAAATGTCAACGGGCTGGTGGAATCTCAAAGAAAAATGAAATGCCTCTCACAACCATTTTGGAGATTGATATTTTTGATGTGTGGGGTATTGACCTCATGGGCCCTTTTGTGAGTTCTTGTGGAAATTCCTAAATCTTGGTCGTGGTTGATTATGTGTCCAAATGGGTTAAGGTCGTTGCTTTACCGAACAATGAGGCGATATGTGTGGTGGCTTTCTTGAAGAAGAATATTTTCACAAGGTTTGGTACTCCACGTGCTATTATAAGCGATGAGGGCTCACATTTTTGCAACAAGGCTTTTGACACTTTGCTTAGCAAGTATGGTGTTACTCACAAAGTCACAACTCCTTATCACCCACAAGCTAGTGGTCAAGTGGAAGTCTCCAATCGGGAGATAAAGAGTATCTTGTCCGAAACGGTGAATGCTAATCGGACGGATTGGTCCAAGAAGCTTGATGATGCATTATGGGCTTATCGGATGGCTTATAAAATACCTATCGGAATGTCGCCATACCGGTTGGTGTTCGGAAAAGCTTGTCATCTTCCGATGGAACTAGAGCACAAGGCCATGTGGGCTCTAAAGAAGTTGAATCTTGATTGGGATGTAGCCGCTAACTTGAGGGTTGCACTTTTGAATGAATTGGATGAGTTTCGGTACCATACTTATGCAAGTTTGTCCTTGTACAAAGAAAAGATGAAATATCTTCATGACAAATACAGTTGGAACAAAGAGTTCAAGGTGGGCGATCTTGTATTGTTGTTTAACTCAAGGTGGAGGATGTTTCCCGGGAAGCTAAAGTTTAAATGGATTGGTCCTTTTGAAATCCTTTTGGTGGATTAGACTTGAAGAACAAAAATAATGAAGTATTCTGAGTCGTCACCGGGTGAAGCACTATTTGGGAAAGGTTGTAGATAGCCACATCGTGGCGGTAATTCATTTCAATTGATGGTATTCAGCGTCGTGCCGCGACGTTAAACCAGGAGCTTCTTGGGAGGCAACCCATGTTTCTTTTCCTTTTTTCTTTTGTAGTTAGGAGTTATTTTTGTTCTAACATGATTTGAAGTGTGCTACAGAGCTGAGTGTGACTTACATGAATTGTGGACCAAAACTTTGGCTAAGTGCTCTAAGAATTGCGGACCGCAGTTGATTTGTTCGAACCGCACAATTATGGGTGTTGTAGCAAAAGAGAAAATGCGGTCGCACAATTAACTTACGGACTGCATAAATGAGAGTTTGAACATACCCACTCTCTGAAGTTTTAGCCTGTCAGAGAAACGGTCGATGTGCGACCGCACAGGAAATATGCGACCGGATATGAAATCTGCGGCCGCACACAAAATTGTGCGGACCGCAAATGGAAAGCTGAGACGAGGCCCCCAGGTAACAGAGTGCGGATTGCACATGAAAATGTGTGGCCGCATTCGACCTTCTTTCCCTTAGCGAACGACTAGTATAAATAGAGGAACAAGGCCATTTTTGCATTTTTCACTCTCTGAACAAAAACAAAATATTGCTCTCTTGAAATTTCTTGGTGATTCTATCTGTCCAAACACATAGCCAACTTGATCATTCCCTCATTACACTCATTCATCTGGTATATTTTAATTTCATGTTAATATTTTTATTTCAGTTTAATTTGTAGATTTTTAGTTCTTTTTAGGCTATTTGTCATTAAAATTCAATTGTGTACCCATGTGAGGTAAAATGTTGCACTGGTTAACTAATACATACTCTATGGGGACTGGTTTAGCATATTTTCATATTTCTATGATGTTGCCATGTCAAATTGTGCACGAAATTGAAAAATCTAGATAGAAAAAAATTGATCTGTACGTAACTTTTGAAGTCTGCGGCCACACTTGAAATTGTGCGGTTTGCAGAAATTGATTTTAGGGCAGCATTATTGAAGCAGAGATCTGCGGCCGCAAGATAAAATGTGCGGACCGCATAATTTCCACTGCGGCTGCAGAATAACACTTTTACTGTCATCAGAGAGTCCCTACATTGAGACTCCAGATGTGCGGTCGCAAGTCTAATTGTGCGGACCGCAGAAATCATGTTGCGGCCGCACATTAGCCAACTCTTTATCATGAGAGAGTTGGCATTTTTTGGGTTTCAGAGGTGTGGCCGCATGTGAAATTGTGCAGACCGCACTTCACTTTTGCGGCCGCATAACAAAATTGTGTGATCCGCAATTCCCCATTTGCGGCCGCAAATGAAATTGTGCAGACCGCAGACCACTTCCCTGCAAGCATGATCTAACTGTGTACCCTCACTGTGTCCTCTGGTTTATATTTTACTTGTATATCTCCTAAGTATGTTTGAACATTGAATTGCAACTAACAATCACCTTTGCTTGATACAGACAATGGTTCAATCTAGAGGATGTGGCAACACTTCAAGAGGGAGAGGTGAACCTTCTCGAGGCCGAGGATAGAGTGCCTTAGCCCTTGGCCAACCTAAGACAATAGGGAAGAAAGCAACAGCCAACAGAGGGAGAGGTGCAGATCTCTCCTAGACGAGCTCATATGTCCAGTCTAGGGTAGTATCAGAGGGCAACTCAGCCTCTGTTCAGGAGCAGCCGACCATAAAGTCGAGGCCGCCAGGGAGATACTAGTTCAGGGACGAGCCATCCTCATCTCATAGCACTTCCGAGGGATCGGAGAGTGCTAGTCAGGCTTCTGAGCCATCAGCTACACCAGTCCTTGAGGAACAAGATGCTCCAGTTCATGATATCCCCGATGATGGCAGAGGGGGAGATGTTACAGCTGCCGGTATTAAAAGATAAAAGAAGAAAGAGGTTTGGGAGGACCGCTTTATCAGCCTGGCTACCTTCACCAGCTTCTGCGTGTGTTGGCCAGCGAGGTCGCTAACTCTTGAATGACAGTTTATGTTGACAAATTTGGAGAGGTACAACCCAACAGTTTTGACATAGTTTAGGGCACGCAAGGGGTGGATGTGGTTCACTCAGAGTGTATGGATGCCAAATAGTACCTTGTCCGTGAATTCTATACCAATGTGGCTCATATCAAAAAGGAGACAAAGGTGACCAAAGTACGTAACCTAAAAGTGAGGTTTGATCAGCATACGCTCAACGCGTACTTGGGATTTGAAGATGTTGAGCCGAAGGAGTATTTGGAGAAGTGTGCACTGGGGAATGAGGTCCGACCTTGGTTAGTGGAGATTCTGGCACCACCATGGCCACCACCACCATGGATTGCTGCTGGAGTTCCCATCTACTGTAGCACGTTGAGCTTTGAGGCACAGGGGTGGCAGAAATTTGTATGCAGCAAGTTGGATCTATGCCAGAATGAGACTCACTTTCCGATTCATCGAGCAGTTCTGGTTGCTTCTATTATGGCTGGGTACCTAATCAATGTGGGTGCCGTGATGTCGACCAACATCTCAGTGATTTCTCGGTAAGATGATTCGTCCTACTCGTATCCCAACACCATTATAGAATATCTCACTGATGCAAAGGTAGAGCTGAGGGATTATGATACAAAGGTCAAGCCGAAGAAGCCTTTTACTTGGTACTCACTGATGGTGTCAACAACATCATCAAAGGTGGCACCAGACACTCTCTCAGGTCATGAGCAACTGAAGCTGAAAACTGAGGCCATCTATAAACCTCCTGATCCTCTCTTGGTCTGTGGGAACCAATTAGACCACACGATGAGCCATAGCCCCTACTGCAGCTCATGCCACAGCTCCCATCTCAATTTTGAAGCCATTGCCAGTGCCCACTCACCCACTATCTGCACTGCGAGTCTCCCAGACATTGGGGAGCCTCAACAACTGGATGCAGACAACCACTGTAAAGTTGTCTGACTTGTCTAGTACTGTTGCAGCACAATCCACCTCACAGGCATCACAGGTTCCTTCTGACATTGAGGAGACATTGGAGAAAATTCTAGAGATTCAGAAGATTATCATGGACACCTTGGTAGAACATGGGTCGGTGATTGGAGAGCTGGGAAAGGAAGTAAAGAAGATAAGGAAGTCCCAGACCAGCAAGAAGTCAGTGGACAAGCTCCGGTGAGTGGTGACCAGGATTACTACAGCCGGAGATCTCCCCTTTGATATGCTGCTTGAACCATGCCATTCCGCCCCTGATCCTTCAACACCATCTGCACCGGTGGCACCAGTTGGCTAGTTTGAAGAGCCAGACCTTGCTGCCGACACTGCTGAGGCAGTGCGTCAGATGTTCACCAACCTAACCACACCTAGAGTTGAGGATGATGAGATTTAGTTGGTTGATCCTGAGGGCAATGACATTGCTGGGGACACAGAGATGTCCAAGGAGCCATAGGAAGTTTTCTTCACTCTTCCCTCTTTTACTCTTATTTTCCTAAGCATTGGGGACAATGCTTACTTTTATTCGGGGGTAGAGTTTATTTGACATATTTAGTACTTTGATACATTTTGCCTGTAATAATTTGATGATATTCTCTCTTTTCTTATTTGTATGTATATATCCTCTCTCTCTCTCTCTCTCTCTCTCTCTCTCTCTCTCTCTCTCTCTCTCTCACTATGTATATTCATTCTATCTTTAGTAGTTTTGCTCATTAGCTTCTTTATCTTTGTTTTTTCTTATTAGCTTCTTTTTATGTTTTAGTAGCGTATTAGCTCTTGTTTTGTTTAGTAGCTTCTTTTTATGTTTTAGTAGATAATAAGCCTTTGATTTTTTTAATGCCATAATTTTTTCCAAAGTTAGTTGTTGTGTGAACCGGGTGACTCGTCCCAATGATGGATAAGTTGACAACCTTGTTAAGGAAATGGGTCCGTTTTTATGTTTAGGTAATAATAGTAGTAGTAATAAAAAAAGACCTAATTAAGTCATGCTCGAAGAGTCAACCATGTTTCAATTGGCACCAACACACTTAACTACGTGCTTATGGTTAGAGACAAGGTTTTCGAAAGAAATAGATCTAGTAGTGACTTTGGCAATCATCGAGTGGTTTAGTTGGACCATAGTGATCTTTAAACTTGAATGTGGTTGTTGTGGGCCCTCGACTCTGTCCTCTTTTACAATCTGGTTGCGTGAAGGGTGAGATGAATTGTTGCTAGTCCAAGTATCAGTGCGAAGGGTCTAGAACTTGCCCTGAATGTGTTTCAAGGAGAAATCCTAAGTTTTGCTTGAATTGAGAAGTGATTGTAGGCTCTCCTTGGCCCATTTGAGTTTTCTATTACCAACCAATGTCATTATCCCTAGTCAACCCCTTTGAGCCTCTAGCCTTTCTCATTTAATAACCATGTTACAAGCCTTTATACATTTTGTCGTGACCCTTTCTTGGCACAAAGCTTTCCTTAACACTCTCGTGAAATAAATGGATTAAAACGTAAGTTTGGGGGAGAGATGAGGAACTTGAAAAAGGTATCAAGGCACAAAAATAGAAAAGAAATGATCTCTATGAGAAGAGAAGGCAAGAAAAGAAAAGAACAAAAAAGAAAAATGCAAAAAAAGTGAATAAGTGGAAGGGTTGATTGGATAAAAAAAGGTAATGATCCCAAACATGGAGAAATCAAAAAGGGAGAAAAAGAATGAAATGATCAGGAAAGAGTAATGCTAAGTCTCTCTAGTCCCCAATAAAAAGAAAGTGCCTCTAAGAATTGGCAAAGTGTGAGCCGAAAAATGAAAGATGGAGTGCTTAAGGAAAGGTGTAACCACTTACCCATACGGTATCCTACCCTAACCCAAAAGCCTTCATTACATCCCGAAAGAAGTCCGACTTGATTTCAAACCGAGTGAGCTTATATTAGTGGTGATATATATATGAGGAGAAAGCCTATGGTACTTGACGTCGTACTTGTGACATTCTCTTGAGAGAGATGAGTGAACCTTTCATAAATCTTTGGATCGAGTGCTAAATTTTTTAAGTGAGCTTGGCAAATGGAAAGTAGAGGAGAGTTTGGAGCACCATGGCCTACATGATTGAGTAAGAATCCTTGATGAGTAAAGTCAATTCTCTAAGCTCAAATGTCACAGTAGAACTATATGTGCATGAATGCTTAACTTGTCACCTTGTTGATAATACATGAGTAGTGTGGGTAATTGTTGGTCCTAACTGATGTGTGAATGGATCACTTTTGACTCACTGAAATGACCCTTAACTTTTGGAGGTGGGAACTAATTTATTTGCTTGAGGACAAGCAAGGACTTAAGTTTAGGGGAGTTGATTAGTGGGGATTTTGACTGCTTATTAGCACCTTTTAGCTTTTGTTTTAGTCTGAAAGTATTGAATTGTGTTCCCGAAACTAATAAAATTGTACAAATTGCAGGAATGCTGGAAGTTTGGTCTCCCATGATGAAATCCGACTCAAAAAAGAGTGTTCCTAAGTACAAGGCAATAAAGGGCACAAAAGCAAAGATGTGCGGTCCGCAGAACGCGGAAGAAATTGCGGACAGCAGAATTTCATCTGCGGCCGCAAACCAAGCAGCAGAACCCAACAAAATTTTCAGCAATGTGCGGCCGCAAAACTGGGCTTTCACTGACAAAGATTCAAAGTTCAGAGAATATGCAAAAAAGACCAAGTCCTGACGCCTTTATGAAGTGCGGACCGTACAAGAATTGTGCGGCCGCAAAAGTTGCTTTGCAGCCAAAATCCAAAAATGTGCGGCTGGAAACTCACCTTCATGCCAACTGAAGAAATCTGCAGACCGCACATGAATTGTGCGGCTGCAGAACCTCCCGAGGGGCATTTTTGTTCGCAATTTTCGGCCCACTATAAATAGACGAGTTCCACAAATTTAGATCAAGTTTGAACATCAAAGGCTGTTGTAGCCGTTTCTTTTTACTACTTTAGGAAGTTTGACATTATTTTAGTGTTTCAACATAGGATTTCATCATTTTAATCTTTCATTATGAGTTTAATTAGCTTTTCTTTTTTATTTTCTTCAATTTCCATTATGAGTAGCTAGATTTTTACTAGCGTTGTGACCCAACCCTAGTGTGTAAACCTTATGGGTATTTAATTTAATGCTTGTTTATGATTGAATGATGATTATTTAGCTTAGTTCATGCTTCAATTTTAGAATTAATGGTTGCAAACATTTATTCATGCCTATTTGACATAGTCTCTACTTGACAAAGAGGGACCTAGTCTAGGATAACTTAGCTAACAAGAAATTAGGTTAATTGAGAGATTGATTAGCCTAACTAAAGGGTTCAAACTAGAGATAGTAATAACCCGACTTGAGCTCATATCAATTATTTTGCTTGATACCCATTTGGATTTGATAAAGCCAAATTAGGCAAAATTACTATTTGACAGAGAGGTATTGAGTGGGTAACGTAGAGTTGAGAGCTATAATACACGCCAATCAACAAGAAAAGTGTTAACGACTTTATCCCATTAGGCAAACACCTAAGTTATGGTCACATCCCTAGTCCTTTAAACTACTTGGTAAAACATCAAAAACATTCATCTCTAGTCTATTTACCGTAACTTGTTATCATTAGAATAATAGTAGAAGTAGAAACCAAAACTCTGTTATGGAAGTGCAATTTTAGGTAGTCCATTTACTTACTTCAAATATATACTCCTGACACCCCTTATGACTCCCAGTGGATTCGACCCCGACTCATAGTTGGGTAATTATTATTGCATACGACTGTACCATAACTCTTATTGAGGTGTGTTGTGGATGTCATCAGAATATTCTTCATAAACCCAAACTTTCGGGTAGGCTGGCCAAATGGGGCCGTCAAAATAAAAATGAATGAATTTGACATAGAATATAAGCCTAGAACTGCGATTAAGTCACAAGTCTTGGCCGGTATTGTGGCCGATTTCATTCCGGGCTTGTTACCTTTGGCTACTAAAGAAGCAGTGATGGTGTCAGAATCGACATCAGGAGTTTGGACCCTATTCACGAATGGAGCTTCCAACTTGAAGGGGTCCGAGCTCGGCATAGCACTGACCACGCCTTCGGGAGAAACCCTAAGGCAGGCCATAAGAACTATTCCTTTGACTAACAATGATGTGGATTATGAAGCTTTGATTGCAGGGCTCTAATTGGCTTGAGGACTAGACTCTGAGGTCAAAGAAATCAAGTGTGACTCCCAGTTAGTGGTAAACCAGGTGTACGGGATCTTCGAAGCCAAAGAGAAATGCATGCAACAATACGTAATGAAGGTCCAGACTCTGCTTGATCGGTTCCGGGAATGGTCAATTACGCATATCCCGAGGGAAGAGAATGCAGAAGCAGATGCACTATCTAACCTTGGATCGTCCACAAAGATGAAAGGATTGGAATCTGGTACGGTAGCAAAGCTTATGCATTCGGTATTGGACGCAGATAGCTATTACGAGGTTAACGCGACTAATTTGGTCTGGGTTTGGAGAAACAAAATTATTGACTACCTCGAGCACGGGAAATTTCTGGAAGATCCTAAGGCATCTCGGGCACTGTGCACTAAAGCAGCTCGATACAGCTTCAAGGGGGTCAATTGTACAGAAGATCTTTCCAAGGCCTATTGGCCCGATGTTTGGGAGCCTCCGAAGCTAATTATGTTATGCGAGAAGTCCATGAAGGGATCTGTGAAAATCACGCATCCGCATATTCCTTATTATTAAAATTGATTAGGGCATGATACTATTTGCCCCAGATGGAACAAGACGCCAAAGCTTATGCTCAAAAATGTGATAAATGTCAATGATACGCACTATTGGTACATCAATCGGCAAAGCCACTGCACTCAATTTTGTCACCATGGTCGTACATGAAGTGGGGAATGGATGTCGTCGGACCACTGCCACCGGCCCCCGATAAGGTAAGATTTATTTTGATTTTAACTGACTATTTTTCTAAGTGGGTTGAAGCAAGTCCTTATCAAAAGATCGGTAAACGTGAAGTGGTGGATTTCTTGTGGGAGAACATAATTTGCAAATTTGAGATAACAAAAGAGATAGCATGCGACAACGGGCCGCAATTTATAGGCGCAAAGGTCACAAAGTTCCTTGAAGACTTGAACATCAAGAGGGTCACTTCGTCACCCTATCATCCGAGCACAAACGGCCACGAAGAATCAACGAACAAGGTGATTATACAAAATCTCAAAAAGAGATTGGAAGCAGCTAAAGGTAAATGGCCCGAAGAGCTGCCAGGTGTACTATGGGCATACCGATCAAATGGCAAATCGAGCACGGGGGAGACTCTTTTCTCTCTTGTGTATGGGGCAGAAGCCCTTATCCCGGTGGAAGTAGGAGAACCTACCCTGAGGTATTTTCGGGCAAACGAAGAAGCAAATAATGAAGCAATGTTAGTCAATTTGGAGTTGCTCGAAGAACGCAGGAACTTGGCGTATATAAGGATGGCAGCCCAAAAGTAGAGATTAGAGAGATATTACAATCGAAGAGCCAACCTCTGTTATTTCAAAGTAGAAGACTTGGTTTTAAGGAAAGTAACTCAAAACACCCAGGAGCTCAATGCGGGAAAGCTGGGTCCAACATGGGAAGGCCCCTACCGGGTTTCAGTTGTCACCGAGAAAGGGTCATACGAGTTAGAAAATCAAGATGGAGAAAATTTCCCAAGCAACTAGAACGTGGCACACCTCAAGAGATACTATTGCTGATAAACATCGTATGTACTGAAAGTATGTGCTACACTCTTTTTTCCTTTGTCTAGTTTTTGTCCCAATTGGATTTTTCTGGTAAGGTTTTTAACGAGGCAGTAACAAAAAGCATATTACGAAGGAAGCTTCTGCAGTAGTAGTAAGACCTTTAAATGAAAAGGCACACAAGCAAAGAACCACTACAAAGCGGTTAGATAGTCTTTTGCTCGATAGCAAAGTTCCTACCGGGAAGTAAAATTTGCTGTCGAACAGAGATTACCCGACCGTTCACAAGTGCAAGCCATTGGGGGATTGTTCGATAATCTTTGGCACGATAGCATAAATTCCTAAGGGGAAGTGAAGTTTGCTATCGAATTAAAGATTATCTAGCAATTCACTAGTGGAATCCTCGAAGAAGCAAAACTTCTAGTGTTCAAATTCGCATTCTTCGCATTCTAACATTGGAGGGAGTGATAAAAGGATACGGCAACAATGACTACCACGTCGATCGAAATACGAAAATTGGAAACATCATTATATCATCGGGACCGGGGACGGCGTGATCAGCCCCGTAAAAATAAGTTGTACAAGTTAGCCACAAGAAATGGCAATTTCTTTTTAGCACAATGAATGTTTTTGTACTTTTGAAAATGGAAGAAATAAAGTAAAGTCCTTTTATTTCTATCTTGTTTCTTGTCTGAACAATAAATTTATTTTATCATTTTTCTCCTCATGATGTACATAGCATATGTTTTTTTAACAATGAGGGAAGCTGCTCGGCGTTGAAGTTCTTCTTTAAGCTGGCCAACCTCATCAGAAAGGTTGTCCCGCGCGGATCTCATGGATCGGAGGCTGACATCAAATTCACGGACAGTGGAGCTGTAGATTTTAATATGCTTTATGATATTCTTATGCTTCTCCTCCAACCGAACATACTTTTCCTCGGCAGTAGCAAGCTCTTCAACTTTGGAGTTTGAGGATGCCTCCAAATTACTCAATCTTTCAGCAGATGTAGCCTCGCGATCGGATGCAGCAAAAATAATAATATGGACTTCAACCTATTTGGACCTAGTTTCTTCAATATAGCACCTCAGAAATATTTTGAAGTATTTAAGTGCTATTAAGAAAGTTGATGTGCGCTAATTATATTATTTTATGTGAAGATGAGGACTATTAATATGATGGATATAAATTGTATATGATAATAAGTATACGAGGAATATTATAAGTAATGTGGGATCTTAGGATAGCCCTAAGTCCAAGTCAAGTTAGAAATTACATGATAGACTAAAGTTCCAAATGAGTACGCACAATACCAACCTTTAGATGCGCATATATACATATATATAAGGAGTTATGTGATGTAAAACCTATCAAATAATCCCTTTGAGTCTAGTTTCTAACGCTTCAAACCATTTGTCATTTGGACATTCCTACAAGAAGTTATGACCAATTTACCAAAGGCTAGCAGAAGAGTCTGCGGATGCGAAGCATCCTGGCCGCGTCCGAAAGAAAGGCTGGCAGTGAAATGCTGCCATAGCATCCAGGTCCGCATCCGAGCATCAAAAAGGAGTGAAGTGGGGATGCGAAGTATCCAGGGCCGCATCTGAAACCCAGAAATCTGGACTTATAAATACAAAATCGAGGGAAGAGAGTATTTTGTGTATTGGGGGTTAGGGTACTTGATGGTGAAGAGACGATTTTGTGCTCAAATCAAGTCCAATCAACTAAGGTAAGTTGTTAATGATATTTTGGGTTGATTATTACTCAATATACATGATATCTAACATTTTTATTACATCCAAATGCTAGATTTCATCATCAAATCCACAAGAACACAAAAATCACCAAAGTTGTGAGTTTTCAAGATTTATCTACTACAAGTAATTCCAATGCTTCAAACTCGTTTATTATGAGTAGTTAGAGGTATTTGAATCATTTAATACAAGTTTTAATTGTTGAAAGATTGGATTATAAAACTCTAGTTCATGGCATGAATAGTGCTTTTGAGAAAATAAGAGAGAAGATGAATGGTAATCTTGGCGATGAAATTTATGAATACAATGAACCTATGGAATTATTTGTTAGCAAAAGATGGAAGTGATAAACTAAGTAATCATCCGAATTGTATATTTTGCAAGTATTGATTATGGAAGACGATGAATAGTAACTTGGTGGCAATGGATAATTGATGTAATATCATTAATGACTTCGAATAGGTATTAAAACATAAGAATGAAGTTGGATGGTCTAGCATGTAAAACTATTTGGCGATTTGAATTGTTGGAGGCTTGTAGCCAACTTATGAGTCATATATGGATGTTGATCAATATCTTAGGTCATATTCTGATGTAATTAGGATATCTAATTGTAGATATCGACTTGTTGGTGATGTTGAGCATTTTAATCAACATTGGAATGATGGAGGAGGATTGAAAGCTTGTGAATGTTAATAAAGCGAAAGCGAGGTAAGTTGATTAAAACTTACTCTTCTTGAGGGACTTTCTCTAAAAGCATGTTTCGAGTTAATACTTAAGTTGTTTGCAAATGTGCTTTCATGCTTGTGGGGACAAACAAGTACGGATGTTTCCATGTTTTAAAATATTATGTTGCATGTGTATTGTCATACTGTTTTATAAAACTTTATTTTTAATTCTTGTTGGTAAAATGACACTCAAGGTAAATGTTATAAATTTTTATCAAAACCTACGTATTTACAAGAGTATACATATTTGAGTGCTAAAGATAAGTTTTCGTGGAAAGTATTTCTTTTGAAAATTAATGAACAAAATGGCACTTATGTTATCTTTTAAAGATTGATGTAAATTGCTAAAGGCTTTAGCATGTAAAGGTTATTTATTTAAATTTTGTTCAAATGATGTAGATTTTCTATAAATGCTATGATTTGATAAAAATAGATCATTTGAGGCTACTATGCTATGAATCTATTTTTGAAGTATCAAATATTTTAGGAGTTACTTGTGTTCACCGAGATTGGCTTCGGATATATCGTGTTCGTTGTCATGAAACTACATATGTCGGTGTAGGCGTAGATGGCCACTTTATGGTATAGACTACGGCAGAGTACTCTCCCTCGAGAGAGTACTATTTTGTGCTATTATTAGCATAGCTGAGTCGATACGTACGGCACTACGATGAGACAACCTGAGCAAGTAGGGTATATGATACTTGCCTCTAGGTACATAAACTAGTTGACCTTCTTATGCCGGTGATGGTATAGTACTCCCAGTGAAAGATAAGGATGATTTTCTTATGTTTAGGCCTAAGGAGCCGAAAGTGTTTTCGATGACTTAAAGCAAATGGAATGATTTTGTATGATTTTATCCAAAATCTTGGATTGATGTAAATGTTTTAAAAGTTTATATTGTGGGTTATATTTAACTTGGTTGTTTTTGTTAAAATAACAAGGGTCGTGAATTGATAAAATTTCTTATCATTTTCTATCAAATATTGGTGCATTGTTTTTATAAAGTTTGTCCTAAGAACTTAAGTTAGAGAGAGTCTATGACACTCATTGAGTATCGATGTGGTGTACTCAGCCCTTAGAGGGGGCCCTCCAGGGCCCTGCTTACTTTATATATTTTAGGATAATGTATGATACGTGGCATGCGGTCAGGCTAGGATGACTCTCTTTCCGAGGTATTATGAAGCACCACTTTTCTTTCGTGGTATCTATCATGTTCTTCCTTATTTTGTTTTGTTGGAATTACTCCAACCGCTGGTTCTATTCTTTGGTATAGAGGCTCCATAGATAGTTGCGAAAAGTTGTAGTAACGGGGTTGTACACGACATACATAAAAGTATATTTATTTTACTTAGTCTCATTGTTATTATCATGAAATGCGTCATGTGCGATTTTGAATTGGAAAATATTTTATCATTTAACTTGAAAATGTATATGATTTTCAAGGAGCTTCTGCAGTTAAATTGGTTTTCATGCATATGATTTGGGTGCATCATATGGTTTGGTTAGCTCGAGTCGGGTAGTGTACCGGGTGCCGGTTACGTGGTTTTGGGTCGTGACATTCAAATTGTGCCCTTAATGGGGCAACCTCTTGGCTAAGGGTCATTACTTCTTGCTCGCTTTATTGCAACGAGCCTCCAACTCAACGACCTCAGCAACTCGTGCTTCTAGTTCTGAGAGGCGATCAACAGTCTGGTCTCGCTCGGCCAAACGTTTATCCCGCTCGGAGGTAAGTTCCTCCTTATCACGAATCAGCCTTTGAAGACCCTCGGAAACAAGGAAGTTGGCATTCAAAACAAAAATGCAAATTCAAAACCCTATCATAACAAAGATAGAAGAAACAATAGAGGAAATGAAGAATATATCGTTGTTGCGTTGTGCATTGCGTTGTTCAACAAACACTCTCTTGAGAGAGTTTGTGTCTTATCCCTATCTTTTTCTGAAGCCAAAGGATTCAGATAGTTAGCAAGCTCCATCAGTCGAGATAACAGATGGAACTCGGTAGAGACCGAGAGGGTAACACTTATTCTCCTTTGGGGATCTTCGAAGAGGACAACATAATTTTGCCCCAAATTCCCATGAACTGGGGACTAGGGAAGAGGGACATCCTCCTCTCGGGCAGCTGCAATCGATGAAGATGATGTAGCAGTTGTTGGTAGCGAAGGCAGAGTTGGTGAATAAGGATATGAAACTGATGGCGAAGCAGCTGCGGCAAATGCAGTGCTGGTTGTTTGTTGCTCATCAACTGAAGATGGCAGGGACCCGGTACTCAGCCTCACGATACCAGGCGCGGTGACTGGGACTCGAAAAAGGGAGTTGGCATTTTCTACCATATCATACTCCCCCCAGAGCGTCGAGGCATCATCCTCGGTTGGTGTAACCGACTCAACAGATTGAGCATTCTGTTGAGCTGAGGAAGGTTGTCATATTCTATATGTAGAGAAGCCCCCTCCTCGCTAGCTTCTCCATCATCGTCGACCACTATGGTATTTATGGCCGGCTCGGGCGCGAGGCTTATAACCAGAACTTCCGGAGACGACTCGGGTGCAGCATTCTTTGCCTTTTTATTTTTTTCCCCAACCGCGGAGGAACGTCTTCTTTTTGGTTGCTTGTTCTCCGGCAGGGGGCTCCGAGAAGAAGCACTTGCACCAGAAGCAAGCCCGGAGACAATTATTCAGTTAAAAGCCTCCTGAAGCAGCCTCGCCGCATCAACAAGATTAGCCAAAACGTCCTCCTCGGGGATGACAACTGAATCCTGGGGTAGACCAGAATTCAACAAGAGAGAGATGTTAATCAACTTTCTTATAAGAAAGGGAAAAAACAATATGCGTTTAACCTGCCATGATTTTTGGTCTTTCACCCGTATTTAAGGGCTAGTTCCTTCTACGTACGGGTCTCGGGCGTAGTAACGTCCAAAATCTTTTGGGCCCACTGGTCCAAGCCTTCAACTCTCGGTGGAACCCATCGAGTCACTAAAATAAATGAAAGAAGAAGAATCGATAACAGCATGGGATGATCTTTAACTAGAAGAAGAGACAAATGATGAACTTACGAGTACGGTTCCACAACTCCGGAAAGGATGAAGCTATGGCCGGAATGATGTCTTTGGTGGAAACTACAACGAACCGTGCCATCCATCCACTTTCGTTGTCATCAACCATGCTAGCTAGCAGAGCATGATGGCCATGTTTGCTGAAATTTATCATTCCCCCGCGAAAAATCTTGGGGGAATAAAGGTTCATTAATCGAGCTAGGGTTAGATCCTCTCCCGTCTCCTAGCACAAACGTCAAAGACAAGCGACTGTCCTCTACACAGAAGGTTCCAGGCACACCTGGTAGCGGGTGCAGAACTCCACAATAACGGAATCAAGCTCCCCGCTCAAAGAGAATGGCCCCAAAGTGAAGGGATGCGTATAAAAGTACGTGAACCCCTTCTTGGGTAGGGCTATCCACTCCGCCAGATTAGGAGTGATAATGTCTAAATCTTGGCAATGATAGTCTTCCTTCACAGTGGGAATGCTGGAAGGATGGATGAAAGAAGGGTACACGCCAACGGTCCATGTACGAGAGTTAGCGGAAGGAAACTTCTCTTCGAAGTTTTTAGTTGTGACAAGACTTCTTGGGATGATGGAGCTCACCGTAGGAGGAGCAGCATCATCGGTTTTACATTTGTTCTTTGAGGAACTAGGGTTTTTTGAAGAAGAAACCATTTTTATCATAAAGGAATGAAGAGTTTCTTTGAAGAAGAAGGTTAAAGAAAGGTTGAAAATAAAGTACGAGTTGAATAAAGAGAGTTTGAGAAAGTTTGGAGAATTATGAAGTGTAAATGAAGAAGTTTGATGCGTATAAGTAAATGAATAGGAGGCTAAACTCATGGCCTTAATTACCTCGATAACCGGCAAAAGCGATGATAAATTGTGGGATGGCGCATTTTTGAGGCATTAAATGCGAAGAGACGTGCGTCTAATCAACCGTCAGAAGTTTTTCAGAGGGGGTCAGAGAATTTCCCTCCAAAAAAGGTGTCTCTACCAACTTCCCAGTGATACAAAGTTATGCCAGCGGAAAGCAGGGGGCTATCTGTATGGGGTAAAATATGTTCATATTTAATGTTAACATGAGAGAGTGACACGTGGAGCCGAAGACAGAAGACAGTCGGGTCCGATGGTAATGATTTCGCTTGTTATCGGAGAGAATGATACTTATAGAGGTGAAGTAAATGTCTACCACCTGGTAGTATTTAATGAAGAATATTCTATAGTATTAAGTGCACGGTCCGTTGCAGAGAATAAGGCATTTACTGCCTACCATTACACACTCTTCAATGACCCTCATAATTGTCATTTAAGAGGGGCTTGATCCTAGGACATTGTTCCCTAGGTACCACTATAAATAATGTGCTCCACCATCATTGTAGGGACACGACTTTTCTAACAAGCATACACTATATTCTATCAAAAGGTCAATAACATTTTATTTTCTTGCTTATTTATATTGTCCTTACTGCCTCTGGTAGCTCTGCGCCCGGGACTAAGATATCTGTCGTTTTATTTCAATTTCAAGGTTAAGTCTTATATTTTTATCTAATTCAACTATTATTTTTGGATTAAATTAATTCACTTGTCTATAAATCACGTATAAATTCACATGTACCATTTTACGGTTAAACAAATTTGTCCGTTAATGTTGAGGATCACGAGTGACCCAAATTTTCTATTTTGTCCATACATTCATATCCTAATTCTGAAACGAAAAAAAATTATTTACACTCGATATTTATACATCAAATCAATTTAAATGCACGATAAGTATTTGCACGTCTATACACTTTACCACCAATAATTATAACTAATTAATTTTTAATGTCACTTTATTTTGTATCTTAATTGTAATAATATGATATTTTCTGGTAGGAAGTATTGCAGTAGCGAGTAGTTAAGATCTTGCTTTGCATGGCCAGTTCAGGCATGTGCGTGTTGAAAATCTAGCCTTCTTCATCGCGGGGATTCCGGAGACTGCAGTCTATATTCCACAGCAAGTCTTTGTTCTTTGACTTGTGCTTGCTGATTATGAGATTCTAGCTTTGATATTTATTACCTAACATTTTATTTTTGAGATGGAATTCTCTATACTTTTCTCTCTTAGGCTATGCTAGGCGCCGCTTTGAAATTTGACATGTATGATTTGATTTATAAAAATCTATATATATATATATATATATATATATATATATATATATATATATATATATAATTGAGGGGCATTAGCCCGGTGATGTGGCAGCCTCTTTAACGAGAATACACATTTTCCTAATTTCTCAAATTTTTGACTTTCATTCATGTTTTCGCCGTTTACGCTTAGGTGCTATATGCCTTCCGAAAAATGAAAGAGTGCGTCCTTTCAAAGTTAAAGCATCTACATGCATATTAATTAAGAGTAGTTGCCTATGGGGAAGTGAAAGAATGTGTCCGTTCAATTGTCTCTTGATAAATTGAAGACTACTAAATATGAACCCAATTTGGCTTTCTCTTCCTTTTCCGGTGCCAATTCTTCATTTTACTTCCTTTATCCACTGATTCAATTGTAAACTTACAGCCATCATTCTGAATATGCTCCAAGAAAGTCAAGCATTAACCCAATCCATTTTGAAGGTAATTAATAATATTTTATTCCATTCATTGACAATTATAGAATACAGACCCTAATTTATGCACTAGATTTTTGTTTGTGTTATTGTAAATAATTGAAATCGGTCTCATCTTTTGAGGAAAAGAGAAAAAATATAACAGTTTACTATATAGGATTTAATTATTTTTAATTTTAGGATTTAATACAATTAGTTTTGCTTCCTTCTTTTGTTAAAGTATATTATGTTAACTGATTTTTTGTTTAATTTTTCCTTTATAATGTTCTGCTTTGAGAATTAGTGAAATGCATGAACAACTACTGTGAGGCAACAATCATTTTTTTAATTATAGTATTTACACAAGATTAGTTTTGATTATTTTTCTTTTTTTAAGTTTGTAACTAATATTTTATAAACCTGAGTGGTATGTAAATACTTTCTGGTTTTTATTCCTTAATGAGTGTGTCGTTTTCTTTAATATAATGTTGTAGTTACTCAATAAGATAAGCATCTCAATGAATGCATTTTTAGAATAATACAGTATTTATTTTTTAACTTTAATTTGAGTTTATAAACAAAGGTTCAATTAACAAATAAATAAATATTATTTATTATTTTCTAATTTCTGATTGAAAGAAAATTTATCGATATATAGACTAGACTATTAGTATATAACAAAATTAAAGGTTCACTTTCACGTTCATAAAGAAGAAAAATAAGGAGAGAGAAGGAATATTTGACCATTCCGATATATTTTGTCCCTCAATAAATATATTGATGTTTTATTCAAATTTTAATTCCATTTACAATTATAGTTATTTGTACAATTATCGTTTACAAGAGAGAATGTAAGAGTTTGGCCTCTTGGTTTTCTCAATCATAATATTCTATTCTCAATTTTATAGTTATCTTATATACTAGAAATCTATGTACCCTCCAAGAGCATGAATACAACACAAAGATTTTCAAATTATGTTGCAATGACAAGATGCGGTAGTCTTTCCTAATGATTATTTGATGCTAATAAAAAACTTTGTATTTCATTTATATGATCTTCTAATTTAGAACTAATAAATTTAAATGTTTTTATTTGTGTAATTAGTAGCTTTAAAATGAAATTTATGCAATTTTAATTATAATTTAATTTTTTTATTTTTTGAATCTCCTTAAATCTTTGTTAATTATATAAATAATTTTCTTGGTAATGTATAATAAACTATATATAGCATTGCATATAAGTATTTGCTCTAAATAAATAAATTTATGAACTAACATGTGAATTAACCCAATATGTATTGTTTAAAAGTATTTTCTATCTCACAGAAAAAAAAAAAAAAAAAAAAAAAGAGATGATATAAGTTCATTATTAGTCTGCTGATCTCTTTATAAATACGTTGATGTATAGCGCAAAGCGCGAGTGATTTTACTAGTTGATGGATATAACAGGGAAATAATGTATATTATTCCGTCGTTCCTCCATGCGAAAGTCTAATACAATAACATTTATAGCATGACGTACGAATAAGGATAAAGAAGAAAAAAAATTAAAAACTGAAAAAACAATCCCCACAAAAATTAAAGATCGAAAATTTTGCATATAAAAGTAAGTGACAAACTTTATGTCTGACAAAAATCGAAATCAATAAAAGAACAATTATATTTGGTTTGATTTTGTTTATAAATTTAACAAATTCACATAATTGGTTTCTAAAGGTAAATCTGACTCAAATCAAACCAGGAATGTATTGGTGGTAAATAAATGATACACGTGGAATTATATTTAGCTGACAGATCTTGATACGTGGAACAATGAGAAAATGACAACCGGCATATTTCATTTAAAAGATGTATGAAGCGCAAGAGGTACGAGGCAAACACCCACGAGATAATGGAGAACCAACGTTCGAACCTAAAACAATTACTGAAGAGGCACGAGCGGAATGAATCAAGACTAGAAAGAGGGAAGATTCACGGACCTACAATTAATGAAGAAGGGGAATCAGAATCGTTATAAAATCTTCATAGACAGTTACGATTACCAATCATAACGGACAATTAATGCCATTAAAGCTCATAATGATTCCGCCATAAGTAGGAGAAAACGTTATATTTGTAAACTCCTATATAAGGGGGGAGAATCTCATTTGTAAAGATACGTTCTGAGTACTATCGAAATATATTCACTTTCTCTTGCTTATTCAATGCAATCAATTATTCTTTCTTTTTAGCTACTTTTTGTCAACTTTAAGTGAATTACTGAGGAAGTAAGGAATTATTTGGTTATCAGTAACCCGACTTCTTCTAAGAATATGCTTTGACTAAAAATCTTAATTTTTGGTTAAACAAATTAGTTCTGTTACCAGCAAACTGATAATCTTTTTACTTTCCAAATCCTTCTTTCTCACAACCAAATCATGTCAACTGTCAACGAAAATAACCAAAAGGAGGGAGGATCTCCTCCAATTCCTTCACCACAGGAAACTCCACGTTATTCTCGAGAAAGAACACCTGAAAGATCCACATCTTACACAAATGAACAACATGGAGACGAGAAGACTGTCGAGCAAGATGCTTTAAAACAATTGATCGCTGAACATGTAAACAATGTTCTCCAAGCTTTTGTTATGAGATTGCCAATTCAGGAAGTGGGGGAACTCCCAATGAATCACGTGATTGGAGGTCAGGTACACCAAATAACTCTGATTTACAAAATTTGGTACTAACTTTGCAGAAACAGATGAAAGAGCAAAACGATCGCATAGAACAAATACCTGGCGTACCACCTGTGATTAAGGGAGTGGATATCGATAAATATTCATAACAACCTTGGAAGCCGAGCGCGGCCCCACTGCCCATTCCTAAGAAGTTCAAAATGCATGACATCCCAAAATATGATGGAATAACTGACCCACGAGATCACATAACTGCATTCACAATAGGTGTAAAAGGCAATGATTTGATCAAACAAGAAATTGAGTCAGTTTTGGTCAAACAATTTGGAGAAACACTGACGAAAGGAGCATTAACATGGTATTCTCTTTTACCTAAAAATTCTATTGATTCTTTTGCTGAGCTTGCAGATTTATTCATAAAAGCATATTCGGGAGCTCAAAATGTTGAAAAAAGGATGGAAGATATCTTTAAGGAAAAATAAGGAGATACTAAGTTACTCAAGGAATTTGTGGATAAATTTCAATGTGAAAGAATGATGCTTCCACGAGTACCTGATAATTGGGCAGTCATGGCGTTCGCAAGTAATTTGAATGAAAAGAGCTCAGAAGCCACGAGAAGAATCAAGGAAAGCTTACGATAATTCCCTGCTACAATATGGAATGATGTATATAACAGGTACAACACCAAGCTGCAGATTGAAGAAGACATCGTCGCACAGTCAAGGGTTGATGAAAGAATAAACTCAAAGCGGTCAGAGTCTGAAAAAAGGTCCGGTAAAAATAGGTACGAGCCTTATATGGGACCCGCGGGGCAGGACTCACAGTCCAAACCAGAAAATGTATGGTCTGACCCTAGATCGAGGAACAGAGATGCAGGATCATCATACAGGTTCAGAAAAGAACGAGATGTACGTGATAAAGATACCAACATGAATGCAAGGATTAGTGATTACAGTTTCAATATTAGCACATCTGAGTTGGTAGTTGTTTTAAGGAGTATGGGAGATAAGGTGCGGTGGCCAAAGGAAATGAGATCAAACCCAGGCAGAAGAAATCCAGATTTCTGGTGTGATTTTCATAATGACCATGGCCATAAAATAGCGGATTGCAGATTATTACAAGGTGAAGTAGAGATTTGCTAAAGCAAGGTTATTTAACCGACTTGTTTAGCGAGAAAGGCAAGCAATCTTATATGAAAAATAAACAAGAACCTCCAAAACCTCCGCCTCTAAAAAGAACAGTTAACGTGATAAGCAGAGGGGAAGAAGTCAATGGTGTAACATACACAACTGCAAAAAAGACGTCAAAATTCACTGTGACCCACGGGAAGCGATTTCGCCAAGTTTTGGAGGAAGATAGTATAACATTTGATGAAGCAGATGCAGATGGCTTGATAATCCCTCACAATGATGCACTGGTAATATCTTTACTAATACATGATACTAATGTAAAACGAGTTTTGATTGATCCAGGAAGCTTCGTGAATATTATTCTTCTAAGAGCGGTGAATGAAATGCAAATGGGCGACAAGATAATACCAAAAGCACGATCCTTATCTGGATTCAATAATTCAATATTTTACAAAAGGGGAGATAATGCTTACTACATTTGCACAAGGAGTTATCAAGGATACGAAATTCGAAGTAATAGACACGGACATGGCTTATAATGTGATTCTTGGGAGGCCCTGGATTCATGACATGGATGATGTACCATCTATGTTACATCAAGTCATTAAGTTTCCTTCACAATGGGGAATTCGACAAATCCGCGGAGATCAACAGGGTTCTAAAAATATTAATTCAGTGGTAGATTAATGCACGATGAATGAAGATACGAACAAGAATCCCGTCGAAGATGTGGTAAATCAGATCTCAGCTGAAAGTGGCTCAAGGACAACAAATGTAGATTCCAGACCTGATGTCATTCAAGAACCAAAGAAGAATGAAAACATCAAAATAACAATTGAAGAACTTGAAGCTATTGTACTATTCGAGCAATAGCCAAACCGAAAAGTTTATATTGGAGCGAAACTGAGCCCAAAAATGAGAGGTAAGTTAGTTGAATTTTTAAAAGCTAACACAGATTGTTTTGCCTGGTCAAACTAAATGAAGATCCCTCGTACCTACCTGTCAAGCAAAAGAAGAGGAAGCAAGGCTCTTTCAAAAATCAAGTGATTCAGGATGATGTACAAAAAGTTTTAAAATTCGATTCAATACGGGAAGTAAAATACCCGAACTCGTTAGCTAATACTGTGGTAGTTCCAAAAAAGAATAAAAATGGTGGGTTTGCATAGATTATACTGATTTAAATAAAGCTTGCCCAAAAAATTCATTCCCTTTACCATATATATATCAATTGATTGATTCTACCACAGGTCATGAGCTGTTGAGTTTTTTAGATACATATTCAGGTTATAATCAAATAAAGATGGATCCCCTAGATGAGGAAAAAACTTCATTTATTACAGACAGGGAGACTTATTGTTACAAAGTTATGCCTTTTGGTTTGAAAAACGCTAGGGCCACGTATCAAAGATTGTGACCAAGATGTTTTAAGAACACATGGGAAAGACTATGGAAGTGTCACGGCCCAAAATTTCCCACCGACGGGATCGTGATGGCGCCTAACATTTCACTTGCCAGGCAAACTCACGTTAGAGAATCATTAAACCAATTACTTATTTTCATTCAGTAAATAACAATAATTAACTAAAATAAAATATAATAAGTGCGAAATATCATAAAACTATATTAATTACTACCACCCGGATCTGGAGTCACAATTCACGAGCATTCTAGAATTTACTACAAGTAATAGTCTAAAAGAAATACAATTGTCTGAATGAAGGAAACAGTAGAACAAAAAAGATAGACGGGGACAACCGACCCCGTGTACTGGTAAGTGTTGAGCCTAACCTCGACGAAGTAGTGACGAGGCTAAGACAAGGCACCTATAAATCAACCTGTACAATTTAACAGTGTATATGCAAATAACAGAAATGAAAAACTAAACAGGAAATGTCAGGAGGGGAACATACTGAGGGGAATACAAGATAAAGAACTACAGCAGAATGATCACCGGAGCAGTCAATATACCATGAATCAACAGGAATAGTGAATACAGTAAGGAAAATGCACGACATCACCCTTCGTGCTTTTACTCTCAATCTTACCATAAAATTAATAGAAATGGCACGGCATCACCCTTCGTGCTTTTACTCTCATATCATGGCACGGCATCACCCTTCGTGTATTAACACTCACAATATAGCACGGCATCATCCTTCATGCATTAACACTCTCAATATGGCACGGCATCACTCTTCGTGCATTAACACTCACAATATGGCACGGCATCACCCTACGTGCATTAACACTCACAATATGGCACGGCATCACCCTTCGTGCATTATCACTCTCTCTTACCATAATGCAATGCATAAATATCAACAGGGAGATAGAATAACAAGTACAAATCTTACCTCAACATTTGGTTCCATAACATCAATCTCAACTTCGAAATAAAAACTTAATTATCACCAGAAAATCCGTAAACATGATAAGAACGATAAATTGAACAACAATAGTATAACACATCGCAATTAGGCATAGAAATGAGACAATATAAGAAAAACTGAGAAACATGGAAAATAGGTAAATTTGGCGGCGCATAAGTACTCGTCACCTCACATATACGCCGCTCACATGAATTTCACTTAGCAAGTAATCTAAGATTCCTAATTTCCTCAAGTCAGGGTTAGACACAACACTTACCTCGCTCTGAAGGCCACTTAATTCTCAATCACCGCTTTTTCTTTGGAATTCACCTCCAAATCACTCGTATCTATTCAAAAATAACTCAATAATATCAGATATTACTAAAGGAATCAATTATATTGCATATATTAAATTTCCCAAATTTTCCTCCAAAAAGTCGAAAAATCGACCCCGGGCCCTCTTGGTCAAAACCCGAGGTTCGGACCAAAATTCTTTTACCCATTCACCCCCGAGCCCGAATATGCAATTAGTTTTGGAATCCGACCTCAAATTGAGGTCTAAATCCCCAAATTCTCAAAATTCCTAGTTTCAACCCTAACCCCTAATTCTACCATTAAAACTCTAGATATTTGGTTGAAAATTCAAGAAATGTAATGGGTAATAGAAAAAAAATAGTTTAGAATCACTTACCAACAATTTGGGAAAGAAATGACTCTTGAAAAATTGCCTCTCACCATTTGGTTTTTGAGAAAAATGACTTTTTGGCTAAAATGTCGTTTTTGGATTCTGTTAAGTGCTGGGCGACAGTGTTCATCGCGTTCGCGAGAGCACTGTCGCGTTCGCGAAGGGTAATGGATGCCAAGCCTTCGCGTTCGCGAGACCCAGCACGCATCCTCGATGATTACTCCCCCTGGCCTTTGCGTTCGTGAGACATGGCTCGCGTTTGCGATGAAGCAACGACCAACCCCCCCATGGTCCCCACATGCTTCGCGTTCGCATTGAGCCAGTCACGTTCGCAAAGGGTAAGTCCCCCATCACTTCGCGTTCGTGACCAGGCCTTCGCGTTCGCGAAGAAGAAAACTTCAGCTGCCCAGTTTACTCTTCGCGTTCGTGAGAGTTCCTTCGCGAACGCGAAGAAGGACATGCCAGAACACAGACTCTGCAACAAAACCAGATTTTCAAAGTCCAAAACATCCTGTGGCCTATCCAAAACTCACCCGAGCCCTCGGGGCTCCAAACCAAATATTCACAAAAGTCTAAAAATATCATACGGACCTTCTCGCACGATCAAACCGCCAAAATAACTCCTAGAACTACGAATTTAGCACCAAATCAAATGAAATTCTCAAGAACACTTTAAAATTTTTATTTTCTCAACTGGACGTCCGAATCACGTCAAATCAACTCTGTTTCTCACCAAATTTCACAGATAGATCTTAAATATCATAACAAACCTATACGAGCTCCGGAACCAAAATACGGACCCGATGCTAACAATGCCAAATATCAATCAATTCTTAAAAACAAATAATTTCCAAACTTTTAATTTTTATCAAAAATTCATAACTTGAGCTAGGGACCTTCGAATTCGATTCTGGGCATACGCCCAGGTCCTATAATTCGATACGGACCCACCGGGACCATCAAAATATGGATCCCGTCCCCTTTACCAAAAATATTTACCGAAGTCAACTAAAATTAACTTTTAAGGCAAAAATTCTTATTTTCATTAGTTTTCAACATAAAAGCTTTCCGGAAACCTGCCCGGACTGCGCACGTAAATCGAGGAGGATAAAAATGAGATTTTAAAGGCTTAAGAGCACAGATTCGAGTTCTAAAATATAAGATTATCTTTTGGGTCATCACAATCTCCACCTCTAAAACAACTGCTCGTCCTCGAACGGACATAGAAAAGTACTTGGGCTGGTGAAAAGGTGAGGATATCTACTCTGCATATCGGACTCGGACTCCCAAGTAGCTGCCTCAATAGGCTGACCTCTTCACTGTACTCGAACTGAAGGGTAACTCTTTGATCTCAACTGGCGAACTTGCCGGGCTAGAATTGCCACCGGTTCCTCCTCGTAAGTCAAATCCTTGTCCAACTGGACAGAGCTGAAATTTAACACATAGGACGGATCGCTGTGATACTTTCGAAGCATGGACACATGGAATACCGGATGGATAACTGCTAAACTAGGTGGTAACGCAAGCATGTAAGTCACCTCTCCCACTCTCTCCAGAATCTCAAAAGGTCTGATATACCTAGGGCTCAACTTGCCCTCCTTTCCGAACCTCATTACACCCTTCATGGGTGATACCCGAAGTAACACTCTCTCTCCAACCATGAATGCAACATCACGAACTCTACGATCGGCATAACTCTTCTGCCTGGACTGAGCTATGTAAAGTCAATCCTGAATAATCTTAACCTTATCCAAGGCATCTTGTACTAAGTTTGTGCCCAACAACTGAGCCTCTCCCCGCTCGAACTACCCAACTGGCGACCGACACCGCCTACCATATAATGCCTCATAGGGAGCCATCTGAATGCTCGACTGGTAGTTGTTGTTGTAGGCGAACTCTGCAAGGGGCAAGAACTGATCCCACGATCCTCCGAAGTCTATAACACAAGCACGGAGTGTATCCTCCAAGATCTGAATAGTATGCTCGGACTTTCCGTCCATCTGAGGATGAAATGTTGTGCTAAACTCAACCCGTGTACCCAACTCACGCTGAACTGCCCTCCAAAAGTGCGAAGTAAATTGCGCACCTCGATCAGAAATGATAGACACGGGCACACCGTGAAGACGGACGATCTCACGAATGTAAATCTCTGCCAACCGCTCTGAGGAATAGGTAACTTCCACATGAATGAAATGCGCTGACTTAGTCAGCCTGTCCACAATAACCCATACGGCATCAAACTTCCTCTAAGTCCGTGGGAGTCCAACAACATAGTCCATAGTGATACGCTCCCACTTTTACTCAGGAATCTCTATCTGCTGAAGTAAACCATCGGGTCTCTAATGCTCATATTTCACCTGCTGACAATTCAAGTACCGAACCACGTAAGCAACTATATCTTTCTTCATCCTCCTCCACCAATACTGTTGTCGCAGGTCCTAGTACATCTTGGCAGTGCCCGGATGAATAGAATACTGGGAATTATGGGACTCTTCAAGGATCAACTCATGAAGTCCATCCACATAAGGCACACAAATACGACCCTGCATCCTCAAAACTCCGTCATCTCCAACAGTAACCTGCTTGGTATCACCATGCCGCATTGTGTCTCTAAGGACAAGTAAATAAGGATCGTCATCCTGCCGATCTCTGATGCGCTCAAACAAAGAAGACCGAGCAACTGTACTAGCTAGAATACGGTTGGGCTCAGAAATATCTAACCTCACGAACTGGTTAGCCAAGGCCTGAACATCCAATGCAAGCGGTCTCTCACCAACTGGAATATATGCAAGGCTACCCATACTGACTGACTTTCTACTCAAAGCATCGACCACCATATTGGCCATCCTGGGATGATACAATATGGTGATATCATAGTCTTTCAATAGCTCCAGCCACCTTCTCTACCTCAAATTGAGTTCCTTCTACTTGAACAAATACTGCAAGCTCCAATGATCGGTGAATACCTCACATGGCACGCCGTAAAGATAGTGCCTCCAAATCTTCAGCGCGTGAACAATGGCTGCCAGCTCTAGATCATGAACAGGGCAATTCTTCTCGTGAACCTTCAGCTGCCGCGAAGCATATGCAATAACCTTGCCACCCTGCATCAATACCACACCCAGACCAATACGAGATGTGTCACAATATACTGCATAAGATCCTGAACCTGTGGGTAACACCAATACCGGTGTCATGGTCAAAACAGTCTTGAGCTTCTGAAAGCTCGCTTCACACTCGTTTGACAACCTGAACGGGGCACACTTCTGGGTCAATCTGGTCAACGGGGCTGCTATGGATGAAAATCCATCCACAAATCGACAGTAATAACCCGCCAAACCCATGAAACTACGGATCTCTGTAGCTGATGAGGGTCTAGGCCAGTTCTGGACTGCCTCAATCTTTTTAGGATCCACCTAAATACCCTCTACTGATACAACGTGACCCAAGAAAGCAACTGAACTCAACTAAAACTCGCATTTTGAGAACTTAGCATATAAATGGCTATCTTTTAGAGTCTGAAGAACGATCCGAAGGTGCTGCTCATGCTCCTCTCGACTGTGGCAGTAGATCAAGATATCATCAATAAACACAACCACAAAGGAATCCAAGTAAGGTTTGAACACCCGGTTTATCAAATCCATGAATGCTGCTGGGGCATTTGTCAGCCCAAATGACATCAATAGAAACTCATAATGCCCATACCGAGTCCGAAAAGTTATCTTAGGAATATTGGATGCCCTAATCCTCAACTAATGGTAGCCAGATCTCAAATCAATCTTTGTAAACACCTTGGCACCCTGAAGCTGATCAAATAAATCATCAATCCTCGGTAATGGATATTTGTTCTTGATGGTGACTTTGTTCAAATGCCGATAATCTATGCACATCCTCATCGATCCATCTTTCTTCTTCACAAACAACACAGGTGCACCCCATGGCGAGACACTAGGTCTAATGAAGCCCTTATCAAGCAAATCTTGCAACTGCTCCTTTAATTCTTTCAACTCTGGCAGGGCCATGCGATATGGAGGAATGAAAATAGGTTGAGTGCCCAGAGCCAAATCAATGCAGAAATCAATATCCATGTCGGGTGGCATCCCCGGCAGGTCTGTAGGAAACACCTCTGAAAACTCACGAACAACCGGCAGCGAATCTATGGAAGGAATCTTCGCACTAGAATCGCGGACATAAGCCAAATAAGCTAGACACCCCTTCTCGACCATATGCCGAGCCTTCACATAAGAGATAACCCTGCTGGCAGAATGGCCAAGATTCCCTCTCCATTCTAATTGAGGCAACCCCTACAAGGCTAAGGTCACCGTCTTGGCGTGATAATCTAATATAACATGATAAGGTGACACCCAATCCATACCTAGTATGACATCAAAATCAACCATATCGAGAAGTAGAAGATCTACACGAGTCTCAAGACTCCCAATGGTGACCACACACGAACGATAAACACGATCTACAATAATAGTATCTCTCACTGGTGTGGATACATACACAGGAGCACTCAAAGAATCACGGGGCACAACCAAATAGGAAGCAAAATAGGATGACACATAGAAGTAAGTAGATCCCAGATCAGATAGAACTGAAGAATCTCTACTACAAACTGAAACAGTACCTGTGATAACAGCGTCAGATGACTTAGCCTCAGGCCTGGCTGGGAAAGCATAACACTGGGGCTGGGTCCCACCACCCTAAACTACGTCCCTGGGATGGCCTCTAGCTGGCTGGTCTCCACCTCTAACGGCCTGACCTCTACCTCTAACTGTCTGGCCCCTACCTCTAGCTGTCTGACCCCTGCCTATGGCTGGCTTAGCAGGTGGTGCAGCAACTGGTGCTGGGACCATGGCACGTGAACTTTGATGTTGTGAGCTGCCCGTTGTTCGAGGGAAAAATCAAGCAATGTGCCTTGGATCACCACAAGTATAACAGAACCTCGGCTGTTGTGACTGCTGACCCTGAAACTGACCATGTCGACCTGAATAACCACCCTGATAACTCTGGAGTGGAGGTTCACTAATAGGAGCTGGTGGTGCACTGTAGGCTAGCTGGTCGGAATAATGCATCTGAGGACCACGACCACCTGAGGCACCGTGGGATGCCTGGAGCACTGAATGAAATGGCCTGGGAGAGGATGGCCTCTACCAAAAGTACTCCTTCCTCTAGATGAGGCATCGCTGAACTCACCGGAATGACGAGGCCTCTTGTCAGACCCCTGACCTCCCTAAGTAAGAACCATTTTGACTCGTCGGGCGACATTAGCAGCCACCTGAAAATAAATCTCACTCCCAGCCTCCTTAGCCATCTGCAATCTGATAGGCTGAGTAAGTCTATCAATAAACCTCCTCACACTCTCTCTTTCGGTGGGAAGCAGAAGAATGGCATGACGGGCCAAATCCACAAAACGGGTCTCATACTGAGTAACAGTCATACTGCCCTACTGAAGACGCTCAAACTGATGGCGACGCTCCTCTCTCAATGTGATAGGCAGAAACTTCTCTATGAAGAGCTGAGAGAACTGGTCCCAAGTAAGAGCAGGCGACCCAGTTGGTCTGGTCAACAAGTAATCTCTCCACCATTTCTTGGCGGAACCAGTCATCTGAAATGCAACAAAATCGACCCCATTGGTCTCCACTATACCCATGTTTCGTAGAACCTTGTGGCAGCTGTCAAGATACTCATGGGGATCCTTTGAAGGAGCACTACTGAAGTGAACAGGAAAGAGCTTGGTAAACCTGTCCAATCTCCATAAAGCCTCAGAAGACATAGTTGGCCCATCTCCGACCTGTGCCGTAATAACCGGCTAAACTAATAAGACTGGCTGAGCTGCTAGAGCCTGATACTGGGGAGCTATCTGCTCCGAAGTGGGAGTGGTGGGAGTCTGGGCTCCTCTTCCAGCTTGAGAGATTGCTGGTGCCATGGGAAATACGCCAGTCTGGGCCACACTCTCCATAAGGACTACCAAACGGATCAAAGCGTCCTAAAGTACTGGGGTAGCAATGAATCCCTTCGGAACCTTAGCTGGTCCGGCAGGAACAGTCTGGGCTGGAACCTCCTCGTCAAGCTCTATCTGAGGCTCCACTGCTGGGGCTGCTGCTCGGGCCCTAGGCTGAGCCCTGCCCCTGCCTCGGCCTCTAGCACGACCTCGACCTCTGACCCGCGTAGGAGATGTCACTGGAGGCTCTGGCTGCTGCTCAGCTGAGGAAGCGGTACATGTTCTCGCCATCTGCAAGAGAATAAGAGTAGAAGAGTTCAATTAGTATTGAGAAAGCAAAATCGCACGACGGAGAAGAAAAGAAGTGACACTTGTTCCTAAACTTCATAGCCTCTGGAAGATAAGCACAGACATCTCCGTACCGATCCTCCAGACTATACTAAGATTGCTCGTGAATCGTGAGACCTAGGCAACCTAGTGCTCTGATACCAACTGTCACGACCCGAAATTTTCCACCTATGGGACCATGATGGCGCCTAACATTTCACTTGCCAGACAAGCCCACATTAGAGAATTATTAAACCAATTACTTATTTCCATTCAGTAAATAAAAATAATTAACTAAAATAAAATATATTAAGTGCAGAATATCATAAAACTGTATTAATTACTATCACCCGGATCTGGAGTCACAATTCACGAGCATTCTCGAATTTACTACAAGTAATAGTCTGAAAGAAATACAACTGTCTGAATGAAAGAAACAGTAGAACAGAAAAGATAGACGGGGACTTCAAGGTCCGTGAACGCCGACAGATCTACCTTGAGTCTCCGGACAGCGGACCAATAGCAAAATCTCGATCAACCTGAGCCGGTATCAAAATCTGCACAGAAAGTGCAGAGTGTAGCATCAGTACAACCGACTCCATGTACTGGTAAGTGTCGAGCCTAACCTCAACGAAGTAGTGATGAGGCTAAGACAATGCACCTACACATCAACCTATACAATTTAACAGTGTATATACAAATAAGAGAAATGGAGAACTAAACAGGAAATGTCGGGAGGGGAACATACTGAGGGGAATACAAGATAAAGAACTACAGCAGAATGATCACCGGAGCAGTCAATATACCATGAATCAACAGGAATAGTAAATACAGTAAGGAAAAATGCACGAAATCACCCTTCGTGCTTTTACTCTCAATCTCACCATAAAATTAATAGAAACGACACGGCATCACCCTTCGTACTTTTACTCTCATATCATGGCACGGCATCACCCTTCGTGCATTAACACTCATAATATGGCACTGCATCACCCTTCGTGCATTAATACTCACAATATGGCACGGCATCACCCTTCGTGCATTATCACTCTCCCTTACCATAATGCAATGCATAAGTATCAACAGAGAGATAGAATAGCAAGTACAAATCTTACCTCAACATTTGGTTCCATAACATCATTCTCAACTTTGAAATAAAAACTTAATTATCACCAGAAAATCCGTAAACATGATAAGAACGATAAATTGAACAATACTAGTATAACACATCGCAATTAGGCATAGGAATGAGACAATATAAGAAAACCTGAGAAACATGGAAAACAAGTAAATTTGGCGGCGCATAAGTACTCGTCACCTCACATATACGCCGCTCACATGAATTTCACTTAGCAAGTAATCTAAGGTTCCTAATTCCCTCAAGTCAGGGTTAAACACAACACCTACCTCGCTCCGAAGGCCACTTAATTCTCAATCACCACTTTTCCTTTGGAATTCACCTCCAAATCACTCGTATCTGTTCAAAAATGACTCAATAATATCAGATATTACTAAAGGAATCAATTATATTGCATAACTTAAATTTTCCAAATTTTCCTCCAAAAAGACGAAAAATCGACCTCCGGCCCGCTTGGTCAAAACCCGAGGTTCGGAACAAAAATCTTTTTACCCATTTACCCCCGAGCCCGAATATGTAATTAGTTTTGGAATCCGACCACAAATTGAGGTCTAAATCCCCAAATTCCCGAAATCCCTAGTTTCTACCCTAACCCCTAATTCTACCATGAAAACTCTAGATTTTTGGTTGAAAATTCAAGAAATGTAATGGGTAATTGAAATAAAATGGTTTAGAATCACTAACCAATAATTTGGGGAAGAAATGACTCTTGAAAAATCGCCTCTCACCGTTTGGTTTTTAGAAAAATGAGTTTTTGGCTAAAATCCCGTTTTTGGATTCTGTTAAGTGCTGAGCGACAATGTTCATCGTGTTCGCGAGAGCACTGTCGCGTTCGCGAAGGGTAATGGCTGCCAAGCCTTCGCAAGAGCACTGTCGCCTTCGCAAAGGGTAATGGCTGCCAAGCCTTCGCGTTCGCGATGAAGCAACGACCAACCAACCCCCCCCCCCCCCCCCAGGTCCCCACATGTTTCGCGTTCGCGTTGAGCCAGTCGCTTTCGCGAAGGGTAAGTCCCCCAACACTTCGTGTTCACAACCAGGCCTTCACGTTCGCGAAAAAGAAAACATCAGCTGCCCAGTTTACTCTTCGCATTCGTGAGAGTACCTTCGCGAACGCGAAGAAGGACATGCCAGAACACAGACTCTACAGCAAAACCAGATTTCCAAAGTCCAAAACATCTCATGGCCTATCCGAAACTCACCCGAGCCCTCGGGGCTCCAAACCAAATATGCACACAAGTCTAAAAATATCATACGGACCTGTTCGCGCGATCAAATCGCCAAAATAACACCTAGAACTACGAATTTAGCACCAAATCAAATGAAATTCTCAAGAACACTTTAAAATTTCTATTTTCTCAACTAGACGTCTGAATCACGTCAAATCAACTCCGTTTCTCACCAAATTTCACAGACATGTCTTAATAATCATAACGAACCTGTACCGGGCTCTAAAACCAAAATACAGACCCGATACTAACAATGCCAAATATTAATCAATTCTTAAAAACAAATAATTTCCAAACTTTTAATTTTCATCAAAAATTCATACCTTGAGCTAGGGACCTCCGAATTTGATTCCGGGCATACGCCCAGGTCCTATAATTCGATACAGACCCGCCGGCACTGTCAAAACATGAATTCGGGCCTGTTTACCAAAAATGTTGACCGAAGTCAACTAAAATCAACTTTTAAGGCAAAAATTCTTATTTTAATTAGTTTTCAACATAAAAACTTTTCGAAAACCTGCCCGGACTGTGCACGCAAATCAAAGAGGGTAAAAATGAGATTTTTAAGGCTTAAAAGTGCAGATTCGAGTTCTAAAATATAAGATGACCTTTTGGGTCATCATAGGAAGTCTCTATCGATGATATGCTAGTCAAATCTGCATGAGCAGGAGATCACTTTCAACACCTTTCAAGCACCTTCGGAATTTTTCGCAAATATAATATGAAATTAAATCCAGAAAAATGTGCCTTCGGCGTGGCTTCAGGTAAGTTTTTAGGTTTTCTTGTAGCTAATAGAGGTATTGAAGTGAACCCTACGCAAATCAAAGCTATTGAAGAAATTCCAGATATACTCATGAACAAAAAAGAGGTACAAAGGCTGACAGGGAGAATAACAGCTTTGGGAAGATTTATTTCCAAATCTTTGGAGAAAAGTTTTAAATTCTTTTCTCTATTAAAAAAGCAAAATCAGTTTGAGTGGACTGATGAATGTCAACAAGCCCTTAAAAATTTAAAAGCATATTTGTCAAATCCACCCCTGTTAGCTAAGCCAAAGGATGGAGAGAGGCTACTCGTCTATCTCGCAGTATCAGAAATGGTGGTAAGTGCGGTTTTAGTACGAGAAGATAAAAGTAAACAATCTCCAATTTATTATGTTAGTAAATCTTTGTTAGATGATGAGACTCGATATCCTCACTTAGAAAAACTTGCTTTAGCATTAGTTATCGCATCTAGAAAGTAGAGACCTTATTTTTAATGTCATCCTATCTCTGTAATAACTGCTTACCCTCTAAGGAATATACTACATAAACAAGAATTGTCAGAAAGACTAGCTAAATGGTCTATAGAACTCAGTGAATATGATATTATGTACCAACCTAGAACTGCAATAAAATCATAAATTTTAGTAGATTTTAGCACAGAAATAGTTCCTGAAGCAGAAAAAGAACTACAGGTATTCACCAGATCTAATCCAGGTACATGGACTCTATTTACTGATGGCTCCTTGAATGTTAAAGGAGCAGGTTTAGGTATTATTTCAATCCCACCTTCGGGAGAAAGTATAAGACAAGCAATAAAATACTATCCCATTACTAATAATGAAGCAGAGTACGAGGCTGTGATTGTAAGTTTGGAACTGGTACGAGAATTGGCTATAGAGAAAATCATAATTAAAAGTGATTCTCACCTGGTAGTTAACCAGATGCAGGGGACTTATATAGCTAGAGAGGCACGAATGCAGCAATATTTGGAAAAAGCACGAAAATTGATAAGACAATTTCGGACATGAAAAATTGTGCAAATACCCAGGGAAGAGAATGCGGAAGCAGATGCACTAGCGAATTTCGCGTAAGTTGCGGAAATAACAAATGCAAAAAACGCTATTATAATACATTTGTTTCATTCAGCACTCAACCAAGATAAAAATGAGGTATTTTTCAATAATTTAACTTGGGACTGGAGAAACAAATTTGTTAATTTTCTGCAATATGGAACCTTACATGAAGACAAGAAAAAGTCTCAGCTACTTCGACGAAAAGCTGCCCGTTACTGGTTAATTCGAGGAAATTTATATCAAAAAATGTTCGGAAGACCTTTAGCAAGATCCCTCGAACCTGCTCAGACAGAATATGTGATGAGAGAAGTACACGAGGGACATTGTAGAAATCACACAGGAGGAAGATCCTTGGTAAAGATGTTAATTAGAGAAGGATACTACTGGCCAAAAATGGAAGAAGATTCAGAAAGTTTTGTGGCAAAGTGTGATAAATGTCAACGATATGGCAATAACATGCATCGCCCAGCAGAGCTATTACATACAGTTATTTCTCCATGGCCATTCATGAAGTGGAGGATGGATACCGTGGGACCATTGCCACAAGCTAAAGAAAAGGTACAATTTTTGTTAGTATTAACAGATTATTTTTCCAAATGGGTAGAGGAAGGAGCCTTCAAACAGGTACGAGAGAAGGAAGTCATGGACTTTATTTGGCGAAACATTATATGTTGATTTGGAGTGCCAAGAGAAATTGTATGTGATAATGGCCCACAGTTCATAGGCACGAAAGTCACAGAATTTTTTCAGAGTTGGTAGATTAAATGAATAACTTCCTCACCTTATCACCCCGTGGCCAATGGACAAGCCGAATCAACAAATATGGTTATTATTAATAATTTGAAGAAAAAATTAGAGGAATCAAAAGGCAAGTGGCCTGAGGTGCTACCAGGAGTATTATGGGCTTATCGAACGACAGCAAAGACAGGAATGGGAGAGACTCCATTTTTACTTATTTATGGTGTTGAAGCCTTAATTCCAGTTGAAATAGGTGAGCCAAGTATGAGATTAACACAAGTAACTGATGAATCAAATGGTGAAGATATGAGAACGAATTTAGATTTACTCGAGAAAAAGAGAGAAGCGACTATAATAAGAATGGCAGCTCAGAGCAAATTATTGAGCGACACTACAACAGGAAAGCTCATCTCAGATACTCCAAGATTGGGGACTTCGTTCTCAAAAAGGTTTTTCAAACAACAAAAGTAACTGGTGCAGGGAAGTTGAGTTCAAATTAGGAAGGTCCTTACAAGATTCGAAGCATCGCTGGAAAAAGGGCTTATGAGTTGGAAACCATGGAAGGCAAGGTACTACCGTCGAATTGGAATGTTGTTCATTTAAAGAAGTATTACTTCTAGGCAAAGGAAGTACCCACGGTCAGGTATCGCTTAACTGTGATTTTATTTTGTTCTTTTAAATTATACTAATAATTTTAGATTGTAGGCAAAAAGCTAGCCCATACCAAATGATGACATTAGACCCGAAAGATATGCGAAATACAGAATTATTCCCGGTCTAGGTTACAACCTTTCTGATGAAAATAAAAAGAGTTAAGCAGTCATCATCTAAATGTATACCTCTGAGTCCCCCATGTATTCTCCTTTTCAGGAAATGGACCAAATGGAAGGAACAATCAAGTGCTCGAGATTTCATACTTCAAAACTCTAACACTTGGGGGACTGTATATATAAAGGCAAAGAAGACTAAAAGTCAGAATTCAAGTCTGGATCAGCCCAAAAATCAAAAGTCAAGAGCTAATCAAGAGCCAAAAAATAAGCCTGAGTCAAAAATCTTTGAAGTAGCCTTGATAAGGTATAAACTCGTGGGAAAGATATAATATGGACATAAGATACATTACAAGTTCCTACGAGTTTATAGGTTAAGGCCAATAATTAGTCACGGGTTACTAAATAGACCCAAAATTTTGAAACTTGTTACAAAGAAAACAGTTATGAAAGAATTGTAGATGTTGTACAAAAAGTTATTTGTATACATAAAAAGTGTTATATAAAATTTGAAAGTTCAAAGCATGAATCTTCTTCAAATTATTTATGAAACTTCCTCAAAGTATTCTTTTTTCTACTGCTTTCATATATTTACACCAATATGAAGTTGAGATGTCTTCTTCATTAGTGTCATTTATGAAAGGGCCATCTTTTATAAAAATTTGTGTTTATCAAAATCACGAAATATTAAAGCATTTTAAATGCAGGTTTAAAAGCCAAAGAGTAAAACAAAAACTCAACATCAAATTAGGCAAAGATTTATATATTAAACTTGGCCAAAACTAAGGTACTTATTTGTTATCAAACCCCAAAACAAGATAGGAGTAAAAACTAACATCCATTCCAAAAAAAAAAAACTTCCCATCAAAAAGTTTCAAATAAAATTAAGTTATGAAAAACACTAAGGGGCAGCATCTAAGGTGGCATCATCAAAAACGTGAGAAGATTCAGCTTGGGGAGTAGGGGCTTGAACACTAACTTCACCAGGAATAGGATCATCACCTTCGGGAACATCAACCTCAGGTGAGAAAAAGCTTTGACTTTGCTGAGTTTTTTCAATCGTTTCTTTAGCTTTGGCAATCTCAGCATTCAAGTCGAAGCCTTCCTGGCTAGCCTCCGTCAAAGTTTCGAGGCGGGTATTCAAAAAAGCCCAACTCACATCGAGTGTCAGCTTATCTTCAAGAGCTTCATAATATTTCTCCCACTGATCAATCTCAGCCTTCAGCTCTTCTTTCTCAACTTTGGAAGCATCGAAGGCAGTCTTCAAAGGGGCAAGAGAACTCTCCAAGAACTTGATCTTATCAGAATAGGCACGGAGATCTTCTTTAGTTTGTGTAAGTGATTGAACTAACTCTCCAACATAAGTCTCTTTCTGGTTAAGAAGTTCCTTCAGACCCCTTATCTCTTTAGTGGCTTTCGAAAGCTGCTCAGCGAATAAAGACTCAAAGATATCCTTGTCTTAGCGAACTTGACTTAAAGATGCCTTTTCAATTGCTAACTCAGCCGCAACCATCTTCTCTTGTTGCTCCAAGGCATTCTTCACTTCAGCCAAAATATCCTTCTCCAGTTGAAGACCCTCAAATTGCTCCTTCCAGTTGTCAGCTTCGGTACGGTAATCAATAACTTGTTGCTCGATATGAACAATCCTTTTCATAAGCTTCGTGCCTATCAAATTGATCTACAAAAGAAAGAAAGGGAGTTGTGGTTAAATAAAAGAAAACAACAAGAAGGAAAAGAAAAGAGGTAAAGTTAAAACTCGAACCTTCAGAAATGAATGAACAATATCATTCACCCAAGTCAATGATCTGTGACTCTCCAACTTTGCCTTCTCTACTGGACCAAGCAAAGGTTTCAACCATACATTAGCTTGACCAGATTTTTTCTAGCAAGTTCCCACTCTCAGGAACCTCAATGATAATCTTCTTCATCGCTTTTTTGCTACTAGAAGGCCCAACTTCTGCATGAGAAGTAGTAGCAACTGGAATAGTAGAGAAGGTGCAAGCAGTCACGGGGGGAGCAGTAGCAGCAACTTCAGGAAGGGGAGCTTGAGAATAAATGGGGACTGACACTGGAAGAGAAGCTAGAGGCAACTCTTCAGAAACGGGACCAAAGGCTTCATTATCAAAACCATGGGTAAACAACTGATAAGCAGAATCACATGGAGGAATATTCATCTCTTCATCGAAAATTACTAATGTAGCACTTTCGGGCTCATCTAAAAGTCTCGAAGGGATTGAACTTGGAGGAGGGGTAACTTCATCATCGGAAATAACGCGCCTCCTAACCCGAGGCCTGCGCACTAAAGAACCCTCTTCATGTTCTTCTTCACCCTCAGAGCCACGGGAACCATCAACTTTTCTTTTCGATGAAGAACTCAAAATTCTCTCTTGAGAAAGAGATACAGAAAAGTCTTGTAAAAGAAATAGATGCGGGACTGACACCATGAATAGGAAATCCTAACAAAAGAGAGAAGTTTGGTAAGAAGCTCCTAAGCCAACACAAGAGAAGAAGAGAAATTGAACAGAAAATGTACCGTGTGTTTTGACATTCCAACCAAACCTTTGAGAAAAGTACTTCCAAGACCTTCTCTCCATGGGGGCAACTGACAATAACTTTTCTACCCAAGTACAGAAGTTAGGAATCTCCTCAAAAACTTCCATGGTTGCTGAAAAAGTAAGCACGAGATTAAAAGTTTCTTGTTTCAAGAAAGAAAAGAAAAGGTAAAGGAAAAACACTTACGTGCAAAATTCCACTTTTCTAAAAGGGCATATTCTCCTCACCCACCAAAGCACTTGTGGGAGCAGCTACAAAGCGAGCATACCAGCCATGGTCTCTATCATCCTCGGGGCTAACCAATACCCTCTTGCTTCTGGCCACAAGTGAAAACACCCATTCATAAAATAATTTGAGGGAATAAAGATGAAGCAAATGATGAAAGGTGAAAGGCAGGGAAGCCAAGTTAGATAGGTAACGAAGGCATGCAATATCCTTCCAAACAATGGGACCAATTTGTCCCAGGCATACATTAAAGAAGCGGCAGAATTCAATGATTACTGGGTCAATGGGTGGTCTAAATCGTAAAGTGAAAGGATATGTATAAATAAAGGAATAACTAGCCTGATATGACGTTATTCTTTGGTTTGGATTAGGAACTAAAGCTGGGAAGTCAGGTTTTCAGTTACATTCTCTTCGAACAAGAGAAATTAAACCAGTGGTAATTTGAGTAGGATAAAGATCGGCACGATCATGAGAAGCTAAAGAAAAAACTTGATTTCTTATGGTTTCTCGATCAAATGAGAAAGAAAATTCCTGTGGAACAATTTCATCAACCGTTGGTTCACGTATAGATTCACTCAATTCCCTATTTCTAGAAGAAGATCTAAGGGTTAAAGAATCCTTGGGTTTAGAAGAAGAAGAAGTGGGAGTAGTAGTTTGAGATGAAGAACCACGAGTGGACATCGAACCTAAACTACGAAGTCTGCCTCCTCTTCTACTTCTCACATGAGCATATGAAGGAGTAAGTTCATCAACAATTACGACTTTGCGAAGGTCAGGAGTTGATGAAGACGTGGTTGTATAAGGAATAAACAGAGGAATATGAGTCGAAAAAAAAAAGGAAGAATAAAGAAGAAGAACACTGTAGAATGAAGGTTTCGAAGTATGAAAAGCCCTAAAAATGCTGAGAAGCCACAGAACCAATCATCAAAAGCCACGAGGCATATGCATTAAAAGGAAGTGACATACGACGCGTTAATTCTGAAGAAAGCACAATGATGCTTGGGAAGCGGCGGCAAAGAATTCCCGCTATAAATACATACCACTTACCGAATATTCAATTGTAGAATATTCAGAAAGTGGATGGACTATTTGTGTTGGTGGTAAATAAATGATATACGTGGAATTATATTTAGCTGACAGAGCATGATACGTGGAACAATGAGAAAATGATAACTGGCATATTTTATTTAAAAGATGTATGAAGCGCAAGAGGTACGAGGCAAATACCCAAGAGATAATGAAGAACCAACGTTCGAACCTAAAATAATTGCTGAAGAGGCACGGGCGGAATGAATCAAGACTGAAAAGAGGAAAGATTCACGAACCTACAATTAATGAAGAAGGGGAATCAGAATCATTACAAAATCTTCATAGACAGTTACGATTACCAATCATAATGGACAATTAATGTCATTAAAGCTCATAATGATTCCGCAATAAATAGGAGAAAACGTTATATTTGTAAACTCCTATATAAGGGAGGGGGGAGAATCTCATTTGTAAAAACACATTCTGAGTACTATCGAAATATATTCACTTTCTCTTGCTTATTCAGTGCAATCAATTATTCTTTCTTTTTAGCTACTTTTTGTCAACTTTAAGTGAATTACTGAGGAAGTAAGGAATTATTTGGTTATCAGTAACCCGAATTCTTCTAAAAATAGGCTTTAACTAAAAAATTTATTTTTTGGTTAAACAAGAAACACCTTTAGAATTCAAAATGCTTAGTTTTAATTGGCACAAGTTGCTCAGAAAATGGGAAAATAAATCCTGTTCTATGTTATGCGTTTGTATAAGTAGCAATGTAAAATCATCTGGTGTCGATTTTTCACCAATGTCCTTCTTTCAATAAAATGGAAACTCCTTAGTGTAATCGATTTCAATATATCAGTTTAACTAGAAGAAAAAAAGAGCAAAAATCCTTATAATCTCATAATCAAGGAGAGAAGGCAGTAATAATCCTTATACGTTCCCGTCAACAACAACAACAACAATATATCCAGTATTATACTATGCCGGGCTAATCCTTATACAATGCCATCCTAGGCCCTATATAGCATGTGACAAGGCAAGAAAAGCATATCCCATTTTCAACTAGGATATGCTTTACACCTTTTAGTGTATATAACATGCTTGTGTGAATATCAACTAAGTATCGTAGGCACATTGCTCTAGGTTATTCAATCATTTAATTATTAATTATCAGTGACGAACTTAGAAGGTAACTTATGAATTCATCTAATCGAGTAGCGTTGATTTGGATATTATATATATGTTAAAAGATTTACTTAGTAAGTATATATATATATATATATATATATATATAAAATAGATTTCGAATTCATCGAAAAAGTAGTGATAGAATTCTGATCTCGAAACCGAATTCTACCATTCGAATTCACCTTTGGTTATTACTAGTCATTTTTGATAAGTGATCACTATTCAATAGAGTTTGATTAATCATGATCATATCAATTGTTAACAAGGTAGATAGCTAAACTAAAAATTATTTTTCTTCACCATTAATGGAATTACTATTGCGACCTATGTTTCTATTTTATTATTATTGGTCCTTGTTATAGTTGTTACCCTTCTTGTGTTTTATATCTCATAGCTTTAGGTATCATATATTCATATATTCAATGGACAACTCAAATAAAGAGATACTGATGAGTCTTCACAAAAAGTGCTCAACTGCAGTATTGTCCTGTGAAAAGTTCGTCCAACAAACAATGACTCGAAATGGATTAATTCCTTACCTAACTAATGTTGTGCTTAACCCATTTGAAAGAGTCGTAGCTAAGTCTTTTATCTTTATCCTTTTCTCACTATTTTGGAAGAGTAAGTCTACGAGAATTTCTAATTCTATCCAAATAAATTTATTATTGTTTTTTTTTCTAATTTAAACTACTTCGTGAAAATAAATGAGTCAAACCTATAATCTACTGTCAACGCAACTATGCTGGCTAAAACCAATTGAAGGGGTAAGACTTATAAAAAAGCATTATATACATTCTAGAAGATGAAGTCAAGGCTCAAGATAAAATAAAATTTAAATAAATAAATATGGACAAAATGGAATTGATACGAAATTCCTGCACTATTTCGAAAGCGTAAATGCGGACAAATGGAATTTAAACAAAATTCTATCCTCTGGTAAGTAAATTACAGTAATACAAAGCCACAAACTCACAAAGAGATTCAGAAAAGTCAACTAAATAGGACACCCCCCCCCCCCCCAAAAAAAAAAAAAGATGAAGTAGAAGAAGTAGTACGTAACTAAATACCTCCAATTATTATGCAATTTACCTCCAAATCTTATAATATAGTGATATCGTTAGGTTTTTTGAGTTTTTCTACAAAATTTTAAAAACTGAGTTAAAACATTTAAAAAATATATTTTTTGTAAAGATTTAGTTCAGGCAAATAATTTTTGCAAAAAACTGCTTTGTGAACTCAGAAATTCTAGAACTTCAGAAAATCTCGATATAATATGTATAGTTCAAATTCCATACAGTCTATCATTCCCCGATTTGTCTTTGATCTATAAATTTCTACGTTAACGTTAGTATGACAAAAAAAATTAAAAAAGAAATACGGTAACCAACAACAAATCCTCCAAATCAAACACGACTATCTCGTGAATCGGACGGCCTTGTCACACTCCTTTGACCCGAACAGTTCAAATTTCCCCCAAAAGACCCATTGGGCCCCACTGAGTACTTGGCCCCACCCCTATTCCCAAAGAAAAGGTCAATGACCACCAGTACATGACCCCTTCGTTTCAGACCTGAATAATTAAAAACTATTTTATTAAAGCATTTTATTCTCTTCTTTGATCTTTCGCAGCCCTCGAGGAAAGAAAAAGAAAAGTTTTCTATAAAAAAAGGTTACTCCTACTATTCCAGAATCCAACTCTACAAAAGAATAAAGTGGTAAAATTATTACTATGTTGCTTTTTGTTACTGCTTGTCTTAATGGCAGGATTGAATCTGAATATCCCATTTTTGGCTTGAATTTAAGACATTTATTCTCTAATTTCTTAAATAGTAACATTTATAATAAGCATATTTAAAATAGTCCAAAACAATAACTAGTCTCATATTAATAACTGGTACAATGGTATTCACATTTCTTTTTTTTTGACCTAAAGAAAGAAAAAAGTAAAAAAAAGAAAAGAAGCCCTCGTAAAGGCCAAAGCAATCTAATGTGTCCGATCGTATTCGCACCTAAATTTGACGAGGCAGAAGTTAGATTAGAGTGACAGGTAAGTCACCTACTGTTTACTTTATCATAACATTTTCACTTTCCCTTTCTTTTTCTTTTTCTTATAACCTCACCAAAGCCATCACTTTGACTCTTTATCAACTCTCTCTTCTTCCAATATCCCATAATTCATTGATGTTTCTAGTTGCCCAAATTACTATACTTCTCAGCTTTCCAAAGTAGCTAATTATGGCTGTGGAACTAATGATGGATTACGGAAACACTAGGAATTGTACGTTCGTGACCAAATTGGAAGAAAAAGCAGTTGTACAAGAAGCTTCTTCTGGTCTTGAAAGTGTTGAGAAACTCATCAGATTGTTATCTCAGACTCAGTCTCAACAAATACAGCATCAAAAACAGGGATATTTAAAGCAAAATAACTCTCCTATGGAAATTGAAACGGTGGCAAATGCTGCTGTTACAAAGTTCAAGAAGGTAATTTCACTTCTAGATCGAAACAGAACTGGCCATGCTAGATTTAGAAGAGCCCCTGTGGCTTCTTCTTCTTCTCAAAATCCTACCAAAGATTATGTTGACACTAAAGTGTATTATCCTACTCCGATCCAACAAATACCTCTTGTTTCTTATGAAAATTATAGTCAACAACTCCCTCTGGTTCCAAAGACCATTAGTTTCTCTTATTCTCCGGAGATGTCTCGTACGAACTCGTTCAATATCTCAACGTTAACAGGAGAAACAGAGAGCAAGCAACATTCTTCATCTTCAGCTTTCCAAATTACCAATCTTTCTCAGGTCTCTAATTCTGCTGGAAGGCCTCCTTTGTCTTCTTCTTCCTTGAAAAGAAAGTGCAGTTCATCGGAAAATGCCGTATCTGGCAAGTGCAGTGGATCTTCTGGCCGATGCCATTGTTCCAAAAGAAGGTAACCAAATTCACTTTTATATCATCTTTGGCATTTAGTCCGTTGAGTTGTTGAATTGTAACAATTTTATGTAAAAGCTTAATATGTTAGAGCGCACACCTTTATTTACTTGATTATGTTAAGGGCACAAGCATAATCAGAATTTAAAGTTTAATTAATTGTAGTGTTACATATGATTTTTTTTTTAAAGACAAATATGAACCAAAGTTATTGGTTCGGTCAAATCTATAACTTGGTCTTTGACTCCGCCCCAATCTAGTGTATCCGATTCATTTTCATTAGCTAAATATGTCCCAAATATTTTTTGTAATGTGTGTTGGTGAAACTAATTCAACCTTGGACCTCTACTCGGATACGAATGATTAATTATGTGATTATCTTATTTAAAATCCTAAGTTAATTAGAGAAAATACATGTTTATTTACTTAATTACGTCTTTGATATAGTCTAGTATGATAGTTTTAGTGAAATGAATTCTTAACTTATTTTTACAGGAAGTTAAGGCTGAAGAGGGTAGTTAGAGTTCCGGCAATAAGCATGAAGATGGCAGATATACCACCTGATGATTACTCCTGGAGGAAATATGGACAGAAACCAATTAAAGGATCTCCACACCCAAGGTAATTAATCTAGAGAAAAATCACGTATATTGGATTTTTTTTTAATAAAGCTCAAGTATTTTTCGAAATCTAAATATTGTTTATCCATATATAAACAGGGGATACTACAAGTGTAGTAGTGTAAGAGGATGTCCAGCACGAAAACATGTTGAGAGAGCTTTGGATGATCCAACAATGCTGATTGTTACGTACGAAGGCGAGCATAATCATTCCCTTTCAGTTGCAGAAACAAGTAGTCTCATTTTAGAGTCTTCTTAGTTAGAACAAATTGTAGTGATATTAATATAGCTTTATTTGCCCTACAAAGAAGAAGGGTTTTCCTATCAATGTAAACTGGAGTAATATATATGTTTAGAACTAGTTGAGTCTTTAGTTCTATCTCAAAGGAGATTAAGCATCGCAATTAACTAAGTACTTTATTCCTTGCGAAAGTGCTGGGCTTGCATTTCGTTTTCAATGGATTTAATTTTTAACAATGTTGATGTAAGTAAATTTTATACTTCAGTGTAATTTCACATGTTTAGCATGTCATCTGATTTATTTTTCAGATATTAGTTCCGCATGATGGTCAATTACGTGTAGTTTTATTTAGGTCGACAGTCACGGTGTCTAAACCAATTGTCGTAAAAAGCATAATTAAAGAAGGATTTTTTAGTGTGTATGTGCGACGCGGGGGGGGGGGGGGGGGGATAATGGAATTTTTGCGCTTAAATAATTCAAAGAAAGAGTTGATGCATTTTGACCTTATTTACTTGTTAATTACTTGGTTGCTTTTGTCCTCGGATGCCTAACTTGCCCTCATTTCTATTGATCAAATAGAGTTAAACATCATCTAATGGAGTAGCTGTAGCTTTTAAAATTTAATTATGGTTAATTATTATCATTATTTTCTTTGGATGGTTTAAATGGTTGATCGAAAGTAAAAGCAAGAAAGTGACTTGGTCAAAAAATGATGATGCCGTAGTGGAGCACCCTTGTTGTTGATGTAAATGGTTGCTTTAGATGTCGTGTTTGGGACGGTTGACTTACCAAAAAGGAATTAAAAGACTCGGAGTTTGAATTATAAGGGAAGATAGGAATTAAGATGGTAGTTGGGAAAATGGGACGGCTAATTTACTTTTGTACTTACCATACTAATGACTAATACTCTAGTAAGGAGGAGAGACGTAAATGGAAACTTGTGTGTTTGCTTCGGAACATGTGGATGTATAATCTCGGATGAATACTTATTTGCACAAGATATTTCACCAGAAAGAGTATGAGTGCATTACTACTTTAAGTTTCAAGCTATATATAATTGCATATTTTAGAAGACACAACATACACATATTAAATATGCATAGATCAGAGACAAGTTATGATCCGAGGTCAATGAGTTTAGAATGAATTTGATTTTATTATACATAAAGGAATAGATTCAACTTAACCACATGAAACCTAAATCTACCTCTAATTTGTATTATTATCTAAAAAATGACTTGGTGCATGAATGCTAGAATATTATCACATACTTGAAATTTCTAGATCCTTTGTTGGTTGAGAATGGGATATGAGACAAAAATGGCTGGCTGTAGTTTTAGAAATAAGACTGAAGTATACTGAAATGAATGGTGTGAAAAGTCTTGAACCCCACGCAAAAAAGGATGATGGAAATCAATGTTTTTGGTTCACAAGTCAAAGAAGAGCAGATGGGGAGATTGAAGAATAGAGTTATTATGGTTCAAAGTATGGGGACCTACCTTTTGTTTTTCTCCTGCGCCCTCTTTTTCTCTTTAATTTGCTCAACGTCAAACCTGCTGATATATCATGCATGGAATTCTAGTGTATGGATGTGTCCGTCCGTGTCAACCTTCGTGGTCATTTTGTGGTCTTATTTTCTGCCCTTCTTTCGTTGATTTTCCCTTGCCACACGCAATAAAAGAATATATACACTTACAATCCATCGAATTTTTAGTGCTATGTCTTATATTTTGGAATATCACTTTTTATGGACTGTTACCCATAGTTATTATTTGGGTGAACCGATATTTAATTTTTTTACACTGTTACGTATAGAAGTTACCGGCCGCATGAAAGAATATAAACCTAAAAATGAGTACAGTTTAAGTGACCAGTGTTCGCTCAACGGGGAGGCCACTAAAGTAATTGCTTTAGGCTCCCCAGAGTTCAAGGCCCCAAAATTATTTTTTTTATTTTATATTTTATATATTATAAAATTTATTAATAAAGAGATTAGAGAATTAGATTATTAGATTAAAAAAATAAAGAGGTTATTCGGATAAATAATTGAAATTTATAAGAAACCTGCAATATTTCTGAAAATGAGTAACTTGGTGACGACTTTGCAATTAAAAAAATAAAGCATTTGTTGGAGACGATTATTTCTTATAAAAAGTAGAGTTCAAAATAGACTTGAATTATCCCAAATGAATGAATTTTTTGATATCTACTTATGGTACAAAATTGAGATTATAACATTATAAGATTTATAAAGACACCATCTTAACTGTCAATATATGTTTCTTATAAAATATAATATAAGCCTTACTGAGGTTGAGTTACCGAGTATCTCTAGTGGTGGGACCTAGCAGATAACCGAGTGAATGATCAAGATACATACAAAAAGGTTCGAACGCAATCGAAAACAAACAAGAAACAGAAAAAATATTATATTAGATAATTTAAGGCCTCTTATTAAGATATGGCTTTAGGCCCCAACTTTTGTTGAGCCGCCTCTGTAAGTGACCTACAACAATATGCAACTATATATAGTAACGTTAGTTTTGGTAATCTATACAATAAGTAAACGGCAAAGGTCTAAATATACTCTTGTACTTTTGAAAATGATCTATGAATACCCCTCGTTATATTATTGGATTATCTATACCCCTGCACTCATACTTTGGGTTCAAATATACCCCTCATTTAAACGGAGGAACACGTGTCATCGTCCTACTGGCCAATTCTAAATATCTCCCAATTAATTAAAAAGACCTATTACCCATACCCGAAAAATAATTTTCTAAAGCAATTTTTTTTTTGTAAAAACTGGAAAAAAAAAACTGAATTTGTTTTACTAAAAACTGAAAAAAAAAACGAAAATATTTTTTCTCCAGTTTTTACAAAAAAACTGTTTTAGAAAAACTGAAAAGCAATTTTCTATAGCAATTAAAAACTGGAAAAAACTGAAATGTTTTTAACTAAAAACTGGGGAAAAAAATTGTTTTTTCAGTTTTTGCAAAAATATTGCTTTAGAAAATTGCTTTTCAGTTTTTTTTTTTAGTTTTTACAAAACAAATTGCTTTAGAAATTTATTTTCCGTTTTTTTAAAGCAATATTTTTCTAAAAACTAGAATTCTTTTTTCGATTCTTCAGCTTTTAGTAAAAAAATATTCAGTTTTTTTAGTTTTTACAAAAACATTGCTTTAGAAAATTACTTTTCAGTTTTTGTTTCAGTTTTTACAAAAACATTATTTTAGAAAATATTTTTCAGTTTTTTTTTAAAGCAGGTTTTTTGAAAAAACTGGAAAAAAAATATTTTTATTTTTTATAGTTTTTAGTAAAAAATATTTTAGTTTTTTTCCAATTTTTAAATATTTTAGTTTTTTCCAATTTTTACAAAAAAAATAAAATTGCTTTAGAAAATTATTTTTCGGGTATGGGTAATGGGTCTTCTTAATTAATTGGGAGATATTTAGAATTGGCCAATAGGATGATGACATGTGTCCCTCCGTTTAAATGAGGGGTATATTTGAACCCAAAGTATGACTGCAGGGGTATAGATAACCCAATAGTATAACGAGGGGTAGTCTTAGACCATTTTTGAAAGTACAGAGATATATTTGGTCATTTGCCGATAAGTAAATAATATATGTAACAAACTAAATACATTGAGTACGGTGTAAAAAATTTCATATAAGTTAAATCGTAATAAATTATGCAGTTGAATTAACTTTAGTAACATATAAAATATAATTTGCTTGCAATCCACCCTACTTCCTAAGAAATGATAAGAGAAAAGAAAAACGTGTTTGGTTTTTAAAAGGAGGAAATTAAAGTACATATTAAAATAGGAGAATACAATATTAAAATTCGATCATATATACACTTCGAAGCTGATTTGCTGTTCACAATCTCCATTATGGATTTCTTAATCGTTTTGTATTTGGCACAATGTCACTAATTCTTTGGTGTACACACTAAGCTGTCTTAGCTAATCATGATAGTAGTGGGTAAAGTTTAGAGCCTTGGACTTAAGAAGTGATCTATATATGTCGCTAATCGATGTTCTAACTTTTTTTTTCATCAGTCAATACCCTGCTTTATATTTTGAATTTGTTAATAAGTTTGTATCTTGTTTATGTCTACGGGCAGTGGCGAATCCAAGATTTAAATTGTATGGATTCAACCTTAAGATTTTTAGTATTGAACTCATTATATCCTAAAGTTATGGGTTCATATCTATAATTTATTATGATTTTAGCAATTTTTTTTACATAATTTTGTGCTCCGCGTCAAAAATTATAGATTTAATTGAACCCGATGTTATAAAGTTACATCGGCCCCTGCCTCCGGGGTGAGCTAACGAATATACATGCATACAAGTTTGTTTCGTCTTTGCTCTTTTGAGACCTATTTTTCATTTCTGTCGTCTTCAAATTGTTTTCTGTCGTCATCTTGCAATTATTTTGTATATAATTAATTTTCAGAAGCATGCTGCTTTTATTTCATGGGCTTGCATAGTTCATTCAAAATTTTAGCATGAGAGAGAGGTTCCATCTCATTTGCAGTAAAAAATCACTATGAAAAACTGTTAGTTACAGTAACGATAACAGATAAAGATGTAGGGCTATGCATAATTTGGTAAATATCAAATTATCATATTAAAACAGAAAAAATTGATATTTTGGTATTTGGTTTAAATTATTTTTAAAAACTTGATATATGGTATTCGATATTTAAAAATAAAATACCTAAATATCGATATCGTACCGAAATATATACTAAATTATACAATACATATATTATTAATTATAACATAAATATTAAAGTTCTAAATTTTACTTTCCATTATTTTTATAGTTTTTTTAACTTTTACCACTTTTTTTCCCACTATACTTGTCTTTCCACCTTTTCTTTGGTTGCTTACTTGCGTTTCAGCTTTTCTCCCGTCTAGGTTTAGCTTTTTTGGATTCTATTTTTTTTTTCAATATATTATAATATTTTTATTTTTGTATTTTTGAGTACTTTACGTAAGAATATTATAGTCTATAATTTTATGTAGTAGTTAATATTCGAGTCAAACAAATCAAAGTTAGCAAACCGAATAAATCAAAATCGAACGGAGAAAAGCCGAACCAGGCCGAATTTAATTAGGTATGGTATTGGTATAGCATTTTAAAAAATTGAATACCGAACCGAATTGTCTAAATATCGTACCGACCGACGAACACCCATAATAAGATGTATTACCATTTTAAATTTCAATAGTTGGATATATTTGAATCTTAAAAGTTGAAAGAATTGAATAAAATATACTATGTTCCACTTTATGTGGCAACATTACTATTAAATATTAATTCACCATGGTTGTTCTTTGACCATACTTTTTTTTAAAGTATTTATAAATATTTTGAATTATAAGTTATAAACTTATACGTAATACTTTTTTTAATATGTAAAATTTATTTACAAACACTTAAAGAACATATGTCTAATTTTACGATCCAAAATTAATAACTTTGATCCTCATACTTTAAATCATGCCACATAAAGTACAATCGAGGGAGTAATTATTAGTGAAAATTATATTTGGTAAAATAGAATGTCTCAAAATGTACAATGTGTACATCATATAAATTGGAAATGGGGAAGTGGAAATGACACCAGGTAGTCACTTTTAAGCATATTATTTAAAATATATCGACAATTTACAATGTATTTAAAGATTTGTTAATTTTGCTCAAACTCCAGGACACTACGTCCTAGAGTTTAAACCTAAAAATTCAAACTTAAGGACATCGTGTCCTAAAGTTTGAAAATTATGTCCAGAAGTTCGAATCTTATGTCCTGAATTTTAAATTAGCAGCTCAAAAATTCAGGACACTAAGTCCTGAATTTTCAAATTGAGGATACTTAGTCTCGAAGTCCTAGAGTTTAAACCTCAAAATTCAAACTTCAGGACATCGTGTCCTAAAGTTCAGAAATTGTATATAGATTAAAGGTGTTTAACGGGTGGGTGGGGCCGGGCCGGGTTGAGAAAAAAGGTGACTGGCCTGTTTCCAATCCGGGCCGGTTACCAATTTTTTCATACCGGGCTTAACGGGTCCGGGTCCATCCGGGTAAAAATGAACCGGAACGGTTATGGGTCCAAGGGGACGGGCCGGGTTAATGTTATTATTATTATTTATTTTTTTTTGTATTTTGTATAACTATCGTAATTTATATTAATATAAAGTAAAAATATAAAATAAAAAAATAATCTTATAAAAAGAGTGTTTGAATAAAGGATGCAAAGGCTTTAAAATCCTTATATTTGAATATTTCATTGTTACATTAAGAATTTAAGATAATAGAATACAATGAAAATGGAAAAATAATTGCACTTATAATTTGCAAGTGCTTTTTTTATTTCAAACTTACAAATTGAAGTTTACATTTAACAACTAGTAAATTAACGAAAAAGAGTAAATTCAAAGGTTTTGCATTGCCTTAGTAAGTTTTTCATAATCAATATGAACTTTTTGGCCATCTTCTTGAGTGTTAAATTCAGGTGGGTTACCATGTGTTAATATATCTCCAAGTTTCTCGTCTTCTGGTCTATCAACATCTTCACGTCCCTGATTTCTTCGTTCTGGTCTAATCCAATCTCTGAAACATACTAAAACTTCCAAAGCATTGCTTCCCAATGAGTGAGGGATGTCTCCAAGTTGTTGTCTTGCTAGACTAAATGCACTCTTTGATTCAACAGTTGAAATTGACACATTCAACACGTCCTGAGCCATAGCGGAAAGAACAGAAAATTGCTTTTCATTCTCATGTCACCATCCCAACGATGATAATTCCTTTGTGCGATGCTCTTTTTGCTTTTGCAAGTAGAATCAAAGTTCATCAATGTTCCTGCTACTGGTTTGAGTGATAGGAAATATAGACCAGATATTAAAACTATCAAGGCCTTCATCATCATCCATAGTAGTAGAAGTGGTACAATGCATAGTGGGATTAACATTGCCTACATTAAGAGCAACATCATCAACTATATTTGCATAATAATTATATAATTGTTGTAAATAATCATTTAGCTTGTTCATACAATAATATATATCTGGGGTTTCAGTTGGTCCAATCTCCATATAAGTATATAAAGCATTTATTAATTGGTGACAATCAGACATCTTAATAGAAGGATTTAAAACAGCACCAATTAAGTAAATCAGAGGAATTGGAAAGAAATATATTTTGAATTTTGCTTGCATTTTTTCAACAACATCCTTATATTTTTCTTTCTTCTTAAATTCAGAGAGTTGAAAAGAAATTTCAGCTATATGTCTCATCTTCAATTTTTAATTCATTATCTTCTATACCGAAATCTTTCTGTAATTGTTCATAATCTATATTATTATCAGATAATGTTTCAGAAATATATGTAGAGTCATTTAAATTACTACCAGATGTTGAAGTAGTACCTCTTTTTCTATTTTTTCGATTACCCCGATTAGCAACCTTATTACAAACTCTTTTTGCAGCATTAAACATATTGTGAAAATTTAACTACTAGCAAAAATTAAATAGTAAATAAGAGAAAGAGTTGGAGGGAGTGCACCGAATTCGGCAATAAATTGAACACTTGATGATTTCGCAACTCCAATGTTACCACGAAGAAATGTCAGTTGTTCAAAGTTTGAAGTTCAATAATAAATAATACGATAAATTAAATTCCAAAAAAATGAGAGCAAAATAGTTGATTGCGAGAATGATAATTGAGAATATGAGTTTGAGAAATGAGAGATGAGGGAAGAAATGAAGAAAATTGGGGGGGGGGGGAGGGGAGGGGGGGATGTATTTATAATTTTTCCAAGGGCTAAATTAGTAATTACTAAAAGTGTTATTTTTTAAAAAAGAATTGCCCAAAAAGGGCTATTCTTGCAATCAACCCGTTGGGCAACGACCAAATTGAAGCTGACCGTTGCCAACAGTCATATCACTTTAAAAAAATAAAAATAAAAATTCAGATTTATAGCCGTTGAACCGGTCCGGTCCGGTTAACCGGTTCAACGGTATTTTTTGTTGATCAGGTTTGACCGGTCCGATTAACCGATTTTTTAAAAAAGGACCAACCCCTCTAACCCCCCTAAACCCGCCCCCTAACTACCGGTCCGGGACAGTCCGACTTACAACCGGTATGGGCCGATCCGAAAATGGGTCAACCCGACCCGTTAAACAAGTATAGTATAGATGTTCGATTCTTATGTCCTGAATTTTAAATTAGTAGTTCAGAAATTTAGGATACTTAGTTCTGAATTTCAAATTAGCAGCTTAAAAATTCAGGACACTAAGTCCTGAATTTCTAAATTCTGGATACTTAATCCTGAAATTTGGGTAAATTGACTAATTTTTAAATACATTATAAATTATGGATATATTTTAAATAGTGGGCTTAAAAGTGGCTATTGCTGCACTTCGGCCAACAGGGAACTCGTCATTTCTTGTTTGGGCCACTGAGTCTCGTTGCTGTTTTACTGTACGATACTCATAATTGGGCCTGTGACCCAATAGAATTGGACCCAGGCCTCAATCGAGGTAGTCTATATTCCTTCGCGCCCTATTCTAACCGTACCTCAACGGCAACGGCGGCGGTAGCGACGGCGACGTTGGGTTGCGCAACCGTTCCCGTTGCCTCGTCATTAGATCTCCGTCGGTTCTCGGTTGCAGAATTCAGCCGTTACTCTAACCTGTCTTCCACGGGAAGCTTTTCATGGCGACCAAAACCCTAAACCTCAACGACGAAGACATGGAGGACGAATATCTCTGTTCCGCAACCACCACGACTTGCTCTATTCCTTTGGATCTAGAAGAGACACAGTCCTTGGCTTTGAATCGTCCGAATGGTTACCTGAAGGGAGTGTCTCGGATAGAGAGGGCGTGGTCTCATTGGAAGAAGCTAGGTGAGCCCAAACGTATAGTGGCACCAATGGTTGACAACTCGGAGCTGCCATTCCGTCTTCTTTGTCGAAAATATGGTGCTGATGCTGCTTATACTCCTATGCTTCACTCCCGTCTCTTCACCGAAGATGAAAAATATCGCTCTATGGATTTTACCACCTGCAAGGTATCTACTTTTGCTTGTACTCATATATGGAATTTCTTATCAAGTTCTTTCGTTCCTGCTTTGTGCATAAATTCTTCAATATTATTGCATTTCAGCTAATTCTACTTCATTTTATATAGGAGGACCGTCCACTTTTTGTTCAATTCTGCGCAAACAATCCAGACATTTTGCTGAAAGCAGCTCGAAAAGTGGAGCCTTATTGTGACTATGTGGACATCAACTTCGGGTAGGCTCCTTTTTCAATGTTTCCTAATCAAGATGCCTAGATTTTTCTCATATACTATGCTCATCAACCTAGTCTAAACTTGGGCCATGTTATTGGTTCTAGTGATAATATATCTTACCAGCTTTGAGTATCGATGATCATATAAAGTAACACATCTAGAGTCGCCATACCTTTCATTTCATGGAAATATAGACTACGCTGCATTTGAAAATTGAACAAGTCTTCATACTATGTATAATTCAAGTAAAACCTTGATTTTTTTCTAGAATTGGGGATAATTGTTTTTATACAACTTTCAGTGTAACTGGAACATTATTTCACTCGAGAAATTTCTTTCGTCTTTGTATACTCTATTTGTACCTGGAGCTTTTATGTGATACAAAGGATAGTTGTTTGTCTAAATACGTATTCAGTATTTAATGATAATTGAGGTTGCACTAACATGAATGCAGTCACATACCTTAGCATCTTGATTCCACTCTTGGGAAAAAAAGTATCTAATGGAGCAATTAGGATCCATTTGTTCATAGAGCTATATACTCGATTGCAGACATTTCTATTACACCTTGTCTCCACTCTAGAATGAAAAATCTGTGGCTTCAGTACTTCTTCTGAAGTCTTAGTAAAATAAGATAAGATTAAGTGATTTCGAATGATAGAATGATTCCGGAGGGTCATTCAACTTTGAGTAAACGGATAACTAAGGGTAACAGCATAATAGAATCTGAAGCAGACACAATTGAAAGAAAGCTCGGGCCGAATGGGAGGGGCTTGCAACCATGGAAATCATACAGGGATACGGGCATTGCTCATATAAAATGTTTTTTAACTAAACCAATTGGGGTGATAGACACCCGTGCACTGCCAGTGGTTATCTAAACTAAAGGTAAATGAGGGTCTGATTGTGAGTTTTGGTTTCAAAATTTCCCTTTTTTGACCCACATGAAACCGTTGGTGGTTTGGCTAATTACTCCATTCTTTCTCAGACGGTCTCCATACCTGCCCAAACCCAATCCTAATTGCCAATTGCCATGTCCAATAGAAGGCAGTGGAAGCAAAACAAGAATAGGAATGAAGATAGTTAAGTGTCCACCGAGACTTATCAAGACTAGATCGGTTACATATTTTTTTGTCTTGCAAAACAACAGTAGGATCGGTTACATTCCAATTCTTACCTTGATGGATTTTTTTAAGTTTTACTGTTGTGTTGTTCATGATGGAATTAAAAAAATGAACTAAGTTATCAGGAAAGCTTTAGTACCTAGAATTATTAGACAAGAAACATATAAACATCATTCAGTTGAATCTACTTTCTTCACACACAAGCATATCTGATTCCCGACTTGTATAAATCTAAACAAAGTCTAAATTAGAGTTGGAAAACAGCGGAACAAGCTCCATTACAGGACTAATAGACCGTAACTAGCTCTACATTTTCTTTTTCCACTTGCATATTTGAATTCATGTGCTTGCTTATGTTGTGGTGAAGGACATCGTGGAGTAGAGCAGTTTTTCTTCCAGATCAAGATTTGCAGTTTAATATTTTATTTTATTTATAGTTTTATTTTCTCTTTCTGCATTTCCTTCTAAACTGTTTTATGCACGAGACCGCAGATTTTGTTTCTGTATTTCCTGGATTATCTATGCAGATCATTTCTCCACTCATCTTTGCTATCAGCTCAGTTTGCTAAACTACTACTTGCTATGCAGGTGTCCCCAGCGAATTGCAAAACGCGGGAATTATGGAGCTTTCCTCATGGATAATCTCTCTCTTGTCAAGTCTCTTGTAGAAAAGCTGGCTAACAATCTTAGCGTTCCAGTATCATGCAAGATCCGAATTTTCCCTTATTTGCAAGATACACTCAGTTATGCAAAGATGTTGGAGGATGCAGGTTGTTCTCTTCTAGCAGTGCATGGACGAACAAGGGATGAAAAAGATGGGAAGAAATTCAGAGCCAATTGGGAGGCAATCAAGGCTGTCAGAAATGCTGTTAGGATTCCTGTCCTTGCCAATGGTAATATTAGGCACACCGATGATGTACACAGCTGCTTGGAGAAAACTGGTGCCAATGGGGTACTTTCAGCCGATCCCCTTCTTGAGAATCCAGCCCTCTTTGCTGGATATCGAACTGCTGAATGGGGATTGGGCAGTGTAGGACTCAAGGAAGACGATAAGCTAGATCAGGCTGAGTTACTGATAGAATATTTGAGGTTTTGTGAGAAATATCCAGTGCCATGGAGAATGATCCGTGCTCATGTGCACAAGTTGTTGGGAGAGTGGTTTAGGATCCAGCCAAGTGTGAGAGAGGATCTTAACAAACAATACAAACTCACCTTTGAATTTCTTTATGATATAGTAAATCGATTAAGGGAACTTGGGGTGAGAATACCGCTTTATGTGAAGGATACTCAGGAGGCAATATCTGCATTTTGACTTGTAGTTCAAGTTCTGTTCTAATCTGAAAATGGAGTCTGTTATGGTGAACCACAGGCCTTTGCTGGTTATTCTTTTTACTCCAGCTTGTGCTTGCAAAATGAAATATTGTGCACTCACTAACGTTGGTCAGTGTAGATGCAGGTTTAAATTTATCTTTGCCTTTTACCTCATCTTTGTATGATTATAGACGGACGTTTATCTTGTATCATTGAGATAACTTGCACCCATGGATTAGTGCATCTCAAATTGTATTCGGACTGCCAGTGATGTATTTATATTTGCATGTATTATCCGAAATTCGGACTGATTTTTTGGGAAGTTATGCAATAAATTTACTCGGACTGATTATTTGGGAGGTTATGCAATAGAGTTTTGATCGTACGATCAACACGTCTTTTAGTTCTTTGCCCTTATGCTCGTTAGTTTATTTTCCATATATTGCAGTACTGTCTGCTTGAAATGTTTGTATACGGTCGAAATCGGGCATATCAGATTTCATAGGCATGAGAAGCTGCCTCAAGAGTAAGTTCGTAATAGACCAGGCTCGAGCTCAATGGCAGAGTATGAAGCATGAAGATCGAAGTGCTCGCTGAAGATCGAGACCGAGCATGACCAACTTCGAGTAAGGCATAATAACGGAATGGTGAAATATTAGCAACCGAACGAAGATCTCAGCGGAAATCCCGGAACAGATCGAATCAAGCGGTTATTGACGCCAATCATGGGATTTGTTTCCGTTATTAGAACTGTACCTTATTTAGGATTCCTCTACTATATAAAGAGGGACCCCATTCATTTGTAGGGGGGATTAATTCACTGAAAAACATATACAAAAACGCTTCTCTCTATTTCACTTACTATCTATTACTGTTCATCATTGTTTATTTTCTGTTCTTTATTGTTCTTCTTACCCAACCTCAAGACCATCCCGAATCGAGGTCGAAAGTACTGCCAGAACACTGGTTTGATTTATTTTACTATTCAGATTATCTATTCAATTCCTTGTTTATCAATTGGTATTGGATTAAATCACGTATCCTTAAAACCACTAAATAAGTTTAATTGTTACTCGAATTTTAGGGTAAATAGTTTGGCGCACACCGTGGGGCTAAGGATAATAGTGATTTTTCAGTACTGATTCTGGTAAAACACACTATTTTACGCCTGTTCTTGTCAGGTATCTTTGCTTTCAGGTTAATACATGTCAAACTCACAAAACGCATCCACACACGGTGACAATGGCCTCGGATTCCATGGTGATAACGAAAATGTGATTGCTCTAGGAATCGAAGTGCCACAGGCTACTCACGGGGGAGCGTCGGTCGCCAACCCCATCGATGTCAGTTCACACTTTGCTCTAAATGCGGACCTAGTCGCAGATCTCGATGGGAGTGTACGCAAAGAAGGCCGATCTAGTAGCCAAGGAGCATAGGGCAGAGGAGACGAGGGAGTCAGTCTCCAAGTAATATTCGAGATGCTTCAGGCTCAGCAAGCCGCTATTGCTCAGTTACAAAATCAACATAGAGCTCCGAATAGGGTCGAGTCGGAAATTACTCGCCGTACCGAGCCAGTACCGGAGAGGCCAAATGGTAACGAATCGAGTACTGATCCTGCGATAATTAAAATGCTGGAGGAGCTCACCAAAAAGAATTGAATCAGGGGAGAAGAGAATCGAAGCCAACGATAAAAAAATGGAGATATACAACTCTCGAGTTGATCAGATACCGGGGGCACTGCCAATCTTGAAAGGGATGGATTCAAAGAAGTTTGTACAAAAACCCTTTCCTCCAAGTGCGGCTCCGAAGCCTATTCCAAAGAAGTTTCGTATGCCACACATACCCAAATATAATGGTACCACCGATCCCAACGAGCATGTTACTTCATATACATGCTCCATCAAGGGTAACGATTTAGAGGATGATGAAATCGAATCTGTACTGTTGAAAATATTCGGAGAGTCCCTTTCGAAAGAAGCAATGATTTGGTATCACAACCTGCCACCAAATTCCATCGACTCATTTGCCATGTTAGCAGATTCTTTCGTAAAGACACATGACATGGCCATAAAGGTCGCAATGAGGAAATCAGACCTTTTCAAGGTAAGACAAAGGGATAATGAAATGCTGAGGGAGTTCATGTCCCGATTTCAAATGGAATGCATGGAGTTGCCACTGGTCACAGATGATTGGGCCGTTCAAGCTTTCACCCAAGGGTTGAACGAGCGGAGTTCGGTAGCATCACGTCAGTTGAAACAAAATTTGATCGAATATCCAGCTGTAACTTGGGCAGATGTGCACAATCGATACCAATCGAAGATCAGGCTCGAGGACGATCAATTGGGAGCTCCTTCCGGTTCAGCACATCCAAACAGGTCGGCAGTTAAAAATTAGAGGGACATCGACAGGGAGCCAAGGTCGAACAGAGACCGATATCAGACCGATATCAACCATATACCACAGATCGAAGAAACAATGGTTCAGGACGCAATTCCGACTGGAACGATCGGAGAAGTGATCGAGGACAGAATTCTCAGGGACTTATGAGCAAGAGTGGTTTTGACAAGTACACCGATCCCACAGAAGCACCTCGGTTATCGAAATATAACTTTAGCATTGATGCATCTGGCATTATATCGGCAATCGGAAGGATCAAAGATACTAGGTGGCCCAGACCCATACAGACCGATCCTTCTCAAAGAAACCCAAATTTGATATGCAAGTATCATGGCACGCATGGTCACAAAATCGAGGATTGCAGGAAATTAAGGGAGGAGGTAGCCCGTCTATTCAATGAGGGCCACATTCGAAAGTTCCTCAGCGATCGAGCCAAGAATCATTTCAGAGAAAGAGACGCCAACAAGAAAAATGAACAGGAGGAACCCCAACATGTCATTCATATGATTGTTGGTGGGGTCGACATTCCACAAGGACCAATATTCAAACGCACTAAGATATCAATCACTAGGGAAAAACGAACCCGAGATTATGTGCCCGAAATACCTTTATCATTCAACGACGAAGAAGCAGAAGGTGTTTCTCAGCCCCACACCGACGCTCTGGTAATTTCTATCTTATTAAATAAAGTTCAAGTTAAGCGTGTTTTAGTGGATCCAAGTAGCTCGGCGAATATTATCCGATCGAGGGTCGTGGAGCAGCTCGGCCTACAAAATCAAATCGTGCCCACAGCTCGGGTCCTAAACGGCTTCAATATGGCCAATGAAACAACTAAAGGGGAGATTATTCTACCAGTGAATGTGGCTGGAACCATTCAAAGATACTAAGTTCCACGTGATTGAGGGCGACATGAGGTACAATGCCCTACTCGGAAGGCCTTGGATCCACAATATGAGAGCAGTTCCTTCGACACTCCACCAAATGATAAAATTTCCGACATCAGACGGTGTAAAAATAGTATACAGGGAGAAACATGCTGCAAAGGAAATATTTACGGTCGATGAGGTAACACCGATATCGACACTATCAGCCTCGGAAAGGTAGAACATCAAAGATAAATAGGAAGTCAAATAGCAATCACATCCACCAGCCTCGACCGAATCGGGGAAGCGGGAGATAGAAGTAGAAGAGGAGGATTTTCTGACCCCTCGAACTTTTGTTGTTCCCGAAGATACTGACGCCACCTAATCAACGGTCGAAGAGCTGGAACAGGTTGTATTGATCGAGTACCTGCCCGAGCGAAAGGTATACCTGGGAACGGGATTAACCCCCGAACTCAGGAAAAAGCTTATTCAATTTCTTATTGATAACATAGATTATTTTGCATGGTCCCATTTAGACATGACATGGATTCCACCGGAGGTAACGACACATCGGCTAAGCCTGGACCCTAGATTCAAACCAGTGAAGCAAAAGAGAAGACCCCTGTCCGAAGTAAAGCACGCATTCATAAAGGACGAGGTAACTAAACTTCTCAAAATAGGATCCATTCGGGAGGTGAAATATCCCGAATGGTTAGCCAATGTAGTTGTAGTCCCTCAAAAAGGGGATAAACTTAGAATGTGTATAAATTATAAGGATTTAAACAAGGCGTGCCCCAAAGATTCTTTTCCACTGCCTAACATCGATCACATGATCGATGCCACGGCCGGCCACGAGATCCTTACTTTTCTCGATGCCTATTCCGAGTACAATCAAATCCAAATGAACCCGGAAGACCAAGAAAATACTTCATTTATCACCAAGTATGGAACATATTGTTATAATATAATGCCCTTCGGGCTAAAAAATGCAGGAGCTATTTACCAACGCATAGTGAATAAAATGTTTGAAGAACAAATAGGTAAATCAATGGAGGTTTATATTGATGACATGCTAGTTAAGTCCCTGCGCAGAGGACCATTTGGATCATATGTAGGAAACGTTCGAGATTTTAAGGAAATACAACATGAAGCTCAACCCCGAGAAATGTGATTTCGGGGTTGGTTCAGGCAAGTTCCTTGGCTTAATGGTATCGAATCGGGGAATCGAGATCAACCCCGATAAAATCAAGGCCATCGAAGACATCACCATCGTGGATAGTGTAAAAGCCGTACAGAGGCTAACTGGGCGGATAGTTGCCTTAGGCTGATTCATTTTGAGGTCATCGGATCGAAGCCACATATTTTTCTCTTTACTCAAAAAAAAGAATGATTTCGCCTTGACCCAGGAATGCCAACAGGCATTGAAAGAGTTGAAGCGATACCTATCGAGCCCACCACTGCTTCACACTCCAAAGGCAGATGAGAAGCTTTACTTATACTTGGCAGTATCAGAAATTACGGTAAGTGGTGTCCTAGTTCAAGAATAGCAAGGTACGCAATTTCCTGTTTATTATGTAAGTCGAACCTTAGAAGAAACAGAAACTAGATATCCACACTTAGAAAAATTAGCACTTGCACTGATAAGCGCCTCTAGAAAGTTAAGACCATACTTTCAATGTCACCCAGTATGCGTATTAACCACTTACCCACTCCCTAATATTTTGCACAAGCCCGAACTGTCGGGCCGATTGGCCAAATGGGCCGTCGAACTCAGTGGGTACGACATCAAATATCAATCTCGGACGACCATCAAGTCTCAAATTTTAGCGGACTTCGTGGCCGATTTCACGTCAACCCTCGTACCCGAAGTTGAAAAGGAACTCTTGTTAAAATCGGGTACGTCATCGGGGGTATGGACCCTTTTCACAGACGGTGCTTCAAATATGAAAGGATCCGGGCTAGGCATCATTTTGAAGCCACCCACGGGTTGCACTATTAGGCAATATATCAAAACTTCTAGGTTGACTAACAATAGGGCCGAGTACGAGGCCATGATTGCAGGTCTCGAGCTAGCTAAAAGCTTGGGGGTAGAAGTCATTGAAGCCAAGTATGACTCTTTACTGGTGGTAAACCAAGTAAACAAAACCTTCGAAGTTCGAGAGGATAGAATGCAAAGGTATTTGGACAAGTTGCAGGTAACTTTGTACCGTTTCAAGGATTGGACTTTACAACATGTACCTCGAGAACAAAACGGTGAGGCCGATGCAGGGGTCATCGGTCGAGGAAGATGAGATCAACTCGGGGACTGTTGTTCAACTCTCAAAATCTATGATCGAGGAAGGTCATGCCGAGATAAACTCTACAAGCTTAACCTGGGATTGGAGGAATAAATATATTGAATACTTGAAGAATGGAAAGCTCTCATCGGACCCTAAAGAGTCGAGAACCATACGAACCAAAGCTGCTCGATTCACATTGGCCGAAGATGGAACATTGTACAGAAGAACATTTGATGGACCATTGGCAGTGTGCTTAGGACCAGGAGGCACCGATTATGTTTTACGAGAGGTCCATGAAGGCACTTGTGGGAACTACTCCGGCGCCGAATCACTGATTCACAAAATCATTAGAGCAGGATACTACTGGGATAAAATGGAAAAATATACTAAGGAGTTTGTTAGAAAATGTGATAAATGTCAAAAGTTTGCACCGATGATCCATCAGCCTGGAGTACAACTTCATTCAGTCCTATCCTCATGGCCATTCATGAAATGGGGATGGATATCGTCGGCTCTCTTCCATCGGCCCCAGGTAAAGCTAAGTTCATTTTATTTATGACTGACTATTTTTCTAAATGGGTTGAAGCACAGGCGTTCGAGAAAGTGAGAGAAAAAAGAGGTTATAGACTTCATTTGGGATCACATCGTGTGTCGATTTGGGATACCCGCAAAAATAGTATGCGATAATGGTAAAAAAATTTATCGGTAGTAAAGTGACGAAATTTCTCGAAGACCATAAAATAAAAAGGATATTGTCAACACCGTATCACCCTAATGGAACGGATAGGACGAATCGACGAACAAGACTATCATCCAAAACCTGAAGAAAAGGTTGAACGAAGCTAAAGGGAAGTGGAGAGAAATTCTACCCGAAGTCCTTTAGGCATATCGAACAACACCGAAGTCCAGTACAGGGGCAACTCCGTTTTTCTTAGTATATGGCTCCGAAGCTTTGATTCCAATCGAAGTCGAAGAACCCAGCGCTAGGTTTCGACATGCAACGGAGGAATCAAACCATGAGGCGATTAATACTAGCCTGGAATTATTAGATGAAAAACGAGAAGCGGCACTCGTTCGAATGGCTACACAAAAGCAACGAATCGAAAGGTACTACAATAGAAGAACCAACCTTCGCCACTTCAGAGTCGGGGACTTAGTCCTAAGGAAGGTCACCATCAACACTCTAGATCCTAATGAAGGGAAGCTCGGCCCGAATTGGGAAGGACCTTATCAAGTCCTCGATATAGTCGGAAAAAGGGTCTTATAATCTCGGAACGATAGACGACGAACCACTGTCAAGCAACTGGAACATGTCACTTCTCAAATGATAGTATTGTTAAGGTATCACTTTCCCCCTTCTTTCGTTTATATATATATTCGATGCTAACTCATTGCAGGAGTTCGACCAAAGACATCGAGACCTCGGGTTTTAAAGTATGCGTTGCACTCTTTTCCCCTTAAATCGGTTTTTATCCCAAATGGGTTTTTCCGGTGAGGTTAACGAGGAAACAATTATGTGCTACCTGAGGACAATTCAACAGTATCCAAGGCTTCTTTGCAATCAACCTCGAATACTGGCGGGCATCACCCTCGGATGTTGTATTCTCGAGAATAGTACTTCATGTCAAAGGGCCTCGATAGGGAAGCTTTGTAATGGGCCAAACGGTTAAGTGAACCGTGTCCATATAAATTAGTCGAGCCCCGATGGCAACACATGTGCGCATGTATAAACTATTCAAAGAAGCATTCTCTCTTTATTTAAACATTTTGTGTCTCGAATAACATCCTCTACTATACAAACCTCATGCTTATGATATTATAAGAAATGGCTCAGGAGTCAAAGTGCAAATATACACTCGGGGACTACCATCGATGATAGGCATATTCGAGTTATCTAAACTCAAATTCATAAGACCTCAAAGAGGCACCCCTCGATCTATAGGCCAAGGCCACCAGTCTCGGGGACTGACATTTAAAACTACTTTGAAATGTTATTAGGAAATAAGCCCAAGAGGCATACCCGAAGGATACGGCCAAACTAAAGGCTACGGCCTAAATAACGCGGCTCAGAGACGTCCGAATTTCGCAATAACAATAGGCCTTCAAATTCTCTGAAAAACAGTTTAAAAAAGGCTACCCTCGGCAAATAATCAAAAGGGCTTCGATAAAATCAACCTTCAAAAAACCTTAAGAGGTATCAAATTATCTTTAACACAAACGTGCTAAGGCACAAAAAGAAAAAGGGTTTCAACCGACATCGGACCCTCAAAAAACCCAATGGGTAAAAAACAAAATACATGCTAAGGCATAAAGAAAATTTTACTAAGTCTTTTAAGCCGAAATGGGGAAATAATAACAGTCTTTTAGAGGCCATATGGGCCCAACCTAAAAGGTCCTAAGGGCCAATACATTTAGAGTTCGAGACTTTGTTCTCACTCAACTCGGACCTAAGGGTTCCACTATTTCGAGTTCAAATAAACTTAACTTGAATTTAGCTCAAGGATCCGCCATAAAACCTTAAGGGATATGTTACTATAAGTTCAAAAATTACCCATTATTTGATAAAAAACCTAAGGGTTTGCTCTATTCTAAGTTTGAAACATACTCGAACTTAGTTATAAAAACAGTGCAGTCATGCCAATCGATCAAGCCATCTGAAATCTCGAACATATTATTGAGCTCGGGGACTCGCCCTTGCGCGTCAAAAAAACCTAAGGGTTTATTCTAAAGTTCGAATTAGTGTTCACTCGATTACAGAGGCTGCAACAACAAATTTTCACAAGGCAAAAGCACAAAACACGTTTGAACATAAAACCGAGAAGACATCCAAAAGAAGTTTTTCTATTATATATTGGTAAAAATGATTATGTACAAAAGACCGATCAAGGTCTTACAAAAAGAGAAATTAAGCCCTAACTATGGCCGGTTTCGACCTCTTATACGGGAGCAACTTCCCCTTCAGGCCCCTCATCGGATCCGCCTCGACTGTCTTCTTCATCATCGTCTTCATCATCGAAGGAGGCAAGCTGCTTGGCTTCATCTTCAAGCACCTTGGCTCGGGCTATCTACTCGGAGAGGTCAAAACCTCGAGTATAGATTTCCTCGAGGGTTTCCCTCCGGGATTAACACTTTGCCGAGTCAATGATCCATCGCTCTCGGTCAGAAGCCTCCCTTAGCTGAATTTGAGCAGCCTCAACATCGGCCCGGTACATGGCAATGGACTTGTCCGCCATGACCTTTGTCTTCTCGATCTCCGCCTTGGCCTCAGCAAGCCCGGTTTCAAGCTCCTCGATTCTCTTGGCTTGGGCTGAACTTTTCTCTTTGACGCCCCGAAGTTGAACCTCGGACGATAAAAGTTTGGCCAAGGTAATTTCTTTTTCCGCAGCCAGGCGGTCCATATTTTCCTTCCACCGATCACAATCGGCCTTTAGCTGATCGACTTCTCCCCGAAATAGCACGATGCTTTCAACCTTTTGCTGCAGCTGAGATAATGAAGTATTAGCCTTCACAGTTGGGTCGATTCCGTACTTTATCAAAAGGACGCTCACCTGCTTATCTAGCTCGGCCTCTTCCTCACGAGCCTTGGCCAAATCCGCTTGAAGGTCCTTTATAGTTTTGTCTTTTTAGCTGCAAAGAAGCTTCAGAGTGTTCCTATTCTCTGAGACCTTTTGGAGCTGGGTTTCACACTGGCTAAGGTCAGCTCAAAACTTGACGAAGGACTATACAAAAAAGGAAAACACAAGTCAGATTTAGAGAAAAAAAAGAGTAAAGAAAAGAAGTGCAGTAAACTGAATCTTACCCGAGATAAGAGACGTTGGGCCTCTTTTATAAGAATAGAAGCGTCACTGATATTAGAGGCATCATCGACTCCGGTAAAGCAATCCCGAAAGGGATCCCCTTCACTAGAGCCTCCGCCTATATCAGGGGTCTTTAACTCTCGAGCTTCCCTTAGTGCCTCCTCAGAAAAAGTCGGAAGAGAAGGCAAGTGACCTGCTGTCATGGCCCCGAGCAAGTCGCTCGGGACGCTCTGATCGATCTTCGGGGTCTCAGAACCAGCCCCGTCCGGTGTAGTCGCAGATGGCCGAGAAACGATCTCGACCTCTGGTAATTCGGGATCCTCACCCGATTTCTTTTTGGAAGCCTCCTCGACACGAGGCTTGATTTTAGCAGCCACCGTCGGCTCAGAAGGTTTGGTGATCTCGACGGCTTTCCTAGGTCGGACTGTCAGTGCCGAGGCATTTTTCTCTTCTTCCTCTTCTTCGTCTCTCAGTTTTTGAACCGAGTCCATCATGAGAGCGATTACTTTCCTCCTCACCCTTCGAGGTTTGGGCTTAGGGTCCTCGGACTGTGAGGCAGTTTTCCTCTTCTTGTCTTACCCGGCTTCGGAACCGGGGACTTGGTTTCTTCCTTGCCACTTGAAGGCCTCAAAATGGCATCCTTGGTCAGGCCTGCATGAAAGAAAATTAGTGATGAATGAAGTATAAAAAGTGTTTCAGAACATGAAAAAGGAGATCCTTACCGTGGTTCTTAGCCTCCCATCTACCCTTTGCCAAATCACGCCATGCATGTTCGGCATAAGTGGAAGTTAAGGCTAACTTCCGAACCCAATCTTCGAGGTCAGGTACTGCTTGAGGCATCCAAGGGATAACTGCATGTCGAAAGGGGATATCAGGCGAAGTCGAAGAAGGTACGAAGAACAAAGTTTAAAAGATCACTTACGGTCGAAGTTTCACTCCTCAGGGAACAACATCTTCTCTTCCGGGATAATGTCGCGGTTCCTCACCCGTATAAAACGGCTCATCCAACCCCGATCCTTGTCCTCGTCGATGCTCTATATCAAGGCCTTCGTTTCCCGATGTTGGAACCTGATTAGTCTTTAGTAGATTCGAGGTCGGTACAACCGCATGAGGTGATTTAGAGTAAACTCTAGCCCCTCGGCCTTGCTAGAGAAGAAGCACAACATGATTACTATGCGTCATAGAGAGGGGTGGATTTGGCCGAGGGTGACCTAATATCTTTTACAGAGAACAATAATCACTGGTTCGAGGGGATCCAATGTGAAGGGGTAAGTGTAAACACTTAGGAACCCCTCCACATAAGCGGAGATGCTCTCTCCGGGAGCAGGAATTTGCACCACGACCTCGGGAACCCAGTTGCAGTCCCTCTTCATGGCCTTGTGTTGGCTCTTAGAATGTCCGTCCTCGAGAACATTGAGTCCATGATCTCGGAATCGACCCTCACCCAGAGTAAGCTCGAGGAAACATTGCTGGTTGACCAACAGAAGACCGAAATAACGGAAGGCCGAAGTATCCGTAACCGGTCAGATATCACGGCAGGAATCTCGGCACGTATCAATAGGGAACTGGCAAATCAGCAAACCAGGAAATTTTTACCTTTTATAGAATTGTACCTAAAGTAAGACTCCCTTACTATATAAAGGGGGTCTGATTACTTGTAAAGGACATTATAACACACATCCCAAAGTAATATATTACTATTCTCGTCAAGTTCTTGTTACTCTCTTGTTGTTTTTGTTCTAATATCAATAAAAGCATTTTTGGCTCGAGGGTGTCAACCCTTCCAAGGCTAAGACTGTTCAACTTGTGTGGTTAGCATTTACTTTTTCATTACTTATTTCAATTGCAATCTGATTTGTCATTCAACGAGCACATGTACATCGACACATGCTCACATTGGCCCGGGATTGATGAAGGGTTTTCGACCTTAAAGTCAGATTTTAGAGTATACGGGCCGGGAACATATTCGTGGGGAAGCGGCTCTACCGGCGCCTTGCCGCTGGACTGCCGGGAAGAGGAGCAGGAAGCTTTCTCCTTCTGCGGTATAATTTTTGAGGTTTTCGCCATTTGTATAAGTAAAAAAGAGCAAATGAAGATGAAAAACTAGTGGTTTCGATGCTAACGAAGGTGGCTCTACAGATGCCGAAGAGGAGGAGAGGAGAAGAGTGAGAATACTTAGAGGTTTGATTAGAGTAAAAGTAAAGTTTGATTCTAGGAAGGAACGGGTATTTATAGGTTCACGGCGATGGTTCAGTGGCGTTAGTGGCCGATCGCTAACTGACATGCATTAATGATTTGGGGAACTGAACTGCTGGGACATTTCGATCACATCCGTCACTTACGTCATAAGGACGACGCCATGATCGAGGTTTCAGAAAATCAAGGCTCAAACCGTTTCTTATTATTATATTCCAAGAAACATGGGGACTATCTGTATACGGCCGAAATCGGGCATGTCAGATTTCATAGGCACGAGGAGCTACCTCAAGAGTAATTTCGTAATAGACCAGGCTCGAGCTCAATGGCAGAGTATGGAGCATGAAGTTCGAAGTGCTCGCTGAAGATTGAGACCAAGCATGACCGACTTCGAGTAAGGCATAATAACGGAATGGCGAAATATTAGCAACCGACCGAAGATCTCGGCAGAAATTCCGGAGCAGATCGAATCAAGCAGTTATTGACGCCAATCATGGGATTTGTTTCCGTTATTAGAATTGTGCCTTATTTAGGATTTCTCTACTATATAAAGAGGGACCCCATTCATTTGTAGGGGGATTGATTCACTGAAAAACATATACAAAAAATGTTGCTCTCTATTTCACTTACTATCTATTACTGTTCATCATTGTTTATTTTCTGTTCTTTATTGTTCTTCTTACCCAACCTCGAGATCATCCCGAATCGAGGTCGGAAGCACTGCCAAAACACTACTTTGATTTATTTTACTATTCAGATTATCTATTCAATTCCTTATTTATCAATTGGTATTGGATTAAATCACGTATTGTTAAAACCACTAAATAAGTTTAATTGTTACTCGAATTTTAGGATAAACAATGTTAAAGCACTATGTAGACAACTTTAATCTGATAGTTTGAAAACTTGAAAGTAGGAACACTGCTAACTGCTTTCTCTTTTAAGTTTTAGTAACTTGTATAGGGCCAGATGGTATTTTGGCATTTGTTATCCATTTTACGAAATTCGGGCATGGTTAAGCCCAGAAAAGCGCTCGTTAGTCGTTACAGAAGGAAACCTCCTTTTTTTATTGTTTCTTTTCATGGTTTCTCACGTGTCTTAGGATTTCATTTCACTTACCACTCACGTTAACATCGTTTTCATTATTTTTACATCCCATAGCTGTGAAGTGCTAGATGCAATCTGAAGCTAAGTTACTCGGACTTACCAATTTGAGTGTCATATCCGTGTCGATACGACACTGACACGGGTAAGGGTGTGGGATCTGGGTCGGATCCGGTCAAACGAGATCGGGTGTGTTGACCAAACTTTTGGAAAATTTTTTGAGAATTGATTTCCCTAAGTAAAGATTTGAAGAGATGAAAAACGAAATACCTTCCACTACACTGCTATGTAGTAATTTATACTAATCCTTTTGAAACTTTTTGTCTTGATCAATCTTCTTGTTCATGCTCCAGGATTCTGAAATTAAGAGCTATAATGTTTTTTTAGGGCAGAGAAGTTGAAGATGGGTGGTGGACTACTGGACTGAGCTTATTTGGAAGGCCCGGGTCTTGTTCTACTGGAAAAAAGCAGAAACATGGAAAAAAATTTGTTGGGGAAGAAGAAGAAGACAGCGATGCAGAGAATAAGGAAGAAGAAGACTTAGACCAGACAAAGAAGAAGACAGGAATGCAGAGAATAAGGAAAAAAGAAGACTTTAGACTAATTAGGAATTGACTACTTTATTACTAGTTGATATGTATATGTTTGCTAATATTCTGCCGAGATAGACATTACATATAATATGTCTTCAATAGTTTTTTGTTTATAAAAATTACAGTTTTAATTGTACCAAAAATAGTTATAGTTTTAATCAAAATAATAAATAAGCATTTAATTGTAAACTAAATATAATTGTATATGCTTTAAAAACACATATTTTTATCTGAGTAAACTTCATATATATTAAATAAGTATATGCTCTAAATAAACAAATTTTATTAATTTACCTAATTATACTATTTATAAATATTTTCTTTCTCAAAGAAACGGGGGATAATTTCTAAATTAATTATTAGCATGTAAATTTTTTGACAAATTACATTCTCGCGAAGATCATGAAAATTTATAAATTGTACATAATAGAATTGACCCTTTAGTTCTCCACTATATCCTATGTTGTGACACATATTTTAAGACTAATTATAAATTACATGATTTGAGAATGAGCTAAAATAATTTTAAAAAATGATAAAGAAGAATATTCTTATATTATATTTGATTAGCACCACCAATTAATATTGAGTTATCGAAATACTTGAAATATAATTAATTATTCATGGTTAATGTTATATAGCTTTCAAACAAATCACATTAATTGACTAGGGAACTCTTCTTGTTAGATCATTTGATTTTTCCTATCAAATACAAGTTATGAACTATCGAAATACTTGAAATCTAAATAGATGTTTGATTGGAAATAACAATTAACTTTATATCACTAATTTGACCGATAACAAGATATATCCACTATCGTATTAGGGATCCCTCTTGTTAGATTATTTGATTCTTTCTATCAATACAAGTTCTAGAATATCGAAATACTTTAGAAATATGACAAAGAAGAATATTAGCGAATTATAGAAAATAAACAAAGAATGAGAGAACTTAATAACACTTAATTTATACAATTAATATTGAGCTATTGAAATGCTTGAAATATAATTAATTATTCATGATTAAGGTTATATAGCTTTCAGACAAATCACATTAATCGACTAGAATAGAAAACTCTTCTTGTTAGATCATTTGAGTCTTCCTATCAATACAAGTTATGAACTATCGAAATACTTGAAATCTAAATATATGTTTGATTGGAAATAACGATTGACTTTGTCTGACTAATTTGACCGATAACAAGATATATCCACTATCATTTTAGAGATCACGTCTTGTTAGAGTGTTTGATTCTTTCTATCAATACAAGTTCTAGAATATCGAGCTAATTAATATTGAGCAATTGAAATACTTGAAATATAATTAATTATTCATGATTAAGGTTATATAGCTTTCAGACAAATCACATTAATCGACTAGAGTAGAAAACTCTTCTTGTTAGATCATTTGAGTCTTCCTATCAATACAAGTTATAAACTATCGAAATACTTGAAATCTAAATATATGTTCGATTGAAAATAACGATTGACTTTGTTTGACTAATTTGACCGATAACAAGATATATCCACTATCATATTAGGGATCCCGTCTTGTTAGATTGTTTGATTCTTTCTATCAATACAAGTTCTAGAATATCGAGCTAATTAATATTGATCTATTGAAATAGTTGAAATATAATTAATTATTCATGATTAAGGTTATATAGCTTTCAGACAAATCACATTAATCAACTAATTTAATCAATAATAAAATATACACAATATCATATGTAATTAAATAATGTTTAAGGTTATATGATTTTGGGGTTTGAGGTTTTAGTTTTGGAGTTTAGGGTTTGGAGTTTGATTAATAATTATATTTCTATTAAAATTAAAAAATATTTCCAAATTAAAATGATAAAACTAAATGGTAAAAACATCATTTAATGCAATATTTTACTATCCCATGAAAAGTGACGCGAATTATCTTGTCCAAAAAGTGAATTATCATCATAAACTCCACCCATCATAATATCTTTTTGTTTATTTAATAAATTATTTGTCCAATAAGTCTATTGTCATCGTAAACTACCCATCTCCCCAGAATATCTTTTTTCTCATTGAATAAATTTTCTTGTCCAAGAACATAGACAAACAAACCATTCTCACTCTCTCTGCTTCATCTCGACTTTCTTTGAATCCATAGCCGAAAAATTTTAGAATTTTTCTTCACCCAATATCCCTTAAAATGGCTTCATCAACAGCTGTGAAACAAAAAGGAAAAGGCATTTCAAGATCAACAAAAAGTGTTGCAACAGATTTTGATGACAAACCCTTATGGAATCATGTTAAAGTTCTTTCAGTTCCTCCTAATGGAGGTGGAAACAGAGTGTGGTCTTGTAATTTTTTCAATAAATAAGTTACTGGTTCATATTCTAAAGTTAAAGCACATCTTCTAAAGATCTCTGGTCATGGCGTTGCTATATGCAAAGAGATTACTCATGAAGTATGTGCAACATTGAAGATGGAGAACGAAGAAGCTGAAAAGAAAAAAACTGACGCACAACTGAATGCAAGAAAAAAGGCAGATTATGTATCTCTACCGAAAGGCTCAGACTTATCACAACTGAAAAAAAAGAAAAGGTTCAAATGGTGGAGCACTAGAGAACTCTTTTAACATTTGTAACAAAAACATTGCTGACAAGTTGGCGGATCGTATGTTCTACGCATCAGGTTTATCATTTAACCTTGCAACTTCTCCTTACTATAAAAAATATTCAGAGTTTTTGGCAGCAAATTCTTTGCCTGGTTATGTTCCGCCAACTTTTAATAGGTTAAGAACAACTCTTTTGGCCCAAGAAAAAGCTCATATTAATAGAAAACTACAACCTATTAAAGATACATGGAAAAGAAAAGGATTGTCGATTTGTTCGGATGGATGGTCAGATATTAAAAGGCGACCATTGATAAATATAATGGGAGCATCTAGTGACGGACCAATATTCTTAAAATCAATCAATTCAAGTGGGATTATTAAGGATGATGAATATATTGCTAAGTTATTTATTAAAGTCGTAGAAGATGTCGATGCAGAGAATGTTGTCCAAGTTATCACTGATAATGCAGGTAATATGAAGCTTGCCGGTTCTATTGTTGAGCAAACTTTTTCGCACATATTTTGGACACCATGTGTTGTTCATTGTTTGAATCTTGTTTAAAAAGTATGTGTCAACCTTCAGAAAAATCAACTCATTTTAAAAATTGTGAATGGATATTAAAGTTGATTGGTCAAGTGAGTAGCTTAAAGAATTTTGTGGTGAATCACGACATGGCACTTGCCAGTTTTCAAAAGTATTCGGAGTTATCTTTGTTGAAAGTTGCGGAAACAAGATTTGCTTCCCATATTATTATGACTTCTCGTATTGATAGAGTTAAATCGTCATTGGAAAAAATGGTGATGGATGACGAATGGAAGAATTATAAAGGAGATAAAGTAATTGAAGCTAAAGCGCGCGAAATAAAATCTCTTGTGATGGATGATGAATGGTGGGATACTATTGAATACTTGCTGCGGTGTACGGAGCCAATTATATCCATGCTTAGAAGTGCCGACCTTGATTGTCCAAAATTGTACCTTATTTACGACATGTGGGATACAATGATTGAAAAGGTGAAGGTGATTGTATTTGAGCATGAGGGGAAAGATCTTATTACCGGCCAATCGAATTTTTTTGCTACAATTCAAGGAATTCTTGTGGCAAGGTGGAATAAGAGTAATACTCCATTGCATCGCATGACACATTCATTGGTTCCGAAATATTATCATGAATCATGGCTTAAAGGTAAAAGCAACGGGTTAAGAAGACTTGCTCCTAATGAAGATATAGAGATTTCACAAAATAGGCTCAAATGCTTTCAAAGATATTTCAAGGATCCGAATGATTTAAAGAAAGCTTCTTTGGAGTATGGGGTATTTTGTTATGGGAATGGTTACTTTGGTGAGCCTCATATAATTGATGCTATGGGGTATGAGGAGTCTTTATCTTGGTGGGCTAACCATGGTGTAAATGCTCCACTTTTACAAAGTCTGGCTTACAAAAAGGAAAAGGCATTTCAAGACCAACAAAAAGTGTTGCATCAGATTTTGATGACAAACCCTTATGGAATCATGTTAAAGTTCTTTCAGTTCCTCCTAATGGAGGTGAAAACAGAGTGTGGTCTTGTAATTTTTGCAATAAACAAGTTACTGGTTCATATTCTAAAGTTAAAGCACATCTTCTAAAGATCTCTGGTCATGGCGTTGCTATATGCAAAGAGATTACTCATGAAGTATGTGCAACATTGAAGATGGAGAACGAAGAAGCTGAAAAGAAAAAAACTGACGCACAACTGAATGCAAGAAAAAAGGCAGATTATGTATCTCTACCGGAAGGCTCAGACTTATCACAACTGAAAAAAAGAAAAGGTTCAAATGGTGGAGCACTAGAGAAATCTTTTAACATTTGTAACAGAAACATTGCCGACAAGTTGGCGGCTCGTATGTTCTACGCATCAGGTTTATCATTTAACCTTGCAACTTCTACTTACTATAAAAAAATATTCAGAGTTTTTGGCAGCAAATTCTTTGCCTGGTTATGTTCCACCAACTTTTAATAGGTTAAGAACAATTCTTTTGGCCCAAGAAAAGGCTCATATTAATAAAAAACTACGACCTATTAAAGATACATGGAAAAGAAAAGGATTGTTGATTTGTTCGGATGGATGGTCAGATATTAAAAGGCGACCATTGATAAATATAATGGGAGCATCTAGTGGCGGACCAATATTCTAAAAATCAATCAATTCAAGTGGGATTATTAAGGATGGTGAATATATTGCTAAGTTATTTATTAAAGCCATAGAAGATGTCGATGCAGAGAATGTTGTCCAAGTTATCACTGATAATGCAGGTAATATGAAGCTTGCCGGTTCTATTGTTGAGCAAACTTTTCCGCACATATTTTGGACACCATGTGTTGTTCATTGTTTGAATCTTGCTTTAAAAAGTATGTGTCAACCTTCAGAAAAATCAACTCACTTTAAAAAATTGCGAATAGATATTAAAGTTGATTGGTCAAGTGAGTAGCTTAAAGAATTTTGTGATGAATCACGACATGGCGCTTGCCATTTTCCAAAAGTATTCGGAATTATCTTTGTTGAAAATTGCGAAAACAAGATTTGCTTCCCATATTATTATGACTTCTGGTATTCATAGAGTTAAATCGTCATTGGAAAAAATAGTGATGGATGACGAATGGAAGAATTATAAAGGAGATAAAGTAATTGAAGCTAAAGCGCGCGAAATAAAATCTCTTGTGATGGATGATGAATGGTGGGATACTATTGAATACTTGTTGAGTTGTACGGAGCCAATTGTATCCATGCTTAGAAGTGCCGACCTTGATTGTCTAAAATTGCACCTTATTTACGATATGTGGGATACAATGATTGAAAAGGTGAAGGTGATTGTATTTGAGCATGAGGGGAAAGATCTTATTACCGGCCAATCGAATTTTTTTGCTACAATTCAAGGAATTCTTGTGGCAAGGTGGAATAAGAGTAATACTCCATTGCATCGCATGGAACATTCATTGGTTCCGAAATATTATCATGAGTCATGGCTTAAAGGTGAAAGCAACGGGTTAAGAAGACTTGCTCCTAATGAAGATATAGAGATTTCACAAAATAGGCTCAAATGCTTTCAAAGATATTTCAAGGATCCGAATGATTTAAAGAAAGCTTCTTTGGAGTATGGGGCATTTTGTTGTGGGAATGGTTACTTTGGTGAGCCTCAAGTAATTGATGCTATGGGGTATGAGGAGTCTTTATCTTGGTGGGCTAACCATGGTGTAAATGCTCCACTTTTATCCATTATAATCTTCGCTTGCTCTCTCGAAGAAAGGAAAAGTATACAAGTGGTCCAAGCAAATATTGGGATTTAGGTATATCCGTATACATACATATCCATGATTTGATATTTCTTGAGTAATTTCTTTAGCATGATAAGTTCCTTTCACAATCTTCTAAATTTATTTTGGTGTTGTTTTAGGTGGGGATTATTTTAATATTGATGAAAGTATCAATGATCTAGTTGAATTGTCAATAGACGAACCTCAACTAGAAGGAGTCTTCTTTGAAGAGGAAGTTCAAGATTTGCAAGAAGTTGACATTGAAGAGATTGAGGAAGATGACCTTTGAATAGAATGTACTCATGCACAATGTTTCAAGTGACAAGTCTAGCGTAGTTTAAATGTGTATGCTATGTACTTATTTTTTGTCTATGAACTTGTGAACTTACAATTTCTGTAAGACTTTTTGATGGTCACTTGAGTAACTTAATTTGAATAGCTAATTATTTAAAACTTTTGAATAGTGACTCTTGAATATATGTTAGTCTATTTAGTTCTAAGTTCTAACTTCCAAAGGTATGTTTCATTTCTTTTGTATCTCTAAATCTCTTTATAACTTTTATTTGTTATATTTCAACAAGTTTATAATAACTTATTTTAATACTTTGTTGTGTGAGTTATAGAAAAATTAATGAATCATGCCATTTTGGAGAGTGTCTATGTGCCTGCCTACAACTTGAAAACTAAATGACTCAGTTACTACACTTTACAAGGCACAAGTTACACGTAAGTTTTTCATATAATCTCTCATAATTATGCATATCTCTATAACTATATTTCTAGATTTTTAATTTATTTTTGCCGAATCTCCGTACCCGTACCTGTATCTAGATCCGTATCCTCGAATCCTAAAATTTAGACCATGAAGGATCCGATCTTTGGATCCGCACCCGTGTCGGACACCTGCACCCGAATCCGAGTAACTTAGCTCTGAAGTAATCTAACATTACAGTGGCACTATGGCTCTTACAGTAGCTTAAAATTTTAGATCTTTCCCTCGTGTATCCCGCAATATTTTGCCGTACAGAAAAAAATATCCACTAATTGGATACACTTATTAAAGTTCAGCATCCAACCCTATCTACATTCAGATTTGACTGAAATCCGATCCTAATCTAGCCAACATTGGGTGGAGGTAGATTAGTTATTATTGATGACTAAACGATCTTCAAGTTCGCAATACTCCATACAGCACTTCCCACTGAAACTTGATGCGTTTAGTTGAGTTCTGAATTTGTCAACCTAATACTTCCTCTTTGGGATAAAGCAACCTTCCCTTTGCCCTTTTTTTCTTCTCTCTATCTCCTTTTTTTTTCTTCCTTTGGAGATGTTTTTTGAAGCAAATTCACGACATAGTGTCCATTCTGTAAATTATTATTTCCTGTATGTGTATGGGTAAAACCGAGGCTAACGAGTATCCCGATTTTCCGGTAAAGCAAATGAGGCAAGGATATGACTACGAGGAGTCGGAATCGAGGCCAGGAGCCTCTCGCGTCAAGACCCGGGCAAAACACCTACCCTCGGAACCATCGAGACCATGCACCAGGGTCTGGTTAGAGTTCCACTACCTCGGAAAGCATTACCAAATTGCCGTGAACGATTAACGGAGGGCCGTGATATCCATATCCAACCGGATATCACAGCGTGAATCTCGGCCTGCATCGGTGGTGGATCAATGATTAGCGAAAAAGAAGATTTTACCTTTCTTAGAATTGTACTTAGGGTAAAACTCCCCTACTATATAAAGGTGAAGCTGGTTATTCATTAGGCACACTGTAACACACACACCAAGGCAATATACATCTGTTCTCTCTGCTATTCAAAGTTCTTGCTTTCGTTGAAAAGTTTTTCATAAGTGTTGGCTCGAAACCGAAGGCAGGATTCTTGTTAAGCCTTTAACCGAGCCCGGACTCACTATCATCATTGGTTTGGCTATTTACTCTATCTTTTATCTGCTTATCTAATGTCATTAATCACTTATATTGAATTAGTCCACATATCCTTAAAACCGCATATAAATTTAATTGTTATCCATTTTTAAGGGTAAGCAGTTTGACGCCCACCGTGGGGATAAGGATAATAGTGGTAATTTGATATAAATTTCCATAACGCACTCTGTTTTACACTTGTTTTTTGAGATTTTAATTTCAGGTCAACTTAAGAATGTCAAACTCTCAATCTGCTCACTTGAACGTTGATGCCGAGTCTGGCCACCATGGCAAAAATAACAATATAGAACCTAGCAACGAGGTGCCCCCTGTTGACCCCAATGGAGTCCCAGTTGCGGACCCGATCGATTCCAACTCATATGTGGACATCGATGCAAACCTGCCGACCGACCCCGAGAACAGCATTAGCGGAGGAGCCTGATCAACAACTCGGGGTACGTATGACGGTGAAGGCAACAAGATCAATCTGCGAGTGATCTTCAAAATGGTACAAACTCAACAAACGGAGATAAACCAGTTGCAGAACCAAAGCCGCACCCCTAGCAGAGTTGAGCCCGAACCATCCCAAGAAAATACCCGAAGAAATGAACAAGTCACGGGAATGCTGGGTAAAGTTGAGCCTGGGACCAACCCCGAAATAATAAAAATACTTGAGGAACTGACAAAGCGGGTGGAATCGGGGGAGAAGAAGATTGAAGCCAACGATAAAAAAGTGGAGACTTATAACTCCAAAGTTGATCAAATTCCAAGAGCACCTTCGATCTTGAAAGGCCTGGATTCCAAGAAATTTGTCCAAAAGCCTTTCCCCCGAGCGTGGAACCGAAGCCAATCCTGAAGTTCTGTATGCCCAAAATTCCGAAATATAACGGAATCACGGATCCAAACGAGCACGTAACCTCCTGCCATTAAGGGAAACGACTTAGAAGATGACGAAATCGAGTCGGTTTTGTTGAAAAAGTTTGGAGAAACCTTGTCAAAAGAAGCAATGATATGGTATCACAACTTACCCCTTAATTCTATTAATTCGTTTGCTATGCTTGCATATGCCTTTGTAAAAGAGCATGCCGGGGCCATCAAGGTCGTGACCAGAAAATGAGACCTTTTCAAAGTAAAACAAAGAGATAACGAAATGCTCAGGTAATTCGTGTCGAGATTTCAAATGGAACGAATGGACCTGCCTTAGGTTGCGGACGATTGGGCCCGTTCAGGCATTCACTCAAGGACTCAACCCCCAAAGCTCTTTGGCTTCACAGCGAATGAATCACAATTTGATATAATACTGATCACGTCCAAAGCACACCTCAAAAGAGGTATGAAACGATCGTATGCAATAATAGAAACCCAACTAAGAGTCGGGGTTGAATCCACAGGGAGCTAAGATGGGAGTTCGGGTTATATATTTCAAATTAAGCAATTAGATTTTCTAGATTGCACTTCAACAATAAGGATTTATTTTCTATTTCTAATTTTACTCTGATGATTGCAAAAATAAATAAATAAGACTAGGGATAATTGTTTTTACGATTTTTCCAAATAGATAAAAAGTCTAGGGATGTGACCATGACCTAGGTGTTTACCTAATGGGATAAAGACTTTAATACTTGTTCTGTTGATTGGGATGTATTATAGCTATCAACTCTAAATTACCCACTCAATATCTCTCGGTCAGAGAGTGGTTTTGCCCACTTTGGCTTTCTCAAGATCAAATGGGTATCACCCAAAATAATTGATAAAAGCTCAAGTCGGGTTATTACTATCTCTAGGTTGAACCCTTTAATTGGATTAATCAATCTCTCGATTGACCCAATTTCTTGTTAGCAAAGTTATCCTATACTAGATATCTCTTTCTTAAGTAGAGACTAAGTCAAATAGGCATGAATCAATGTTTGCAACAATTAATTCTAAAATTGAAGCATGAACTAGGCTAAATAATCAACACCCAATCATAAACAGGTACTAAATTAGATACCCATAAGGTTTACAAACTAGGGTTGGTCACAACCCTAGTAAAAGTCTAGCTACTCATAATGAGGTTTGAAGAAAATAAGGAAGAAAAACTAATTAAACTCATAATGGAAGCTTAAAATGATTAAATATATTGTAAATACACCAAAGAAAAGTAAAACGTCCTAAAATAGTAAAGAAAAATGGCTACAGCAGCTTCAGAGATTCAAACTTGACCTAATTTTGAAAATTGTTCTATTTATACAAGGCTAAAAATCTCGGACAAAAATGCCCCTCGGGAGGTTCTGTGGTCGCACAATTCCATGTGCGGTCCGCATATTTCTTCATTTGGCAGGATCTAGAGTTATGCGGCTGCACATTTCTGAACTGAGGCCGCGAGGCATTCTTCTACGTTCGCACATTTCTGGACTGTGGCCGCAAGGCAACTCTTTTGCGGTCTGCAGATTTAGGACTGCGGCCGCAAGGCACTCTTCTATGGCCGCACAATTCTTATGTTGTCCGCAATTCACAGAGGCTCCTGGACTTGGTCTTTTTGCATACTCTCTGATCTTCAACTCTTAGCCCTGCTTTGCGGCCGCACAATTCATGTGCGGTCCGCACTTTGCGCAAATGTCTGCTAGATGTTTCCTCTTTGTTTGCGGCCGCAGATGGAATTCAGCAGTCCATAATTTCTTCTGCGGACCGCACATTTGTGCTTCTACGGCCTTTATAGCCTTTTCCTTCGGACTACTTCTTTTTTAGTCGGATTTCATCTCGGGAGACCAACTTCTAGCATTCCTGCAATTTTGCATAATTTCATTAGTTGCACGAACACAATTCAATGCTTTGAGACTAAAACTAAAGCTAAAAGGCATTAAAAGTAGTCAAAATCCCCACTTATCAAATACCCTGCGGTAACCTCGGCCGACGTCCATAACAGGTTTCAATTGAAAATCAGAGTCAAGGATGATCAGCTTGGAGCCCCCTCTATCCAATCAGAACTAACGACAGGTCTAAGAGATCCATCGATCATGAACTAAGACCGAACAGAGACAGGTATCAATCGTATAGCGGAGATCGAAGGGGTAGCAGATATGGGCGTAACCTTGCGAGAAACGAAAAACGGAATGATCGAGGCCATAATAGCCGGGGACTCATGAGCAAAAACGGTTTCGACAGGCCACTCGTGACCAGGGAGGCACCGAGATTATTGGAATATAACTTAAATGTCGATGCTGCCAGCATCGTGTACGCCATCGGGCGCATCAAATATACCAAGTGGCCTCGGCCATTACAGTCCGACCCTAACCTGATGTGTAAGTATCATGGCACTCATGGACACAAGACCGAGGACTGTTGGCAACTAAGAGAAGAAGTGGCACGATTATTCAATAACGTGCATCTCTGGAAATTTCTGAGTGATCGAGCCAAAAATCACTTCAGGAATAGGGACTCCAACAAACAGACCGAACAAAAAGAACCTCATCACGTCATTAACATGATCATTGGTGGAGTCGACGCCCCACCCCCCTCTCCATGGACCAGTGCTAAAGCGCACTAAGGTGTTCATCACAAGGGAAAAATGAACCCGAGATTATATACTAGAGGGAACCATCTCTTTCAACGATGAGGACGTTGAAGGCATCGTGCAACCACATAATAATGCCCTGGTAATATCTGTACTCATAAATAAATCTCGAGTTAAGTGTGTGTTAATTGATCCAGGTAGCTCGTCCAATATCATCAGATCGAGGGTCATAGATCAGTAGGATCTACAAGACCAAATAGTGCCTACAGTTCGGGTTTTAAACGGATTCAACATGGCGTGTGAAACTACTAAAGGAGAGATAACCCTGCCGGTGAACACCGACGGGACCATTCAGGAAACAAAGTTCTATGTGATTGAAGGGGATATAAGATATAATGCTCTATTTGGAAGTCCATGGATTCACAACATGAGGGCACTACCCTCGACACTACACCAGGCACTAAAGTTCCCCACACTGGGAGGGATCAAGATGGTTTATAGAGAGCAGCCGACCGCAAAAGAAATATTTGCGGTCGATGAGGTGATCCCGGTGTCTGCACTCTCGACATCAAAGAACACGGAGCCGACAGGGAAGGAAGAAGCTAAATAGCAATCACCGACACCGGCCCCAACCGAATCGGAGAAGCAAGAAGCAGGCGAGGATGATGATTACGAAGTTCCTAGGTCGTTCATCACCCCTGACGATTCTGATGCCACCAAATCAACGGTCGAGGAGCTGAAGCAAGTCATATTGATTGAACACTTGCCTAATCAGAAGGTATACCTGGGCACGGGGTTAACTCTCGAGCTCAGGAAAGAACTCATTAAATTCCTTATAGCTAACATAGATTGCTTCGCTTGGTTCTATCTTGATATGACAGGGATCCCGCCAGAGATAACCACTCATAAGCTGAGCTTGGATCCGAAGTTCCACCCAGTTAAATAGAAGAGGAGGACTCAGTCTGAAGTCAAGCACGAATGCAAAGGTATTTTGACAAATTACAGGTAAAGCTGCATCGATTCAAGGAATGGACCGTACAACACGTACCCCAAGATCAAAATAGTGAGATCGATGCTCTTGCTAACTTGGGATCATCGGTTGATGACGATGAATTCAGCTCAGGAACGGTCGTACAGTTCATTAAATTGGTAGTGGAAGAAGGCCATGCCAAAATAAACTCGACAAGTTTAACTTGGGATTGGAGAAACAAGTATATAGACTACTTGAAGACTGGGAAGCTACCCTTAGATCCTAAAGAATCGAGAGCTCTACACACGAAGGCGGCCAGGTTCAACCTGTCCGAAAGTACTCTGTTCAGAAGAATGTTCGATGGCCCGCTTGCCATATGCTTAGGTCCTAGAGATACCGAATATGTTTTGAGGGAAGTTCACGGAGGCACCTGCGGAAACCATTCGAGGGCGGAATCTTTAATTCGTAAGATAATCAGGGCCGGATATTACTGGATCGGCATGGAGAAAGATGCAAAGAACTATGTATGAAAATGCGACGACTGTCAGAGGCATGCACTGATGATCCATCAACCCAGAGAGCTACTACATTCGGTCTTGTCACCTTGGCATTCATGGCGTGGGGAATGGACATTGCTGGTCCCCTGTCGTGGGCACCTGATAAGGCTCAATTCATATTGTTTATGACCGATTATTTTTCTAAGTGGGTCGAAGTTCAAGCGTTCGAGAAGGTCAGGGAAAAATAAGTCGTTGAATTCATTTGGGACCACATAATATGCCGGTTCAGGATACCGGCCGACATAGTGTGTGATAATGGGAAGCTGTTCATCGGCAGCAAGGCAAACAAATTTTTCGAGCACCACAAGATCAAAAAGATCTTGTCAACACCCAATGACCCTAGCGAGAACGGGCATACGGAATCAACAAACAAGACCATACTCCAAAACCTAAAGAAAAGGCTAACCGATGCCAAAGGAAAATGGAAGGAAATTCTGCCCGAAATCTTGTGGGCATACCGTACAACCTCAAAATCTAGTACTGGGGCCACTCCATTTTCATTGGTCTACGGTGACGAAGCACTAATACTGGTCGAAGTGGGAGAACCAAGCTTCAAGTTTTGATATGCGATCGAAGAATCAAACGGTGAGGCCATGAGCACGAGCCTGGAATTGTTGGATGAAAGGCGCGAGGCAGCCCTAGTCCGATTGGCCGCCCAGAAATAGCGGATAGAAAGGTATTACAACCGAAGAGCCAACCTACGACACTTACTTGGTGTTAAGAAAAGTAATACTGCACACACGAAACTCGAATGAGGGGAAGCTGGGGCCGAATTGGGAAGGACCATATGGAGTCATTGGGATTACCGATAAAGGCTCGTACAAACTCGAAGCAGGAAACGACGCACAACTACTGAACAACTGAAACATTACACACTTGAAGCGGTACTACTGTTAAGATACGATCTCATTCACCTTTTTATAATATTTTGAATTGGACTAACACTTGTAGGCAACAACCAAAGGAGAATGTGACTATTAGGTATGAAAGCAAGCGTTGCACTCCTTTTCCCTTGAACCGGTTTGTCCCAAATGGGCTTTCCGACAAGGTTTTCATGAGGCAACAGTAAATCGTGCTAACTTAGAATCGAAGACCTATTTTAAATCGGAGTCAGTGGTCTCATCGACAATATCCGATCACTCTCAAGATCGATCTCAAATACTGGGGGCCATCACCCTCGGGTCAAGCTTCTTATCAAGGAAATAAAGAAACTTTGTGCTTGAATAGCCTAGGCTCGGTGGTTAGGATTTATTGTAAGGGCCAAACGGTCAAGTGAACCATGCCAACGTAGGTGATAAGTGAGGATTTTGACTACTTATTAGCGCTTTTTAGCTTTTGTTTTAGTACAAAAGCGTTTAATTGTATTCCCGAAAACTAATAAAATATGCTTAATTGCAGGAATATTGAAAGATGAACTCTCGAGATGCAATCCAACTCAAAAAGGAGCAATCTAAACTCAAGGACATAAAAGGCACAGAAGCTCAAAAGTGTGGACCACAGAATGTCATCTGCGACCGTAGATGATGAAGGAAAAGCCAGCATAGTTTGGTGCAAAGTGCGGTCCTCACATGAATTGTGCGACCACAAAAGTTGGTCCAGGAGCAAAGTTCAGAGAGTATGCATATGCATTCCAAGTCCATCAAAAGTGCGGCCGCAGGAGTAAAAGCGCGGATCGCAGAAGATCAAGTGCAGCCGTACAGGTAAAAGTGCGGATCGCAGAAAGAGTGCTTTGCGGCCGCAGATCAGAATTATGCTACCGCAGACTTCCAGTCCTGATAAGTTGAAGAAAAGTACGGACCGCACATAAAATTGTACGGCCGCAGAACTTCCCGAAGGGCATTTTTGTCCTAAATTTCTAGCCTTGTATAAATAGACGAGTTTCACAATTTTAGGTCAACGTTTGACATCAGCAGCTACAGTAGCCATTTTTTTTTTACTTCTTTTAGTAGTTTTTCATATTTTGAGCTATTTTAACACAGACTCTATCATTTTAATCTTGAAATATGAGTTTAATTATCATTTTTTCTTCTTTTTCTTTAATTTAAAGCATGAGTAGCTAGATTTTTACTAAGGTTGTGACCCAACCCTAGTGTGTAAACCTTATGGGTGTTTAATTTATTGCTTCTTTATAGTTAGGTATTTATTATTTAGCCTTGTTCATGCTTTAATTTGTGGAATTAATGGTTGCAAATATTAGTTTATGCCTATTTGACTTGGTCTCTACTTGAAAAAGAGAGACTTAGTCTAGAAAAACTTGGCTAACAAGAAATTAGGTCAATCGAGAGATTGATAATTCCAATTAAAGGGTTCAACCTAGAGATAGAAATAACCCGACTTGAGCTTTTATCAACCGTTTTATGCAATACCCATTTGGACTTGAGAAAGCCAAATTGGGAAAAACCACTCTCTGACCAAGAGGTATTGAGTGGATAATTGAGTGTTAAGAACTATAATACACCCCGATCAATAAAACATGCATTAAGGTTTATATCCCATTAGGCAAACACCTAGGCGATGGTCATAACCCTAGGCTTTTTACAAAACTTCAAAAACAACAAAAATAATTTCTTAGTTTTATTTCTCACCTTGCACTCTTAGTTTTAAACTAGACTTAAAAACAACTCAAATTTGTGGAAGTGTAAATTGAGATAATCAAATTCACATACTACAATATATACTCCTAACTCCCATATATAGCTCCCTGTGAAAATCGACCCCGACTCTTGTTGGGCACTATCATTGCATTCGACTGTTTCATAACCTTGAATTGAGGTGTGAAATTGGACGAGATCAGTAGGCCACCTTAGCCATAATACAAGCTTTTACACGCTTTCAATCTTGTACTTTACACACAAAAATGAAAGAAAGTTTGTACCTTGCTATTACATATTTTTGCTTCTTAAAGCATCGAGCCTAAGGGCTATCCCTACTCGGGGACTATCAAGCCTAAGGGCTACCCCTATCCGAGCCCAAGGGCTACCCCCACTCGGGGAATGTCGTCTGAAATACATTCGGTCAACTCGGGTTATCAAAACCCAGAGGCACAAAACCTATTAGGTAGTGCCTAAACTTAAAAGGCTACGGCCGCCCTAAAAAATAGCTCGGAGACCTCCATATGGACGCGCGGATTTTCCCGAGGCACACTTCGTACCTTTTGCAAAAATCCAAAATAATCGGGTCCACCAGGCCCAATGTGAAGGGATAAGTGCAAACACTTAATTAACCCTCCACGTGTATAGTAATGGAATCCTTAGGCCCGGGGACTACCACGTTCTTACCTTCCCAGTTACAGTCCTCACGGACCACGGGAAGGACGTCTTCGGTCACGAAGCATATGTACCTTGGTGCTCCCTCACCCTGGTCCTGCTTGGACAAGGGGTTTTCAACCTTGAAGTCATCTGCAATAGAACAACCCTCGGGAATAAATGCTTTCAAAGGGGGCTCGGGAGCCGGTTCGGCGGCTGCGGACTCGGTGGCAGCCACATCGAGAGCAACCGTCTCGAGGATAACTATTTCGGGATCGACCGCCTCAGTACCAACGGCCGGTTGGGAAGACGAAGAGGCAACCTTTTGGGGAACTGATTTGGAAGTTTTATCCATTGTTGGCTCGTAATATTTGAAGATTTGAAAAAGAAGTATGGAGGTTTGGAAGAACAAGCTTAAACACTGAACATCAGAATATGAAGAATTTAAGAAGATTCGGGCAAAAATCTAAGAATAATTATGAAGATTTGAAGATCAAAGGATGAAGGTATGAAGATGTGAAAGAAGTTGATGATAGTCGGAAAGTTCGAAGGTAAAAGCTTGTCTAAAAAGTGGAAAAACAATAAGGGATAAAGGCTTTTATAAGGAAGTAGGCGATGCTTCGCATTCGGAGGCAACCAGCCAATGGTTGACACATGTCCGAAGTCATAACGACATGACTGATGGGACGTTTTGGCTCCTTCGTCGTAACGTACGAAGGAAGGAACTGGAGAGCATCTATCGTTTCGGCAAACCTACTCTCTGAGAAACGAGGGGACTATCTGTGTACGGGTAAAACCGAGGCTAATGAGTATCCCGATTTTCCGGTGAAGCAAACGAGGCAAGGACATGGCTGCAAGGTGTCGGAATCGAGGCCAGGAGCCTCTCGTGTCAAGGCTCGGGCAAAACTGTCACGACCCCAAATTCCCTCCGTAGGATGTCGTGATGGCACCTAGTCTCTAAGACTAGGTAAGCCTATCAATGCAGAATAATAATAATAAATATCTAAAATAAATAAACTACAATTCAAACAATTTCAACTCCCAAAACCCGGTAGAAATAAGTCACAAGCTTCTAAGAATTTATTCTCTATGTCTCTATATATCAGAGTCTAAAGCAAATAAGGAAGATAACATAGTAAGATAGAAGGGGACTCCGGAGTCTGCGGATGCTGGCAGATATACCTCGAAGTCTCCTCGTACAGCTAGTGTACTGATACGTGGTCTGATAAGATGTACCTGGATCTGCACAAAAGGATGTGCAGAAGCATAGTATGAGTACACCACAGCGGTACCCAGTAAGTGCCAAGCCTAACCTCGGTAAAGTAGTGACGAGGTCAGGTCAGGCCCTACTGGAGAATAAATAATGGCATGGTAAAATATTTAAACAATATTATAAGATAAAATGACAATAGAAATTAATCAAGTAGTATGTCACATTTAATTACATCAAATAATGGCAAATAATTACCTCGTGGAAACAAAACAGAATTCTTTTAGACTTTAAGAAAATCACAACAATAATCAAAGGCAACTGCGGCCATAAATCAATATCAATAAGGGCACTCCCGAGGTACCGCCTCGTAGTCCCAAATCATAAACAAATTCACAATATCTCATTTCCTTATCTCACCGCGGGAGCCTTCACAATTTATTTAAAGAAAATATTTTTTTTTCCCGAAATAACATCTCGCGTTTTAGCCACCCTTATCACACTGCATGACTTCTAATAGTCACCCCTACTAGCCACGCGTATCAAGCCACCTGTAAGCACGTAATTTTTGACCCACACATTAGAATTACCTTTAATAGTCCTAGTATTTTTTAGAATATTTATTTGATTTTATTTCATTAGGATTTTATTTTATTATTAATTTTAATTCTATTTTTTTAAAGCACAAAAATTGAAAAATACAAAAATAGTTTTATTTTCTCTATTTAATTTAGGTATTAGGTATTTTTAGAAAGATATTATTATTATTATTATTATTTGAAAATACCAAAAAAATATGTTTTGTATTAATTAGTATATTTTGATAGTATTAGTATTTTTATTTTTATTTTTTGTTCAATGAGTAAGAATTGAATTTGGGCCAATTGGGAGCTTATTTTCGTATTTTGGTGGCCCAGCAAGACAAAGGCCTATCCTTCCCAATCCCTTTTAGCCCAAATCCTTTTCTCACCCATCAAACCCCTCCCTTAATCATAGCCATTGATCTACTTTCATCCAAAGGCCAATACTCACTCCCCACTATCATATAAAAACCAAATTAACATCCAAAAACCCTAAGCTAATTCACATGAACCTAGCCGATGCGCCCACACCTCATCTTTACCGCATAATTGATTTTTTTACAAAAATGACACTCACTGTACACAGATCATAGAGAGGAAAACTCCTAACCTAGTTGTTGCTTGCTCCTTCTGTTTTGAGACATCATCAGCGCTTCACCTCCCCTTTAGAACTTCATCATTCTTTCCCTCAAAATTAAAGATACACACACACATAAACATAGAAAAGAGGCAGTCGCCTCCCCTCAAAAAGCCCCCTCTTATTTTCTGTCTCGCCTCATCGCCGACGAGCTCAGCCAAAAACCGGCGACGGCTACTGCTCCTCCTCCTCCTCCTCCGTCTTCTTCCCAATTATTTGTTACTGCTGCGACGGAAGGTGACGAATCTGGCTGGAAATCCGGTTTTAAAAGCTATGGAGTTTCAATGGAGGTTTTTTGCGCCGTTGAATTGAGGTTATCGTCGAGGTCCCCGGTTCGATCTTTCCGTTTAGTTGGTGATTCGGGTAGTGTTTGAGTTATATCGGTACTCTCTTCCTCGATGTATTCAGAGAAATTCAATATTTAAACAAATTTCAAAGCTTCTGTTCATTTAAAGGTCAGCTTTCTGTTTGCTAGCATTTTGATATTGTCTTTCTTCGTTGTTATGGATTTTGCACCACTGCGTTTAGTTCCCATAAAGTATTTTCTATCTTTGATTAGTTGGTACCTGTGTCTAAGTTGAGAACCTTCTATTATTTGACAAGAAATAAGGGTACTGTTGACAATGACAATGGAACCAATATATGATGATAGAGTAGAGTTTCACGAGTCTGATTTGCTAGCTTACTGCAAAGATAATCACATAGAACTTGAAAGAATTGTTTGATGCATACTGCAGATTCTTAATCCAAATCCAGATGCAATGTCCAAGTTGAATACTGAAAATGCTAGTAAAGAATTTCTGCATTCATTAAGCAATTATTGTCAAAAGTGGAAACGTCACACGATATGGTTCTACATGTGTTGTAGTTGCCCAATGACAAATGCTTTTGCTTTACTTTTTTTTTATATAAAAGATTATTGAATAAGTGCATTGTTTTCCTTTGAGTTTACATAGTTATCAAAATTAGTGTATTCATTTGTTACATTAACCGTTAAACTATTAAGATGCAAATGGAAACTACATAGTGTAAATGATTCTTATAATTTCAACAACTAAGCCACACACATCTTATCCACAATAATTTTCATAATTCTTGGCTTTACAATAATCTCAAAGTTTAGGAAGAATGATGAATATCGCAGTTTACTTTAGGCACGTAAATAAATCATCGTGACTATGGGTACAGTTCCCATGGCATAGTCACGATACATAACCCCCAATTCGGGTGTGCATTTCATGTGACCCGATCATAACTTCAAATAATAATAATAAACATGTTGTATATCGCGGGTGCGTTTCACGTGGTGCGATTTACAATATGTACAAAATCAACGAATGCACGACATCGCGACTTGTTCAAAATAATTCCATAAATAATTAAAAGAGGTAAAAGGTAAAATGATGCATAAAAGGTTTTAAGCATGTAATGAATGAGATAATTAGGGCAATTATTAATAATTGAGCGACCGTGCTAAAACCACGGAATTCGGGAGTGCCTCACACCTTCTCCTGGGTTAACAGAATTCTTTACCCGGTCTTCTATATTCGCAGACCATAAATAGAGTCAAATTTCCTCGATTTGGGATTTAAAACAAACCGGTGACTTGGGACACTATAAATTATTCCAAGTGGAGACTCTGGATAAATAAATAATCTCATTTCGATTAATGTCACTTAATTTGGAAAAACTCCCCTATCCTATATCCCTCGCGGGAAAAAAGAGGTGTCTCACCGCATGCGTTTCAACACCCAGACCTTATACCACCGCATGCGTATCAATATCACAATATGTCACGATTTGCACCTCAAGTGCCCAATATTTTAATTTTTCACGAAAAAGAATCTCACGAAAATATTCAAGAATAAATAATTCAGGAAAATAATATTCCAAATTTTTAATACGTTGCTTCAATATCAAAATTTAAAAATGTCAAATACTTTATATTAATAATATTTAATTTAAAGAAAATCAACCTTCAAATAATGCACAGTATGAAAGAAATCAAGTTTCAATTAAATAGGTAAAATAATTAGCAGGAAAAAGGCAAACAAATTTTAAATATATATCACAGATCAATGATGAAGAATATAACAAGATAAAATAATTTAATAAATGCGCGACAATGATCTACACAATTTAAAAATATAATATTTCACATTTAGCCCGTGTACACACTCGTCACCTCGTGTACACGACTTTTAACACATTTCAGTAATCACATTAATATCAATTCTAGGGAAAATTTCTCCAACACAAAGTTAGACAAGTCACTTACCTCGACTTGCTCCAATTTAACCAAGTATTATGTTTTTTCCTCGATTTTTCGACTCCGATCGACTCATATCTAGTCATAATTAATTCGATACAGTCAACAAAAATTATAGTAATCAATTTCATAAGAAAATATTACATTTTCATTAAAATTCGAAATTAGCTCAAAATTTATCCGTGGGGCCCACATCTCGGAATCCGGCGAAACTTACAAAATCCGACAACTCATTCAATTACGAGTCCACCCATACCAATTTTATCAAAATCCGATAACAACTCGACCTCCAAAATCTTAAAATTTCATTTTTGGAAGATTTTGCAAAAATCTTAATTTTTCCTCCATAAATTCATGGATTCATGATGTAAATGAGTATGGAATCATGAAATATAATCAATATAGGATAAGGAACACTTACCCTAATGTTTTCCCGTGAAAATCGCCCAAAAATCACCCAAGAACCGTGCTCCAAAAATCCAAAACGAAATAAATGAAATGACCATTTTTGGTCCTTAAATTTATGTCAATCCGTCACTAAAAGTCCATTTTTCGTCACTAAAAGTCCACCAGAAACTGCTCTACCAGCCTTCCTTCAATTGATCATAACTTTATGTACAAATGTCCAAATGATAAATGGTTTAACTTTATGGAAACTAGAATCAACCGACTACAACTTTAATGTTTTGCAACATTTCTGATTCCTTATGAATTGCGAGATATAAGCTTCCAAAGTTGGCTCCATGTATCAGAATTTCTGGCGAAACTGCTTTGCCAGCCTTTATTCAATCAATCATAACTTTCTGTACAAATGTCCAAATAATAAATGGTTTAACTTTCTGGAAACTAGAAACAAATGAATACAACTTTCATGTTTTGAAAATTTTCCGATTCCTTATGAATTACGAGATATAAGCTTCCAAAGTTGGCTCCACATACCAGAAATTTCTGGCGAAATTTCTGCAAATTTCCAGCAACCTTCTTTGTCCGCAATCCATTCTGTTTACCTTCCGAATTCCACCCGAGACCTTCGGGACCTTAACCAATTATTCCAACATGTCTCAAAATACAATACGAACTTAGCCGAGGCTTCAAACCACATCAAACAATATCAAAACCATTAATCGCACCTCAAATCAAAATCTATGAATTTTGAAATTTTAATTTCTACAAACAATACCGGAACCTATCAAATCCAGTCCAATTGACCTCAAATTTTGCACGCAAGTCATAAATGATATAACGGAGCTATAAAAATTTTCAGAATTGGATTTCGACCCCGATATCAAAAAGTCAACCCCTCGGTCAAACTTCCCAAAAATTCAACTTTCGGCATTTCAAGCCTAATTCCACTACGGACTTTCAAATAAAATTCTGATCACGCTCCTAAGTCCAAAATTACCATACGGAGCTATTGGAATCATCAAAATTCTATTCCGGGGTCATTTTCACATAATTCGATATCCGGTCACTATTTGAACTTAAACTTTAAATTTTTCATCAAAATTTCATATCTCGGGCTAGGGACCTCAGAATTTGATTTCGGGCATACGCCTAAGTCCCAAATCACGATACAGACCTATCGGAACTGTCAAAATACTGATCCGAGTCAGTTTGCTCAAAATGTTGACCAAAGTCAACTCAGTTGAGTTTTAAAGCTCTAATTCACATTTTAATCCATTTTCACCTGAAAACTTTTCGAAAAATTTTATGGACTGCACACGCAAGTCGAGGAATGATAAATAGTGCTTTTCAAGGTCTTAAAATACAAAATTAATTATTAAAATTAAAAATGATATTTTGGGTCATCACAAAAATACCTGTCCTCGGAACCATCTAGACCATGCCCCCCGGGTCCGGTTCGAGTTCCACTACCTCGGAGAGCATTACCAAACTGTCGCGCACGATTAACAGAGGGCCGTGATATTCGTATCCAACCGGATATCACGGCGTGAATCTCGGTCTGTATCGGCGATGGATCAGTGATTAGCGAAAAGGAAGATTTTTACCTTTCTTAGAATAGAATTATACTTAGGGTAAAACTCCCCTACTTATAAAAGGGAAGCTGATTATTCATTAGGCACACCAAGGCAATATACTTTTGTTCTCTCTGTTTCTAAAAATTATTCAAAGTTCTTATTTTTGTTCATAAGTTCTTCATAAGTGTTGGCTCGGAACCGAAGGCAGGTTTCTTGTTAAGCCTTTAACCGAGCCCGGAATCACTATCATCATTGGTTTGGCTATTTACTCTATCTTTTATCTGCTTATCTTACGCCATTAATCACTTGTATTGAATTAGTCTACATATCCTTAAAATTGCGTATAAATTCAATTGTTATCTATTTTTAAAGGTAAACACTATTTAAACCAACAAAAGAGGAATGAAATACAGAGTAATGACTTAGCTCAAATTCTACATCAGAAAATTGGTGATGAATTTGCTGACCAAATGCTTTACATAAACGGTTCCTTCAAAATTTTTGGTGTCATCGGTCTTTTGTAAACACACATCCAGCGACTCTATTGCAGCATCAAAGTTGAGCTATACAGATAATAAAACACATACAATTGATTATCATAAACTAACCTCAACACATACCATCATTCTTTTACTTCAATTGTCACAATAGAAAAAGAAAGTAAGACTTAGTGGGCGTTGTGGACATAAGAATTGTAAAATTCCAAAAAAAAATAAAAAAAAATTTCAAGTGAAAATGATATTTGAAAATTAGAGTTTGTGTTTGGACATGAATATTATTTTTGGTTGTTTTTGAAATTTTGTGAGTGATTTGAGTGAAAATTTTGAAAAACAGCTTTTTGCAATTTTTCAACATCTTCGAGTGAAAATTAAAAATTTTATGGCCAAACACTGATTTAAAAAAAAAAGTGAAAATTTTTAGGAAAGAAGTGAAATTTTTTTTTATGTCCAAACCGGCTCTTAAACCTCGTAAAAGTAGGCCACACAAACACGATATTTAGGAGAGTTATTGATGACCCAGTGCAAGGTTGATTCATAACTTCCGTTTGATAAGATCTATCAATAGCCAGCAGAAAAGAACAACTTTAACAGGGGGGAAAAAATTATGCAAAAGTTACAAAGTAAAATATTACCTTCAACATATCTCCTATATTGCACACAAATGTACCAGGAATTAGTAGTGCTAATATCCACTTGACCGATTTCTTTCTCACCTTAAAACAACTCAAAATGATTAATAGTGAAACAAAGCCCAAAATTTATTTCATCAAAGATTCAGCCGTATAAAACACAGGTGTAAGATGAGGCTTTGCAAGGTAAATCTGGGGAGTAAGCATGCTTTAATTAAGGACTTGGAAGCCAATCGTCCTCGGTAACTATCAAAGAAAGTAACAAAATCCGAACAAAGGAATATAATTCTTAAAAGTGGCGATCCATTTTGGGTTATGCTCACAATTGTACCCTGTCGCATCTATTTCTGAGATGGACATTATAAGGCTAACAATGTTATTAAATGATAAATTGATATTGGATGTATCTCTTTTCTAATGAGTGATATCTAAGATGGATGGAGCAGGGTAAACCAATTGTTTACAAAACCCAAATGGATCACCACTTATAACAATTCATTCACTGATCCACCCAATGCTAGAGCAATTCATCTGCCGAAAAAGTGCAGGTGTTTTATGTGCATGTATTTTCAGAGAGAAATTGAGTGGAGTGTTCTGTATTGTGTGAAGATGAGTGCAGGTGTGAGGCCAATAAAAAGTAGTGAGTCAGTGTACTTAGTGTGTAACCTCTGTATGAGGCCACACACCAATTGGAATTAATTGTGTGCTGTTAGGCTACTGGTGAGACATGAGGCCAGCACCCAGTTCAACAAAGTTTACATGAGTTTGATTAAAACCAGGATCAGCTATCATCAAAAGAAATATTTATCTATACCGATATTTATACTAAAATAAAAATATATATTAGTCGATCATGGTTTAGTCACAAAAGTTCAAGTGCACACACATCATGCGTTTATAATTAAATACTACAAAACATAAAACATCAAGTGCAAATTAATTCTTTTCACTGTAATCGTCTATCATTGACAAGGGGAAAACATGCTTTGGTAGAAGAAAATATCAGCAAAAAATCATCTCTACTTGCTCCTGTGTGTGAAAATGAAATGACATTGTGCAACTGCGAAGGGAGACTGCACAAGCACGTGAGTTGGTTTGCACTTTGCAGAGGTGACGTGATTGTACGTGAGATGCTCCAAAAATGATGAGTGTTAGCAAAAGATACGAATGGAATCTTTTTCAAGTATATTGTTGTCTTATTGAAATTCCTACGGTTTTTCTACTTTCCATGTATTGCGCTAATGCCTGCTTCAAGTTGTAAAACTTGGAAGGAGGAATTGTGCCCTCTCTTTCAAGTTTTAACTTGGCATGCCATTTTGCAAAAAAAAAAACGGTGTTATGGTTAAGCTTAGACTAAGGCTTGCTTAGTTATTACACAAGGAAATTACTATATTTTTTTCTTTTCCTTTTTGTTGTTCTAACATGTCTATATTTCACTACATTCTCATTGCTTTTCCATGACACAGCTCACAGCTGTGAAGTTCTAGATGCTTCCCATATTATTCTAACGTTGTAGTGGCGCTATAGCTCTGATGTAGTTAAATATCTTTACAAGAAAAAAGAACTTTCCGCCCTGGATCCTTCACTATCTTGCTATGCAGATGAAAATATCCAATAATTGGATACTCTATATTGGTCTTTAGAGTTACAGATTCTACTGAAATCGGATCGTAGTCTAGACAACAGTGGATACATCTTTATAAAAAAAAGTTACAGATGGAGGTGATTTTGTTATGATTGATAGAAAGACAATCGTAAAATTCAAATAGCATTTTTCCCAGAAACTTGACTGGTCAAATTAATAATCTCTTTCGAGAGAATGCAACCTTCCTTCCTTCTTTTTTCCCTCATGTCCATTTGAAATAGACGCAGCAGGGTAGCCATTTATTCGCAAGACGCAAAACGGATCACCAACTATTTCACCCTCCATTTCATCCGCTGATCCACCCAATGCCATAGCAATTTCCCTCATTATCTTTCGTGATATATCTGTCAGCAGTATAATACAAAAGTTCACCAATTTCTTGTCACTTCCATGTAGAAAATCTTTATCAGTATAGGCACTGCGAAAATGTCAAAAGAGTATGCAATAGAGCAAGGCAACTGTGCAATGGTCAACATACTCCTCCACTAACTGCTTGAAATTTGGAGGGCTACTTGACCTGCATATGAAAACCACATGTAGACCAAAACAAAATGAAGAAACAACAAAATCGAAACTCGTCATTTAACAGTCAGTATCATAAACAAAGGGTAAGAAATGACAAGGGTTTTAAGATGTACAAAGGGAAACAAAGGAGGGGGTTAGTGCAAAGACCATGCATTATAAGTAACTTGTTAACCTACCGTATGTTGGATCCTTGCATAACTTCTCCAAGATCTCCATACATCCTATGTTTAACTTCTCTATAGCACTGTAACCAACAAACAAGATAGAAAGAGAAGAACATCAAAGATGACAAAGTAACAGAAAGTGTATAATTACATAATAATTATTAAACAAAGCATTCATACAAAAGTTGTATCAAGACATATGTGCACACAGAAACTGATATTGAGAGGAGTTCACATCTATGCCATTGCAACGAGCAGATATGTTGTCTATAGTTGAAGAATGTTCTTTAACAGAAAAAATAAAATTTTCTCATTTTTTAGAAGAGCTTAATATGTGAATGAATTAACTATAAAGTTCATAGTTGATCCAGAAACCCAAATAATTGAAACAAGACCTCACGTAAAAGGGAACGAGCCCCAATCCCAAGTGGTAGAGGGTAAATAGGAATAACGTTACAATCTATACATTGTTTAAAAACTCTCTTTTTCTAATATGCACGCACAAACTCTACACAGAAGATATGATCAAGATGAGGCTTTCAGCAGAAAATAGTTGTCCTTTTGTTTTAACTAATGGCTACTTTAATGAGATAAATACGACAGGCATATTCTTTCTTGCATTAACAGTTTGCCAGTGCATATCGTTTGCTCCATACAAGTTTGATGTTGCCTTTCTTAGATCCAAAGACTGCATATTTATATGTCTAGAATATCCTATAATTCAATCAGTTCCAGTTTTACAAAACATCAAAACTGGAGCACACACTTTAAAACCTCCAAGTAGTTAGCTAATAATGGCGAACAGCTACATAATGCATAACGTGCAAAAAATTCTAATTGTCCAATCCAAAACTTTAAATGGTAGAGTAAAAGAGAAGCTCAAAGAAATAGTATCAGTAGAGATAGTACGCAACTGGGCCAGAATAAGAAACGATTATAGTATAAGCACGGGCTTACAGGTGAAATGGTGAAAAAAACCCAAGAAAGCTTTGTAAAAACCAATATACAACAAGTGGTACACTTATTTTCTGCAATATATAAACCATAAGTAATTAGTATAGCCTACATCAATTGCTTCATGCATATCAGGTGTGCCTTTGGTTATATTCTCTCCAATTCTTTGATATCCTCTGCATTCAAGATATATAAGCAATCATTAGTTAAGATAATATGTTGAATTTAAGATATTGGTTAATGACCGGAATAAACCTGTATCCAGTTTCGGCAGAAAGTTTGATCTTGAGTTTATCCTCATAAGGTTGATGAAAATATTCATGTTTAATGCTTCTAATCTGAGGAATACCATGGCCTGTCTGGAAAAATGAGAAACAGAGAACAGAAAGAGGTCAAATGGACACTAGTGCCACAACAATATTAGTTTCTCTAATACAGAGAGTTAACAGTTAAAATTACGAAAGATCCAAAAATTACTTAAAGCTCAGGAGAAGCTTAGCTTCTTTCACAGTGACAGCACACTATTTTCCCCAATATTGTAAATTCAATAGATATAAAAACTAGGCTGCAATTAGGACCACCAATAACATCAATAGAAAGAAAAATTAGCAGGAGAAGAATAGTTACCACGTAAAAGAATCCAGCTTCTCTACAAGCCAGATCTAATTCCCTAACAACTTGAGCAGCACGTTCATCTTGAGCCATATTTGGATGATCCGACTTGTCCAAAAGAGGACTTATATCTGTCGCATACCAAAAAATAAAATTAATTTTCACATAACCGGTGGAACAATTTTAAGCAAGGTTTCAACAGCCATGTCAAGAAAGGAAAAATAAAATGCTTTGGAGTTAAAAACAAAAGCAAAATGCTTTCAAGGTTTAGCTTTCTGTGTTGTCCGTCTATTTTCTTGGAATCAAATAATTCTTAGCGGACAGCATGCATAAAGCGTCTTATCTATATAAGGATATCACCAATATCATTTTTTTTTCCCAGTAACTCACCATCCAACAACATTGTTATGCCCATCTGAGATGGATGGAGCAAGGTAAACCAATTGTTTACAAAACCCAAAATGGATAACCACTGATAACAATTCATTCGCTGATCCACCCAATGCTAGAGCAATTACCCTCATTAGATCTGCCGAAAAAGTGCAGGTGTTTTATGTGCATGTATTTTCAGAGAGAAATTGAGTGGAGTGTTCTGTATTGTGTGTGAAGATGAGGGCAGGTGTGAGTAGAGTTATTGGCCGATAAAAAGTAGTGAGTCAGTGTACTTAGTGTGTGACCTCTGTATGAGACCACACACTAATTGGAATTAATTGTCTGCTGTTAGGCTACCGGTGAGACATGAGGCCAGCACCCAGTTCGACAAAGTTTACATGAGTTTGACCAGGCCAAAACCTGGATCAGCTATCGTTAATTAAAGAAATACTCCATTTATCTATACCAATATTTCATACTAAAATGAAATAAAATGGGAATGTATATTTAGTCGATCATGGTTTTAGTCACAAAAGATCAAGTGCATTTTGTTTGACAAAAAAATATAACTTTTGGTTAAAACTATTATATTTAAGTAATAATGGGTTAAACATAGTTAATGATTAATTAATTATGTCTCTAAATGCTAATTCTGAACATGTGGATAATGTGGAACAAATCTAGTGGGAGACTCACAATAACATACATTAAATATTTCAAAAGGTATGAGCAATAATAGAGGAGTAATTAGTAATGAATAACAATAAATAGCATTTAAGTAAATAGGAGAAGTGGTTCACCCAATAATGAATGAACTAGATGATTATTCTTCCTGATAATGATGAGTGACAGACAAATCCTAGAATGTTTGAACTATTCTCGGATCTGATGAAAAAGTGTGAAATAATATGAACAAGAATCTTGATGAAAAAGTAATCTTTGTATCTTTTACAAGAGAGAGAATCTTTATCAGAAGTATGTGCTTCTCCAGTGAATATCACATGCCCTATTTCTTTATCTTTTTTCCTATTTATATGGGACATAGCCCTAAAAACCCTAATAGTACATGTGCCCAAAATATTCTTTTGAATATTCTCTCTATTATACTATTCTAACAACTAGCCGTTACAGCCCTTTTCACAAAGCTCGACCTCGGTCATTGTTGACATCCCGACCATGAGCTTCGTTGTTTCCCGATCGACATCGATTGACTCTTCCCTTCGATACTATCTCGCTCTAAATGCTCGGCAATAGATTTTGCCTTATACAGTTAGTCCCTCCGCTTATTGAGGTTGTCCTCATACGACCTCGATGAGTGAATTTTGTTGGTTTTGGTCGAGAAAAGTGGGAGAGTGGATTGGGCAGTTAAGTTTAGGACGAACTCATAACGTGGACTTTCGTGAGCTGCAACTTTCGGGGTTACGTCATTTCTGGATTAGAATGACGTCATGACATCATGCGTAATATGGCGCATTTTTCCGATGCTTTACGTCGTTTTCCGTGCGACTGTCAGTTGGGGCTGCCGTTTCGATTCCAGTGCCAAGTAATGATGGCATAATCTCTTGGTTTTGATGCCCAAATTTTTATAAATAGAGATGTGATGACATTCATTTGTTGTTTACATATTTTTCTCATCAAAACCTTGTGCCTTCTTCTCCTTCTTCCATTGTCGTGCATCTTTTTTGATGGCCTTAATGATTCATGTTGCTTCTAATCCTTCTTTGCATGAATATCCTTTCTCTCATCAAAGTTATGACTAATATAACCTCTGGTTACGGCGTGGGAATTGACCATGTTCCTTTGGCAGTGCTTATGCCTCCTCACGCTGATGGCGTCTCTATCGCCATTGAAGATGAGAACTTTCCTACAGTGGAGGAAATAATTCCTCGTGGCGAGAAAGTTAGGTCTGACTTCTCGAAGGAGCCTGAGGACAAGCCCTAGGTCTCTGAGTCGGCGATGAAAGAGGCCAATCTAGCAGAGATTAGGGCAAAATTCAACACACATGCCCGCATCGATTTGGTCCTAGTAGGGCATGATGTGGTACAAATCCACCGCCTCGGGTATTGCGCATTCTATGCGTATCCCTTCCAGGTCGGCTATGCTCTTCCCTTTCTCCCATTGGCGGAGGAATTTTGTCGCTACTATGGCATGTGCCCAACTCAAATCTCTCCATATATCTACAAGCTCATCAGGATGCTTACTAAATTTGTTGAGTTGGTCGGGGTCGAGATTACACTCCGGTATCTGATGCATCATTTCGCCCTGAGTTTCTATAGGGGGACAATGTTCAACCTTTGCCATCGAGGAGGCAAATGCCTGGTGGTGAAGATGGATGACAAAGAAAATCGCCAGCTCTGGCATAATTTTTTCTTTGATAGAACCGAAGACGTGGTGGCCAACACGGACGGCTACCCCGAGACTTGGAATTACACTCGTAAACGTCTATTCCTCTTTTGTTAAAACATTTGAGCTATCTATTTTAGTCGAAGGCTCTGAACTTTTGTCCCCTCTTCGTGCAGCCAAGACTACGCCCCCTCATTTGGTTGAGAACATTTCTGACTGGGTTGGCCGGGTTCTGCCTCACATCGTGGGAATTCGTGAGTGTACGGGCTTTTTAAAGAAGTTTGGTCCTGCTCCTTCCTTGGCCGGTGAGTTTATCTATATATATTTTTGCTCTTTTGGTCTCATGGTCGCCTACTTATTATAGATCCAGCCCGAGGATCTTTGAGGAAGCCGAGGGCTCCTCGTCCTACATTTCGTAAGAGGAAGGCCGCCTCCTCTTCGGCATTTATTCCCATTATAACTGCGGCTCGACTTGCTCGATCGTCTACTTCTGTTCCTTCCTCAACCGAGGCCAGGTCTGCTAGGTCGTCGGCCCTATCTACTGCTGCCTTAACATCGGTTTCTTCTCTGCCTGTAGATATTTCGACAACGGAGCTTCTGGCTTTCCCCTGCACCGTCTTGTGGAAGGGGAGGAGGAGTCGTCGCCGAGCGGTGGGAATTTGGTTCCCTATAAGAGAAGATCGGTGGACGTTGGTAATGGGTTTTCCCGGGCCGTAGATTCAGTAATGGATGATTTTGTCATCTGTGAGACAGCAACCATAATACTTAAGGATGACGTCGAGCCGGCATCTGATGTTTCGTATCGGCGGAGGTCGTTGAAGGCGTACCTCTTCCTTTTGCGGCGGTAGGAGCCGAAGGGCCGGCCGTTGAGGCTTCTGATACTTTGCAGCAAGAAGGGCCGTGGACTTCATAGCCGGCTAACGATGCTTCTCTGCCGATCGATGGGAGATGCAAAGGCATTTTCGAGGATGGCTACGAGATGGGTTCTGATCTCGATGCTGACGAGATGAGGATGATGGAGGAGGGATTTACCCACCTGGAGGTAAAACTGGAGGGGTCCACGCGGACTATTGTGATCCCTGTGGATCGGAATTTATTAAAAGATACAGAGAACGTGGTTCCTGCCCTCGGTCCCCTTAGCTCCAATGTAGAGGGTCAAACTTTCCAAGAGTTGAATGATGCTACCTTATCGAAGAGCATAGTCGGCCTCGCTCTCAGGGTAAGTTTTTTGACGCTTTATTTTTCTGTTTGTTATGTTCAACGTTTAGGCCTCGTTCTTACTTTGTCTGTTTTCTCTTTCTTTCTTTTCCAGACCATGATCTTGGAAATTAAAAGCCCCCGAAGAGAGGCAAGGCGTAAGGCTATTTTTATGAAGTTGCGACACAAATACCGCGAGGACTGTGGTAAGCACCGGGAAATTTGTAGGCAGTTTGGTGAGAGCGATAATCTACAGGCTCTTCTAGATGAATTGAAGGAGAAAGATGATGAGCTAGTGAGGATCATCGAAAAGTGCAGCGTCCTTGAGGGGATGCTAAGAAATAAAGAGGAAAAGCATGAAGTTAGCAGGGCCGTGAAGGCTCAATATGGCGATCTCCAGGCGCAGGTGATCGAGCTGCACAGACAGTTGGATGCGTGTCACCTGCAGATGGAGGTTCTTCATGGCGAGATTACTGAGAAGAAAAACGAGTTGGAGAAGGCGGAGTCTGCTTGTTCGGTGGCTTCTAGGAAAGCGAAGGCCCTCGAGGTAGTGATCCGGACTCTCTGTTCTGAGCGAGAGATTGATTTGGAGATGGAGAGACTTAAATAGGAGTGGCTCGATGAGAGGATTAGGGAGTTGGATAAAGACAACTCCTTTCTTCAGGACCAGGTGGCCGCCTTAGAAGATGAGAAGGCTCAAATGCTTGTGCAACCATCGTCTTCTCATACTTCATATTTCCCAAACGTTCCCCAGGGCCTGTACGAGGAATGGATTCACGCTGAGGTTCAGTTGGATGTGTTCCGAGATTTGCATGCGGCAGGATCTATTCCTGGGGCCTCCCTTGAAGATACTCATGTTAAGGCCTGTGAAGCTCGAATGGCTTGCGGGTATGATCCTGCTACGCCGGAGGCCGATGACGATGAGAGGGATATGGGTGTGGACCAGATTGAAGAGGACGCCTGGTATGAAAACGCGTACCCTGAGGGCGGTGGTGATGGTGAGGGCGCAGATGGAGGTGGCCCAGATGGTCAGGCCGATGGCACTGATGGGCCAGGCGGCGACCAGTAGTTTTTCTTCTTCCTTCTTATTTTTGCTGTGAACTTGTGCGTATTTTGTAGGCGTCTTAACGAGCCTTTGTAAAAATATTCTAAGTATGAAATGTCACCTTTGTTATTTGTACCTTATTCTCTTCCTGCGGTTCGTACTTGTATGTTTTTTTTACGTTGTTGCTTGTTTGCCTTGATTTTCTTAGCCGTAATAATTTAGTTCGAATAAGGTCAAACATATCATATGTTTAATTATGGCCGAGGGCCAGTAGGTGTTAGTTCGGACGAGGTCGAAAATAACATATGTTTGACTATGGTCGATGGTCATTAGGTGTTAGTTCGAACAAGGTCGGACATGACCTATATTTGACTAAGACAGAGGGCCATTAGGTGTTAGTTCGAACAAGGTCGAACATGGCCTATATTTGACTATGGCCGAGGGACATTATGTGTTAGTTCAAATGAGGTCGAACATAACCTATGTTTGACTATGGTCGAGGGCCATTAGGTGTTAGTTCGAACAAGGTCGAACATAACCTATGTTTGACTATGGCCGAGGGCTATTAGGTGTTAGTTCGAACAAGGTCGAACATAACTTATGTTTGACTATGGCCAAGGGCCATTAGGTGTTAGTTCAAACAAGGTCGAACATAACATATGTTTGACTATGGTCGAGGACCATTAGGTGTTAGTTCGAATAAGGTCGAACATAACCTATGTTTGACTATGGTCGAGGTCTATTGGGTGTTAGTTCGAATGAGGTCGAACATAATCTATGTTTGAAAATATATGCTTCTAGGTGTAAAGTTTATCAACATCGTAAACTTTAAGCATTGTCGCCTTGGTTGTACATTTGGAGAAAATAGAAATAAACTTCATGCATTGTTGTTTTGTTCATACACTAGGAGAAATTTATAAATTTTTAGGTGTTGGTTGGCGTTCCAGCCCCAGTCTATTCTAGTCCCTTCATTGGTCATCCTGGAGAAGGCTTGAGAGGTCGGGCAATGAACTAGCCGTCCCGGCCTCTATTTTTGCGTACTTCGACTTGAAGTGTCCCTTTCGTTGCCTCGTTAAAAACCTCCTTGAGAAAACTCAATTGGGACAAAACTCAAGTAAGGGAAAAAAGAGTACGACCTGGGGGACGCTTTACCTCCTAAAAGTTGAAGTACTTGAGGTGGGTAATATTCCAGTTGTTTGGTAGTAGCTTTCCTTCCATTGTTTCTAGTTGGAATGATCCTTTGTTCGCTGTTGCCGTGATTTTGTACGGGTCGTCCCAATTTGTTCCCAGTTTGCCTTCTCGCGGGTCTTTGCTTGCTTGTGTTTTGGCTTTAAGCACGTAGTCCCCGACTTTGAGCGGCCTGACCTTTGCCTTCTTGTTATAATAGCATTTTGCTTGTTGTTTTTGGGCGATCATCCTTATATAGGCCATGTCTCACCGTTCTTCGACTTCGTCGAGCTCCTACATTTTACTTTCGTCGTTCCTTAGTCCGCCCTCATGGGAGTATCTTATGTTAGGCTCCCCGTCTTCAACCGGTGTTACTGCATCAGTCCCATAGACTAAAGAGTAAGGTATCTCTCCTGAGCTTGTCTTCGGCGTTGTTTGGTAGGCCCAGAGTACTTCTGGTAACATTTCCGGCCATAACCTTTGGCGTCTTCAAGTTTTTTCTTCATGATATTTAGTATCAACTTGTTTGAGGACTCTGCTTGTCCGTTTCCCGCGGGGTGGTATGGCGTCGAGAATATTCTTTTGATATGCCACTTCTCAAAAAATTCAGCAACCTTCTTTCCTGTAAATTGAGGTTCGTTGTCGCAACTGATCTCTTTGGGGAGGCTGAACCGGCATATGATGTGTTTCCATATGAAGGCGATCACTTCATGTTCACGTATTTGGGCAAATGCTCCTGCTTCTACCCACTTAGAGAAATAGTCAGTTAAAACTAAAAAAATCGTATGTTACCTCGCCCTGCTGGGAGGGGCCCACGATGTCCATTCCCCATTTGATGAATGGACAAGGGGAAGTGACTGAATGGAGGTGTTCGCCTACTTGTTGAATCATTGGGACATACATTTGGCATTGTTCGCATTCTTTCACGGAGTCTGCAGCCTCTTTTTCATGGTAGGCCAGTAATACCCTGCCCGTATAAGCCATCTGACCAAAGCCTGATTGCCGGAGTGAGATCCATAATGGCCTTCGCGGACCTCCTCGAGGACGCGCCGCGTCTGATTTGGGCCAAAGCATTTCGCTGAGGGTCGTCGTACGTTCTCTTGTACAGGTCGTTGTGGATGATGTTGTACCTGGCTACTTGCATTCGCAATTATTTTTGCCTTTTTTTTTATCACTTGGGAGTACACCGTCCTGCAAGTATATAACAATACGGTTGCGCCAATCCCAAGTCAGGTTTATGGTTCTTACCTCAATTTGGTCTATCGATGAATTGAGAAGGTGGACTACACTATTATCTCCGGTTGTAATGTTTTTGGTAGATGCGGCTAATTTTGCAAGGCCTACTGCCTCGGTGTTTTGTGCTCGAGGGATCTGGTCGAGTTGACAGTCGTCGAACTCGGGCAATAGCTTGCAGATTTTGGTCTGGTATTTTTGTAACCTTTGTTCCTTGATTTGGAAAGTCCTTGTTACTTGGTTGACAACGAGTTGAGAATCGCAGCGTAGTCTTAACCATTTCGCCCCTATTTGAGTGCTAGCCTTAACCCTGCAATTACGGCCACATACTCGGCCTCGTTGTTAGTCATTTCTGGGCACCTTATGGAGTGGCAAATCACTTCGCCGATTGAAACTTCGAGTACGAGTCCCAACCCGGATCCTGACGCGTTGGACGCACCGTTAGTGTACAGGACCTGGGTCCTATACTTGGGGAGAAGCATGGGCGGCCTCTCTTTCAACTTCGAGCATTATTTTTGCATTGAAGTCGGCGATAAAGTCAGCAAGAACTTGTGACTTTATCGTTGTTCGCGGTTGATATGTGATATCGTGCTTGCTTAGTTCGATGGCCCATTTGGCCAACCTGCCCGATAGCTCGGGTTTATGTAAAATACTTCTTAAGGGAAAAGTCATGACGGCCGAGATAGGATGACACTAGAAATATGGTCTAAGCTTTCGTGAATCTACGACTAAGGCCAGGGCTAGTTTTTCAAGGTGAGGGTATCTCGTCTCGGCGTCGATTAGTGTTTTGCTAATGTAATAGATTAGAGATTGCGTACCTTTATTTTCTCGGACCAGGACAACGCTCACAGCTACTTCGGACACAACGAGGTAGACGAGGAGGCGTTCCCCTGATTCTGGTTTTTGAGAGCGATGGTGGTGATGATAAATACGCTTTTAACTCCTTCAAGGCTTGGACGCACTCAGAGGTCCATTGGAGGCTGTTATCCTTCTTGAGTATGCCGAGGAATCTGTGGCACCTATCCGATGATCGCGAACTGAACCTTGAAAGGGCAGCGATACGACTGGTCAAACTCTTAACCTGCTTTTTAGTGGTCAAGTGCTCCGGTATCCCTTCAATGGCTTTGTGATCAGGGTTGACCTCGATACCTCACTGTGATACCAGGAAACCTAAAAATTTTCCTGAGGCCATGCCGAACGCATACTTTTTAGGGTTCAATTTCATTCTGTATCGCCTGAGTATGTCGAAGGTTTCTTTCAAGTGGTCGATGTTATCTTCTTTCCTTTCGGACTTGACCATCATGTCGTCTCTGTAGACTTTCATCGTTTTGTTGGTTGGTCTTTGAACATCCTTGTCACTAACCTTTGGTAAGTCGCCCTTGCGTTTTTCAGCCCGAAGGGCATAACCATGTAGCAATACGTCCCCTGATATGTGATGAAAGTGGTTTTCTCCTGATCCTCTTCTTCCATGAGTGGTTATAGCCCGAGTAGGCATCCAAGAAGCTTAGTAGTTCATGTCTGGCCGTTGCGTCGATGAGTTGGTCGATATGGGGTAACAAAAATGAATCCTTGGGGTATGCTTTGTTCAAATATGTGAAATCTATGCATATCCGCCATTTCCCATTCTTCTTTTTCACCATGACCACGTTGGCGACCTATTGGGGGTATTTCGACTCCCTGATAGAGCCATTTTCCAATAGTTTTTCCACCTCTTTGCGTACCTCATCATTAATTGCGGAGTTGAACTTACGCCTAACTTGCCTCACTGGGGGTGGAATGGGTCAACGTTCAGCTTGTGCGTGGCAATTTCCTTTGGGATTCCTGGCATATCTGCATGTCTAAAAGCAAACAAGTCCGCGTTGGTAGTTAAGAATTGACGAAATTTGCCTGGTTCCTGAAGTTTGGAGCTGATGTACACTTTCTTTCTGTGGTTGTTGTTGTCCAATTGGACGGGGTCGAGGTCTTCTATGGTTGATCTCGTGGCTTCGACCGAGTCAGGATCTCTGATGACGTCCTCACTATTATCATGTATCTACCTCAACCCTATTGGTTACTATGCCTCTTTTTCTTTGTCTTTCATTTGTTGAGTGACTGTACAGTCTAGGGCGGTGCGGTAGCATTCCCGGGATGTGAGTTGTTCCCCTCGTATATTGAATATTACCTATTGAGTTGGGAATTTGATGACTTGGTACAAGATGGAAGAGATGGCTTTCATGGTGTGTATCCATAGTCGCCCTATTATGCCATTGTACGCTGTCTCTTGGTCCATGATATGGAACGTGGTTTCCAGAGTGACACCACCAACTAGGACGGAGAGTGTGATTTAACCGAATATTCGCTCAACTGTATTGTTTAAACTCGTTAGCGTGATGCAATGCGGCACTATCCTATCTTCGAGTTTCATTTGTGCAAGCACTCGAGGGTGGATAATGCACGTGCTGCTCCCATCGTCTACCATAATGCGTCTCACATCGGTATCTAAAATTTGTAAAGTGATAACAAGGGCATCATAGTGAGGGAAAACCAAACCGTTGGTATCTGACTTCTCGAATATGGTACTTTCTTCGAGTTCATCATACCGTTCGTAAGTTATTGACCGTTTGAGCTAGTGGGTTGTGGTGAATTTCACACTGTTGATGGAAGCATCATTGCCGCCGCCGATATCATGTGGAATGTGCGGGCCGGCGAGGGAGGTTTTAGCGGTCCTTGATATTGTTCACGACCTCTCGCAAAGTTAGTCCTTCCCCGGTCGCTCAACAACTCTTTGAGGTATCCCTGATGTAGCATGTTTACGACCTCCTGTCTTAGGGAGATGCAATCCTTAATTTTGTGTCCTCGCTCTTGGTAGAACTCGCAAAGTGCGTCCGATTTTCTGGTATTTGGGTGCGACCTCATCTTTTGCGGCCACTTCACCTTTAGTCCAAGCTTCGCCAGGGCGTAGACTATTTCTGTATATGACACACAAAAATTGTGAGTTGATAATAAAGGGGCAAACCTCTTTCGTTCCGGTGAGTCCTTGTCCATGATCTGGGTGGGCCCTCTTCGTGGTGGGAGGAGGATGCAGTGGCAGCTCTGACATATGGTAGGTGTCGTTCCCTATTGGATCATGGAGTTGTGAGGTCCTTTATGATATCATTCCTTCGATCTTTTCTGGATTCGGCCTGTACCGAGGTCAATCAATGAGTCAGTCCATTGAGATCGTCTTCGTCTGCTCGGACCTCGGCACAATACGCGTTATGTATTTCACCCCAAGTAGTTGGGGTACTTTATGAGCCGACTTAATAACTTTTTTGTTGCCCTTGAACCATTCCTGCTCAGACCATTCTGAAAGGCTGCGACCGCCATCCCTTCTGATATGTTTGGCAAGGTCATTCTTACTCGATTGAACCGGGCGAGGAAGTCCTGCAATCCCTCTCCCAGGGATTGTTTATAGCAAATATGTCGTTTACTCATGCCTCGGCCTTCTTGGCCCCAGCATGGGCCGTTACGAACTTGTAGACCATTTCTTCGAAAGTTTCAATAGAACGTGCAGGAAGTTGTGAATACCATGTCAATTCTCCTCCCGTGAGGGCGTCGCCGAATTGTTTCAACAAAATAGAGGATACTTGTTCCTTGGCGAGATCATTACCTTTCACGACGGTGACGTAGTGAGTCACATGATCTTCGGGGTCGGTCGTGTCATCATATATTTTCAGATAGGGCGGCATTTTAAAGGTTTTCGTATGGCATGTGGGGTTGCGTCATCACTATATATACGGCTGCTCGACGAACCGACCGGCATCCCTTTTCGGCAAGAGTTTAGGGGCGCTCGGTATCTTATAGACCCTTTCTTGGAGTTCTCTTATTTGGTCCCGAAGTGCTTTGTTTTCATTCTCCATTTCCTCCATCCTTTTTAGAACGGCTGCGAGAGTGTCTTCACCTGCACTATTAATGACATTGTGATTAATACCTGTCGTTGGGGGAGGAGGAAATTGGTCATGTTGTTCGTCCGCTGGTTGTATAACGCAAGTCTTTGCGTTTTCTGTAGCCGTGCTCCGAGCGGGCATATGGAAGACGCTAGTTAGCGTATCAGTTAGCCAAGCCTCAAGAAGCTATTTTACAGCTGGGGGCGTCTTCTCCACCACGGATGTAGAGGCTCCTTTACCAAAAGATTTTGTGATGTTGCAGTGAGGAGGAGGTGACCCATCTCGTCCAGGGGAGGCGTTAGGCATTGCGTCTCCGTCTTCTGTTTCACAATTCTTGTTGATGATATTCATAAGGTTGGCCGGAAGGTCACTTATTAATCTCGTCATTTCTTCTCTGTTACCTGCCATATTGGATTTGTACATGCAAAGAAAGGAGATGTTGTTCTTTTTTTTTTTTTTACGTTAGTAATCCGTGTTAGTTATATATCTAGAGGAAACTAAAAATTTAACTAGGAAATCCCCACAGACGATACCAAATTGTTTGACCAAAAAGTATAACTTTCGGTTAAAACTATTGTATTTAAGTAATGATGGGTTAAACCTAGTTAATGATAATGTCTCTAAATGCTAATTCTGAACATGTGGATAATGTGGAACAGATCTAGTGGGAGACTGACAATAACATATATTAAATATTCCAAAGGTATGAGCAATAATGGAGGAGTAACTAGCAATGAATAACAAAAAATGGCATTTAAGTAAACAGGAGGAGTGGTTCACCCAATAATGAATGAACAAGATGATTGTTCTTCCTGACAATGAAGAGTGACAGACAAATCTTAGAATGTTCGAACTATTCTCGAATCTGATGGAAAAGTGTGTAATAATATAAACAAGAATCTTGATGAAAATATAATCTTTGTATCTTTTACGAGAGAGAGAGAATCTTTATTAGATGTTTGTGCTTCTCTAGTGAATATCACATGCCCCCTTGCCTTATTTTTTTCCTATTTATATGGGACATAGCCCTAAAAACCCTAATAGTACATATGTCCAGAATATTTTTTAGAATATTCCCTCTATTATACTATTCTAAAAACTAATCGTTACAGCCCTTTCCACAGTGCTCGACCTCGATCATTATTGACATCCCGACCACGAGCTTCGCCGTTTCCTAATCGACCTCGACTGACTCTTCCCTTCGATACTATCTCGCCCTAAATGCTCGGCGGTAGATTTTGACCTATACACACATACATCATGCATTTATAATGAGATATTAGAACATATAAAATATCAAGTACAAATAATTTTTTTCCACTGTAATCGTCTATCATTTGACAAGAAAAAAAAATGCTTTGGCAGCAGAAATATCAGCAAGAAATTATGTCATGAAAATGAAAGGAAACTGTGTGACTGTGAGGGAGAGTGTACGTGAGATGATGTACTAGTACTAGTAACAAGAGTGTACGTGAGATGCTCCATAAATGATGAGTCGTAACAAAAGATAAAGAAGGAATCTTTGGGAAAGTGGCAATTTCCCCTTGGTGTTTTGTTTGTTTTTCAATTGTTTTTTTCTTTTTAAAAGCGGAGTAAGAATATAAAAATTATTAACTAACTAAATAAAAATGTGCAACTATATTTGGTAATTTAAATTTAATCCAAAGTAAGATGAAAAAAGTTAAAATATCAATATTTAGAGCCAAAATAAATATCTAAATACCTAAAATAATATAAAAATGGAGAAAGGTCAAAAATCATGTGTCTATAATATTAATCCCTCAACAATCTAGTTTCTAGAGAATAACGGTATAAATTGCAAAATATCCAAACATAACTTAAAACTCAAGAGAAGATTAGCTTCTCTCACGGTGACGACAAGTTTTCCCAAAATATTGCGAACTCGAACAGCATGAAGTAAATTAGCTAGTAGAAGTAATTAATGAGGACATAGAAATAGATGATAAGCTTATCTTTTTTTAACTTATGAACAAAGAACTGAGAACGGAAACTGGGTTAGAATTACTTTCTTTTTTCTGATAATGGTGGGTTAGAATTACAGTTCGGTGTGCGCTTTAGCATGTTCCTCATCATTATTAACTTTCTGCTCCTGATATAATCCCATTGGATTAATTAATTAATTAATTACTGAAATTAGTAGCTTGGTTAGTTACAAGTTAGCTGGTGATCAAAGTTAGGTGGTCATGTGGGAGGCAGGTGCAGCCAAGCTTATTTTAGCTCTCTTCCGAAAATCAGTTGTATCAAACTCTCCCTCTCTCTTTCACTACAAATAAGCTGGGAAATATAGAGTACTATGTTTTTATGATATGTTGCTGATACATTAATATTACGGATAAGTACTTTGCTTTTATTTGTCTAGATTTAATGAAATTTGTTGTGTCTTGATGAATTAAATGTTGTATTATGTTTTATTAGCATTTGTCAATTCGAAAATATTTTTTAACAGCAATGAAAAAAGACTGTTAAAAGACTCCAATATTTTACAACAATAATTGTACCTTTCATTTGCCGCTAAAAGAGTTATTTTCTACCGACAATTTTAACTGGATTTACCGGCAATAATAATGAACACTAAAAGTGCAAATAAGTTATTTTCGGGACTATTTAGCAACTGTTATAATTGCCACTCAACAATTGTCGTATAGCCTATGACTTTTAATTGTAAATAAATTAAATATATCAATAATAAAAATAGATACTTAAAGTGAAAACTAAGCTATTTTGGGAATGAATTTAACAGCCATTATAATAGCCACTAAATAATTACCGTTTAAAGCATATGACTGTTAGCGGCAATAAAAACTATCTTTACCAACACTTCTGTGAATGGCCGCTAAAACAAAACTCCCTTCTTCTTTTTTTTGTGGCGCACGTGCATCCGTTCATCTCATATTCTTCTCGGTCTTATTATTTTGAGAGGTTCGGCAATGGAGTTATGATAGAATGATAGAGTACATACCTTTCAAATTTTTGGCCCTTAACTTCATACATTGGTGCCTTATTAAAATTCTTACAGCTTGTTTGGATGGTTTTTACACATCGTTTCATAATGTATCGTATTGCATTGTATTATATTGTATTGTACTGTATCGTTTGATGAATACAATGTTTGGATAGATTGTATCGTTTGTCGTTGTTTCATGATATCATGCACCAGCAATATGAAGAATAAATTTGCAATATTATAAAGAAAAATTATGATACGGAATAAATTTATTATATAAAAAGGTAGGGTAAATGATAAAATAAAATTATTTAATAATAATGAAGAGTGAGATGAGAGAAGAAGACAAGATAACGACGCAACCACACCAAATCGGTCGTTACATAAAGTGGCATATTTCGTCGTTACGTAACGACGAATTTAACGATACGATATAATAAAATTTAAGTAACAACCAAAACAAACATCGTATTTAAAGCAACAATACGATACAATACAATAGGTAACAACCATCCAAACAAGTTGCGTGCTTGAAATGTTCGATTCTCAAATCTATATCTATATATGATTAAAAAAGAACGAAAAAAAACTCTCCTTAAGCCAAGTGGCCACCTTAAAATTAGTCATATGTAATGTATTAACTAATTAACTATTAATTACTAACTAATTCAGCCATATGGCATAACCAAAAAAAGTCACATATAACTTATTTCTTAATTAATTAATAATAAATAACTAAATCAAAATTTTAAAAATTTTAATAAAATATCTATCCATATTTTTAAAAAAGGAATTTTTTTTTTCCAACGATCTCATTTTATTACAAATTTCAAATCACTGTTATACATTCAAATTGAGTACATCTCAGCAGTTGATTTTTATATTTTCAGTGATTCTTCAAGTTTAGGACAATATTACAAATAATTTTAAAAATAAAAATTAATATTGGATATTTAAAGTTTCATATTCAATAAAAGCTAACTATAGTTTTAAATTAGAAACAGTTACAATTTTTATTCTTTTTGAATGAAAGGTAAAATAAAATTGAATCTATATGTTAAGATTAGAGTAGCTTTCAACTCTATTCAAATTAAAATATGGATGATTATCACATATAACTTATTTCTTATTTAGTTAATAATAAATAAGTAAATCAAAATATTAGAAATTTTAATAAAATATCTATCCATATTTTCAAAAATCCGGGAAAAAAACTTTTCCAACGATCTCATTTTGTTACAAATTTCAAATCACTGTTATCCGTTCAAATTGAGTACATCTCAATAGTTGATTTTTATATTCTCGGCAGTTCTTCAAGTTTAGCACAATACTAAAAATAATTTTAAAAATAAAAATTAATATTGGATTTTAAAGTTTCATATTAAATAAAAGCTAACTACAATTTTAAATTAGAAACAGTTACAAATTTTCTTCTTTTTGAATGAAAGGTAAAAATTTTGAATCTATATGTTAAGATTATAGTAGATTTCAACTCTATTCAAAATAAAATATGGATATTTATCACTTATTTTATTTTTATTTATTTTTCTCTAATCAAGATTAATTGATAATATTAATAATGATGATGATAAAAATAAAAATATAAGTGGAATAAAGTGATAAAATTTTCAAAGGAGAAATTTTGCTAAAAAAAATAATAGAAAAAACTAAAATAAAAATAATAATTATAAGGGAAAAAGGTGACAGATATTTTGAACGAACATATTTTACTTTTAAAAGTAAAATCTTAAATTTATTAGAAAACTACAAAAAAGAAATTATCTACAAATTATTTATTCTGAAACCTATTCTATTATAAATTAGGAAGTTGCCCACACATAATATAACTTCATATATTATATTAAAAGAATGATAGTGAAGTATGAGGTCAAGTCAAGTGTCATGTAGTGAAAATGCAACTTCTCACTTTAAATGACTAGATTTTACGACAAAATTTAATCTATATCTATATTATAGATTTGTATAGACAATTTGGAATGCTAAGAGTGTATTTGAAATTGAAAGCTAAAATACACAATCTTTACTATTCTTATTAGATTATATAATTTCGAGATTTAGTATATATTTCGAGATTTTATATATATATATATATATATATATATATAAAAAAAATAATAATTACAAGCAACATAGTAAAAAATATAAAAACCAAAACTATATATTGAAAAATAAAATAGAAGAAAAGTCTAATTTCTTATTACATATAATGCCGAAAACAATATTAAAGATATTGATACATTTTACACAAAATAATAAAATAACATCTTTTTTTGACGAAGTAAAAATCAAAATTAGTATTAACTATAAAATTATTTGAGTTATAGATTATAGATAATATACTAATTTAAATAAAAGAAAGTAAGTAAATAATACTCAATATATTATTGCTAAATTTAGACAATTGAAGAATTAAGAAAGCTTGAAAGTGAAGTCAAGCGTAGTCAACCTTGATATGAAGATAATATATTAAAAGTTATCTAAATTATATTAAAAGGATAGTAGGCAAACTTGATATGAAGCTAAGTAGCGTATTGAGAAAAAGTAAAAATAAAATGATGAGACTTATTTAAATTTGAGATGAGAAAGCGATTTTCAATTATGAAGAAACAAATACAATAGATAATATCACGTAATTAAAATCTTAGTAAAATCAAAATCAAATAATATTGAATAATGAAAGAATTTCAAGTAACGATAAATAAACTTACTCATAAGAAAAATAAAAAAATTTATTATAAATTTATAGATAAAACTTATCTGAATTTGAGATGAAAAATTATCTTTTAATTTATAATGAGAAATTTCATACAAATAACAAAACATAACTAAAACCATAATGGATAAAGTCAAAAATAAAAAGATATAGAACAATAAATGAATTTCATGTAAAAGAGTAATAAATTAATAATCAACCTTCTCAGGAGTAAAAAATCTATATTATCTATATTATATTAAAGGAGGTAATAAGCAAGGACATTAAATATAAAGGCAAAGTAATAAAAAATTTACATGATAGTGCAATCTTATTGAGCAACGAATAAATCAATAACGATAATCGAGTAACAAAAGAAGAAAAAATGGTATAAATATAAAATGATAAGATGTATTAGAATTTAAAATCAGAAAGCGTCTTTGAGTTATAATGACATCAAAAATCATACATATGTATATAATCACGTAACTTAAAATCTTAATAGATAAAGTCAACAACCAAAAATATTAAGTAATGAAAGAATATCAAGCAATAAAGCATAATTTTAAAAGATAGTTGACTTGAATAATTAAATCTTAAAAATTAAAATTTTAATGAAAAGTCAAAGGAGAAGAAAATTTTAATTTCTAGGCATAGCATACAAAAATATCGATTATTTAAAAAATTGGTAGATTTATAACTAATAAAGAAATGTTATAAAATAAAGACTGTAAAGTAAAGACAAGTATAGAGAGAAACTGATATATTATTCAACTTCAAACTTATGTACATAATGAACTGAAATCTCCTCTATTTATAGAAGAAAGGAAGATGTTGTGTAAGTTGCTACTGCAAGCTGCTGGTAAGTTGTTTGTAAGATGCCATTGTATCAAATATAAATAATCTTCTACCGGAAGAAATATTTATCCATAACGGAGTACCGAAAGGATAAGCTTCTCCAGGAGGCTTATTTCCAATAGAGTACTAAATAGATAAAAATATTTACGGAGGAATCCCATATGGATAAGCTTCTCCAGGAAGCTTATTTACAACAGATTACTAAATAAACATCCATAATATAATATATTTATAACACTCCCCATTGGATGTTCATTAAATAGAAAATGTGCCTCATTAAAACCTTACTAGGAAAAACCCCGTGAAAAAAATCATATTAAACGAAAAAGAGTACACATATTTAGTAATACGCATAACTAGTTGTCTCATTAAAAATCTTATAAGGAAAACCCTTAGTAAGCGAAAAAGAATATAGCGCGTATTTTACTCCCCCTGATAAAAACCTTATTTTAAATATTTGAGTCTCCGCATTCCAATCTTGTATATCATCTTCTCAAAAGTTGAAGTTGGCAAAGATTTAATGAATAAATCTATCGGATTGTCACTTGAACGGATTTGTTGCACATCAATGTCATCATTTTTCTGAAGATTATGTGTAGAATAATTTTGGTGAAATGTGCTTCGTTCTATCTCCTTTTATAAATCCTCCTTTTAATTAGGCTATGCATGCAACATTGTCTTCGTATAAAATTGTGGATCTTTTATCACATTCCAAACCACATTTTCCTTGAATAAAATGAATCACTGATCTCAACCATACGCATTCCCTACTTGCTTCATGAATAGCTATTATCTCGGCATGATTTGAAAAGTAGCAACAATAGATTGATTTGTGGAGCGCCATGATATGACAGTACCTCCATATGTAAATACGTACCCGGTTTGAGATTGAGCTTTATGTGGATCAGATAAATAACCCGCATTTACATAATCAATAAGATCTGCACTACCTTTGTTAGAATAAAATAAATCCATATCAAGTGTTCCCTTTAAATATCGCAATATATGCTTAATCCCGTTCCAATGTCTCCGTGTAGGAGAAGAGCTATATTTTGCTGGTAAATTAACAGAAAATGCTATGTCAGACCTTGTAGCATTAGCAAGATACATAAGTGCACCAATTGCACTAAGATAAGGTATTTCGGGACCAAGGAGTTCCTCATCCTCTTCTGGAGGTCGGAACAGATCCTTATTCACTTCAAGTGATCAAACAACCATTGGTATATTCAATGGGTGCGCTTAGTCCATGTAAAAGCATTTTTAGACCCTTTATGTATAGGCACATTGATGGATAAAGATCTCATCTGCTAAATGTTCAATTTGCAGACCAAGACAAAGTTTTGTCTTTCCAAAATCTTTCATCTCAAATTCTTTCTTAAGATATTCAATTGCCTTTTAGAGCTCTTCTGGAGTTCCAACAAGATTTATGTCATCAACATAAACAACAAATATAATAAATTTTGATGCCATTTTCTTTATAAAAATACATGGACAAATAATATCATTTATGTAACCTTCTTTCAGCAAATATTCACTAAGACAATTATACCACATGCGCCTAGATTGCTTTAAACCGTATAAAGATCTTTGTAATCTAATTCAATACATTTCCTGAGATTTTGAATTCGCTTCAGGCATTTTAAATCCTTCAGGTATTTTTATATAAACTCCATTATCAAGTGAACCGTACATATAAGATGTAACTACATCCATTAGATGTATTCAAGCTTTTCATGTAGTGCTAAACTGATAAGATATTAAAATGTTATGGCATCTATAACATGTGAATATGTTTCATCAAAATCGACTCCAGGTTGTTGTGAGAATCCTTGTGCGACAAGGCGAGCTTTGTATCTTTCAATTTCATTTTTATCACTCCTTTTTCGCACAAAACCCCATTTATGACTAACTGATTTTATACTAGCAGGTGTTTGGACTACTGGTCCAAAGACCTCTCTTTTAGCAAGTGCGTTCAGCTCTGATTGAATTGCCTCTTGCCATTTTGGCCAATCAGATCTTTGTCGGCATTCTTCAACAGATCAGGGTTCAAGATCCTCACTATCTTGCATAACGTTAAGTGCAACATTATATGCAAAAATATTATCTACCATTATTTCAAATCGATTTAAATTAATCTCATCACCAGTAGAACTTATTAAAAGTTCCTCACTTACTTGAGTCTCGGATTCATTGATTTCTTCAGGTATCTCAGAACTAATCAGATCTTGGGTCTCTTCAAAAGATCCCTTCATAGTATCGTTTTGATCATTTGTCGATTTTCTTTTTCGAGGATTTCGATCCTTAGAACCCAAAGGCCTACCACGCTTCAGGCGTGCTTTAGGTTCATAGCTCTCATGCTAGTAGATGATCCTGTTGGGATATCAATTCGGATAGGCACATTCTCTGCAAGGATATATGACTTAGTTATCCTTTTCAAATCAGTAAATGCGTCTGACATTTGATTTGCTATATTCTATAAATTGATGATCTTCTGGACCTCTTGATTACATATAGGGGTACGTGGATCAAAATGAGATAATGATGGAACTTTTCACACAATTTCTCTTTTGACTTCCTTTTTCTCTTCCCCTAATTGTAAAAAATTTGTTTCATCAAACCTGAGTAGATATCCACACCTTTTCACCAGCTCAGGTATTTTTCTAATTCTCTTCGAGGAAGAACGTTTATTTTAGAGGTGAAGAATGTGATGACCCGATAGGTCATCTTTAAATTTAATATTCACTTATGTGTTCTGAGACCTCAAATAGCATCATTCAGCTTTCCTCGACTTGCGTACACATTCCATATAATTTTTCGGGAAGCTTTTATGTGAAAATTTGATAAAAATATGAATTATGCTTTAAAACTCACTTAAGTTGACTACGGTCAACATTTTGATATCTGCAAATCGAGCAGTAAATAAATCTCTAGTCAATGGTTCAAGATAGCGAATAATAGAGGGTGATTCAAACACAACATATATTCCTAACCTTCTCTGTGGGCCCATCTTACTACATTGTGGTGGTGGTGCTGGCACATATACAGCACATCCGAAAATTCGTAGATGGAAAATATTTGGTTCATGACCAAAAACTAATTGTGACAGAGAATATTTATTATAATGTGTCGGTCTGAGACGGATAAGTGATGTTGCATGCAAGATAGCATGGCCCCAAACAGTAGTGGGCAATTTTGTTTTCATAAGTAGTGGTCTTGCTATCAATTGCAGGCGTTTAATAAATGACTCTGCAAGGCCATTTTGAGTATGAACATAAGCTACATGATGTTTAACTTTAATCCCAACTGATAGACAATGATCATCAAAAGTTTGAGATGAGAATTCTCGAGTATTATCAAGGTAAATAACCTTTATAGGATAATCTAGGAATTGTGTCCTTACTCGAATTATTTGGGCTAATAGCTTTGCAAACGCCAGGTTGCGAGATGATAGTAGTCACACATAAGACCATCTTGAAGATGCATCTATTAGGACCATAAAATATCTAAACAGCCCACTTGGTGGGTGAATAGGTCCACATATATCCCCATGTATACGTTCTAAACAGGCAGGGGATTCAATGCCAACCTTCATTGGTGATAGTCTAGTGATCATTTTGTCTTGATAACAAGCATCACAAGAAAGCTCATCATTTGTAAGAATCTTCAGGTTCTTTAATGGATGCCCACTTGTATTTTCAGTGACTCGTCTCATCATTATTGATCCAGGATGGCCCAAACGGCCATGCCAAAGCACAAAAATATTTGAATCAGTAAACTTCTTGTTTATGATAGAGTGTTATTCAAATGTACTAATCTTTGAATAGTATAAGGCAGAAGATAAAGTTGGTAACTTTTCTACAATGCACTTCTGGCCCAAAACATTCTTTGTAATACAAAGATATTCCATATTTATTTCATCTATCGTCTCAACATGATACCCATTTCGGCGGATATCTATAAAACTTAACAAGTTTCTTCGGGACTTGGAGGAGAATAATGCATTGTCTATAATAAGTTTTGCTCCCTTAGACAGAAATATAGTGGCTCTTCCAGAGCCTTCAATCAAACTTATATTACCAGAAATTGTTGAAACATTTGCTTTTTCCTTATACAAATAAGAAAAGTATTTCTGATCTTTGAATATGGCATGAGTTATTCCACTATCAATTACACAAATATCTTCATGATTGGTCTTTGATCCAAACATAATTTGAGGATTATCCATTTTCTTCAAAATGACATAAACAAAATAAATATGATAGTAAACATCATTATCAAAGCACAACTTTTATTTATGTACAACAATTACATAACCATATTATCTACTACAATCAACAAAAATTAAAATATTTATATTTTTACAAATTCATCACCGATCACATGACTTGCTTTTCCTTCCGAGAGTGCAAAGTAATCAGCACATCCAAATGCATGAAGTCTAAATTATCTTCAGAAATAAAATTTGCTTTAGCATTTTTCTCTGTCTTCTTTAGGGAGGCTTGATAAAGCTCAACCAGATGCTTTGGCGTACGGCAAGTACGTGACCAGTGCCATTTTCCTCCACATCTTTAGCAAGCATTTTCTGCATTTATTGTTTGCACCGCTTCATGCTTTTGTTCCTTCCTTTTCTATTGTTGGTGGTGAGAAGGGTTCTTTGGTGCATTATTATTACCATGATTAGAGTTTCTTCCCCGACCACGGCCATAACCACGACTGGGGCCACGACCTCTTCTACGCTTAGCTTGGTGGAAGTTCGTCTCATTCACTTCAGGGAATGGATAAGAACCAGTAGGTCGACTTTTATGGTTTTTCATTAATAGCCCATTATGTTGCTCGGCTATAAGAAGATGTGAGATAAGTTCAGAATATTTTTTGAATCACATCTCTCGATATTGCTGCTGCAGGAGCATATTCGAGGTATGAAAAGTGGTGAACGTTTTTTCCAACATATCATGATCAGTAATATTATCACCACATAATTTTAATTGAAAAATAATTCCGAACATAGTAGAATTATACTCACTGATAGATTTAAAATCTTGTAGCCTTAGATGAATCCAATCATGACGTGCCTATGGAAGAACGACCATCTTCAGGTGGTCATATCTATCTTTCAAATTGTTCCACAGTATGGTTGAATCTTTAACATTGAGATATTCCATTTTCAAGTCGTCATCAAAGTGGTGGGGTAGGAATATCATTGCTTTGGCACGGTCTTGGTTTGATGCTTGATTTTTGTCCTTGATGGTGTCTAGCAGATCCATCGCATCAAGATGAATTTCAGCATCAAGCACCCAACACATGTAGTTTTTGCCCGATATATCCATGGCTACAAATTCAAGTTTAGAAAGATTTGACATTATTTAGAAAAAGAAAGTTCGTACCTCTGATACTTTCAAAGTATTTGCTCGAGATGATAGAGTCTCGTACTGATAACGTGTTATAAAATAAAGAATGTATAGTAAAAACAAGTATAGAGAGAAACTGATATATTATTCAACTTCAAACTTATGTACATAATGAACTGAAATCTCCTCTATTTATAGAAGAAAGGAAGCTGCTACTGCAAGTTGTTGTGTAAGTTGCTACTGCAAGCTGTTGTGTAAGCTGCTACTGCAAGCTGCTGTGTAAGCTACTACTGCAAGCTGTTATTGTACCAGATATAGATAATCTTCTACCAGTGATAATATTTATCCATAACGGAGTACCGAAAGGATAAGCTTCTTCAGGAGACTTATTTCCAATAGAGTACTAAATAGATAAACATATTTACAGCGGAGTCCCATATGGATAAGCTTCTTCAGAAAGCTTATTTACAACGGAGTACTAAATGAACATCCATAATATAATATATTTATAACATGAAAAATTAATTTATATTTTTGATGAATTCAAATGAAGATGTACAATGGAGAAAATGTTTCAAGAAAAAGTTTTAGAAGTAAGAAAATACACACACACACAAAAAAAAAAGAGATAATTAACAAAAATATTAAGTCAAGTAACAAACTAATAAAACGTCATAATATCTAATAAAATAATAATAATAAATATAGTAGATTATATAATAAAGAAAAATGAGGAACTGAAAAGTTATTCAATGACCATATGAATTTTGTTTTCCAATTTCATCTGATTTTTTTATTGGACATGTTTCATTGGATAAAAAAAGAAAATTGAAATTTAATTCAAACAATATGATATAATATGGTCAAACAAATTAAATCACAATATGATTTATATTCTCAGCGCATGCGGGTGCTATACTAGTGCCTTTTAAAGGGTAAAGTGCTGAGTTCCTATAAAAACTTGAAGGGAATGGTGCCCTCTCTTTCAAGTTTTAACTTGTCAAACAGTGCCGCACGGTGTTATGGAGCCTAGAATAATTACAGCAGGAAACCACTATTGTCCATTTTGTTCTTTCCGATTGTCTTGAGACTTTTGATTTCACTAGCTAGTTAGTATCATTCCCATTGCTTTTCCATCACACAGCCGTGAAGTCGTAGATGCATCCGATATTATTCATTAGACTTATAGATTCTAGACAACACTGGAACTGGTTACATCTTTATAATTTTCTTTACGGGAGGAGGTGAATTAGTTATTGATGGTTAGACAATCGTAAAGTTCAAAATGCTCCATTAGTATTTTGCCCAGAAACTTGATGCATTTAGTTAAATGCTGGACCGGTCAAATTATAATACTCTTTTGAGAGAATGCAACCTTCCTTTTTTTTACTTGGGTGAGGGGTGAGGAGGGGGTGGGGGAGAGGAAGCTGAGGCCAATACCTGACACTGTGTCCATCATGTACATTTAGAGGCAGAGTCACGATTTGAAGCTTATGTGTTCATGATTCTAAATCTTTTAAGTTATTGGGTTCTAAATTAATAATTTGTACACATTCAATGATTTTCTTAAGACAAATACATAGTTTGGTCTAAAGCTACTCCGTCCTTTCTTATCTCTTTACTAAACTAGTTGAAGAAACCAACAAGAGAGGAGATAAATTCAGACTTAGCTCAAGGTCTACATCACAAAATTGGTGGTGACTTTGCTGACCAAATGCTTTCCGTAAACAGCTCCTTCAAAATTCTTGGTGCCACCAGTCTTCTGTGAACACACATCTAGCGGCTCTATTGCAGCATCAAAGTTTGGCTAATACGGAAGATAAAACACATATCATCAGCAACTAACATTGAGCCATATCATATTTCTTTTACTTTTAACTGACACAAAAGAAAAAAGAGCTTTTAACCTCATAAAAGTAGGCCACGCAAACACGATATTTGGGAGAGTTATTGATGACCCGGTGCAATGTTGATTCATAAATTCCGTTTGATAGGATCTACCAATAGCCACCATACAAGAACAGCTTAAGCAGAGGGGTAAGAATGATAAAAAAAAAAAAGTTACAAAGCAAATTGCATACCTTCAACATATCTCCTATATTACACACAAATGTGCCTGGGATAGGTGGTGCTGATATCCACTCGCCCGATTTGTTTCTCACCTTAAAACAACCCAATATGATTAGTAGTTTGTAAATCGGGATGAACTTCAAATCATAAAACAAAGATGTAAGACGAGGCTTTACAAATTAAATCTAGGGAGTAGGCATGCTTTAAGGACTCGGAAGCCAATCTTCCTCAGTAGCTTTCAAAGAATGAAACAAAATTGGAACGAGGAAACATAATTGTACCTGAAGGGCAACTATGTCGTCATCTTGGTTGACTAATGTTAATAGCCCTGTAAGATAAGAAAACACTTATATCATGGTTGCTAATCAATGGGATAGTATGCTATCCTTGTAAAGATCAGAAGCTTTACCATAATCTGTATGGGCGCCACTGAGATTTATTCGGTTCGGAGAAAAGATATGGACAACAGCGAAAGCCAAAAAACATCACTCATTGGAAAAGAGATACACCAATAAGAGAACAGAAAAAGAAAAAAAAAAGAATATGATAAACAAGAAAAAATGTGATGACCGACACCAGCGACTTACCATCCAACATCATTGTCAGCCTTATCATGTCCATTTGAAATGGACACAGCAGGGTAGCCAATTATTCGCAAGACCCAAAATGGATCACCACCTACTTCACCCTCCATTTCATCCGCTGATCCACCCAATGCCAGAGCAATTCCCCTCATTATCTTTCGTGATAGATCTGTCAGCAGTAGAATACAAAAGTTCACCAACTTCTTTTCAGTTCCGTGCAAAAAACCTTTATCAGTATAGCCACTGCAAAAATGTCAAAGGAGTATGTAATAGAGCAAGGCACCTGTGCAACGGTCAACATACTCCTCCATTAACTGCTTGAAATTTGGAGGGTTACTTGGCCTGCATATGAAAAAAATGTATGTAGACCAAACAAAATGAAGAAAGAACAAATCCAAAGTCGTCATTTAGCAGTCAGTAGCATATACCATGGGGAAGAAATGGCAAAGGTTTTAAGATGAACAAAGGGAAAGAAAGGAGGGGGTTAGTGCAAAGACCATGCATTATAAGTAACTCGCTAACCTACCATATGTTGGATCCTTGCATAGCTTTTCCAAGATTTCCATACATCCCATGTTTCACTTCTCTATAGCACTGCAACCAACAAACAAGATAGAGAAAAAAGTGCATCAAGGACGATTTAGTAACAGAAACAGTACAATTACTAATAATTATTAAACAAAGTATTCCTATAAAAGCTGTATCAAGACATATGTGCACATAGAAACTGATATTGAGAGGAGTTCACAACTATACCATTGCAAAACAGCAGAAATGTTGTCCATAGTTGAAGAATGGTTTTTACCAGAAAAAGCTTTTTTTTCTCATTTTTGAGAAGAGCTTAGTCAATTTGTAAATGAATTAATGATAAAGTTCGCAGGTGAGCCAGGAACCCAAATAATTGAAACAAGGCCTCACCTAAAAGGCAACGAGCCCCAATCCCAATAGGTAGAGGGTAAATAGGAATAACGTTACAATCTGTACATTGTTTAAAAGCTCTCTCTCTCTCTCTCTCTCTCTCTCTCTCTCTCTCTCTCTCTCTCTCACTCACACACACACACACTCTACGTAGAAGATATGATCAAGATGAGGCTAACAGCAGGAAAATAAGTCTTCTCTTTTGGTTTTAACAACTGGCATATCATTTGCTCCATACAAGTTTGATATTGCCATTTCTGGATCCAAAGACTGCATATTTATATACCTAGATTATCCTATAGCACAGTAATTCAATCAGTTCCAGTTTTACAAAACAATCAGAAACTGAGCACACACTTCGAAACCTCCAAATTGTGAGCAAATAATGGCAAACAGCTATCTAATGCATAATGTGTGAAAAATTCTACGCATCCAATCCAAAACATTAAATGGTAGAGTAAAGATAAGCCACAGAAATAGAATCAGTAGAAATAATATGCATTTGGGCCAGAATAAGAAAAGAATATAGCTATAAGCGCGGGCTTTCAGGTGAAACTGTGAAGAAACACAAGAATAATACAACAAGTGGTGCACTTATTTTCTGTAATATATAGACCGTAAGTAATTAATATAACCTACATCAATAGCTTCATGTATATCAGGTATGCCTTTGGTTATATTCTCTCCGATTCTTTGATATCCTCTGCATTCAAGATACATAAGCAATCATTAGTCAAGATAATATCTTGAATTTAAGATACTGGGTAATCACAGGAATAAACCTGTATCCAGTTGCTGCAGAAAGTTTGATTTTGAGTTTCTCCTCATAGGGTTGATGAAAATATTCGCGTGTAATGCTTCTAATCTCTTTCATAAGGGAAATAGGGATACCATGGCCCTTCTGCAAGAAGGGAAGACACAACAATTTAGTTTCTCTAATACAGAAAGTAACAATTAACATTACGAAAGATCCAAATATGACTTAAAACTCAGGAGAAGCTTAGCTTCTTTCACAGTGACAGCACACTGTTTTCCCCAATATTGTAAATTCAATAGATACAAAAAAAAAAATAGGCTGCAATTAAGACCACCAATAACATCAACAGAAAGAAAAATTAGCAGGAGAAGAATAATTACCACATAAAAGAATCCAGCTTCTCTACAAGCCTGACCCAATTGTCTAACAACTTGAGCTACACCTTCGTCATGAGCCAAATTTGGATGATCCCACTTCTCTAAAAGAGGACTTATATCTGTGTCATAGGAAAAAATAAAATTAATTCTCACAGAACCAATTGAACAGTTTTAAGCAAGGTTTGCACAGCCATATCCAAAAAGTGAAGATAAACAAAAGCAAAATAGAAGTAAGAACTTGTAAATAGGGCTTGGAATTGGCTTGAAATTTTCGACCTATTATTGGGATAGACTTGAAATCTGTTGCCATGGTGCTTGGAGTTTTGTGTCTAGGCTCAAGCAACTCTTGCTCTTGCTAGCTCTGTTAGGCGTTAGCAGATTTTTTTGGGTAATATTCCTCGGTTGGCAAATCTAATAATGTAGCCTAGCTGACTGCTCTCTCTCTCTCTCTCTCTCTCTTGACCAATTTTCTAAAATATGTTTATTTAAAAAGTATTTTTTTTTGTGAGAATCAATTTGTATTTGGTTAATTAATTTGAAAAATATTTTTGAGCAGTAATTAGTGTTTGGCCAAATTTTTGAAAACTGCTTCTAAGTGTATTTTTCTCAAAAGTGCTTTGGGAGAGAAGTTACATTTTTCTGTTTCTCAAAAATTATTTTTGATTCTCCACAAAAAAAAAATCTTCTAAAAGCTTGGTCAAACAATTCAATTTTGGCCAAAAGCACTTTTGACCCAAAAAAAAATACTTTGGCCAAACAGGCTATTAGTATATAAACACTCCAATCTATAATTATGGAGCAGTTTACCTGCTTTCACTTACCTAATTTTTACTGTGAAGTCCAACATCCTTTTACCGACTCTATTTAAATAAAAACTTCAAAAAGTACATAAAATCTAGTAGTAGTAATATTATTTTTGAAAAAAGAGAATACAATTTTAAATTAATTATCTATATTATTGTAATTCATCTTTACATTGTATATCCGTTATCCATGTTAGGTGTTTGCTTGGTAGGCCGATCTCCAAAAGATATTGTCTTGCCTATACAAATTGGGCGAGTTTGGTCCTCAAAACACACTTTGCGAGTTGAGCAAACGGGAAGGAATTTGTATGAACTTGTACACCCAAGGGCAGAGCTTGTATAGAGTTTACGGGATTCGATCGAATCTACTAGTTTTTGTTCAAATTTTATATTTATCTTAAAAGATATATTGTATATTAATTTAAAATTCAATAATTTAAAAAAACTACAACCAAAATTATAAGTTTCAAATCTTCTCATCTTTATATAAATCGATAAAAACTACCCTACCCTCTCATAAGGGGGTTGGAAAGTGTCAGATGCTCATTCTCACATTGACATATGAAATTTATAAAATTTAAATTTTGATTCTAATTCTGCTAGCAGTATGTGCAGGATAAAGAAAGGGAATAGGAAAGACATTATATTATCTTGCACCATTTCAATGTAAGATAGCAGCTTTATCATTTAAGTTATGACCATATTCTCCAAAAACCCTCATCTTATCGTTTTGTTCTTTATAAGAATATTATTGCAAATTATAAAATACTACACTGAAGTTCTTGCAACCAGATAGGAAAAAAATATATTTGAATGACGGAATTACATATATTTGTTTTTTGCGCATGTTCCTGCATTACATAATGCTTTATATATTCACTTATTAAATCCTTTTCGTACACAAAGCTTTCATTGTCTCGATTTGTGATTGATCCTTGTCGTTTGAAATAAGAATAATATATTTGTACAACCATCTCGCCAACCTATGAAACAGTCATGAGTCAACATATTGTACAACCACTCGAGTATTTTTTACCAGGAAGATGGACTTATATGTCATACTACTAATTTTTCGTTTCTCTCTACACTTTCGGTCTCAATTCGTTAGTACGTGTCACATCTCTTATATTGTACTTTTTTTATTTCAATTTATGTGAACGTTTGACTAAGCACGGATTTTAAGAAAAAATGAATGATTTTAAAATTTGTGGTCCTAAACAAGTCAAAAAGGGGTTCAGAGTTATAAAAGCTTCATTAAGGGTATTGTAACGCCCCGACTTGTCGTTTTAAGAATTAACGCCCCGTTCAGCAATTTAAGGTCCCGAAAAGTTTCGTAATATGTATTATGACCCGCGTGTGTGATCGAGTTTGATTTTCGAAAGATTCGGAATTAAATTGAGAAAAACAATTCTCATTTTTGAAGCTAATGAAAAGAGTTGACCGGAGTTTGACTTTTGAGCAAACGACTCGGGAATGGAATTTTGATGATTCCAATAGTTTCGTATGGAGATTTAAGACTTAGGAGTGTGTCTTTGTACATATTTTGAAGTCCGTAGTTGAATTTGGCTTGAAATGGCGAAAATAAGAAATTTAAGGTTTGGAAGTTTGACCAGGGAATTGACTTTTTGATATAGGGATCAGAATATAATTCTGAAAATTGGAATAGGTCTGTTATGTTATTTATGACTTGTGTGCAGAATTTGAGGTCAATCGAACTTGATTTGATAGGTTTCGACATCGAATATAGAAGTTGGAATTTCTTAGTTTCATTAAGTTTGAATTGAGGTGTGATTCGTGTTTTTAGCATTGCTTGATCTGATTTGAGACCTCGACTAAGTCCATAATATGTTTTGAGACTTGTTGGTATGTTCGGACGGGGTCCCGAGGGGCTCGGGTGAGTTTCAGAGTGATTTCGGACCATTTCTAGGCCAGTTATAGCTGCTGGTTTTTGGCTACAGCAGTGTGCTATGCGATCGCGTGGAATTGGTCGCGATCGCGATCACGATGAGTAAAATGGGAAAAATTGGCCAGTGATCCGCGATTGCGGAAGGCCATTCGTGATCGCGTAGAGGAAATTTTCTACTGCACTGACCCGACTTTGGAAGCTTATATCTCGCAGTCTATAAGGAATTTGGAGATGATCCAAAAATAAAAGTTGTATCTTTTGGTGTCTAGTTTTCAGAAAGTTAAATCATTTACATTATGAAGTTTTATATAAAAACTAATGGCCATTATACTAGAGGTTGTCTGGAAGAGCTGGGCACTTGTTCTTCGCGATCGAAAGGCAAATTTTGGGCTGAGAAAAATTTTGCTTCGCGATCGCTAAGAGTAAATACCTGGGCAGTAGCTATATTTTGAGGTTTCGGTCATTTTTATGGAGCTCGGATTAAAGCGATTTTTGATGCGATTTTTACTATATGGATTGGGGTAAGTGTTCTATATCAGAAAGTGATTATACTTTATGAATCTATGGTTATATTCATCGTTTAATTCGAGTTTTAATGGAGGAAATTGGGATTTTTGTAAAACTTTTAAAAAACGAAAATTCAAGATTTGGAGAACGATTTGTTATTGGAATTCGATAAAATTGGTATGGTTGAACTCGTATCAGAATGGGTGTTCGAATTTCCTAAAAAAATTATCTGGTTCTGAGAGGCGAGCCCCGCATTGACTTTGGTTGACTTTTTATAATAAAATTTTAAGTCGACGTTTTATTATCCGGAAATATTTATGATAAATTTTAATGAAGTTGTACAATTAATTTGGTTAGATTTGAGCTGTCTGGAGGTCAATTCAAGCAAGAAGACGATTTTGGAATATTAGACTAATTTCAAAACAAGGTAAGTATCTTACCTAACCTTGAGTGGGAGAATTTTTCCTTAGGCATTGAGTCATATGTGAAAATTGTGTAATTGAAACCATGTACGCGAGGTGACGAGTACGTACTTGGTTTATATGTGCAAATTACATTGGTTGAAATTCGTAGACGCCCTTATGTATTAAATTAAAAAATTGTTGGAACATAGTAAATCCTTTATTTGTCATGCCTAAATCCTTGTTTGTTGACTTTATTTTTATATGATAATTGGGTGTGATTGCCATTTTGATTTTTATGTGAATCCGTATTTTTGTTGAGTTGATATTTCGTGGAGATAATTTCATTATGGATTATTCATTTACAAATAACTTATTATGTAAGTTTAAAAGAAGGCATTAATCTATTTGCCAAAATTTTTGATTAAAGAAGGCGTTGTTCCTTGATGAATTACTTTCTAGTTTATGTTGTTGCAATTGGTATTGAGTTATAAAGGTCGTAAATAATATTTGAGGCAAAGTGTTAAATTGTGAAATATTATTTTGTTGAGTTGTTCGCTCCCGAATTTTTTTGTTTAGATTTTTGTGCATATTATGGTCGATCCATGAGCTCCCTATTGTAAAAAATGATGTATTGTCGATTTTTGTGGCAAGTTAAAATATTTAAGCACTTGAGATGCAATTTGCGATATGTTTTGATATTTGAGCACTCGATGTGCAATTTGTGATATGTTGTAATATTTGAGCACTTGAGGTGCAATTCATGAGATGTTGTGATATTGGCACATGATATTGTTGGAAGGATTGTTTGGGTGTTTGCACGAGGTTTCTGTCGTACTATTATTACTATGCGCGTGCAGCGAGACAGGGCAGCATTTACTTTATTATTGCGCACGTGGCGAGACAAGGTGGCCTATGTCGGGGATTGATTTGTGATGACTTGTGATGGCCTCGGGGCATTGTTATTGTTGATATTTGTGTTGGGACTACGAGGCGGTATCTCGAGTGTGCCCTTTGCTGTACTTGCCTTTGGTTACTTTATTTTTCGTGATATATAAATTCTTGTGTTCTTCCGTGATGTATTATTTTATTTTATTATGTGTTTTGTATTCCTTGTTGTATTGTGTTGGCTTTGGCTCTTTGTAAAAGACTCTTAGGATTTATGTTTATGGTTTTTACTGGGTTTCGAGATTTAAGTTATTTCGAATAAAAGAAATTGCTATTATGTTTTAATTTAATAAATTATACATCCAAATTAGTAGTCATCGGATACTTCATTTTAACTGAAATATCATTTTCTTCACCCAAACGAGTTCAAAAATAAACTCATTTCTTTGATAATTTCGTACTTGATTTAAAAATTGCAAACTTACTTTATTGAAAATAAATTGATCATGCGGATCTTATATACATTGATATTTTGGTACGTGAGTTGTCCGTGCGGTTATGAAAGAAATATGGGCAGGAGGTGCCGTGGAAATATGAACGTGAGCTGAGACCCGTAATTTTTATGATTGTGAAATGAGGTGTCACATGGTGACTTTTACTTGAAAGAAGTATATTCGAAAGATAATTATTCGAAAGATATTTATCTTAAATAGTTATATGTGAATGATTTATATTTTAAGGACTTGATTGATTGGTTGTACTTGTGTTCCTTATTCGTTTGAGCAATAATTATGATGTTCTTGTTGCCTTGTTGTTTATATCACTGGTTGATTTTATTGTTATCATTGCTAGTTATTTTTCAGCACTATTGTATACTGCTATATTGCACAGGTTATTTGACTAGTGAGTGTCTTGATTGTACCTCGTTACTACTCCACCGAGGTTAGTCTTGATACTTACTGGGTACCGACCGTGGTATACTCATACTACACTTCTGCATATTTTTGTGCAGAGCGAGGTATTGGAGATATCAGATTCGGACAGAGATTAGAGTATGATCGCAAGGATTTAAGGTAGGACTGCTTGATCGTCGCAGTCCCTTGGAGTCTTTCTATTTTATTATACTGCTAATTTCTTATTCAAACAGTATTGTATATTCGACCCTCGAGATAATTCCATGTATTCAGTTAGAGTTCATGACTCAGTATTACCAGTCTTGGGAGGTTGTTCGAATATTTTCGCTGTTAGTTTTGACACTTATCTAAAAAAATGGCTTGAATTGTTATTATAATTGGCTTACCTAGTCATAGAGACTAAGTGTCATCACAACGCCTATGGTGGAATTTTGGATAGTGACAAGTTAGTATCAGAGCTCTAGGTTCATAGGTTTTACAAGTCACGAATGAATCTAGCAGAGTCTTGCGGATCGGTACAGAGACGTATGTACTTATCTTCGAGAGGCTACAGAACTGTTAGGAAATTTTCACTTCTTCCATTCCTGTCATGCGGAATTTGTTGATCTTGGAATCTGAGCCTTTGTATCTCTATTCCCTCACAGATAATGAGGACACGTGCTACCGGGTGAGCTGAGCAGACACCCGCGCATACTGCTAGGGCCGCAAGAGGTAGAGGCCGAGGAAGAGCACGTGCCACAACTAGAGCACCTGTTAGAGCAACAGTTGAGGAGCCGCCAGTAGCTCCAGTTGGGGGACAGGCACCAGAAGCACCTGTTGTTACCCCGGACTTCAGGAGACTTTAACACAGTTATTGAATATGTTTGGTACGTTAACTCAGGCGGGATTGATCTCTGTTGCACCAAATATTTCACAGATTGGGGGAGTAACTCAGACTCCTACCGCCCGTATTCCATAGCAGCAAGTTCACATTGGTCAGGTTCCGGGTGTAGTACCGGTACAACCTATTATTCCGGTTCAGCCTGAGGTCAGGCAAGAGGCATCAGAAAAAGAACAAAAGAGACTAAAGCGATTTAAGAGGTATAGTCCACCTACTTTTAGTGGCACATCTACTGAGGATGCTCAGGGATTTCTAGAAAAGTGTCACCGTATTCTCCGTACCATGGGTATTGTGGAAGTGAGCGGAATTGCCTTTACTATATTTCAGTTGTCAGGCGCAGCGTATCAGTGGTGGCAAATCTATGAAGAAGGTAGACCAGCCGATGCAACACCACCAACTTGGGCTAAATTTTCGAAAATATTTTTGAAAGAATTTGCTCCCCAGACTCTCCGGGATGCATGGCGCACAGAGTTTGAACGGTTGCATCAGGGCACCATGACGGTGTCAGAATATGCTATCTGGTTCAGTGAGTTAGCCCGACACGTACCTATCGTGGTTCCTACAGTTAAAGAATAGGTCCGCAGATTCATTCAGGGACTCGATTATGATCTTAAAATATGCATGGCTCGAGAGTTACAAAATGATACCTCATTTCAGCAAGTAGTGGAGATTGCGAGGAGGATTGAGGGTGTCCTAGGTGAGGAAAGGGAGTCTAAGGAGGCCAAAAGGTCTTGAAGCTCTGGAGGGTTCAGTGGATTTTACTCTTCAGCTATGATCCATTATGGCGGAGGCTCGAGCAGTCGGCTAGCTTAGTCTGCACATTAGATTACTCGGTGTGCTCCAGTAAGTTCTTATAGTACACCACCAATACGAGATTCTTACAATGGTTATTCCAGTTATCCGGCACAGACTCAGTACGAGCAGTCACGACCTCAGAGGGATTGTTATGAGTGTGGTGATACTAGGCACATCATGAGAGATTGTCCCAGATTTGGGAAGGGTAGATTTTATCAGAACACTCAGGCTATGGGCCCCAATGCAGTTACTACCCCACGTTCACAACCAGTTAGGGGTGGAGGACATGCGGGTAGAGGGCGCCCTAGAGAGGGAGGCCCAGCACATTGATATATTTGCTATGGTGTGGCTGAAGCCACTACACCAGATGGTGTCGTTACAAGTATGATACTGATTTGTTATAAAAAGATATTTTTCCTTAATTGATTCGATTTTGAATATTGAGGCGAGTCCTCCTATTATGCTCCGCTTATGGGTGAGCTTTGTAATTTTGTGACCCACTTATATGTTTATTCCTGTTGGGAGGTTTGATGATGTTAGCCCGTATCTATCATTTTTATTTTTGTACACTATTGAGGGCTATAAGTCCAAAAGTAACTTTTTATTATTCACTGTAGTGGGTTTTGATGTGATTTCAGAATAATTGAATTCAATTTTATGAATTATATGCTCTACCGGTATGAGGGTTCATTATGTGTTGTGAAAATTATTTACGGAATTTATTAAAAAGAAGAAAGAAAGGAAATGGAAAATTTCAGTTGGTACAATGTGCAAAATACTTGTGATTCGGAGTTGAGGACGGGATCCTCACAATTGTTTTTATATGATGTGAAATACTTGAACTGAGCTACAAGTCGCGATGGAATTTATATAAGGACGAGATCCTTGTGGTGAAAAACTTATGAGTTTAAATTCTCCCTTTGTGAAATTAAAATTGTACTATAGTATTAATAGGGAGTCATTCCTGTTAGGCTTATTTGATAATTCTATTATGTGTTTATATGCATATTTTGCCACATCCGTGGTGTAAATATTGAGTTTTAGCCTACGAGATGAGTGTCCAGGTGGCATTAAATATGACTCGTTAATTCGGATAAATAATTATGAGGTCTTCATGACTTGTGTCTCGTTGTTAGTAAAGTGGAGGTTTGAAACGAGATTTTTGTTAACATGAGGTTAATTGGAGATATTGTAATCGATTATGAACAATTGTTTAAGACCAGAGATGTGGTTATGGGCATACGCATGTTGTGTGCGTAGGCACGAGTTGCTACAACCGGTTGAGACTAATATAGTGTGTTGATGTGAAAAATCGGGCTTTTTAGAAATGTTTGGAGTGTAACAAATTGGTTTTAAAGTTTATAAATATGGATCAAAGAAGTAATCTCAACTGAGATGGTATGTCGGACCCCTGTTAAATTTATGGTGACGTAGAATCACCCACGAGTATGTGTGCAGTAAATGCATTCAGTAAATTAAGTCCTCAGAAAGATTCTTGGCACGTTCGAGGACAAACGTATGTTTAAGAGGGGGAGAATGTAACGACCCGACTTGTCGTTTTAAGAATTAACGCCTCGTTCATCGGCTTACGGTCCCGAGAAGCTTCGTAATATGTATTATGACCCGCATGTGTGGTTGAGTTTGATTTTCGAAAGATTCGGAATTAAATTGAGAGAAACAATTCTCATTTTTGAAGCTTAAATGAAAAGAGTTGACCGGAGTTTGACTTTTGAGAAAACGACTCTCGAATGAAATTTTGATGATTCCAATAGTTTTTAATGTGATTTCGGACTTAGGAGTGCGTCTGGGTACTTATTTTGAAGTCTGTAGTTGAATTTGGCTTGAAATGGCAAAAATAAAAAATTTAAGGTTTGAAAATTTGACCGGGCAATTGACTTTTTGATATCGGGATAGGAATATGATTCTGGAAATTGGAATAGGTCTGTTATGTCATTTATGACTTGTGTGCAAAATTTGAGGTCAATCGGACTTGATTTGATAGGTTTCGACATCGAATGTAGAAGTTGAAATTTCTTAGTTTCATTAAATTTGTATTGAGGTGTGATTCATATTTTTAGCGTTGCTTGATGTGATTTGAGGTCTCGACTAAGTCTATAATATGTTTTGAGACTTGTTGGTGTGTTCGGACGCGGTCCCGAGGGACTCGAGTGAGTTTCAGAGTGGTTTCGGACTATTTCTAGGCCATTTGTAGCTGCTGGCTTTTGGCTATAGTAGTGTACTATGCGATCGCGTGGAATTGGTCGCGATCGCGATGAGTAAAATGGGAAAAATTGGCTAGTGCTTCGCGATAGCGTAGAGGAAATTTTCTGCCGCACCGACTCTACTTTGAAAGCTTATATCTCACAATATATAAGGAATTTGAAAATGATATAAAAATAAAAGTTGTAGCTCTTGGTGTCTAGTATTCAAAAAGTTAAACCAATTGCAATTTAGATTTTTGTACAAAAAGTTATGACTATTATACTAGAGGATGTCTGAAAGAGATGGGCATTTGTTCTTCGCGATCGCGAAGCATATTCCGCGATCACGAAAGGCAAATTTTGGGCTGAGAAAAGTTTTGCTTCGCGATCACGAAGCATTTTTCGCAATTGCAAGGAGTAAATACCTGGGCAGTAGCTATATTTCGAGGTTACGACCATTTTAAACATATTTGGAGCTATAGAGCTCGGATTGAATCGATTTTTGAGGCGATTTTCACCATATGGTTTGAAATAAGTGTTCTATATCCGAAAGTGATTATTCTTCATGAATATATGGTTATATTCATCGTTTAATTTGAGTTTTAATGGAGGAAATTGAGATTTTTGCAAAACTTTTCAAAAACGAAAATTCAAGATTTGGAAGATAATTTGTTATTGGAATTCGATAAAATTGGTATGATTGAACTCGTATCAGAATGGGTGTTCGAATTTCCTAAAAAAATTATCTGGTTCTGAGAGGCGAGCCCCGCATTGACTTTGGTTGACTTTTTATAATAAAATTTTAAGTCGACGTTTTATTATCCGGAAATATTTATGATAAATTTTAATGAAGTTGTACAATTAATTTGGTTAGATTTGAGCTGTCTGGAGGTCAATTCAAGCAAGAAGACGATTTTGGAATATTAGACTAATTTCAAAACAAGGTAAGTATCTTACCTAACCTTGAGTGGGAGAATTTTTCCTTAGGCATTGAGTCATATGTGAAAATTGTGTAATTGAAACCATGTACGCGAGGTGACGAGTACGTACTTGGTTTATATGTGCAAATTACATTGGTTGAAATTCGTAGACGCCCTTATGTATTAAATTAAAAAATTGTTGGAACATAGTAAATCCTTTATTTGTCATGCCTAAATCCTTGTTTGTTGACTTTATTTTTATATGATAATTGGGTGTGATTGCCATTTTGATTTTTATGTGAATCCGTATTTTTGTTGAGTTGATATTTCGTGGAGATAATTTCATTATGGATTATTCATTTACAAATAACTTATTATGTAAGTTTAAAAGAAGGCATTAATCTATTTGCCAAAATTTTTGATTAAAGAAGGCGTTGTTCCTTGATGAATTACTTTCTAGTTTATGTTGTTGCAATTGGTATTGAGTTATAAAGGTCGTAAATAATATTTGAGGCAAAGTGTTAAATTGTGAAATATTATTTTGTTGAGTTGTTCGCTCCCGAATTTTTTTGTTTAGATTTTTGTGCATATTATGGTCGATCCATGAGCTCCCTATTGTAGAAAATGATGTATTGTCGATTTTTGTGGCAAGTTAAAATATTTAAGCACTTGAGATGCAATTTGCGATATGTTTTGATATTTGAGCACTCGATGTGCAATTTGTGATATGTTGTAATATTTGAGCACTTGAGGTGCAATTCATGAGATGTTGTGATATTGGCACATGATATTGTTGGAAGGATTGTTTGGGTGTTTGCACGAGGTTTCTGTCGTGTTATTGTTACATGCGGTATGATAAGGCGGGCTATATATGTGGGTTTGCGCATGTGGCGAGACAAGGTGGGAATACTATTATGCGTGTGCGGCGAGACAAGGCAGGCATTCACTTTATTATTGCGCACGTGGCGAGACAAGGTGAGCTATATCGGGGATTGATTTGTGATGACTTGTGATGGCCTGAGGGCATTGTTATTGTTGATATTTGTGTTGGGACTACGATGCGGTACCTCGGGAGTACCTTTTTTTGAAATTTATTTATGATTTGGGACTATGAGGCAGTATCTCGGGAGTGCCCTTTGTTGATATTTTTCTATGGATGTACTTGCCTTTGGTTATTTTATTTTTTCGTGATATGTAAATTCTTGTGTTCTTCCGTGATGTATTATTTGATTTTATTATGTGTTTTGTATTCCTTGTTGTATTGTGTTGGCTTTGGCTCTTTGTAAAAGACTTTGAAGATTTGTGTTTATGGTTTTTACTGGTTTTTGAGATTTGAGTTGTTTCGAATAAAAGAAATTACTATTATATTTTAATTTAATAAATTTTAAATCCAAATTAGTAGTCATCGGATGCTTCATTTTAATTGAAATGTTATTTCTACACCTAAACGAGTTCAAAAATAAACTCCTTTCTTTGATAATTTCTTACTTGGTTTAAAAATTATAAACTTATTTTATTGAAAATAAATTGATCCCGCGGATCTTATATACATTGATATTTTGGTACGTGAGTTGTCCGTACGGTTATGAAAGAAATATGGGCACGGGGTGTCGTAAAAATATGAAAGTGGGCTGAGACCCGTAATTTTTATGATTGTGAAATGGGGTGTCACATGGTGACTTTTACTTGAAAGAAGTATATTCGAAAGATATTTATCTTAAAGAGTTATATGTGAAGGATTTATATTTTAAGAACTTGATTAATTGGTTGTACTTGTGTTCCTTATTCGTCTGAGCAATAATTATGATGTTCTTGTTGCCTTGCTGTTATATCACTGGTTGATTTTGTTGTTATCATTGCTAGTTATTTTTCAGTACTATTGTATACTGCTATATTGCACAGGTTATTTGACTAGTGAGTGTCTTGACTGTACCTCGTCACTACTCCACCGAGGTTAGTCTTGATACTTACTAGGTACCGACCGTGGTATACTCATACTACACTTCTGCACATTTTTGTGCAGAGCGAGGTATTGGAAATATCAGATTCGGACAGATATTAGAGTATGATCGCAAGGATTCAAGGTAGGACTTCTTGGTCGTCGCAATCCCTTGGAGTCTTTCCATTTTATTATACTGTTAATTTCTTATTCGAATAGTATTGTATATTCGACCCTCGAGATAATTTCATGTATTCAGTTATAGTTCGTGACTCAGTATTACTAGTCTTGGGAGGTTGTTCGAATATTTCCGCTGTTAGTTTTGACACTTGTCTAAAAAAAATGGCTTGAATTGTTATTATAATCGGCTTACCAAGTCTTAGAGACTAAGTGTTATCATGACGCCTGTGGTGGGATTTTGGGCTGTGACAGGTATAATTGAAAGTTTAAGCTAAATTGTTTTCAAATTTAGAAAATGATCATTCTTTTAGAAACAAATCAAAATGGAAATAGGTTCGCATAAACTGGAACGGAATTAATATGTATTCTACTAGAAAGGAGTTCGGAACTAAAATATTATAAATTTTGACTCAAGAGACAAAAATAAGTGGAAAAAAAGTTTTGAGGACCATATTATGTATAATGCATTTAAAACATGTGTTCTACCTTAATGGCCAGTTACCTCGTTATAATATAGTGCATGTAATATATGTGTTATACTCAATATTTGAAGCCATAATAATTGACTACATAACGTATCAATTACATATGCTATGTATAAATATACCCCCAACCCCCACCTTCTTCATGATATACTTGTATAGAGGCTAAACTTAAGGGTTGTTTTTGGTTGAACATTGGAACTATCATTTTATGTTTGATCTCTAATGCAGTAATAGTCGAGTTGAGTGACTTGGAGACCTTTTTGTATTGGGCAATTAAAAATGATGACTTTCACAAAGAACAAATGATAACCTTCTTTCTAAAAAGCAGAGTATTAGCCTAACTTTTTATACTAACGACAAGTATGTTCCCCAGAAGATAAATTAGACTATGGCATTGAAATCTACGTACCTACCTCAATCTATTTATACTTACATATTTATACTAATTCTTAATACACATTACGCCAGAGAGTAAAATAAGTCAAAAATTCACAAATACATGAAAATACAAAAATTCATAGAGTTACATGGGCTAATTTCCAAGTTAAATTGTTAGTTATACCGAAAAGATAACTCATAAATCATGTTTTATGTGATTTTCTTGAAATAAAGAACATATTAGAGATGATAAAGTATTGGACTAGGGCATTGAAAACTACATACCTACCTCAACCAGCTTACACTTAAATATTTGTACTAATTCCTAATACAGATTCTGCTTGAGAGTAAAATAAATCAAAAATTCACAAATACATGAATATATCACAAATACATGAATATACAAAAATTCACAGAGTTACATGGGCTAATTTCCAAGTTAAATTGTTAATTATACTGAAAAGATAACTCATACACCACGTTTTATGTTATTTTCTTGAAATAAAGAACATACCAGAGGATTTGGAGGAGTATGCATAGCGCATTGATGCGCTATGCAGTCAATTATTACGGCTGCAAGTACTGAGTATAACGTATATATACATGCGTTATATCTTAACGGGGTAACTGGCCGTTAAGGTATAGTGCATGTTTTAGATGCGTTATACCTAATATGGCCCTCAACACTTTTTTCACATATTTTTGTCTCTTGAGTCAAAATTAATATTTTGGTTCCGGACTCGTATCTAGTACCTTTTTGAGTTTTATAAATATCTTAATAGAATAAAGTTAATGTTAGAAACTAAATGAAGTAAAAAAAAATATTTAGGAGTGAGAAAGAAAATTTTTGATTACAACATTGAAGGTTAGGCCGACTATTTTAGTCTTTGAGATATCTTAATAAATCATTGTAGGTAGTCTTTGGAAGAAAAATGGATCTCATATTGTGACCTTTGAGAGGAGAGGGCAAAGAAATTTGATGATAATGAATAGGACAAACTGGCGGATGATGCAAAGGAAGGAAATCCCACACCATACCATATGCTTTTGAGCTATTTTCCAGCAAAAGGCAGATCTAAGGGCAATCATGAAAGGATGCCCAAAAGTAAAAAAGCTTTTTACTCAAAACAAATATCCCTTTTTCCAATATTTTAATGCTCTTCATCAATTTTCTGTTTGTTCTTCCATTTGTTTTTGCTGAAACTGCATCATCACGAGGAGAACGATTTTCTAAATATGTTTTGTAAACGTATACAAATTTTTGACAAAACAGTTGCCTTTTTCATTCAAGGAAGAATACATTTGACAATACCAAAAGAGAAGTTATTTTTACGCAGGATCCCTCCTTCCCCCTAGCATAACAAGTCCAAAAATTTGCAACATCTTTAAATAAATGACACAGAAAATGAAACTGATATATCGCAATTACAACCAATATGCTAAGAAGAGGAATTCGCCATTGTCGAGTTATGGTTGCGACAGAATTGAAAGCTGTTAGCATCCATTCTTTCCAACACAAAATGCCCCAACATGTCCTTTGACTTCACCAAATTCTCTTTACATAAGAACTCATCACTTGTAATTCTATCCACTTGCTGATTAAAATCATGCACAAAAATATGTGTCTTTGAATTACCACCTTTCTTGCTCCGCGCCAAAACGCTAGCAGTAAAAATAGCTGACATTCGGCCAGGTGCCTCAGGCCAGTATCCTCTTGGACCATCTACCAAAATAACATCCCAATCAACTTCGTAAAATTGATTTGGCAAGTCATTTAGCCCAAGTTTGCACTCTGAAAACAACAAATTCTGCACTGGCCTGCACTCGTTTCGCACTTGTTCCTTAACTCCTGCAATCAGTTCCTTCATTTCACTCAATTTGGTTGTGTATTGCACGTCATAAGCTTCAATTTCTGGATATTTTTCCTCTATATAAGCCGCATAATAACGATTTTCGTCAATAAAAACCGTTCGACCATTGTGATTCAGGGCTTTCCAGAGACGAGTCTCGTGGGTAAGTCCAAAAACAAGTAAATTACAAGGTTGAGAACATTTTTGGAGAACATCAGCAATATATTTCATATCTGTATAAGACATGTGTTCTGTATTGTTAGAATTTGAAGCGTAATGGACAAGGGCCATAGCCACAGCCTTTGACAATGGAGGGGTACTTGAACTAGTAATTGTAGATGCAGAAACTACAGAGGCCGTGATTTTAGATTCTCTGGTGTAAATCACAGTAAGGAGCGAGGCAAGTGTCAAGAATGAAACAAAAGCCAAAGCCCAAAAACGATTGGAACTTCCCTGTTTTTGGATATAAGGGTGAAGGAGTATTAGCTTTGTGCTACTTCCAAGACTATTCTTCATCTTTGTGTTTGTAAGGAAAAATAAAGATTTCCCTTTTTGTAAAGATGGATTTGGAAATTCTTGGAAATTGGAATGAGTTTCTGAGAGAAACAGAAGCTGAGTTTTAAAGTAGAATAGACATGAATTGGCAGATTGTGGAGATTAATACTAATCATGACATTACAATCTTACCAATATTTGATTAAGTAAAGCAAGGTCTCCTTGGCAAAGAAGAAGTTGACTTGTTGACCATCTGGCTGTGATTGGCTAACTCAAGCTTTGTCTAACCACCTCATTTTTTTCTTGCTAGAATTGGTTTCATATTGAAAATGGAGTAGTTGGAGAGAAGGTATTTGGTAAGTTGCTAGCGACTCAGTAACTAATTTACAAGCAGGAAGTCGCTTTTCCTTGCTCATTCCATCTTCATTTCTCACGTAACCTCTACTTAATAAATAAACACACATTTTACTCTTGGGAGTAGACGAATCAGTTGCCAGCAGATTCCATTTCCGCAACATAATAAATACATTAAAATACCTTCACATGTATCGTACAAAATTAGAGTTAGCTGACGACATATACTAGTTTTTAAAAGAAGGATCTAATTTGTTGCAACTTCCGCTCTTTGATTATTGAATATTAAACTGAAGTTCTGAATGCAAGGTGCCAACTATAATATTAGTTCAGTTAGAACAATCAACTAAAGTTGAAAATTCTCTAAATTTAGTACAGGTCATTTGCTACTGACTTTAATTGAAAATTTTATTGTCAGTCCTAACGTTCAAAATAAAATTTAATGAGTCCCTGTTGCCCCACTATGACACAGTGCAAAAGGGTTCAATTTTCATAAAACGTATGACAATGCAACTTATCTAGAACCTCTTATATTGAAGTTGGGGCAGTTCGAGTAAGAATTCAAAAACGGTTAAAATGACGTATTGAAGCCTTAAATATTAACATACGTTTGCTCGTTTTTTGGTTGGTATGCTTTAATTTTCTGAATTGTCTCTGTCATCTATGAATTTCCGAACGTTAGTAAATTAATGTAGTAATGGCAAGACCAGTTTCAAGAATAGTAAGAAATGTTGAGGCCTTGTTCAGAACCAATTATCATTGTGGGCCTTGTGATGTCATTGATATTGGCGAGGACACAGTTTTGGGTCCGGGTCATAGAAATTCAGCCTCAGCCTTGTCATGAGTAATTGTCTGGATCCTTGACCAACACTACACCAAGCACTGTAATTCGTTTTGGATTCAAAAAATTAAGTTAGCACGTCAAGTATAACTACATTTAGGGGTGTACATAAGTCGGGTTGATTCGAATTTTTTAATTATCAAACCAAATCAATCGTGTAGGGTTATTAAATCTAAAGATCAAATCAAACCAATAAAGTCGGGTACTCGGATTTTTTAATCTCGGGATTTTCTAATTTTTTTCTTCATAAAGTCTTCATAGTACAAAACATAGAATTTGTGCTCCAGAAATTTCTTTGATCCTAGTAAGACATATCTATATAAGGTGTTTTTCAAGAAAATAACATAAAATATGAGATGAGCTATGGCATTGTACTAAAATATTCAACAATAAAGCTAATAAAATCGCATAAAACAAATATTATTAATAAGTCATAATGAAAATAAACATAATCTAAAATTAGTAAGTTGCTAAAATAAGTACGAGTAACAAGTACTATTTTTACATGACTAAATACTATAAAAAATAAGTTGTGCATTTTATCTAAACCATGAAAAAACTTAAAAAAATAGATATCCAACACTATTGTCATTTCTAGTACAATTTAATTGAATGTCTTTTATTAGCATTAATATTGACTATAAAACTTATTGTAGCATTCAAGAAATATAAGTTCAAGTTTAAAATTATACGTTAAAAGATAAAGTTATGAAAATATTTAAGAAATATTTATAAACTACACTACAATAAATATTTTTATGTATTAAATATATTTAAAACTTCTATAGAAGTAATGTCGGGTTGGTTTGGTTTCGATTTGACTTTTTTTAGTTAAAACCAAACCAAACCAATTATGATAGGGTTTTTTTCCCCTAACAACAAATCAAATCAAACCAAACCATAGACGTAAAATTAGTATAAATGGATATTTACATATATGTATGTAAATGGATAGTTTGAACTACATATATTGTACTAAGTCAATAATAGTTTGCATAGGCACACCCCTGCTAGAGCTATAGATGCCGTTGGTGTATAGATATATCTATGGCACGTTAAGTAGAGATCAAAACACTCACTCCCTATCAAAGTAGTTTTGTTTAGCGAGCAAATGATGAGTAATCGCCCCTTTCCACAAGAGTTGCTTCTACTCAAGTGTGCCATAATTGCTAATAAAGCGAGGAAGTGGTGATGGCCAAAAATCAGTGTCATATTGAGCACTCAATTTGTGCTTTGTTTTTTATAGCCGCAGAAGAATTATTGGCAATTAGAAGTTGCTCAATTGCCCAAAAAAAAAAGAAGGTAAAGCATTCTCTTTAACTTTGTAAATTGGCCCACGGTGGAGGAGAAATGACAACTCTAGAGGTAAAGGAACTTTGTCGTGCCTCAATACATTTGTGAGGGATTAGTATCGTCTTTTTATGAAATAAAAGACGCTACTTTTTGGGAAAAGAAGGATTAAGGGTGACAAGCTTTGGTTGACGCCTTTGAAGTTGAAAGTTGAAAGTTTGGACTTTAAGAAAAGGAAAGATGCCATTTTCCTCCGCGGTCTCCAATTCTCGCAAAGAAGCTAAAGAAAACAAAGAGAAAAGAAAAGGAACAGCTTAACGATATAATACCACTACAACGCCCTGCCCATTTTCGCTTAATTGGGAACTCTATCTGAATCATTCAACTCTTCGAGATATTAAGTGTATCTATTTATTTTCACCACCACCAGCTACTATCGCCATTAGCTTTTAGAGTGTGCTTTATCAAATAAATTATTCCTAAATACTGTATAAATTAAAATTTTCTCTAATATTTTGTGGATATACTAATATTTTGGTTTTAAGAAACAGTTTTGTACACTTTTTGAAAGTAAGCTCGAGTGCGCGGAGAGTAATCACTTACCTCAGAAAATCACGCCATGATTCTCTTAAAATGGATGTGCTCCTAGTCAAAAAGGCATATAGTAGTGCCACTGCCAGGTCCCTATGGCGACTCTCTTCTAGTGAAATAGTGTTGCGAAAGCGAATTCAATGTAAGCATAAATGCCAAATATTCTGAATCAGTCTTAACCGAACTACAAAACATCCAATTGTGTGTAATATCATTTAGAAAAATAATACTATCTTTTAAAACATTTCTTTTCTTTTTACTCTGTTTATTACACAATGTGCTATTGATACGTGAAATTGATGTTTATTTGAAAGATTTTGTGATATCCATGAGTACACCAATGCGAACCTTTTGAGAATTAGGTGAAATTGAAAAAAAAAATTATATACGGTCGACCGATTTCATAGGCACGAGGAGCTGCCTCGAGAGTAAGCTCGTAATAGATTGGGCTCGAGCTCAATGGCAGAGTATGGAGCATGAAGATCGAAGTGCTCGCTGAAGATCGAGACCGAGCATAATAACGGAATGGCGAGATATTAGTAACCGACCGAATATCTCGGCGAAAATTCCGGAACAGATCGAATCAAGCGGTTATTGATACCAATCATGAGATTTGTTTCTGTTATTAGAATTATAACTTATTTAGGATTCATCTACTATATAAAGAGGGACCCCATTCATTTGTAGAGAGGATTTTTGACTGATAAGAATATATACAAATACTGTTCTCTATTTCACTTACTATCCATTACGGTTCATCATTGTTTATTTTCTGTTCTTTACTGTTCTTGTTACCCAACCTCGAGACCATTTTAAATCGAGGTCGAAAGCACTGCTAGAATACTGGTTTGATTTATTTTACTATTCAGATTATCTATTCAATTTTTTGTTTATCGATTGGTATTAGATTAAATCACGTATCCTTAAAATCACTAAATAAGTTTAATTGTTACTCGAATTTCTGGATAAACGGTTTGGCGCCCACCGTGGGCTAAGGATAATAGTGATTTTTCAGTACTGATTCTGGTGAAACACACTATTTTACGCTTGTTCTTGTCAAGTATCTTTGCTTTCAGGTTAAAACATGTCAAACTCACAAAACGCATCCACACACGATGATAATGGCCTCGGATTCCATGATGAAAACAAAAATGTGATTGCTCCAGGAATCGAAGTGCCACAGGCTAATCACGAGGGAGCACCGGTTGCTAACCCTGTCGATGTCAGTTCGCACGTTGCTCTAAATGCGGACCTAGGCGCAGATCTCGATAGGAGTGTATGCAGAGAAGGACGATCTAGTAGCCAAAGAACACAGGGTAGAGGAGGCGAGGGAGTCAGTCTCTAAGTAATATTCGAGATGCTTCAGGCTGAGCAAGCCGCTATTGCTCAGTTACAAAATCAACATAGAGCTCTGAATAGGGTCGAGCCGAAAATTACTCGTCGTACAGAGCCAATACCAGAGAGGCCGAATGGTAACGAATCGGGAACTGATCCTATGATAATTAAAATGCTCGAGGAGCTCACCAAAAGAATTGAATCAGGGGAGAAGAGAATCGAAGCCAACGATAAAAAAAATGGAGACATACAACTCTCGAGTTGATCAGATACTGGGGGCACCGTCAATCTTAAAAGGGATGGATTCAAAGAAGTTTGTACAAAAGTCATTTCCTCCAAGTGCGGCTTCGAAGCATATTCCAAAGAAGTTTCGTATGCCAGACATACCCAAATATAATGGTACCACCGATACCAACGAGCATGTTACTTCATATACATGCGCTATCAAGGGTAACAATTTAGAGAATGATGAAATCGAATCTGTGCTATTGAAAAAATTTGGAGAGACCCTTTCGAAGGGAGCAATGATTTGGTATCACAACCTGCCACCAAATTTCATAGACTCATTTGCTATGTTAGCAGATTCTTTCGTAAAGGCACACGAGGAAATCAGACCTTTTCAAGGTAAGACAAAGGGATAATGAAATGCTGAGGGAGTTTGTGTCCCGATTTCAAACGGAACGCATGGAGTTGCCACCGGTCACAGATGATTGGGCCGTTCAAGCTTTCACCCAAGAGTTGAACGAGCGGAGTTCGATAGCATCACGTCAGCTGAAACAAAATTTGATCGAATATCCGGCTGTAACTTGGGCAGTTGTGCACAACCGATACCAATCGAAGATCAGGGTCGAGGACGATCAATTGGGAGCCCCTTCCGGTTTAGCACATCCAAACAGGTCGGCAGTTAAAAACCAGAGGGACGTTGACAGAGAGCCAAGGTCGAACAGAGACCGATATCAACCATATACCGCATATCGAAGAAACAATAAGGATAATAGTTCAGGACATAATTCCGCCCATAACGATCGAAGAAGTGATCGAGGACAGAATTCTCGGGGACTTATGAGCAAGAGTGGTTTTGACAAGTACGTTGATCCCACAAAAGCACCTCGGATATCGGAATATAACTTTAGCATTGATGCATCAGGCATTGTATCGGCAATCGGAAGGATCAAAGATATTAGGTGGCCCAGATCCATACAAACTAATCCTTCTCAAAGAAACCCAAATTTGATATGCAAGCATCATGGCACGCATGGTCACAAAACCGAGGATTGCAGGCAATTAAGGGAGGAGATAGCCCGTCTATTCAATGAGGGCCACTTTTGAGAGTTCCTCAACGATCGAGCCAAGAATTATTTCAGAGAAAGAGACGCCAACATGAAAAATGAACAGGAGGAACCCCAACATGTCATTCATATGATCGTCGGTGGGGTCGACATTCCACAGGGACCCATATTCAAACGCACTAAGGTATCAATCACTAGGGAAAAATGAACCCGATATTATGTGCATGAAAGCACTTTATCATTCAACGACGAAGAAGCAGAAGGCGTTTCCCAGTCCCACAACGACGCTCTGGTAATTTCTATCTTATTAAATATAGTTCAAGTTAAGCGTGTTTTAGTGGATCTAGGTAGCTCGGCGAATATCATCCGATCGAGGGTCATGGAGCAGCTCGGCCTACAAAATCAAATCGTGCCCGCAGCTCGGGTCCTAAACGGCTTCAATATGGCCAGTGAAACAACTAAATGGGAGATTATTTTACCGGTGAACGTGACTGGAACCATTCAAGATACTAAGTTCCACGTGATCGAGGGCGACATGAGGTACAATGCCCTAATCGGAAGGCCTTGGATTCACAATATGAGAGCAGTCCCTTCGACTCTCCACCAAATGATAAAATTTCTAACATCAGATGGTGTAAAAACAGTATACGGGGAGCAGCATGCTGCAAAGGAAATGTTTGCGGTCGATAAGGTAACAACGATATCAACATTATCAACCTCGGAAAGGTCGAGCATCAAAGATAAACAGGAAGTCAAATAGCAATCACAGCCACCAGTCTCGACCGAATAGGGGAAGCGAGAGATATAAGAAGAAGAGGAGGATTTTCTGACCCCTCGAACTTATGTTGTTCCCGAAGATATTGACGCCACCAAATCAACGGTCGAAGAGCTGGAATAGGTTATATTGATCGAGTACCTGCCCGAGTGAAAGGTATACCTGGGAACGGAATTAACCCCCGAACTCAGGAAAAAACTTATTCAATTTCTTGTTGATAACATAGATTGTTTTGCTTGGTCCCATTTAAGATATGACAGGGATTCCACCGGAGGTAACGACACATCGGCTATGCCTGGACCCTAGATTCAAATCGGTGAAGCAAAATAGAAGACCCCAGTCCGAAGTAAAGCACGCATTCATAAAGGACGAGGTAACTAAACTTCTCAAAATAGGATCCATTCGAGAGGTGAAATATCCCGAATGGTTAGCCAATATAGTTGTAGTCCCTAAAAAGGGGATAAACTTAGAATGTGTGTAGATTATAAGGATTTAAACAAGGCGTTCCCCAAAGATTCTTTTCCACTGCCTAACATCGATCGCATGATCGATGCCACGGCCGGACATGAGATCCTTACTTTTCTCGATGCCTATTCCGGGTACAATCAAATCCAAATGAACATGGAAGACCAAGAAAAGACTTCATTTATCACCAAGTATGGAACATATTGTTATAATGTAATGCCCTTCGGGCTAAAAAAATGCAGGAGCTACTTACCAACGCCTAGTGCATAAAATATTTGATGAACAAATAGGTAAATCAATGGAGGTTTATATTGATTACATGCTAGTTAATTCCCTGCGCGCAGAGGACCATTTGGCTCATTTGTAGGAAACGTTCGAGATTTTAAGAAAATACAACATGAAACTCAACCTCGAGAAATGTGCTTTCGGGGTTGGTTCGGGTAAGTTCTTTGGCTTCATAGTATCGAATCGGGGGATCGAGATCAACCCCGATAAAATCAAGGCCATCGAAGACATCGCCGTCGTGGATAGTGTAAAAGCCGTACAGAGGCTAACTTGACGGATAGCTGCCTTAGGCCGATTCATTTTGAGGTCATCAGATCGAAGCCACATATTTTTCTCTTTACTCAAAAAGAAGAACGATTTCGCCTGGACCCAGAATGCCAACATGCATTGGAAGAGTTGAAGCGATACCTATCGAGCCCACCACTTCTTCACACTCCAAAGACAGATGAGAAACTTTACTTGTACTTTGCAGTATCGGAAATAGCGGTAAGTGGTGTCCTAGTTCAAGAAGAGCAAGGTACGTAATTTTTCGTTTATTATGTAAGTCAAACCTTAGGAGAAGCAGAAACTAGATATCCACACTTAGAAAAAATGGCACTTGCACTGATAAACACCTCTAGAAAGTTAAGACCATATTTTCAATATTACCCAGTATGCGTATTAACCACTTACCTACTTCGTAATATTTTGCACAAGCCCGAACTGTCGGGCCGATTGGCCAAATGGGTCGTCGAACTCAGTGGGTACGACATCGAATATCATCCTTGGACGTCCATCAAGTCTCAAATTTTAGCGGACTTCGTGGCCGATTTCACGCCAACCCTCGTACCCGAAGTTGAAAAGGAACTGTTGTTTAAATCGGGTACGTCATCGGGGGTATGGACCCTTTTCACAGACAGTGCTTCAAATATGAATGGGTCCGGGCTAGGCATCATTTTGAAGCCGTCCACGGGTAGCACTATTAGGCAATCTATCAAAACTTCTAGGTTGACTAACAATGAGGCCTAGTACGAGGCCATGATTGTAGGTCTAGAGCTAGCTAAAAGCTTGAGGGCGGAAGTCATTGAAGCCAACTATGACTCTTTACTGGTTGTGAACCAAGTAAACAAAACCTTCAAAATTCGAGAGGATAGAATGCAAAGGTATTTGGACAAGCTGCAGGTAACTTTGCACTGTTTCAAGGAATGGACTTTATAGCATGTACCTCGAGAACAAAATAGTGAGGCTGATGCACTTGCAAACTTGGGGTCATCGATCGAGGAAGATGAGATCAACTCGAGGACTGTCGTTTAACTCTCGAGATTTGTGATCGAGGAAGGTCATGCCGAGATAAACTTTACAAGATTAACCTGGGATTGGAGGAATAAATATATTGAATACTTGAAGAATGGAAAGCTCCCATAGGACCCTAATGAGTTGAGGACCCTACGAACCAAAGCTGCTCGATTCACATTGGCTGAAGATGGAACATTATACAGAAGAACATTCGATGGACCATTGGCAGTGTGCTTAGGACCATGAGGCACCGATTATGTTTTACGAGAGGTCCATGAAGGCACTTGTGGGAACCACTCCGGCGCCGAATCACTGATTCACAAAATCATTAAAGAAGGATTCTACTGGGATAACATGGAAAAAGATACTAAGGAGTTTGTTCCAAAATATGATAAATGTCAAAGGTTTGCACCGATGATCCATAAGCCCGGAGAACAACTTTATTCAGTCTTATCCTCATGGCCATTCATGAAATGGGGGATGGATATCGTCGGCCCTCTTCCATCGGCCCCAGGTAAAGTTAAGTTCATTTTATTTATGACTGACTATTTCTCTAAATGGGTTGAAGCACAGGCATTCGAGAAAGTGAGAGAAAAAGAGGTTATAGACTTCATCTGGGATCACATCATGTGTCGATTTGGGATACCCGCAGAAATAGTATGCGACAATGGTAAATAATTTATCGGCAGTAAGTGACAAAATTTCTCGATGACCATAAAATAAAAAGGATATTGTCAACACCGTATCTCCCTAGTGGGAACGGACAAGTCGAATCGACGAACAAGACTATCATCCAAAACCTGAAGAAAAGGTTGAACGAAGCTAAAGGGAAATGGAGAGAAATTCTGCCTGAAGCCCTTTGGCCATATCGAACAACATCAAAGTCCAGTATAGGGGCAACTCCGTTTTCCTTAGTATATGCCTCTGAAGCCTTAATTCCAGTCGAAGTCGGAGAACCCAGCACAAGGTTTCGACATGCATCGGAGGAATCGAACCACGAGGCTATGAATACTAGCCTCGAATTATTAGATGAAAAATGAGAAGCGACACTCGTTCGAATGGCTGCACAAAAGCAACGAATCGAAAGGTACCACAATAAAAGAACTAACTTTCGCTACTTCGGGGTCGGGGATTTAGTCCTAAGGAAGGTCACCATCAACATTCGAGATCCTAATGAAGGGAAGCTCGTCTCGAATTGGGAAGGACCCTATCAAGTCCTTGATATAGTCGGAAAAGGGTCTTATAAACTCGGAACGATGGACGGCGAACCACTGCCAAACAACTGGAACATATCACTTCTCAAACGATATTATTGTTAAGGTATGACTTTCTCCCTTCTTTCGTTTATATATATTCGACGCTAACTCATTGTAGGAGTTCGACCAATGACATCGATACCTCAGGTTTTAAAGTACGTGTTGCACTCTTTTTTCCTTAGATTGGTTTTTATCCCAACTGGGTTTTTCCGGTGAGGCAACAATTATGTGCTACCTGAGGACAATTCAATAGTATCCAAGTGTCACGGGCCCAAATCCTCACGTTGGGTAGCGGCACCTGCTCGCCCGTGCGGCGCCCGCGGCTCTCCTCGCCGTGGGCCAGCCTACTTCCTGTCCCAGGATTCCCCAAGCACGATCTTGTGCCTGTTGGTGGGGCTCACCCGCAGGCTCGCCCCAACCTGTGCCGCCCGTAAGATGCCTAGGTCCTTGGCCCTAGACATGTCGTGGCTCTTCATCTTAGGATCACAATCCATGTGCGCCATGGGGGATTGGCTTAGGACATGTCTTGTCCTTAGCCTAAGACTGAGCATCACTCCCGCGTGCACAGCCCAATCCTCAAGCTTGACACTCACCTAGTGCATCCGCGACTAGCTCGTGCCTCGCCCGAGTAAGGAAACCTTTAGCCCTTGGCCATTGTCATGCTCGTCTTTCGTGCCATGCCCATACATAGCCCTCTTACAGCATGCTTCCATTCTGAAGTAGTGCAGTGTCGCCCACACCTGCACCTTTAGGCCAACGGACCCTTGCTTGCATGGTTGAACCAAAGCCATGCTCACAAGTTGACACATGATGCCCCTATGACAGGTGCGTCAAGTATCCAATCGGCACGAAGGTCTCGTTCTAACATTCGGCAGCCCGCGGGGCTGGCCGTTCCACACATCGATCCTCCAGCACCACTTTGATGCCCAACGCAGGCCCGAAGGCGTTGCGCCGCCCATAGAGTTTCCCTAACTCGTATGGGTGCCTTTGACACTCCTTTTGAGTTATCTAGGCAGGCCCTTGAGGTTGCCCCCAAGGTAGCTCGTTCTATACGGCTCGGTGACAGCACGCATGGGGGAGGCAGGTCGGAACTTTCATCACCTATACCCCCCCTTATATATGCTTAAAATGAAAAATCCCAAGTTTTCCGAGTAGACTGCTCTACGTCAGACCATTAGAAGGACCTTTTCTCACCAGTTCTTGGCCGAAATCACAACTCCAAAATGCGAGTTGTGACACAAGGCTTCTTTGCAATCAACCTCGAATACTGGAGGGCATCACCCTCAGATGTTATATTCTCAAGAATAGTATCAAAGGGCCTCGATAGGGAAGCTTTGTAATGGGCCAAACGGTCAAGTAAACCGTGTCTATATAGATTAGTCGAGCCCCGATGGCAAATCATGTGCGCATGTATAAATTATTCAAAGAAGCATTCTCTCTTCATTAAACATTTTGTGTCTCGAAGAAAATTCTCTACTATACAAACCTCAAGCTTATGAAATTGTGAGAAACGGCTCAAGAGCCAAAGTGTAAATATGCACTCGGGGACTGCCATCGATGATAGGCATATTCGAGTTATCTAAATTCAAATTCATAAGACCTCAAAGAGGCGCCCCTCGATCTATAGGCCAAGTCCACCGTTCTCGGGGACTAACATTTCAAACAAATTCGAAATGTTATTGGAAAATAATCCTAAGAGGCATACCCGAAGGCTACTGCCAAACTAAAGGCTACAGCCTAAATAACGCGGCTCGGACACATCCGAATTCCGCAATAACGATAGACCTTCAAGTTCTTTGAAAAAATGGTTAAAAAAGGCTACCCTCGGCAAATAATCAAATGAGCTTCGATAAAAACGGCCCTCGAAAAACCTTAAGAGGTATCAAATTATCTTAACACAAATGTACTAAGGAGCAAAAAACAAAAGGGTTTCAACCGACTTCGGACCCTCAAAAAACCCAATGGGTAAAAAAAAAATACATGCTAAGGCATAAAGAAATTTTTACTAAGTCTTTTAAGCCGTAAGGGGAAAATAATAGCCATATTTTAGAGGCCATATGGGCCCAACCTAAAAGGGCCTATGGGCCAATACATTTAGAGTTCTAGACCTTGTTCTCACTCAACTCGGACCTAAGGGATCCACTATTCCGAGTTCAAATAAAGCTGACTTGAATTTAGCTCAAAGATCCGCCATAAAACCTTAAGGGATATGTTACTGTAAGTTCAAAAATTACCCATTATTTGATAAAAAACCTAAGGGTTTGTTCTATTCTAAGTTCGAAACTTACTCGAACTTAGTTATAAAAACAGTGCGGTCATGGCATCGATCAAGCCATCCGAAATCTCAAACATATTATTGAGCTCAGGGACTCGCCCCTTGCGTGCCTAAAAAACCTAAGGGTTTGTTTTAAGTTCGAGCTAGTGTTCACTCAATTACAAAGGCTGTAACAACAAAATTTTCACAAGGCAAAAGCACAAAATATGTTTGAACATAAAACTGAGAAGACATTCAAAAGAAGTTTTTTTATTATATATTGGTAAAAAAGGTTATGTACAAGAGACCGATCAAGGTCTTACAAAAAGAGAAATTAAGTCCTAACTACGGCCGGTTTCGACCTCTTCTCCGGGAGCAACTTCTTCTTCAGGCCCCTCATCAGATCCGCCTCGACTGCCTTCTTCATCATCGTTTTCGTCATCGAAGGAGGCAAACTGCTTGGCTTCAGCTTCAAGCACCTTGGCTCGGGCTATCTCTTCGGAGAGGTCAAAACCTCGAGCATGGATTTCCTCGAGGGTTTCCCTCCGGGATTGACACTTTGCCAAGTCAATGATCCATCGCTCTCGGTCAGAAGCCTCCCTTAGCTGCATTGGAGCAGCCTCAACATCGGCCCGATATATGGCAAGGGACTTGTCCGCCATGACCTTTGTCTTTTCGACCTCCGCCTTGGCCTCAGTAAGCCCGGTTTCAAGCTCCTCGATCCTCTTAGCTTGGGCCGAACTTTTCTTTTTGATGCCCCGAAGTTGAACCTCGGCCGATGATAATTTGTCCAAGGTAGTTTCGTTTTCTGCAGCCAGGCGGTCTATATTCTCCTTCCACCGATCACAATCGGCCTTGACATGATCGACTTCTCCCCGAAGCAGCTCGATCCTTTCGACCTTTTGTTGCAGCTTAGATAGTGAAGTATTAGCCTCCACAGTTGGGTCGAGTCCATACTCTATCAAAAGGATGGTTACCTGCTTATCTAGCTCGGCCTCTTCCTCATGAACCTTGGCCAAATCCGTGTGAAGGTCCTTTATAGTTTCGTCCTTTTTGGCCACAAAGAAACTTCAGAGCGTTCCTCTCTTCCGAGACCTTTTGGAGCTCGGTTTCACACTAGCTAAGGTCAGTTCGAAACTTGGTGAAGGCCTGTACAAAAAAAGGAAAACACAAGTCAGATTTAGAGAAAAAAGAGTAAAGAAAAGAAGTGCAGTAACTGATTCTTACCCGAGATAAGAGACGTTGGGCCTCTTCTAAAAGAATAGAAACGTCACTAGTATCAGAGGCATCATCGAATCTAGTAAAGCAATCCCGAAAGGGATCCCCTGCACTAGAGCCTCCGCCTATATCAAGGGTCTTCAACTCTCGAGCCTCACTTAGTGCCTCCTGAGAAAAAGTCGGAAGAGAAGGCAAGTGACATGCTGTCATGGTCCCGAACAAGTCGCTCAGGAAGCTCTGATCGATCTTCGGGGTCTCAGAACCGGCCCCGCCCGGTGTAGTTGCAGATGGCCGAGAAACGATCTCAACCTCTGATGATTCGGGATCCTCACCCGATTTTTTTTTGGAAGCCTCCTCAACACGGGGCTTGATTTTAGCAGCCGCCATTGGCTCAGAAGGTTTGGTGACCTCGACGGCTTTCCTAGGTCGGGTCGTCTGTGCTAAGGCATTTTCCTTTTCTTCCTCTTCTTCGTCTCTCAGTTTTTGGACCGAGTCTATCATGAGAGCGATTACTTTTATCCTTACCCTTCGAGGTTTGGTCTTGGGGTCCTCGGACTGCGAGGCACTCTTCCGCTTCTTGTCTTTCCCCGGCTTCGGAATCGGGGACTTAGTTACCTCTTTGCCACTCGAGGGCCTCAAAATGACATCCTTGGTCAGTCCTGCATGAATGAAAATTAGTGATGAATGAAGTACAAAAAGTGTTTCAGAACATGAAAAATGAGATCCTTACCATGGTTCTTGGCCTCCCATCTGCCCCTTGCCAAATCACGCCATGTGCGTTCGGCATAAGTGGAAGTTGAGGCTAACTTCCGAACCCAATCTTCGAGGTCAGGCACCGCTTGAGGCATCCAAGGAATAGCTGCATGTCGAAAGGGTATATTAGGTGAAGTCGAAGAAGGGACGAAGAACAAAGTTTAAATGATCACTTACGGTCGAAGTTCCACTCCTTAGGGAATGACATCTTCTCCTCCGGGACAATGTCGCGAGTCCTTACCCGTATAAAATAGTTCATCTAACCCCGATCCTTGTCATCGTCGATGCTTGAGAACAAGGCCTTCGTTGCCCGGCGTTGGAGCATGATTAGTCCTCGATAGATTCGAGGCCGTTACAACCGCATGAGGTAATTTAAAGTAAACTCCAGCCCCTCGAACTTGTTAGAAAAGAAGCGCAACATGATTACTATGCGCCATAGAGAAGGGTGGATTTGGCCAAGGGTGATCTGATATCTTTTACAGAGATCAATAATCACTGGGTCAAGGGGACCCAATGTGAAAGGATAAGTGTAAACACTTAGGAACCCCTCCACATAAGCGATGATGCTTTCTTCGGGGGCAGGAATTTACACCACGACCTCGGCCCCCCAGTTGCAGTCCCTCTTCATAGACTTGAGGTGGCTCTTCGTTATCGAGCACATGTACATCGATACATGCTCGCATCGGCCCAGGATCGATGAAGGGTTTTTGACCTTAAAGTCAGATTTTAGAGTGCACGGGCCGGGAACGTACTCGTGGGGAAGCGGCTCCACCGGCGCCTTGTCGCCGGATGGCCGGGAAGAGGAGCAAGAAGCTTTCTCCTTCTGCGGTACAGTCTTTGAGGTTTTTTCCATTGGTATAAGTAAAGAAGGGCGAAAGAAGATGAAAAACTAGTGGTTTTGGCGCTAATGAAGGTGGCTCTACAGACGACGAAAAGGAGGAGACGAAAAGAGTGAGAAGACTTAGAGGTTTGATTAGAGCAAAAGTAAAGTTTGATTCAATGAAGGAACGGGTATTTATAGGCTCACGACGACGGTTCGGTGGCGCTAGTGGCCGATCGCTAACTAACAGGCATTAATGATTTGGGGAACTGAACTGATAGGACGTTTCGGTCACATCCGTCGCTTACGTCATGAGGACGACGTCATGATCGAGGTTTCAGAAAATCGAGGCTCAATCCGTTTCTTATCATTTTATTCCAAGAAACGCGGGGGCTATCTGTATACGGTCGAAATCGGGCATGTCCGATTTCATAGGCACGAGGTGCTGCCTCGAGAGTAAGCTCATAATAGATCGGGCTCGAGCTCAATGGCAGAGTGTGGAGCATGAAGATCGAAGTGCTCGCTGAAGATCGAGACCGAGCAAAATAACGGAATGGCGAGATATTAGCAACCAACCGAAGATCTAGGCGGAAATCCCGGAACAGATCGAATTAAGCGGTTATTGATACCAATCATGAGATTTATTTCCGTTATTAGAATTATAACTTATTTAGGATTCCTCTACTATATAAAGATGGACCCCATTCATTTGTAGGGAGAATTTTTGACTGATAAGAATATACACAAACGCTGCTCTCTATTTCACTTACTATCCATTACGGTTCATCATTGTTTATTTTCTGTTCTTTACTGTTCTTGTTACCCAACCTCGAGACCATCTCGAATCGAGGTCGAAAGCACTGCTAGAACACTGATTTGATTTATTTTACTATTTAGATTATCTATTCAATTTCTTGTTTATCGATTGGCATAAGATTAAATCACGTATCCTTAAAATCACTAAATAAGTTTAATTGTTACTCGAATTTCTGGTTAAACAAAAACAATTCTAATTCAATGAAAATCCACCTTCAAACAAAATTATAAACTTAAAAATTGATTAGCGTATAATCTTTTATATATATATATATATATATATATATATATATATATATATATATATATAATTTATTATTTTACAATGTCCCAAGTATTTGACACATTTTTATCAAACTTGAAAAATTCATAATTAGCTTCATTTAACTATTTAAATCCAAGTTGGTTACTATAAGAATTTAGCATTCTGTTCATTAATGCAAAAGCAAAGAATTTTAAATACAACAGGAATGGGGAATGTAGGTAGCAGTGTGTTAAGACATTCAAAAATGTGAAACATTCACGGGCCTTTGAATAAACAAAATGACTATAAAATTAGCAGAAGTTTCAGAGCGACGGACGAATGACTATACCCAAACAATTTCCAAATTTTCTTCAAAACTCTTACCTTTCACGTGACAACTGACCCATGTTTTAAGCCAGCTGCTCCGCAACAAAGTACTACTTCTCCTTCACCCCCTACTACCCCCCTTTTCTCCCCCCCTCTCGGAAACCGATAGCTCACTGTCTCCCAAAATTCAGTCCATTTTTTCAAACCTCGTTTCTTACATTAAACCAAACAACATGACAAACAAACACTAACTTGACCTTTAGTCACTAAACCAAACACTGGCTTTTGTTAGTTGAAAACTTGCAATGTTCCCATTGATGCTTGTTCTCTGCTTCCTTCAACTATTTTCTAGTTTCTACTTTTGTTCTTCTTCTACTACACCATCTGCACCTTTAAACTCTTTACTTCCCTCCGACGCTGTTTCTTTATTATCCTTCAAATCCAAAGCTGACCTTGACAATAAGCTTCTTTACACACTTAACGAGCGTTTTGACTATTGTCAATGGCAAGGAGTGAAATGTGTGCAAGGTCGTATTGTACGTTTTGTTCTTCAAAGTTTTGGTCTTAGAGGTACTTTCCAGTCCAACACTTTAACTCATCTTGACCAACTCCGAATCCTTAATCTTAGGAACAATTCACTTTCTGGTCCTATCCCTGACCTTTCTGGTCTTACAAACCTTAAAACTCTGTTTCTTGATCATAACTTTTTCTCTGGAACTTTTCCTCTTCCTCTTCTTTCTCTTCACCGCCTCATTATCCTCGATTTGTCCCATAATAATCTCTCCGGTTCACTCCCTGTTGAGCTTACTGTTCTAGACCGGTTGAACTATCTCCGGCTTGATTCTAACTGGTTCACCGGTTCGATTCCGCCCTTGAACCAAACCCAACTTCAAATCTTCAATGTGTCAAAAAATAACCTCACTGGTTCAATACCTGTTACTCCGACTCTGAAGAAATTTAACGAACGCTCATTCTTATGGAACCCTAATCTTTGTGGTAAAGTTATTAATACCCCTTGCCCGTCAACTCCATTCTTTGATTCGCCTTCAGCTGCTGCCTCCCCCCGGCCCTCACCGTTATACCAAGATGCACAGTCACAGGGTCTACTTCTTACTCCTCCGCCTCAGCATAAGCACAAAAAAGTTGGTGTCGTTTTGGGTTTTGTGGTCGGAACTTTGATTTTAATTGCAGCTGTTCTGTGTCTTTTTGCTTTGGTGAAAAAGAGAAGAGAAGAAAGTGAAACTGAACCGAAAGCAACAAAATGTGCCATTGAGACCATTACGAACAATGCAGTGAACGCGACTACTTCTGCTCCAGCTGATAATAGCCAATTATTAGAGATAAAATTAGAAAAGGAAGTGAAAGTGGCTCAAGTCTCTCAACAGCAATTAAAGAGTGGAAATCTGATATTTTGTTCAGGGGAAACAGAGTTGTATAATTTAGAGCAACTAATGAGAGCGTCAGCAGAGCTACTTGGGAGGGGCACAATTGGAACAACGTATAAAGCTGTAATGGCTAGTCAATTGATAGTTTCAGTAAAGCGATTGGATGCTTGTAAAACTTCAATTACGAGCGGGGAAGCGTTTGAGCAACACATGGAGGAAGTAGGAATGTTACGGCACCCGAATTTGGTAGCAGTTAGGGCATACTTTCAGGCTAAACAAGAAAGGCTTGTTATCTATGATTATCAGCCTAATGGCAGTCTCTTCAATCTCATTCATGGTAAAAGTTTCTAACTTTGCTGATTACTCATTTGAAATGGTTTTATTTTTCATTTTTTTTGTGTGTGTGGTCATTTTGTTAATTGGTCTATGTGGACTGTGGAGTCAATTTGGTGGACCTGTGGAAAGAGGAAGCAGTGGAAGAGTGAGTTGTCTGCACCAAACAACTAGTAGCATTTTTCTCTTTTGTGGACAGAAGTGGGCTGTAGTCTTTTGGATCATTCAGTGGTTGCAGTAGCAGAGAGTCTTTTTTTAGCTTTTAGTTTGGATGCTTAATATGGGATCCCACTGAGCTCACTACCGACAATTGCAATGTTTGCGTTCACAGGGCAGTCAAATAGTAGTGTGTTTTGGTTTCAGGCTGTCACTGACTGATCCGTATGGGTTGATTGCACTAGTCTATTTCCCCCAACTACCTTTCATTTTTTATTAAGGCAAATGGTCCTTGTGTCTTTCTTTTGATATTTATGTTTATGTGTTTGCTCCGTCTCTCCTTTCTGTTGACTAGAATATTTTCCTTAGTTTTGTTTTCTCTCGAGCCCGCGCACACTAGCACATGTACCGGTTTTCATCCACTTTTGATTGTTAGCCACACCCTTGGGTTAATGTTGTTTATGTTATCCTTAATTTTTGTGTTTCTTTTCCTTAACCAAAATGTGCGTACATTCTTACATATTCAACTTACCTATGTGAAAACCGTTAGATGAAAGGTTGTTAATTTAGAGAAGAAAAAGTTCAATGATACTATTCTAGAGCACCCTGTTCCTTCGTGTACATCGGATAAAATTAGGAAGATACATAGGAGCACTCTATATCGCTCTTCCATGTTCGTTGTTATCAATGGACTTTTTATGTAATTTGTGTGTTTAAAATGATGCTTCCTTCACCTAAATACTAAGATTTTGTTGTATCTTACCTATTGTGTCCTATTTTCTGTTTTACGTGGCAGGGTCAAGATCGACAAGGGCAAAGCCCCTTCACTGGACATCGTGTCTAAAAATAGCAGAAGATGTGGCTCAGGGTCTTGCTTACATACATCAAGCATCAAAGCTCACTCATGGCAACTTGAAGTCCTCAAATGTGCTTCTAGGGTCTGATTTTGAGGCCTGTCTAACAGACTACTCCCTCATCGCGCTTGCAGACATTTCTTCCGATGATGATCCTGATGCAGCTCGCTATAAAGCACCAGAAGTTCGCAAATCTGCACGAAAAGCCACTCCAGGGTCTGACGTCTATGCCTATGGCATTCTGTTATTAGAGCTTTTAACGGGTAAACCTCCATCTCAGCATCCGTATCTCTCTCCCCCTGATATGGCAGATTGGGTTAGAGCTATGAGGGAGGATGATAATGAGGAGGATAGATGGCTCGCAATGCTAGTTGACCTTGCTAGTATATGTAGCTTGACATCACCAGAACAAAGACCAACAATGAGGCAAATCTTGAAAATGATACAAGATATAAAGGATAATGCAATGGTGGAGAATAACAAAAGGGATGAACATACTGGATATTCATAGCTTCTTCTGAATTGCAGTTACACCATTAACCAGCGAGGGTGCATGGTCAATTGTAAGTGTCACACCTGAAAACAATTCGGATAATGAAATCATTTATCTGTGTCTCCTCCTTTGGCAAAGTGCCATTAATTGACAACAGATTGGCTATTGACTTTTGCCCAGATTGACCAAATGACTCTTCAGCTGTTAATGGTGCTTGTATCTTACTACTCAGTAAACAACCTAAAACCGATAGGTTAAGGTCGATCTGCTAGAACATAAGACAACTTAGTCATTGATGATTATGGCACACATTTTGTACCCCTCCTGAAATCCTTCTTTTTTTTTTGTCACAAACATATGGAGGCCAATATTTTCAGGGAGAATTGTTTGCATCTGCATAGTCTATATATTACTAGGCGGTTTTGGTTAGTTCTTTCTCTAAGGAACTTTAAAATGCACTTGCTTTATCCTTAATGGCAGAAGGATGTTGTATAATCTTGAATGGTAAAGCTACCCAAATCTGCAAATCCTGAACTTCTAGTGGAAAGCCTTTTCTGCATGGCTTGGTATCAACTTAGCAGAAGAAGAGGATAGTAAAGTGTGTATACCAAGAGAAATCATGTATCAAAGTGTTGCGAGTTTTTCCTTTTGTTCGTTCATAGCACGAGTATTGCCACTAGAAGGGGGCAGTCAGTATCTATAGGGTTAGAGAGTCTAATGACTATATAAGCCCCTGGGAAATAAGAATAGTCATACACTCGGTCTCAAACAAACAGATGGGAGTTATCTAAAAACCTGTCTGAATCGAATTAGAACAGCTCCGGGGTTTAATAATATTTTTTTTTGGTAAGTAAAATGATTTTATTTACCAAGTATAATTATTTACAATTCATACAGATCAGACTATCCTTAGCGCAACTCCAACTGGACATGGTGCCCCAGGTATGAGTTGTCTATTCGTTCCAGCATTTCCTACCATAGTACTTCTAGTCTTTCTAGTATTAGTCAGGATACCAGTTCAGCTTTTTCAGGTTCCTCACTAGTTTAGGAAACAAACTTGCCCTGACATGGATCTCCTGAATGATAAGTCTTAGGATTGCTGTGGCCGACCTCTTCTTACTCTGGAAATCACATTGTTCCTTTCTTGCCAAAGATGATATACTGTTGCTGCTAGAGTCATTCTGCATATTGATGCCCCTCCACTCTTGCCTTTGCCAACCTGCTCTATCCATTTCAGCTCCTCTTGCCAATCCTTCTTCCTTCTCTATATGCTTTGCCATTGCAGCAACTTCTGCCATATATAACCAGTCACTTCACACTTAAAAAATAAGTGTTGCAGTGTTTTATTCTCACGTCCACACAATGAGCATATGTGGTCTGAGATAATGTCCTATTTTGCTAATCTCTCTTTTGTAGAGAACCTGTCTTGCAGTGCTAGTCGTAGGATGAATATCCATTTAGGTAAAATCCCTGGTAGTTGCAAATCAGTTTCCTCCATGGCACCTTCTAAAATTCTCCTTGCATGGCTTTGTACATTCTCTTAGTAGAGAATACCTCCATCTGTTGAACATCTTCCATGATATATCCTGTTGCTTCTAGGTAATGCTTTGCCTTGAAGATCTTTTGGATAACCCCATGATGCACTCTTTGGGCATGTATCCCATACAATCTTTGCTTTGATGTAGTAAGAGTGCACCCATATTACCCACAATTTCTCCTTCTTTGTGCATATATTCCATAAGAGCTTGCAATGGCTGCTTTATTCCATAGTTCCACATTAATGAAGTTCAACCCACCTGCCACCTTTGGGGTGCACATCTTGTCCCGAGCAATCAGTGCCTTCTTTGTAGGCTCAGCAACACCAGTCCACAAAAATCTCCTACAAATTGCCTCTATGAACTGAATGATTTTCTTAGGCATGATGAACACTTGGTCCCAGAATATTTGGATAGAGAATAATACACTCTTAACTAGCATTGCTCTTCCAGCATATGACAAAAACTTTGTTGTCCAGCTATTGATTCTTCCTAACATCTTCTCTATCAAGGGTTCACACTGGATAACTGTTAATCTTTTTGTGCTCAGTGGTACTCCCAGGTACCTAAAGGGTAGATCCCCTTTAGAGAACCCCAACATATCCATAATGTGTTGCTGAGTCATGCTACAAACACCACCAAAATAAACACAACTCTTGCTAGCATTTTCTATTAGCCCTGAAGCTGCAGAGAAAGCCTGGAATTTTTTGTGGAGAACCTTCACTGATTGCAGGTCTCCTTTGCAAAATAGGAGGAGATCATCAGCATTTCCTAATTGTACTATGTTGACCTTTGCACATTTAGGATGAAATTAAACTCCTTACTGTCCTTCACGGGCTTCAGCAGTCTGCTTAGGTATTCCATAGCCATCACAAAAAAGGAATAGGGATAAGGGGTCCCCCTTCCTCAGTCCTTTCTTTGCCTCAAAAGGTTCAGATGGCCTACCATTAATAATTACTGAGTAGGATACTGTGCATATAAATATCCATTTGACAAAGATCTCAGGGAATCCCAGAAGCTTCATACTTGCTCAATGTATACCCACTCAACATAGTTATATGCGTTCTGCATGTCTATTTTGAGCATGCATCTTGGTGAAATATTCCTCCTTCCATATCCTTTGACTAGCTCATGGATCTTGATGATGTTGTCAGTAATCATTCTACCTGGCACCAAGGCAATCTAACAATTATCTATAAGATCTTCCATAACTCCTTGTAGTCTAGATGTTAGGACTTTAGATATTATCTTGTAAAGCACTGTGCAGCATGAGATTGGTCTGAACTCCTTAATGGTGGAAGGGTTCTTTACTTTTGGTATCAATGTAGTGGTAGTGCAATTGATAGCTCTGTACATTTCTGTAGAAGTAAAGAATTCCACTACTGCTTTAGTGACTTCCTCCTCAATAATTGGCCGTGTCTTCTTGAAGAAGAAAGCATTGTATCCATCACCCTGATGCTTTGTTATCAATATCCATTACAACCTGCTTGATTTCCTCCTTTGTGGCTGGTTGAATGAGCTGCAGTTATTGGCTTCGATTGAGTGTGTATCCATTATGCATTATATCTGGTACCACTGCAGGTAGTTGAGGTGCAGCAGTGCCCAGCAATCCTTTGTAGAACTTTAATATTTTCTCTTTCACTTCATCCACATTATGTATTATTTGCCCTGCACTGTTGATCAACTTGCTAATATGATTTTGTGTCTGCCTGTTTTTCATGCAAGCATAGAAGTATGTAGTATTTGAATCTCCTAGTTTAAGCCATTGTACGCTCGACTTTTGTTTTAATATGCTCTCTTCTACCATCGACCATTTTTCCAGTTCCATTTTGGCTATCTTCTCCTGTTGGATAGCCTCTGAATAATTGTCTGGGGTACTCATCTGTGCTTGTATGGTCTCCAACTTCTCCTAGCCAGCTTTATATTACTACCTACAATAAATTCTTGTTTGTTCAGCTGTTGTAGGGTCCACTTCAGTGCTTTGAGTTTTTTTCTAGACATTAATCATAGTTGACCCCTTGCCATTGCTTGTAAAGCATTGTTCTACCACTGTATTAAAGTACTTGTGGCTTGCCAGACAATTGAAAAATCTGAAAGGTCGTGTTCCATCTTTTGATACACTTCTGAAAATTTGAATAGCTATGTTATGTCATTTATGATTTGTGTGCAAAATTTGAGGTCAATCGGATTTGATTTAATACGTTTCGGCACGAGTTCTGTAAATTTGAAACTTGAAAACTCATAAGTGCAATTCGAGGCGCAATTCGTAATTCCGATGTTGTTTGATGTAATTTGAAATCCCGAGTAGGTCCGTGTTATGTTACGAGACTTGTTGGTATATTCGGACAAGGTCCCTAGTACCCCGAGTGTGATTCGGATCGAAATCGGATTAATTTTTAGACTTAGGCAAATTCTGAAATTTTGCAGCTTATGATGTCATCGCACCTGCAGAGAGATTGACCGCAGGTGCGGACTCGCACAAGCGAGCTGTGGCTTGCAGAAGCGGACAAAGGGTTGCCTAGTTGGAGTTGCAGAAGCGGAACAAGCTCCGCAGAAGCGAAGGCACTTCTGCGATGGAATGAACCGCAGAAGCGGGAGATGGGGTCACACCTGCAGTTGCGGAGAAGAGGATCATTGTCCGCAGGTGCGAAGGGAGCTTTCCAGTGCTTCTTCGCAGAAGCGGAAATGCGGTCGCAAATGCGACTCCGCAGAAGCGACAATTGGTCCACAAATGCGAAAATACCTGGACAGAACATATAATTCGGGGGTTAGTCATTTTTACCCATACTTGGATTTTAAGAGCTCGTGTGAGGTGATTTTTCAAGGAAAACATTAGGATAAGTGTTCTTAACTCAATTTTGGTAAAAGTACCCGAATCTATGATAATTGTTAACATTTAATTGGTGGATTATGTTGGAAAAATTGTGAAGATCCCTAAGTTTAGATTGAAGATTTAAAGGTCGAGTTGATGTCAGAATTTAGTAATTTTATTATGGTTGAACTTGTGGTTGAATGAGCGTTTATATTTTGTAACTTTTGTCGGGTTCCGAGACATGGGCCCCACGAGCGATTTTTGAGTTAAATTTCGGATTTTGTTGGAAAATTAGTATTTCCATATGGAATTAATTCCAATAATTTGTATTGACTGAATCGAAATTATTATGCCTAGATACGAGGCTTTCAGAGGCCAATTCACGAGACAAAGGCATAACAGAGTAAAAAATTTCACGGTTCAAGGTAAGTGTCAAGGTAAGTGACTTGTCTAACCTTGTGGGGGGGGAATTTCCCTTAGAATTGGTATTGATATGATAATTGTGATGTGTTGAAAGTCATGTACGCGAGGTGACGAGTGTGTACACTGACTAAATGTGGAAAACTCTGGTTTTAAATTGTGTAGATCTCTGTTACACATTAATTAAATTATTTTATCCAGTTATATTAATCATTGATCTATTTTTATATTTTGAAATTTGCCTGACATTTTTCCTGCTAATTGCTTTACCTGTTTAGTTGAAATTTTGTTTCTTTTATTTTGTGCTCATTATTTGAAAGTTGAATTTCTTAATTGAATTATTATTAATATGAAGTATTTGATATTAAAAAAATTTGGTATTAAGGCAAAGTGTTAAATTTGTGAAATATTATTTTTGTTGAGTTATTCACTTCCGAATATTTTGTGAGATTTTGTATTCATTGTGATTGAGCAGTGAGTTCCTTATTGTGGAAATAATGTTGCTGATTTATATTGGCAAGTTGAAATATTTGGGCACTTGAGATTCAAATTGTGATATATTGTGATATTGATACGCATGTGGTGGTATAAGGTCTGAGTGTTGAAACGCATGCAGTGAAATAAGGGTGGCTTGTTACGCGTGGCTAGTAAGGGAACTACTAGAAGTCATGCGGTGTGATAAGGGTGGCTAAAACGCGGGATGTTATTTCGGAAAAAATATTTTCTATAAAATTAAATGTGAAGGCTCCCGCGGTGATATAAAGAAAAATAAGATATTGCGATTTTATTTATGATTTGGGACTACGAGGCAGTACCTCGGGAGTGCCCTTGTTGATATTTCTTTTTGGCTGCATTTGCCTTTGGTTATTTTGTATTTTCCTTAAAGTTATAAATTTTTGTTTTTCTTCTGCGAGGTATTATTTGCTCTTATTCTTTGTAGTTAAATTGTAACATACTATTTACTTGATTAATTTTCATTGTTATTTTATTATTATTATATCGTTAAACTTTTTATCCTGTCTTTTATTATTTTCAGGAGGGCTTGATCTGATTTCGTCACTACTCTACCGAGGTTAAGCTTAGCACTTACTGGTACCGTTGTGGTGTACTCATACTGCGCTTCTGCACATCTTTTTGTGTAGATCCAGGTACTTTCTATCAGGTCAGGCATCAGTGAACTAGTCGTATGCGGAGACTTAAAGGTACATCTGCCAGCGTCCGCAGGCCTCGGAATCCCCTTCTATCTTTATTATGTTGCTTTCCTTATTCTCTTTAGACCCTGATGTATAGAGACACTTAGAATAAATTGTTAGAAGCTTGTGACTTATTTCTACCGGATTTTGGGAGTTGTAACTATTTGAATCGCGGTTTGATTTATTTTATATGTTGAGATTTGAGTTTCAGTTTTGTATCCGCATAATTGATAGGCTTACCTAGTCCTAGAGATTAGATGCCATCACGATATCCTACGAAGGAAATTTGGATTGTGACAAGTTGGTATCAGAGCTCTAGGTTCATAGGTGTTATGAGTCACAAGTAGGTTTAGTAGAATCTCGCGGATCGGTACGAAGACACGTGTACTTATCTTCGGGAGGCTATGGAATTGTTAGGAAAATGTTCACTTCATTGATTCCTTATCGTGCACATTATTGACTTCGAAATTCTAAACCCTTGCCTTTCTATTCTCTCATAGATGGTGAGGACACGCACAATTGGATCCGATGATCAGACACCCGCGCCCTCTGTTATAGCCACAAGAGGCCGAGGCCGAGGAAGACCACGTAGTGCGGCCAGGGCACCTGCACGAGCTGCTGCAGAGGAATCACCAGTAGCTCCAGTTGGAGAGCTGGCACCTGAGACGCCTGTTACTACCCCTGCACTTCAGGAGACTCTTGCTTAGTTTTTGAGCATGTTTGGCACTCTAGCTTAGGCATGGTTGATTCCACTTGCTCCTCCCACATCTCAGGCCAGGGGAGGAGCACAGACTCCCACCGCCCGTACCCCAGAGCCACGGGCCCAGGTTGACTATGCCCCAAAGACTATACCAGTGCAGCTAGTTGTCCCAGTTCGGCCCGAGACTAGGGCAACAGTTTTGGAGGGGGAGCAACTTAGGCTCGAGAGGTACAAGAAGTACCACCCTCCCACTTTCAGCGGTTTGGCTTCAGAGGATGCTCAGAGTTTTCTTGAGGAATGTCCTTGTATCCTCCGTACTATGGGTATTGTGTAGTCTAGTAGAGTTTCTTTCACGGCATTCCAGCTTAGAAGAACGGCCTACCAGTGGTGGCGAGTATACGAGTTGGATAGTCCGACTGAGGCAACTTCACTCACTTGGACTCCGTTTTCAGATATGTTCTTGAGGGAATATGTTCCTCAAAGTCTTAAAGATGCATGGCGCATAGAGTTTGAGCAGTTGCGCCCGGGTTCTATGACCGTGGCAGAGTATACGGTCCGATTCAGTGATTTCGCTAGGCATGCACCAGCCCTGGTTCCTACTATTCGAGAGCGGGTTTGCCGATTTATTGAGGGGCTCCACCCTAGTATCATATTCAGTATGGCCCGAGAGCTAGAAATGGACATCGCATACCAACAAGTGGTGTCAATTGCTAGGAGATTGAAGGGTATGCAGATCCGGGAGAGAGAAGAGAGGGAAGCTATGAGACCCCGAGATTCTGGCACATATAACAGTTCTTGTGCCCCAGCTGCAGCCCATCATGGTAGAGGCTATGTGAACCGTCCTATTTATTCAGCACTTCCAGCTTCCAGCGGTATTCCGGCTACTCCCAGACCCCAGGTTCTATATTATGCATCGCCAGTGTCTACTGTACCTCCTGTATGGGGTGCTTTCAGCGGGCAGTCCAGTCAATCAGGCCTGAGCCAGTTTCAGCAACCACGTCCTCCGAGGGCTTGTTTTGAGTATGGTGACACTCGTCATATAATGAGGGATTGCCCAGATTTATGAGGGATTGCCCAGATTTATGAGGGGTGCATCTCCACAGATTTCTCAGGCCCCACCCATTTCACAGGGCCCTTAGGCTTTTCAGGCCATGATTACTGCACCAATTGCTACTCCACCTGCACAGCCAGCTAGAGGTGGAGGTCGGACAGGTAGAGGTCGCCCTAGAGAGGGAGGCCATGCCAGATATTATGCCCTTCCTGCTAGGACGGAGGCAGTTGCATCCAATTCTGTTATCACATGTATGGTTTCAGTCTGTCATGGGGATGCATCAGTCTTATTTGATCCAGGCTCCACTTATTCTTATGTGTCATCTTATTTTGCCCCGTATTTAGGCATATCCCGTGATTCTTTGAGTTCTTCTGTTTATGTATCTACACCTGTGGGTGATTCTATTATTGTTGTCCGCGTGTATTGGTCGTGTTCGATTGTTATCAATGGTTTTGAGACCATAGCTGATTTATTATTGCTCAATATGGTGGATTTCGATATTATTTTGGGCATGGACTGGTTGTCGCCCTATCACGCTATCCTTGATTGTTACGCCAAGACGGTGACATTGGCTATGCCAGGTTTACCGCGGCTAGAGTGGAGAGGTACCTTAGATTATGTTCCTAGTAGGGTTGTTTCATTTCTTAAGGCTCAATGAATGGTTGAGAATGGGTGTGATGCGTATTTGGCCTATGTGATAGATGTTAGTGTTGATACTCCTACCGTGGAGTCAGTTCAGGTAGTAAGGGATTTTCTAGATGTATTTCCAGCGGATCTTCCGGGTATGCCGCCCAACAGAGATATTGACTGGCATTGATTTATTATCGGTCACTTAACCCATTTCTATTTCACCATATCGTATGGCCCCGACAGAATTGAAAGAATTAAAATAGCAGTTACAGGAACTGCTTGATAAGGGTTTTGTTCGGCCTAGTGTATCACCTTGGGGTGCTCTTGTCTTATTTATGAAGAAGAAGGATGATTCCATGCGTATGTGTATTGATTACTGCCAGTTGAACAAGGATACAGTGAAGAACATGTATCCATTGCCACGTATTGATGACCTATTTGATCAGCTTCAGAGTGCTAGAGTATGTTCGAAAATTGATTTGCGGTCAGGGTATCATCAGTTGAAGATTCGGGAACCAGATATTCCAAAGACTGCCTTCATGACTCGGTATGGTCATTACGAGTTCCTTGTAATGTCATTTGGGCTGACCAACGCCCCAGCAGCATTTATGCACTTGATGAACAATGTATTTCAGCCCTATCTTGACTCCTTCGTCATTGTGTTTATTGACGACATTCTGGTGTACTCCCGGAGCCGGGAGGATCATGAACATTATCTGAGGACTGTGCTTCAGACTTTGAGAGAAAAGAAGTTGTATGCAAAATTTTCAAAGTACGAATTCTGGCTAGATTTAGTGGAATTCTTGGGTCATATAGTTTAATGCAAGGGGATTAAGGTGGATCCGAAGAAGATTGAGGCAGTGCAGAGTTGGTCCAGACCGTCCTCAGGTACGGAGATCCGGAGTTTTCTTGGCTTGGCGGGGTATTATCGTCGATTTGTAGAAGGTTTCTCTTCTATTGCTGCACCTATGACTAAATTGACCCAGAAAGGTGCTCCGTTCAGGTAGACCGAGGAATGTGAGGAGAACTTTCAAAAGCTCAAGACAACTTTGACTACAACCCTAATATTGGTATTGCCTACAGGTTCAGGGTCTTATACAGTGTATTGTGATGCCTCGCGTATTGGTCTCGGAGTAGTGTTGATACAAGACGGTAGGGTGATTGTCTATGTTTCTAGATAGTTAAAGGTACATGAGAAGAATTATCTGGTACACGACCTTGTGTTAGCAGCTATTGTTCATGACTTGAAGATTTGGCGTCATTATTTGTACGGTGTCCATTGTGAGGTTTATACCAATCACCGGAGTCTACAACATCTGGTTAAAATGAATGATCTTAATTTGCGACAACGGAGGTGGTTGGAGTTGTCTAAGGATTATGATATCACCATTCTCTATAATCCCGGAAAGGCCAATGTGGTGGTCGATGCCTTGAGTCGTAAGGCGGAGAGTTTGGACAGCTTAGCATACTTAGAGGTAGCATAACGACCGGTTTGTCAGATTGGATATTTCCGAGCCGAGCCGAGTTTTGGCTTGTGTGGTTTCTCAGTCCTTTCTTTATGATCGTATCTGGGACCGTCAGTATGATGACCCCCATCTTCTTGTCCTTAAGGACACAGTTCAGCACGGTGACGCCAAGGAAGTCACTATTGGAGATGACAGTGTATTACGAATGCAGGGTCGGCTATGTGTGCCCAACGTAAATGGATTACGTCAGTTTGATTCTCCAAGAGGCTCACAGTTCGCTGTACTCCATTCATCCAGGTGCTGCAAAGATGTATCGGGACTTGAGACAACACTATTGGGGGAGGCGGATGAAGAAAGACATAGTGAAATATGTAGCTTGGTGCCTAAATTGTCAGCAGGTGAAGTATGAGCATCAGTAACCGGGTGGATTACTTCAGAAGTTAGAGATTCCAGAATGAAAATGGGTGCGGATCACTATGGATTTTGTTGTTGGGCTCCCATGGACTCAAATGAAGTTCGATGCAGTTTGGGTAATTGTGGATCGATTGACCAAGTCACCTCATTTCATTCCTGTGGTTACTACTTACTCTTCGGAGCAGCTGGCTCAGGTTTACATTCGTGAGATTGTCAAGCTTTATGGCGTACCGACATCTATCATCTCTGACCGGGGTACGCAGTTTACATCATGGCTCTAGAGAGCTGTACAACGAGAGTTGGGTACTCGTGTGGATTTGAGTACAACATTTCACCCTCAGACGGACGGACAGTCCGAGTGCACTATCCACATATTGGTGGATATGTTTCGTGCGTGTGTGATGGATTTTGGGGGTGCTTGGGATCAGTTCTTGCCACTTGCAGAGTTTGCTTACAACAATAGCTACCAGTCAAGCATTGAGATGGTTCCGTGTGAGGCCTTATATGGGAGGCGGTGCCGGTCTCCAATGGGTTGGTTCGAGCCGGGCTAGGCTAGGCTATTGGGTACAGACCTGGTTCAGGACGCTTAGGAAAAAGTTAAATTGATTCAGGATCGACTTCGTACAACCCAATCTAGACAGAAGAGTTATGCGGATCGAAGGTTCGTGATGTTGCATTCAGGTTTGGTGAGCGGGTCTTGCTCCGGGTTTCACCCATGAAGGGTGTTATGAGATTTGGGAAGAAGGGAAAGTTGAGCCCTAGGTATATTAGGCTTTTTGAGATTATTGAGAGGGTTGGAGAAGTGGCTTACAGACTTGCACTACCACATAGTCTCACTGCAGTTCATCCAGTGTTTCATCTCGTGTGTTAGACTTCAGCTCAGTCCAGTTAGACAAGGATCTATCTTATGTTGAAGAACCATTGGCCATTTTAGACAGACATGTTAGAAAGTTGAGATCGAAGAGCATTGCTTCATTAAAAGTACAATGGAGGGGTCATCCGGTCGAGGAGGCGACTTGGGAGACCGAGCATGATATGCGTAGCCGTTATCCTCATATTTTCACCACTTTAGGTATGTCTCTATACCCGTTCGAGGACGAACGTTTGTTTAAGAGAGGGGAGAATGTAATGACCCGACCGGTCGTTACAAATACTTTAACCCCGATCCCCTAACTTATTGTTTCCTCAATACTATATCGTGGTGTTGTAACTTGCCGGGGTGTTTTGTTTTTGGATTCAGAGTGAAATCAAAAACTTAGTTCCAAGATTTAAAGCTTAAGTTGAAATAGTTGACTGGATGTCGACTTATATGTAAACGATTCCGGAATAATATTTTGATGACTCCAATAGCTTCGTATGGTGATTTGGGCTTAGGAGTGTATCCGAAAAATTATTCAGAAGCCCGTAGTTAAATTAGGCTTGAAATGACGAAAATATGAAGTTTAAGTTTGAAGTTTGACCGGGGTGATGACTTTTTGATATCGGGGTCGGAATCCAATTCTAAAAATTTGAATAGGTCTGTTATGTCATTTATGACTTGTGTGCAAAATTTGAGGTCAATCGGACTTGATTTAATACATTTCGGCACGAGTTTTGTAAATTTGAAACTTGAAAACTCATAAGTGCGATTCGAGACGCAATTCGTAATTCCGATGTTGTTTGATGTAATTTGAAACCCCGAGTAGGTCCGTGTTATGTTACAGGACTTGTTGGTATATTCGGACAAGGTCCCGAGTACCCCGAGTGTGATTCGGATCGAAATCGGATCAATTTTTTGACTTAGGCAAATTCTGAAATTTTGCAACTTCTGGTGTCATCGCACCTACGGGGGGACTGACTGCAGGTGCGAACTCGCACAAGCGAGCTGTGGCTCGCACAAGCAGACAAAGGGCTACGGGCTACCCAGTTGGAATCGCAGAAGCGGAACAAGCTTCACAAAAGCGAAGGCGCTTTTGCGATGGAATGAACCGCAGAATCGGGAGATGGGGTCGCACCTGCAGTTGCGGAGAAGAGGACCATTGTCCGCTGGTGCGAAGGGAGCTTTCCAGTGCTTCTTCGCAGAAGCGGAAATGCGGTCACAAATGCGACTCCGCAGAAGCGACAATTGGTCCGCAAATGCGAAAATACCTGGACAGAGCATATAATTCGGGGGTTGGTCATTTTTACCCATATTTGGATTTCAAGAGCTCGTGTGAGGCGATTTTTCAAGGAAAACATTAGGATAAGTGTTCTTAACTCAATTTTGGTAAAAGTACCCGAATCTATGATAGTTGTTAACATTTAATTGGTGGATTATGTTGGAAAAATTATGAAGATCCCTAAATTTAGATTGAAGATTTAAGGGTCGAGTTGATGTCAGAATTTAGTAATTTTGTTATGGTTGAACTCGTGGTAATGAGCGTTCATATTTTGTAACTTTTGTCGGGTTCCGAAACATGGGCCCCACGAGCGATTTTTGAGTTAAATTTCGGATTTTGTTGGAAAATTAGTATTTTCATATGGAATTAATTCCAATAATTTGTATTGACTGAATCGAAATTATTATGCCTAGATACGAGGCTTTCAAAGTCCGATTCGCGAGGCAAAGGCATAGCGGAGTAAAGAATTTCACGATTCAAGGTAAGTGACTTGTCTAACCTTGTGGGGGGGAAATTTCCCTTAGAATTGGTATTGATATGATAATTGTGATGTGTTGAAAGTCATGTACGCGAGGTGACGAGTGTGTACACTGACTAAATGTGGAAAACTCTGGTTTTAAATTGTGTAGATCTCTGTTACACATTAATTAAATTATTTTATCCAATTATATTCATCATCATCGGTCTATTTTTATATTTTGAAATTTGCGTGACATTTTTCCTCCTAATTGCTTTACCTGTTTAATTGAAACATTGTTTCTTTTATTTTGTGCTCATTATTTGAAAGTTGAATTTCTTAATTCAATTATTATTAATATGAAGTATTTGACATTAAAAATTTTTTGTATTAAGGCAAGGTGTTAAATTTGTGAAATATTATTTTTGTTGAGTTATTCACTTCCGAATATTTTGTGTGATTTTGTATTCATTGTGATTGAGCTGTGAGCTCCTTATTGTGGAAATAATGTTGTTGATTTATTTTGGCAAGTTGAAATATTTGGGCACTTGAGATTCAAATTGTGATATATTGAGATATTGATACGCATGCGGTGGTATAAAGTCTGGGTGTTGAAACGCATACAATGAGATAAGGGTGGCTTGATACGCGTGGCTAGTGGGAAAACTACTAGAAGTCATGCGGTGTGATAAGGATGGCTAAAACGCGGGATTCTATTTCGGGAAAAATATTTTCTTTAAAATTAAATATGAAGGCTCCCGCGGTGATATAAGAAAAAATGAGATATTGTGAATTTATTTATGATTTGGGACTACGAGGTGGTACCTCGGGAGTGCCCTTGTTGATATTTCTTTATGGCTGCATTTTTCCTTTGGTTATTTTGTGTTTTCCTTAAAGTTGTAAATTTTTGTTTTCCTTAAAGTTGTAAATTTCTGTTTTCCTTTCGCGAGGTATTATTTACTATTCTGTGTAGTTAAATTGTGACATACTACTTACTTGATTCATTTTCCTTATCATTTTATTATTATTATATCGTTAAACTTTCACCCTGTCTTTTATTATTTCCAGTAGGGCCTGACCTGACCTCGTCACTACTCTACCGATGTTAGGCTTGGCACTTACTAGGTACCGATGTGGCGTACTTATACTACGCTTCTGCATATCTTTTTGTGTAGATCCAGGTACTTTCTATCAGACCAGGCATCAGTGAACTAGCCGTACGCGGAGACTTCAAGGTACATCTGCCAGCGTCCGCAGATCTCAGAGTCCCCTTCTATCCTTATTATGTTGCTTTCCTTATTCTCTTTAGACCCTGATGTATAGAGACATTCAGAATAAATTGTTAGAAGTTTATGACTTATTTTTATCGAGTTTTGGGAGTTGTAACTATTTGAATTTAGGTTTGATTTATTTTATATGTTGAGATATGAGTTTCAGTTTTGTATTCCGCATAATTGATAGGCTTACCTAGTCTTAGAGACTAGGTGTCATCACGACATCCTACGGAGGGAAATTGGGGTTATGACAGTAACACACTTTCCTTATTAGTCAATTCCAAAAAGAATGAAACGTTTTTATATTTTGAAATAAATTTAACTTTAAACTTTTTATTCTACCCAATTTACCCTTAATGAAAAGCTTTTATAGCCACACAAGTATCATGGTCCCACAAAGCTTTTACCCCTTAACCTTTAAGATCACATGTTTCAAAAGTTTTTTTTTTCTTAAACTTTGTGCGAAGTTGAACTACCCCATCTCAATTGAAATGAAGGGAGTACTTTATTTTCCTTGCAAAAAGTTTTTAATTCTTTTTGCTTATACATCTTATCCAGCCCCTAACATTCCATGCTATGATGTTCATCGTAATGTTATGGGGTACAGACAATTGAAAAATCTGAAAGGTCGTGTTCTATCTTCTGATACACTCTCAAAGCAAACATAAACTGGGTTGTGATATGAAAACCCAGGGTTCATAATAATCCCCTCCATGTGAGCCCACTTCTGTATCCACTCAGAGTTAACTAGTATCCTCTCAATCCTGTTGTGAATGTGGTTGTTTGTCTAGGTGAATTTCCTCCCCACAGTCCTTAGCTCTTCTAGCCCCGTCTCAAGTAGGAAGTTCTTGAAATCTCTCATTGCCACCTCTTGGACTAGGTTTTCTTGTATTCTATCCTCACTATATAGAATGGTGTTAAAATCTCCCATCACTAGGCTTGGTCCAGTCATTCCATTCATAGGCATCTTCAGGTCCTCCCACCGCACTTTCTTATCCTGAATTGTATGCATTCCATATACTGCACATAAGTTAAAACTTGTACTATGTTGCAACATATTAACCTACCCCTGTATGAACTGATTGTGTGCTTTTATCATAGTGAAATTGACTTGTGATTGATTCCATACTACCCAAATTCTTCCTCCTGGTGCTTCAGCATAGTTATCTACCCATTTCCAGTTATTCAAAACATTCTTAATTATTTTTGCTGCATTTTCCTTCTTGACTCTATTTTCTATAATTGCCATAAATACTACTCTCCCTGTTTCAATTTAGATGACATATTTTTCTTATTAGTCCATTCCAAAAAGAATGACACATTTATATATTTAGAAATAAATTTATTTTTAAACTTTTTATTCTACTCATTTTACCCTTAATGAGAAGTTTTTATAGCCACACAAGTATCATAGTCCCACAAAGATTTTATCCCTTAAGCTTTTAAGGCCACATGTTTCAAAAGTATTCTTTTCTTTCTTAAATTTTGTTCCAAGTCAAACTACCTCATCTAAATTAAAACGGGGGAAGTACTTTATTTTCCTTGCAAAAAGTCTTTTTGCTTATACACCTTATCCAGCCCCCTAACATTCCATGCTATGATATTCATCGTAATGTTATGGGGTATAGATGTCCACCTCCTCTTCCACTCCTACTAGTCTGTCCCTTGTCAAGCTGATTCTCAGATAGCTGCACTGCCTTTTTCGGCTGTGTCAACTAGGGCTTTGAAAGCATTGCCAATGTCAACTTTAGTCTCCTTTAAGGTTCCCATATTCTTCTTCGATGCAACTTTCCCCCTAGCAAGCTGCCATTCTAAGTTATGTTCATGTTCAGGCATTTTGTCTTTTTCCACAAGCTCCAGTTGTTCAAGGAACCTCCCTTGAGCATCAATGTTGTCCACTGCATGGTCGAGGTTTCTTACTATTCTCCATCCTTGCTTATGTTTCAGTTCTATGCCTCTTTGTTGTGGGTCATCTTGCTTCTGCTTCTTCTGATCTTTACATGAGTATCCTAGTTGGCAACATGTTTGGCGTACTATAGCTTCTAATCGTACAGCACCATATGCATGGTGCTCCACTACCTTGCCTTTGGGATCATTCAACTTGATTTTTTCAAGTAAAGGTCTAGTAATGTCCATTTCAATCAAAAGCCTAGCATAGGAAATTCTGTAAGTACTTGTGGTACAAGCGTCAGCATACAAGGGCTTACCCAAACCACTTCCAATCTTTACTCAAAGCCTGTTTACTCCAGCAGTTCAAAGTTAATTAGGCAGCTTAACCCATAGAGGAATGGTTTTGAGTACTTCCTCATTGAACTCTGCCGTCCATGCTCGTAGTATAATAGGCCTACTATTGATGGTGTACGGGCCAGTCATCAACACTTCATCTCGCTTAACATTACTATTCAATAGGATTACAAAGTAGCCATCGTTATGGAAGAGTACCTTTGTTTTTTTGACAAAACTCCATTGACTAGCAATAAATCGTTCAATTGCCCCAATAGATGAAGTGTTTCCAACCACATAGAGTATCACAACTCGATTTCGTTTTTGATTTTCATCTTCGAGATCGTCCTCCAATAACTGCACTACAACCTCCCTATCCTGAATCATCCGAGGAATATAGGTCAAGTTCATGCCCTTGGCAGCTAGCTTGTTCTCTGAGAACAGTCTTTCCCCCCATCTCCAGTCTGCACATCCGTCTTACCTTGGGTGCCACTCGGATTGGTGATCTCTAACTAGCTTGTTCTATGAGAACAATCTTTCCCCCATCTCCAATCTGCACATCCGTCTTACCTTGGGTGCCACTCCGGTTGGTGATCTCTGTAGTTCTTTGTTCCACCGTTGGAACTGCATGCACTGTTCCATTGGTCTGTGACCTACTAGGGCTTGGATCACACACTGATACCGGCGGCATAACTACCCCTTTCACACTAGAGCTTTGCGGCGTTTTCAATTCAACCCTAGCACTGCTCAGATCTAGCCAATTTGGGTCGCTCTCACTCTCCTTTTCCTCTTCTTGTAGTTTGTCTTTCGCTTTAGCAGTTCATAGTCGTGGGTCTCGCAGGATGATATCCGTGAGCTTTCTCTCTACCACTGGTGTTTTGCTGGTGTTCTTCTTTGCTTTTCCTCTTCCCCATTCCCGCGAAGGCGCAGGTTAGCAAGATCACCTAACGTGCGCTAAGAGAAAAACGAAGACGACTATTTCTTTATCATACTTCTTTTCTTGGTGTAATTACTTGTGCCTTCCTAGGGGTTTAATAATTAAACTCCTCTTTATCATAGGTTCACACGCAGCGAAGGTGCATACAAGAAACCTTATCGTTCACTTTGGAATAGAAGGAATGAAATAGAAGAAATATGTTAATAGTGGTAAATGAAAACATCTTAATACCTGGTCAAAATTAACTTATTGAATTAGATATCACATCAAAATTTAAATTTAAAATGCTAAATGGATTTGAAATCTTGAAATTTGTGAATGTTGATTAGAGTAATGTTAGTGATAGAATTTTACAATATAATTTTGAGTGGTTTTGAACGGAACCAGATATAAAGTCATAACGTCCCGAAGGAATCAAAATTCAAGATGTACCCAAGTTTTGCCAGTGACAAATCTTCCCTTTAATAGTTGTTATTTGGCACAGTCAGACGAACAACAACAAAAGAAGAAAACAGAAAGAGCAGAGCTGATTTTGGATCCAAAACAACAGGACACAACCCCATATTCCCTGGAGCAAGATTTTCCGTAAATTTGCGACAAAATCTTTGCTTTCGCAAAAGAAAACAACTTTCAACAGATTCTCACCATTTAAATAGTAACAATTTGCAGCTGTGCTTGTTATACACATATACTCTTTGAGAACTATCAAAGGCAATAACATCAGATATAAAATCCTGTAGTTATAAATATTTACTTCTCCACTTAAACAAATACCAATCAGCATCCGTAGCTGGCAGATTTGTTGTCCGCTATTGCCAGGGGATGACAGCAAACTTTGACGTACACTAGGAGCCAGCACAAGATTAGACAAAACATTCTTTAAACAATAGGAGGATACTGCTTCGACTGCAATCGCACCCTCTTTCGGTACTCCAGAGCATCCTGCAGTAATATGAGCGTGCATCAAACAGAGAGTATCAAACTCATATTCTGAACTAATACATCTTTCAAAAGTTTCAAGCATGACCAAGAAAAGACACAATATGGACCTGCAAATACTAGTTTGTTCTACTAATGAGATAACTACAAAATGTTTCCATAAAATCTGATATAATTCATGTAAGAGAAAAAGAAACCAGAAATGATTCTTGAGCTTCCAAAGAGTGACGTCCATGAAACCTAATACCGATCACTAATGCATTTAACCTACAGCAAAAGTCAACAGTGCCCTTCTACCCTCCTTGTGCAGGAACATTATTGTGACATAAAAGCTAAAGCACACTCTAATAGTGCAAGAGAAATGGCAGTTAGCACTTCCTTCATCACGTTTGTTATGGTTATTAAGAGAGGCGGATCCAGAATTTTAGGTTTATAGGTTCTTACAAAAATCTCGAATTAATATATACTAACTAGATGAACGGGCTGGGTTCTAAGCTAAATATTCTTATACATTTAATAATTTTTCAATACAAATACAGTCTCTAGACAAAAGCTACTGGGTTCACGGGAACCCATAGCTATTGAACTGAATCTGCCCCTGGTTATTAAGGTAAAGACCGAAAGTCATCCTATACTAGTAAAGGGGGGTCGAATTAAAAGTTAAGATTCACACTGTCATAAATTTATACTCCCTCCGTTCCAATTTATATGAACATGTTTGACTGCACGGAGTTTAAAAAAAATGAAGACTTTTGGAATTTGTGGTCCTAAACAAATCAAAAAGGGGTCCAGAGTATTTGTGTGGTTATAAAAGCTTCTCATTAAGGGTAAAATTAGAAGTTTAAGCTAAATTGTTTCCAAATTTAGAAAAGGGTCATTCTTTTTGGAACTGACCAAAAAGGACATAGGTTCACATAAACTGGAACGAAGGGAGTAATAAATTGGGATGCATAGTCAGCTAAAATCAACTTTTTGATAAAATTTGAAATTGAACGGTAATTACGCTTTCATCCCATTATATATGACACAATTTAATTGAAATACAAAGTTCAAGATGCTTATTTGAATTTTGTATTATGCCTGCAAAGGTGAACAAAACATTAAAATACCTGTAGACAGCTAAAATGGCAGGAAAAAAAACAGCTAAAATGGCAGAAAAAATATTTCATCAAAGACTAACTTTGACTAGTTAAATGCATTTAAATTCTTGCAATTTGAGAAAATTGTGTAAAATAATAGAATGGTGCCCAACATTCCAAGATAAAAAGAATGTTATATGAAGTGAGAAAGTGAAAGTACTTGGAAAGTAGTTCAATTGTACATTTTAGTATATTATAAAGAAAAAAGTTCTCTTACAGAAAAGTAGACACAATTTAAGGATAACATCAAGAGTAGGATAATGAATTTGGAAAAATGGAGAATTAACAGTTTTTTTAAATCAAAATTACCTGAATAAATAGATGATAGCCTTCAGTTTGGGCAGGATCAGCAGGGTTTGGCTGATCTAACAAGTCCTGAATACCAATCAGTATCTGTTTCACGGTAATGGCTGGTCTCCACCCCTAAACAAGAAAAGAAAATTAATAGTTGTCGTACATCGAGCACAGTCAATAAGCCAAGAACAGGACAAAAGAAACAGCATAGCCCACATACACTGTCTTCATTGAGGATCGACAAGCAAACCGTTCCAGACGGATAGACATTCGGATGGAAAAAACCTGGTGGGAATTTACACTTTGGTGGTTTACTCGGATAATCTTCACTGAAGTGAATTGTAAGTGGATAATAACCACCTTCCCAATCAGTCTGCAATCATTAAAATGTCATTAAGGACCAATGAAGAACAGAAGGATAAACATGTTGTCCCTAAATCAGTCAAGCATAGTACTTTCACAGAAAAAGGATAATGCTACATGTTTAATAAGCATATGCTTTGAAGATGCTCTGATCTGAGGGAGGCAGGGAGGAAACAAAAAGCATAAGAGAATACACTCTGCAGTTTGCACTTCTAAGTGAACTAATTGGTCCATCTTAACATACATGTACTCCGCATGTCCCCCGCACTTCTCTAGAAATGACATCAAAGTCTGATGTAAATGCTTCAGCTCCGTATACACTATACTCCTACATGCAGCAATTACCTTTTACCAGTTAAGAGTATACGAAGCATACGACTTCAAACGTATGCCAACAACTCATAAACTTAACTTGCTACCACAGTATTCTACTTCAGATGGCCATACAAGGGTGGTTATGTTTTAAAAATGTCGTTTTCCAGTTTTTCTTGGGGAAAGGAAGGGACCAGGACTATTTCCCTTACCCCAGGAGACATGAGATAGGAAAATTAAATACTGTCAAAGCTTTTCAGTCTTCTCTGTCTTTTTCTCCCCTTTCTTGATGTTTTCCTACACTCATATTCATATAAAAATTCATGAGAACAGACACAATTTTCCAGTGAGGTATGTCTTTTGATGCCTTTCTTCAAATTTGTTTATCTTAAATATTAAGGAATAATAAATTATTACCGTACATTGATAAAGTCATAGATATGAAGTTGATACAGTTATTTGCAAACAGGAGAAGCAAAGCTAATTAAAGGAACACCACCAACTTAACAAAGGCCTAATCTGTATCCCTCTAGACAGTTTTGAAATGGATGCACCAATACATTGCAGAAGAAGACTAAGGAACAAGCCTTTTAGACTATGGAAGGAAAGCCGACTGAAGAAGTTAAGCCTGCAGAGAAAGTACTTCTACCAAGAGAATAGGGAATTCTAAGACCATTAATGGAGTAGGTTGTTTTAATTTTCTAAGCTGTGGAGGGATATGGATACTGTTTCATACTCTCCGAAATGAAAAATAAGCAATAGCTATTCAACATTGATCTCTGTATAAAGTGTAATATTTGCAGGTACAAAATTTTATTTTAAAAAAAAAGTGCTAACTGAACCAAGAGAACAGCTTAATTTTCAGTTCAGGTCCATAAACCAAGGTGCTTCAATCAAACAATGAACCAACACAAATAGACACATACCAAAAGTCAACCAAAATTAACCCAATTGGTGTTGGGATTTTAAGCTTGTGTAGCTTAAAGAGGGTGAATGAGAAATGGAGGAAAAATAAAATATTTGAGTTTCCCTTGGCAAAGGGACATTGTCCCATATCGGAGGAAGAAAAGGCTTTTGATGAGTATATATATAATTGCTCTTCTTTTAGCTCTTAAAGAGTTAAGAAGAAGGCAAGCCTCGCGCCGTCGTCGTCATCGCTCGGCTCGGCTTCGGCTTCGGCTTCGGTCAGGCCCGTTTTCTTTCCAGATTATTTTAAATACATTTTCCTGCAATATTTCAAACAACCCTGTTCCAACAGCCATGTCGTCGTCGCTCGGCTCGGCTCGGCTTCGACTTCCGTCATGCCGTTTTCTTTTCCGGATTATTTTAAATATATTTTCCCGCAATATTTCAAACAACCCTGTTCCAACAGCCATGGCTGTTTCTGAAAGGTTGCAAACCTTTTCAGAAACAATGCCAGCAACTCTATAAATAGAGTTTGAATCCCAAAATCTTTCTTTACGAAATTTTCTAAGCTTCTTCTTCTTCTTCTGCACAATAAATTCCAGTGTGTTTTACAGCCTTCGAGTGGCTCGTTGTTCACCGGCGTTTTGATACCAACACTCCGGTGAGTTAAATCGTTCTATCCTGGGAGGATATATTCCAGCACCTCGGGTACTTGAGGGGAATAATTTCCTTAAGGACACATTGTGTATTCAGTGGGCTCGATTTATTCCTATACTGTTTTTTTTCCAGAATCTATTTCGTTAAACTTTACAGCAATACAGAATTATAATATTCTTAAGGAAATTAATTTATTATATTCTGTATTTTGTTTGTGGAGATTAAAACCTGTGTGATTTTCTACTCCTTCTGAATTTTACTATTCTGATTTGAAGATATAAAAAACTTCATCAGAGTATTGAAATTCATAAAACGATTTGAATAACATAAAAACTTCATCGTTTTTCTGTGAAACAGTATATAAAAACTTCGGTTTTATTTATTATACATACTGTTTTTGTTAATAACAGTATTGTTTATTGTTCTTATTTTGCCATTAATTGAACTCTTCTGTTGTTTACAGTGAGAAATGGCAATTGATAACGGAAATTCTTTTGCAACTATTGCGGCAACGACGATAGCCTCGTCAAGCCGGACTGCTGTTCCACCGACAGAGAAACTGGGAAAATTTTCCGGAGCCAACTTCAAAGGATGGCAGCAAAGGGTGTTCTTCTGGCTTACCACACTTGGTATGCAGAAATTCACTAGTGAAGAACCTCCAGTGCCTGCTGCGGACATACCGGACAACGAGAAATTCATGATTGTTGAGGCGTGGAAGCAGGCAAATTTTCTTTGCAAAGGCTATATCTTAAGCGCTTTAGAGGATGACTTGTACAATGTGTACAGTGCGATGAATACTTCGAAAGAATTATGGGACGCACTTGAGAAGAAGTACAAGACTAAAGATGCATGCTTGAAGAAGTTCGTGGTTGCCAAGTTTCTAGACTATAAAATGATAGACAGTAAAACTGTTGGAACCCAAGTTCAGGAGTTTCAACTTATTTTTCATGACCTTATTGCTGAAAGTATGGTCGTGAATGAAGCATTTCAAGTGGCTGCAATGATTGAAAAATTGCCTCCTCCGTGGAGAGATTTCAAGAACTATCTTAAGTACAAGCGCAAAGAAATGAAGTTGGAAGATCTTGTGATTCGTCTCAAGATTGAGGAAGACAACAAAACAGCCGATAAGAAGTCTCGTGGAAATTCAACGATCATGGGAGCTATTATCGTTGAGGAGACTGCTCCAAAAAGTAAGAAGAGAAAGAGGTCTTCTGGACAGACTAAGGAGCAGAACAAAAAGAAATTCAAGGGCAGCTGCTACAATTGTGGAAAAATCGGTCACAAAGCCCCTGATTGTCGTCTCCCGAAAAAGTATAAGAAGAAGGAACATGCCAACATAGTGGAGAAGAATGATGACATTGATGATCTGTGTGCAATGCTTTCGGAATGCAACCTAGTTGGAAATCCGAAGGAGTGGTGGATTGACTCTGGAGCCACTCGACATGTTTGTGCTGTCAAGGAAGCATTTGCGACTTACTCTACTGCTGGTCCCGAAGAAGAGCTTTCCATGGAAAATACTGCAACAGCCAAGATTGAAGGTTATGGGAAGATATTCCTGAACAGCGTTCTTTATGTTCCTACTATTAGGAAGAATTTAGTTTCTACTTCTTTGCTTGTTAAGAATGGATTCAAATGTGTATTTGTTTCTGATAAAGTTGTTGTAAGCAAGAATGAAATGTATGTTGGAAAGGGCTACCTCACAGAGGGCCTCTTCAAACTAAATGTAATGGTTGTTGACAGTATGAATAAAATTGCAGCTTCTTCTTATTTATTGGAGTCAAATGATTTATGGCATATTCGTTTAGGACATGTCAATTACAAAACCTTGCGGAAGTTAATTAATTTAGAAGTGTTGCCTAAATTCGAGTGTAATAAATCAAAATGTCAAATATGTATTGAGTCTAAGTTTGTAAAACATCCTTAGTCTATTGAAAGGAATTCAAATCCTTTAAACTTAATTCATACTGACATTTGTGATATGAAGTCGACACCATCTCGGAGTGGGAAAAAGTATTTTATTACTTTTATTGACGACTGCACTCGATATTGTTATGTTTATTTGCTTAATAGTAAGGATGAAACAATTGAAACATTTAAGCAATACAAGAAAGAAGTGGAGAATCAATTGAATAAAAAGATCAAAATGATTAGAACTGATAGGGGTGGAGAATATGAATTTTCATTTACAGAAATATGTTCGGAATATGGAATTATCCATCAAACTACTGCACCTTACACACCTCAATCCAATGGAATTGCGGAAAGGAAAAATCGGACATTAAAGTAAATGATGAATTCTTTATTAATAAGTTTCGGATTACCGTAGAGTTTGTGGGGTGAAGCTATCCTTACAGCTAACCGAATACTTAACAGAGTACCCCATAGCAAAACGCAATCTATTCCATATGAAAAATGGAAAGGAAGAAAACCCAACTTGAAATATTTCAAAGTGTGGGGGTGTCTAGCAAAGGTACAAGTTCCTTTACCTAAAAGGGTTAAAATCGGACCAAAAACTGTTGATTGCGTTTTCATTGGATATGCTACAAACAGTAAAGCATGTCGGTTTTTGGTTCATAAATCCGATAATCCCGAAATTCACGTTAATACGGTAATGGAATCAGATAATGTTGAATTCTTTGAAAGCATATATCTGTATAAAACTGAATGTGAGTCGTCAAGTGAAAGACCTAAACGACCTCGGGAAGAACCAAAGGAAAATACTCCAAGTATAGAAGATCCAAGGCGTAGCAAACGTCAAAGAATATCTACTTCCTTTGGACCAGATTTTGTGACATTCTTGCTTGAAAATGAGCCTCAAACTTTTAAAGCAGCTATGTCATCTTCTGATTCAGCGTTTTGGAAAGAGGCAATCAATAGTGAGATTCAATCAATTTTGGATAACCATACATGGGAATTGGTAGATCTTCCTCCGGGAAATAAGCCTTTAGGTTCGAAATGGATCTTTAAACGGAAAGTGAAAGCTGATGGCACTATTGACAAATATAAGGCAAGACTTGTTGTCAAAGGTTATAGACAAAAGGAAGGCCTTGATTACTTTGACACTTACTCACCAGTAACGAGGATAACATCTATTAGGGTGTTAGTGGCACTAACGGCCGTGTATGGTCTTGAAATCCATCAAATGGATGTTAAAACAACTTTCTTAAATGGAGAATTAGAGGAAGAGATTTACATGGAACAACCTGAGGGTTTTGTGGTAACTGGTAAAGAAAAGAAAGTGCAAACTTGTTAAGTCGCTTTATAGACTTAAACAAGCACCCAAACAATGGCATGCCAAATTTGACCAAACAATGTTGGCAAGTGGGTTTAAAATCAACGAGTGCGACAAATGTGTTTACATTAAAAACACTCCAGGTCATGAAGTCATTGTTTGTTTATATGTTGATAACATGTTGATAATGAGCAAAAACATGGCAGATATAAATGCTACTAAGCGCATGTTGGCTAGCAAATTCGATATGAAAGACTTAGGAGTTGCTGATGTGATCTTAGGAATCAGAATTCACAAGACTCCACAAGGTCTAGCATTATCACAGTCTCACTACATTGAAAAGGTACTTAACAAGTTCAAGTATTTGGATTTCAAAATTGCCAAGACTCCAATTGACGTGAGTTATGCACTTCAAAAGAATGAAGGTGAAAGTGACTCACAATTGGATTATGCAAGAGTATTGGGAAGTTTGACGTATATCATGAATTGTACACGACCAGATATAGCATGTGCTATTAGTAAACTGAGTCGGTTTATAAGTAATCCCAATCACATACATTGGATGGCAATGAAACGAGTTTTGGGGTATCTCAAAAATACCCAAAATTACGCTTTGCATTGTAACAAATATCCCTCCGTGATCGAGGGATATAGTGATGCAAATTGGATCACTGGATCATCTGAAGTTAAATCCACGAGTGGATATGTTTTCACAATTGGGGGTGGAGCAGTGTCTTGGAAATCATCCAAACAAACGTGCATCGCCCGTTCTACAATGGAATCTGAATTCATAGCTTTAGATAAGGCCGGTGAAGAAGCTGAATGGCTCCAGAATTTCTTGGAAGATACTGCATTTTGGCCCAAACCTTTGGCACCTATTTGTATACATTGTGATAGTCAAACGGCAATAGGCAGGGCAGGGAGCGTTATGTATAACGGAAAATCTCATCATATACGACGGAGACACAATACCGTTAGATAACTACTCTCTAGTGGTGTTATCACAATTGACTACATAAAGTCAAGAGATAACGTGTCGGATCCACTTACAAAAGGCCTATCTAGAGAGGCAGTTGAAAGATCATCAAAGGAAATGGGTCTAGGACAAGTCATCATGACGGTAACTCTACCTAGCAGACTGGAGATCCCACGAGCTAGGTTCAAAGAGATCAAACAAAGTTATGAATGACGGTTCAACATTGTCAAATAACTCAACCCATTCTCGTGATGAAGACAATGTTCAGAAATCGAGGTAAAGCATTAAGGTTTTTTGATGAGTCAACAAAGCTTAAATGTTTTTTAATGATTTGCTAAGTCTGGCAGGATATGACCAGATAGTGTGTCTATAGGATTACACGTTTAGAAATCACCTATGTGAGTGTGAAGTGTAAGCCGCTTCAAGGGAAATGAAAGTAAAGGCCCATTCTCTAAGCACTCATGAAACCAGGCGGTGTTCATGGCTGAAACGAACACAACCGTGAGAACTGTAGATGGTTAATGATTGATTGTGTGACTTATGTTGTCTAGGTATACAACAAAGCTTGACGGTTCAAAGATATCAAATCTACCGATTGACCGAGTATATCCGATATAAGTTCACTACGAAAAATTCAAAGGGAAACCTACTTATCCAGACGCAATTAATTCTTGCATGTAAAACACACACGCGTCCGTGCATTCCTTTATTTTATAGCCATTCCCCATTCATGGGGGATTGTTGGGATTTTAAGCTTTTGTAGTTTAAAGAGGGTGAATGAGAAATGGAGGAAAAATAAAATATTTGAGTTTCCCTTGGCAAAGGGACATTGTCCCATATCAGAGAAAGAAAAGGCTTTTGATGGGTATATATATAATTGCTCTTCTTCTAGCTCTTAAAGAGTTAAGAAGAAGGCAAGCCTCGCGCCGTCGTCGTCGTCGCTCGCTCGGCCTCGGCTTCGGCTTCGGATTCGGCTTCGGATTCGGATTCGGATTTGGATTTGGTCAAAGATCGATTGATTGATTAATCTTTTTGGACAAAATTCCTTTCAATTATTTAATTAATTAATTAAATAATTAACGAAAAATTCAATCCGGAATAACACATAACCCGCGACCCGGTCAGACCCGTTTTCTTTCCCGGATTATTTTAAATATATTTTCCCGCAATATTTCAAACAACCCTGTTCTAATAGTCATGGCTGTTTCTGAAAGGTTGCAAACCTTTTCAGAAACAATGGTTTCTTCTTCTTCTTCTTCTTCTTCTGCACAATAAATTTCAGTGTGTTTTACAGCCTTCGAGTGGCTCGCTGTTCACTGGCGTTTTGGTACCAACACTCCGGTGAGTTAAATCGTTCTATCCTGGGAGGATATATTCCAGCAGCTCGGGTACTTGAGGGAAATAATTTCTTTAAGGACATACTGTGTATTCAGTGGGCTCGATTTATTCCTATACTATTTTTTTTTCAGAATCTATTTCGTTAAACAAGTATTACTAACTTTCTGTTTTGTTTTTTCAGAAAGTTTAATTGTTTATTACAGCAATACAGAATTATAACAATTGGTTGACCCTATAATGGTTGATCGCTAGTACCTAGTAGTCATTAAATGAAACTCACTTAGGGGTGGCAAACGGCAGGTCGGGTCGGATAGGGTGTTGGTATAAAGTCAAAGATTTCTTTGTGGTCCCTTTTCCTTCTTTACTTCTCTTCTTTGTCTTTTGTGAAAGACAGTGTACTTCATTGGTTGTGCAAAATCTTTTTCTTCTCTTTATATTGAATTGTTCTTTGTTCGGCTTGTAAAGAGCTAGTAAAAGAGAGTGGCCTTGCGCACATGAGAAATTGGTCCTGAAGAAAAAACGGATCGATTCGCCCCTCTCGTGCGCGCGCGAGATATACGTGAGGCCTAATTCAAAGCTGGTTTTGCTAAAAAAGATTCTTTATTTTTTGAGCTTACCAGAATATGTCCAAATTCATTCTCTTTGAATTGAATAACGTCTGATTTATTACTTTGTAACAGCTATACTTTAAATTGTTGTAACTGCTACTTGAATTCTGTTACAGCTCTTTAATTTTCATAACCCCCAATTTAATTCTCCTTCTTGTAACAGCTCTAGCATCTTATCTATACTAGGTAACAGCTCTAGCATCTTATCTGTACTAGGAGTTGTTTTGTGAAGTTTTCAAACACATAAAAACACATTCATCTTCTCTTCTTCTTCAACCGATTTCTGGGCAATTGTTTTGTGCAAATTCCAAACTTCCAGCCATGAGTGCACGTGTTTGGAGGTGTTGTGGAACCTGGGAGCGGCCGATCTTAACGATTTGCACCCAGCTGAACCGAAATCACTTTCAAGGCCCACGACACAGTATTTTTTTATAAGTTATTTTTCTTTCCTTCTTGTTCTTGGTCAATATTATCTACTCATTTTTTTAAAAATGGGCGGGTCAAAAAGGGTAATGCAAAAACGGATTAATTATCCGACCCGACCTATATTTAATAGAGATAGAAAATGGGTTAAGCGGCGGATGACGACTTAATCACTATTGGGAGAATTCTTAGTATCTCAAACTTGAAAAACGCCCAATTTAAATCTTTAAAAATATAAAAGTTAAATCCATTAGTATCTATTTTCTAGGTGGATAATACGATTTTTATCTATAATTGACCCATTTTAAAAAAGATTTATTATCCAACCCATTTTTGTAGATAATAATATGGGTGGAGAATTTTAGCTCACTCGTGGGTTTCCCTTACCCTCACAAAGTTTAAAAAACGAGTCTTTTCCAATGAATGAGCAAAACAGAAAGAAGGGAAGAATAAAAGCGTACCCCAGTTTTACCAGGAATGGTGCAGTGCCAAACCATCAGGTTCACTGACCCATCTGTAAGTGTTTCCGGCTTTGCAACAAATCCCTATTAACCAAAAGCATGAAGTTAGAAAACAAAACTTATAAATAAGAAATGAATTCGCAAAGTTAAAAGCAGAAAACTGAAAAACAAGAAAGGGGTCGTCGAACTGAACATGGGGGTGATTCTTGCGCCAAGCTTTTCGCTCCTCTGCAAGACGACCTCGAGCAATACCTCCCGACATTCTTGTCTTTCTCCAAAACAGCTGTAAAGGTGAATGAGTAATGAGTAGCGAGCAATGAGTTTCTCCTTGGATGCCCCTTTTATTTAAATTTATACTAAAAAGAAAAGGAACTGTATTCAAAAACTGGTAATGTTCAAGTGGCTGATTGGACGGTGGAGATCATATTAGGAAATGGTGACGGAATTAAAGATAATACTTAAAACTGTTGTCTTTTTTCTTTTGTTAGGTCGGGGCCTTTCTTAAAATGGATTTAGACGGGAAGTCAATGGATTCCGATTTAATTTGGAAAAAGAAAAAGATTCCGATTTTATATTCTAGCGTGAAAACCACGCCATTATGCGCGTTCACGTGGAAAACGTCAGCGGTGCTGTTTTAGCTAGTCGCCATTGGCTGTTGGGGACTTGGCCCGTCTAATCAGCCCACTACACTTGACTTGGTTGTCAAAGTACGAACAAACAAATGCAATTTTAGTGTCATAATTATTATCTTTAGTTGAGCATAAGTTATGTAAAATAGGAAGGCCAAATGGTACGAATGGCTATTGGTCTAATTCTATTTTTTTGGATGTAAGATGGAGAATCATTAGATGCTTTCTCGTCCCATAATCATTATCCTTTGTCTGCATCAAGAATGTCATCACGATAGTCGTTTCTCCTTAACTTTTTTTGTTCCATACATGAGATTATTTAACGGAAAACTTTCGAAAATAACTATTGTTTGGAAGTTTATTATTAGGCTTAGTTATAATTTAACTAATTAAATTTTATAGCTACTAATTACTTGTATTATATTAAAAGAAGGGTAGTGAATCTCGAAACTAAGCTAAGTGGCGTATTGAGAAAAAATCATTTGACACTTTTAAGATTAGACAAATATAATCTATATATTTATATCTATATCAATATATAGATTAACTCGTCAATTTTTCTTCTATATTATCTAGAAACATGGAGGTGAAAAATTATAAAAAGTTATAATAGAAAAAACTGAGAAATATAAAAAGATGTAGATTGAGATAATCTATGACTATTTATACTTTCAAATAAATTAAAATATAAAATAAAGTAAATAAATTTACTTAAGATATTAAAGATTTAATGACTTTAAATTTTTTTTAACAAAAACCCCGAATAAGATCTACATAAAATACACAAAGTATTTAGAAGGTAAGAAAAAGAATTAAAAATAAATTAAAATATATAACAAGAATAATAACGCCATATTAATATTTGACAGATTGGGCAAACAAATATTCTATACATAAATAAATATCTTTATACAAATAAGAATTTTGTAAAATCAATCGGATAAATAGCAAATGGACTACTATGCAAAAGAATATACATAAAGACGTATATTAAGGGAATTTATTACTGTTTACACTTTGGGTAAGTTAAAATATAAAATAAATTTAATAAATTTTACCTGAGAATAAAATAATAATTAAAATATAATATTCAATAACAAGAATAATGGAGTAGAATTGGACTTAATTGAAGTAAGAACTACAAATGGATAGAGCATAAGTAATATTTCTCCTCTCAATAAACTCAATTTGATAGGTTATCAATCATCATTTCCATTCCCACGTTTTTAGAGGTTTAGTAGCATTTCAAGCCCAGTAAAAAATAAAAAAGGTTTCACGATAATAATTATGATGTCTAGCTTCATTCATATAGCTTTACGTTAAACATATCATTTTGAAATATTTGATAGAAACTATTTGAAATTCTATTTTTGTGCTGATTGTTTTTCAAACGAAGTCGAATAATCATGTGCCATAGAATAGCTATTCTGAACATTAAAAGTTGCCATTCTCAAAACTAGATTGTTGGTATTGCTGATGTATTGAAAATGAATTTAGGCACTTAATGGCACAAGGCAAGTGTCAATTTCAACATTACTACAAAGAAGCTAATCTTGTAACTGATAAACTTACCAATATTGGACTTATGAACAGACAAGAAAGGTTCTTCACTCAAGTTATCTCATTATCAAGGAATGTTAAAGCTTTATTGAAGAATGACCAAAAAGACTATATCCACTTCAAAATGAGAACAAAGAGTGATCACTATCTTTTTGAAAATGTTTAACTCTGATTATCCAGGATTAATCATAATAGCATATGCTTCGACATTCATTTGTTATACAAGAGAGAAGTCCTCTCTTAAACCAGAAGATACATTTTTTGCTATCTATATAAGGGTGAGGTTTTCTCACTCTTCATGTATTTGTGGAGGCTAGGGTTTATATCCTCCTACGAGTATTCTTTTGAATAATATTCTTTTGGTAGGGGTCTTGCCAAACACACCTCAGGCCAGTACAACCTGGGTGAATGGATTTATTACAAAAAACAAAAACGAAAATGAATTTACCTTTTTCTTTTTTGGTGCTTTGACTTTTTCTAATGATGTTGTGTTATATATGTTGCACTTCAATTGCCCTGTTAGCATCCAAATTACTTGAATTTTGAGGTCAAAATTGTTGTCCATCTCCTCCCTCATATACTTAGAAAGGAGCTATACAATATTCAAGTTCAAGACTCATGTAAACTTGTTACATAAAATAGAGTACTGTTACGGTAATATCTGGTGTAATACAACAAATAGTGTAATTCTAAGAATAACAATATCTCCATCTAATGTAGGAATATCTTTTAAGTTCTAGCAAAGACAAATTTAATCGTTAGATATTTTGCAGATATTTTGCCGTGATAACAAAAGTCAAGGCCAATCATGATTTCATGTGAGAGTTATTTTGAAGAAACCAAATAATTTTATGATGCTCTTTCACGGATATAAAAAGGGGTTAGAATTCTTTAATTTATGATTATGATGAACAAATAACAAAATATATAGAACTATAACAAAGTTTTCTCGTAATTTAATTTGAGACGTCATAGAATCTATATATTTTTAATTAGTCAATTCAAATTATTTCCATTACAAACAGAAACAATGTCAATATTTAGGACGAGGTAGTTATTGTCACGTCCTAAAATAAGTGAACCATCCAATAGATTAATACTCACCTATGTGCCTAACGGGAGGATGCGAAAGCCTCTTCAAGTACAATCATTTTAAGATATAAAACAAGACATGAATAATATCTTTAAATAAATATTTTTCTTTGAAAGTGAACTTCATAAAGATAAAAAAAAGGTTCATTCATGCATGCCATATGAGTAACCATAGGATTACAACCCAAAATGAATAATACTATTGTCTATGGAATCTATATGACACAAAATGAAATAGCCAACCAAAACATAACCCGGTGGCTTAAAAGGATAATCATATAAATAAATTCTCCACGGTACGAGTGTGAAGTCTCACCAAAAGCGTCAACAGAAAATGTAGAGATGCCTAACCACGCAGTCCAAGCTGCTCATGTCCAGTCCCTGAAAACAGAAATAAAAATGTGGCCAAAAGGCCTAAGCTCCACATGCCTAGTACAAATCATGAACCGTTTCCCAAAAGAAAGTAGGACAAGACTTAAGAAGATATAAGATATGCAATAACAATTGATATAAGAAAGAAGCCTTCATATCAATTAACAATTTAGAAAATAAAATAAAATAATATGGTAAAACATATTTCAAAGTCTTCTTTTAGCTTTAATCTTTGCAAATCATATTAGATTTTTCATTTACCGGGAGCGTTATACCATCACCGATACGAAAGGAGGTCAACTAGGTTATGTACCTAGCGACAAGTATCATATACCCTACTTGCTCAGGTCGTCTCATCGTTGTGCCGCACGAATCGACTCAGCCGTGCTAATAAAGTAGCACAATAAGGTAGGTTCTACGCCTACACTGCCACATGTAGTTTCATGGCCTAATGAGGAAAAGTATCCAAGATCAATCTCGGTGAACTTAAGTAACTCCCAAAACCTTTACATTTATCAATGACGATATTCGTAGCCAAATCAACTATTTGAGAATAGTTAAATCCAAGATATTTCACAACTCATATATTTTCATTTCAAAATATTACAAGTGCTATTCCTCATTTATTTATTTTTAAAATTTGAATAATATTTCAAGAAAATAATATTCATTGCACTTAAATCTTTTATGATACAAGAAATGGCACAATCCCAACTCGCTCGTCCCCACAAGGTAGGACTCACATTTAGAAACTCAATTTAATCGTGTTACGATATGAGTTTGGAGAAAAGCTCTGAGGGTAATAAGTTTCAACGTAACTCAAATTTCTTCCAACCTTACCCCAATTGATCCAATAATTCCCACGAGTCACAATCTACATATACGAACTCACATAACTCAATAACGTGTCACAACAATACCAACTAAGTCAACTAAATATGTAACACTTAAGTCCAATTTCATAAGTTTAGCAAAAATCCTCATTTCATCATTTGAAGGTTAATCCTTGAATTTTAACTCCCACTCATTCATTAACCTTGTTATGGGATCTAATTGTTCCACTAGAAACTCAAAATAATATCGTTCAAACAAGACCCAACACTATTCATCATCACTACCAACCAACTCTTCAATTTCAGGATTAGCTTCTAGGGTTTCATGAATAAATGTTTAAGCTCAAATCTAACTTTATAAATATACTCTACTACATCCATGGAGTATAGTACATAAGATTGGAGTGAAGAAATTACCTCTTTGTCAAACCCTAAAAGTTTCAAGATTTATGTTCTTAAAGTGCTCTTAAGATTTTCTTCAAAGATCTATAATTTTCATATAATTGAAGAGTTAAGAGATGTATTTAATGGACCAAATCTACCAAGAAGGACATTAAATTCTTACCTTGAAAAAGTATTAATGGTAGAGAGCTCCCTTCTCTCTCTAAGTTTTTAAGAACCAACTCCCAACTAATAGCACAACCCTCCCCGTAATAACCTTTAAAGACATTTAGCAGATTGAAGCCACAATGGATGCGTCGCATCTCCATCGCGCGCATCCTTCTCATTCAGCAAATTTGGACGCCAGGTTTGACGCCTTCAATGCCGTTCAGTGCTTACTGATGAACTTTGCCTCATTTCATTTGTTTAGCCACTATGTCCATCTCATGCTTTTGATTTTTTTTAATCTTTTCACAATCATTTGCCACCACTATAACTTTTGTTCCTTTGTGTATTATTCAATTTCATGGTATTTAATAATTAATTCCTTGGGTCCCATAATGTGAATCTATTCCGGCCACTCCAAAAAAACTCAAACATTCGTCCAAACCTTAATGTTTGTGACATTAATATTTTCCTTTCCAGAGTTGTTAATAAACTTTTTAATTACCATTAATCCAACACTCATTCTTTGATAAAATAATTAAGTATTCTAATAACTTTGTTCCATTCAAATAACCATGTAGCTCGAGTTTAATTACAATGCATTCTCAAACTCAAAATTAGCCCAATTATTTATAAAAATTTACGGGGCTTTACAATTACTTAATACTAGTACTAATCACACAGATACTAATACTAGTAACATCTTAAAATAATATGTTACCTTGACACATTGAAATATGTAAATAAGAGTAAATTTTGAAGAAAAAAAATTAATTCTTTCTTGATTATGTAAGTTGACACTTATTTTGAATTAAAATAAAAAGATAAAATAATCACTTATTGTGGTCGAGGGAGTAATATGTAAGAACACAAAGTGAATTAACATTTTCGAACAAATTAAAAGAAAAGTACCAATATTTAACGAGGTAGTTATTTAAACCACAGGACGAGAAATTGCTAACAACGAAAAGTTGGAGCTAAAAACAGAAACAGCATAAAATTGAGGGATTAAACACAGTAGTAGAGCAGCACGGAGCAAAAACTTAAAACTATAGGGGGAAAAAATCCGACGCACTGATTAGTCCTCGTAGTGTCTCCAATGGACGAAATAGCCCCCTATTATCAGTACCACTATTATCAAGCTCCACCACCACCAGCCCCTCCTCCGCCACCCGGCACCACATTTCACGCGCCGCCGCCGCCGGTGGTGGTCCAGCCACTTCCTCTTCCTCAATACCACCACCCTCACCAACCACCCATCCCCACATATGCACCCTCTCCTATTTATCCTCAGCATTCGTACGACGATGTTCGAACTCTCTTCGTTGCTGGACTCCCTGAAGATGTCAAGCCTCGTGAAATTTACAACCTTTTTCGTGAATTCCCAGGATATGAATCTTCCCATCTTCGTAGCCAAATTTCTAGTAATTCACAGGTATTTTGTTAAATTTACTGCGTATTGGGATCTAAGGTTTTAACTTCTTTCAGTTAGTTTCAGTATCAGCTTTGCTCTTCTCATATTATGTGAGTCTGACATATCTGTTTTGCTAAGGATGTCTGACATATTGTTTGTGTTCCTGTCAGCCATTTGCTTTTGCAGTCTTTACAGATCAGAATTCAGCACTTATGGCAATGTATGAACTAAATGTAAGGCCAATATCTGATAACTTTTAATTCCGTGAGTTGTTGAACAAATGATTTACTTACTTCCTAGTCCAATGTCCATGTTCTGGATTATTGGGTATCCATGTACGGCCATTAGTTATTTTTCTTTTCTTTTCTTTAATGTAAGTAAACCCTCCACACTCTGGAGTACCAGACATTAGGTGATTTCTCAGGTTCAAAATTTAGTGGAGGCAAAAAATTAGGTGATTTCTTTCCATATTGCTCCGTCTTTGGTGAGCAGGTAACAGCAGATTTACCTAGTACCTATGTTGGTGGGATTAGTCGAGGTGTGCCCAAGCTGGCCCGAACACCACCTTAATAAAGAAAAAAGAAGATATTACATTTGGACACCATACCAAAGAAGGGTGAGGGATCTAATCAGGAGTGCGTATTACTTTATACAAAAGATAAACACATGCTTAATATGATGACTCTAATTTTTTGCTTCTTAGAAGGAGGTTTAGCAATAATGGGATCCTTGGCTGAGGAAAATCCAAACAAGAATGGAGAATGCTCGAAAATATTGAAGATGGAACCTTTGCCTCTGATCTCAAAATTGAATGAAGCTTAGTCTGAGAGGGGCCACATCTAATGTCATCTTATTTTTCACTTGACCTGTATGTTCTATGTTTTAAAGAACTAGTTCTCTTCTGTTAGACGTGTAACTTGAACTTGCCTGAAACATGGAGAACAACTGAAAAGAATGAGAGTAGTGCATAGTTCTGTTACCTTTTATAGACCATTTTGCATTAGACATAAAATAAATAGGTACAAATCTCTTCATTTATTCACATCCGATTGAGTATTTGGTCATGAATAAACAAAATAGATAATGATGTTAGGAAGGCATTCTCAAAAGAGGAGTATAACATGCTTTGCTTCTAAATGCGTGTCCAGGGAATGGTTTTTGACTTTGAGAAGGACTACAAATTGTACATTGAGCTTGCTAAATCAAATTCAAGGTCTAAGAGGTTACGGACAGGTCTGTTAGGAATAGATTTCTTTCGGTTGTAAATTACTGGAATTACTTTTCCTCAAGCCACAAATTCGTTTGATTAAACCACAGATGATGGGAAGCCTGTATCAGAGAAGAGGATTAAAGGTTCTGCTGCTATTTCCAGAGACAGTGGTTGTGGTATAAATCTGCCTCTATAGCATATTACAGTCTCTTCCTTTGGATTAGTAGGATACATGCATATAAAACTGAGTCTGTTGGCCATCATGTCATTTATATATAAACCAATTTGCTTGTGCGATGTTTTTTAGCCTGTCACATTTAACTAATTTGATGTCATTTAAGGATTGACTGCTCGTCAGTCACTGCAAAGCACTTTATCTAAATGCTCACTTCGCACATGTTTTGCACGCTTGGGCACTAGCAGGTGTTGGCAGCGTTCACATGCCTGGAATGGGTAACTCTGCTTACAACACGATTGGTTATCCACCCACACAAAGGTCATCTGCACTACTTAAGCACATTTTTGTTACTCCAAGTGATTCCTTCTGACTGGAATGCTCCAAGTACTTGTACTTCTAGCTGAAAGTCGAGCACCAAATAGAAATAGTTTCTCTATTCCATGTTCCCTGAAGTAGGGTATTGGATCTTAGTATTGTATTGATCTTGTGGATTACTTCTATTCTAAATTATATTTTTCTTTTTGTTTGGTGATTCAGTAAGGGAAAGTTTGGTGATAGAGTTGTGAATCAAGCTGCTTCTAAAACGGTAAGGCGTCTGATACATGGACAATCATTTGTTCTTCTGAATGTCGATGGTAATTTGGTTGGTTGTTCTGTTACAAGTTTGATCTATAATTTCAGCTTTTATTTGGAAAGTATTTTGCCAATTTTTAGTCGTATTCCTTTGAATTCTTAATTTTTTTACGGCTCTGTTTAGTCACTCATCAAGCATGTACTTCAAGTCCTTGTTGAATCTTGTGATAGATAAAATAATCAACATGTGTAAACAGGGGTTGTTGTACCATTAGTTAATGTATGAGCCTGTAATGTCTAGGTTTTACTCATGCTTTCAAATAATTTTCCATGTCATAAGGTGCATCATAACATTAAGATCAAATCGCTTTCTACAACTCTCCATAGTTTCTGTTGCAAGTGCAAAATATTGCAGCTTTGTAGATTATATGTTTTCCAGCTCTGTTAGATTTATTTTGTGGAATTGCTCTGGTGAATGCAAAGCACGGTCAATTTGCTCTCAAGGGGGTTAACATTTGGAAGTGCATCAAAGGTCTAAATCATTTAAAATAATATTCTCCTTTTTGAAGTCATATGAGCAAAAACAATGAGTGCAAATCCTCTATGAGATTGCTTCTTGGCCAACAACTAGGATATTTGAAGTTAAGTTTATTTCTTTTCTGAAGACTCAAATTGGTGCTTCAAATGTACACTCATGTCACATACAAGGACCATACTCTTAAACAGATCTTGTGCTACTTCTGTAAACTAGTGGCGGTGCTGCCATTCTTAATCTTGAATCCTCGCTTTATTCCGAGTCCAAAGCTCCTTTTTTGTTAATGTGATGATCGTTCATGACCGACCTTAAGTTCCACAGGCGGCTGATCCATGTCCAACAATCTTCGTTGCTAATCTGGGCCAAAGTTGTAATGAGCAAGAGCTGATTCAAGTATTTTCAAGGTTTTGACAAGTTTCCCTTTTAGTTCTAACCTCTGAAGTATTTGGTATACTGGATGGTTACTGTGCTTTCTTTGACATTGTTAGATGTCAGGGTTTTTTGAAGTTGAAGATGCAGGGCACATATGGAGCTCCTGTTGCTTTTGTTGACTTTCAGGTAAGGTTATTACTCATCTTTGCAGTGGCAGTTGCTCAACCTATTCCCACACATCTTCTGCGTGTCCTTTATCTTTTTCTAAGGGCATCTTTATCCCTTTACCAACAACTTTTTCTTTCTTCCCTGTAGATTCATTGCCCCCTATTTAATTTAGCTAAATCCTTAGCCAGTTAACAAGGAAATACTACATGTTTTATCCTGTTGTCTCAGCAATCTTAATAAGGAAGTTCAGATGCATCTCCTAATTAACTTCTTCAAGAAAACAGTAAGCACATTATTTAATCGATGCATTTTCATTCAAGTAATCGTTTAAATGCAGAACATCCAAGATTTACCGTTCTTTTATATTGATAAATTTGTCGATGAAAATTTAGTGCTTCCAACTGGTAATTCAGTTTTACTGTGGTTAGTGGTTAGCGCATTGGCATGATAATGTGCACTTTGACATTGTTACTTAAGGCTGGGGTTTCGCTAAACAGAGTACCGTTTCACCTGTTTTCATCTCCTCTATTTTGCTGTTTTGCCATCTTAGGTTCACCTCTTTGATTATTCTGGTAATTCTTTTCTTATTTTCTCTATTTTTTATTTTTATTTGGCTAGACTGGCTTTATGCGTGAGTTAAGAAGTATACTGCTGCAAGCTCGGTAACTTAGGAGTAGAATGTCAACTTTTATCTACATATTCACATGTAGTACATATATGGGCACCTTTTCTTTATGAAATAGCAACGTCGGAAAAGAACTACCACACATCGGCACAACGATGGAAGAGAACTGTTGTCAAAGAGCTTCATTGGGTGTGGGATGTCATCTTAAGACCTCTTGTTGTTCTTAGCGAAATGTATTTATCAATGCCCCACTTGGCTCTAGGATCAGGAATCTTAATGTCTTAAGACTGATGCTTAAATCCAAGCAACTGACTCTTTTGTTGCTCATGCTCCTGATGTTAAGATTTGGCGTTTCTAGGTTTATAGGAAGGTTGAACAACAACAACAATAACAAACCCTGTGTAGTCCCACAAGTGGGGTCTGGGGAGGGTAGAGTGTATGCAGACCTTACCCCTGCCTTTAAAAGGTAGAGAGGTTGTTTCCGGTAGACCCTCGGAAGGGGAAATAACAAGCAAACCAATCTGACAACCAAAGCGAAAAGACAAAACTAACACTAAGTAATGCAAACAAAAAACCGAAACAAGGCAACAATAAGAAATAACAACAATCTAGAGATAAAAAGAAGAACCCGAAGGACACTATGAGATGTATCAAAGTTACTGTGACAAACAAGGACAACACTCGGCTTCCTAACCCTCTACCTTTATTCTTAATCTCCACACCTTCCTATCTATGGTCATGTCCTCAGTCAGATAGAGCAACGCCATATCTCGCCTAATACTTCTTCGGCCTGTCTTTACCTCTCCGTCAGCCTCTCACACCTCTTAACCGGAGCATCAGTGCCTCTCCTCTTAACCTGCCCGAACCATCTAAGTATCGCCTCCCGCATCTTATCCTCCACAGGGCCACGCCAACCTTGTCCCAGATTACTTCATTTCTAATTCTATCGAACCTGGTATGCCCGCACATTCATCTCAACATCCTCATCTCAACCACCTTCATCTTCTGTACATGAGAGTTCTTGACTGGCCAACACTCCGCCCATATAGTATAGTCGGTCTGACCACCGCTCTATAGAACTTACCTTTAAGTTTTGGCGGCACATTCTTATCACAAAGAACACCGAAAGCAAGCCTTCATTTCATCTATACCACCCCAATACGATGTGTGACATCCTCGTCATCTCCCCATTCCATTGTATAACAGATCCAAGGTACTTAAAACTTTCTCTCATAGGAATGAATAGGAAGGCTGAACTAAGAGGTTAATTGCAAGGGGTCAGCCATCCATTTTGACACCCTTATGATAATTACCGGCGTCGTGTGAGATACCGTTAGGGGTGTTCATCAGTCGGTACGGTATGGTATTTAGTCATTTCGGTTCGGTATTTTTAGTATTCGGTTTCTTAAAATGCTATACCAATACCATACCTAATTACATTCGGTATGGTTCGTCTTTTCTCCTTTCGGTTTCAGTTTATTCAGTCCGGTAATTTCGGTTTATTTGGCTTGAATATTAACTAGTGTATAGAGCCATAAGACTGTAATATTTTTAATTAAAGTACTCAATAAAAACGTTCTAAGCTCACTTGACTATTGACAAAATCTTTTTCCAAAAGTATCAAGTATCAACTAAGAGAAAAAAGGGTACATAAAGGAATACATTTGATCATTGAAATTATCATGTTACTTGTTTAGAGTTAATTGTTGAAATTAGATAATACAACAAGGACTAATCCAACATATGCAACAACAATAAAAGAGTAACAGAGTAAGAAGCACCCTAAAACCGTTGAAACATTACGTTAAACTGCTCAACAACCTAGAGAGTAAGAATCGGAACCTGCATCCTACCTTGTTCCTCCATTTTCCTAAAGAAGTACATGGGCTTTACTGCCAATCTCAACATGAATGTCAAAGAAAAATATGTATCTTAGTATGTTAATCAATAATATGTATAATGTGTAATTTTATATATATATCAGTACGGTATCGGTATTATTTTTTTAAATACCAAATACCATACTTAATACCAAATTATTTTAAAAATTAAAAATATCATACCAAATACCAAAATACCGAATATCATATACCAAAATTTTCGATTTTGGTACGGTAATTCGGTGATTACCTTATTATGCGCTGCCCTAGATACCATTGTGTGGCATCTTTGCTTTTGGGCTTCCCCTCTTATAACTGCCACCACTATTCTCATTTCTCGTCTCTCGTTTCTAAAAGTTAACATGAGCTAACACTCATGCAATGTAAGGACCCTCAACTCTCAATGGGACCACCAACTGCACGAATCACTTTAACAAACCCATATTTACTCGATGGATAGCAGTTATTCTTTCAATCAACACAATGTAAAATTGGGGAGAAGAAAAAAACGCCCTTAGTGAAGAGGCATTGCACATTGTTTCAAATATAAATTAGGTAACCACCTAGTTGGTACTATCCCATATTTTGGGATAGGTGTTCCATAATTGATATGACTGGGAAGCATCTTAAATAAAGCAACATGGTGTACTATAATTGTTCTCATGCATCCTCAAACTCTTTACTGCTTTCTCTAGCTTATTCTCTGCAGCAAGTATTGCCTTATAAAGGCATTATTTAGCAGTGACTCCAACATGTTTTGCAGCTTTAGTGCATTAATTTTGATTTTACTTGGTTTTGAAGAACCTTAATTTGGGCATCTTCACCCTAAGGCCTGAGCTCTGCTTTTCAAAAGAAGCCTTCCTATGTTCCCCTAGATATTCATACATTTTTTTTGAGAATGGTAAATAATCTTTAACTGTGGCACAAAGTTGTGCGAGCTGTACAAGTGTTACCTATCACCCCTAGATAATCATACATCTATATGTGTTTTTCTTAATTGAAGAATTGATAATGATTTTTTACAATATGTTGAAGTCATAACCAGTTGGAAAGAGAGTAACTCTTTAAATGCATATAGCAGTCATTGAGATATATTTTTAGCTATACATGGATATCCCATTGTGTTATCTTTACCTTTTAAGCTTTCTCATAATGTCACCTATGGCATCTATTCAAAATCTCACTTCATACTGATGATGTATATTTCCCTAAACCAATCTTCCGAGCCAACCGATCCCAACCCCCCACACAACCCCTCCCCTGACCCAATAAAAGGGGTTGGTGGGAGAAGCTTCCACTGGCGGTACTGCTATTGGAACTTGGAAACGTTAACTACTACTTTTATCTTGTTTCTCTTCCCTTAGTTTGCTACCACATTAAGGTCAATAATCTGTTGCATATCGTAGCGGGAAATGAGGATGTTGATATAGATGTGTGGGCATACTAAGAAAAATAGGATTAGGAATGAAGATATTCGGGACAAGGTCGGAGTGGCTTCCGTGATGGACAAGTTGCGGGAAGTAAGACTAAAATGGTTCAGGCATGTAAAGAGGAGATGTCTAGATGCCTCAGTAAGACAGTGCGAGAGGTTTGCCTTGGTGGGTCTGAGGAGAGGGAGAGGGAGAGGGAGAGGTAGGCCAAAGAAGTATTGGGAGAGTTGATAAGGCAGAACATGACACATCTACTACTTACCGAGGACATGTCCCTAGATAGGAAGGTGTGGAAGTCGAGAACTGGGGTAGAAGACTAGTAGGTAGTCGCGAGTTTATCATTGTCTTCCCTGTAGTATGTGTAGCACTCTCGTACTCTTTATACTTAGATTTGTGCTATTACCAATTGTTTTGTTGCTTCAGTTTTCTTGTTATCTTGTTGTTGGTACTGCTTCGTGTTTCTGTTTCCTTTTCGTGGTTTATCCGTTATTGTATTTCTTTTCAACTATGCTGTGACTTTGCTTTTCCTGATCCGAGAGTCTATCGGAAACAATCTCAAGGTAGGGGTAAGGCTGCGTACATACTACCCTCCCAAGACCTCACTTGTGAGATTATACTGGGTCTGTTATTGTAATCTGCTGCAAATCAAGTTCACCTAAATACACAAAGAATAAACGGAGGTGAAACCTGAAATTGATATTACTAACCATGTTTCCAGGACACTGCCTGCTCAACTGAGGCATTGGGTCGTCTTCAAGGGACCGTTCTTTATTCTTCCACCTCTGGAGAGGGCATGCGACTGGAGTATCCTTTCCCAAGTCCCATCATTTATTCTTCCATCTCTGAACTCAACCCATTATTGTTTTAAATTCTTTCTGCTTTTGCATTACATTTTTCCTTAATGAAATGTTTAGATATGCAAAATCACGGATGGGAATGCGAAGTAAGAAGTCAAGGTAAAAGCTTGTGGACAACAGTCAGTAAAGATCTGGTGCAGCAATGACATTAACAAATTACAGTGTGTCATTTACTTGGTTGATTGTATTGAGAATGAGTAAAAGTATTACTAGTTCACATGTAATGTTCTTCAGTTTGGAGGTTGCTATGAACAACAGCATGTTTCCTTTGTCAAAAGTAAAATGTGCGAGTTATTTCCTTTTTTTCTTGTGCTGCTTGATGTCTGTTTCTCCATTGTCTCATCAACTAAGGAGCATAAGTTATTTGCAATTTAATTTGTACGGCAGTGACCGAGTGCTTTACTGCTCTACATTTTCTTTTTGAAATTTAATACATTAAATTAATATATTAGAAAAAGTTTTCTAACATTCACTTTTGCTAGCCCCAGTACTGTTTATTCTCTATTTTACTTTTTAATATCAGAGAAGTCAACATATTTGCTCATATGCTCCTAAACAAATTTTGGAGACACTACCCTTTTAATTTTTCTTTTTAAAGGTAAAACAGTCGGATTAGCATAAATTACTCCTCGGATGCCAGGAATATTATATGACGTCTTCTATTTGGAAAACTTATACTTACCTGGGATACCTTATCACGTTTGCATCAAAGCTAGTAACCTAAGTTACAAATGAAAGAAATGCACATTATAAAAAAATATTAAGTGATAAAAGTCTATAAATGACGAGTGTTTTACATTTAATTATTTGTTGTAGTATTGGGTGCAGGTAAATGGATAAAGAATCGCACTTATTTGGGTGACTGATTTCAAAATCACACGACCAAATACAACAAACCCATCAATCATTTGGCATGTGGAAATCCTATAGTAGTATCTGATGACTAATACATCGATTCGCTACTAATCATCTTTTGACTTGTAGGCAGGAGAAAGTTAGGAGAGAACATTAAAGTCAAATTGCTTCACATACCAAATCCCATATCTTTATAGTTGTCATTAGATGATAGGTTTCTGCTGAGAGCAGGAGCTCTGTAACTTTACTTTATCTGTCATTTTGCCTTTCTTTATTTGATACTACTACTTTATTGCCTTTTATCCGTTTGTTTCTCTCTGGGCAATTTATTGGCGAATTTGACTTCTTTTTTCACGCCATCTTTTTCTTGTTTTAGTCCATTTGCATGTGAGCATGCTTGTTGACCATTCTTTCCCCCTAATAGGAGGATCATATTTTTGTAGTTAATGAGAATCACTTCTGCAACTTTTTGCCATCGAGTCTATCAGGGTAGATATCGAATTTGAAGATTCATCAAAGTCGATTCTTTTTTGGTTTTACCCTTGGGCGCACAAACGGATTTATATCCAAATATATGGGCACATGTACCCATCTTCTCTCTGTTAAATTTAATATTTTATGTATATAATTTTTAGAATTACTTTAATATTATCTGCTGACACCCATGTTTCAAAGAGGCCAAATAATGCACCTAGTTAAATGCCGAATTATTTACCTAGAGGAGCAGAGATCAATTCTCATGTACTATTTTTTCTTATTTATTTAGTGGTGCACCCATATTATAAAAATTCTAGATTCGCCCATGTAATTGGGGTATTAACTTTAATTTGCTCGTGATTTCACAAAGTTCTGTTATTATATTTGTTTGACAAAAAATATAGATTTTTGTTCAACTAGTTAAATTTAAATAAAGAAGAGTAAATCTTAGCTAAATATCCTGAGGACAAAGCTATCAGTTTTATGGAAAATAACTTGTATGTTTGTCCGGATGACAATGAATGTAAGCAATAATAACATTGTTCAGTGATCCAAAAAGATAGGATATGGCATTAAATAATAACAAGTAGCAATAAATGACATTTAAGTAAATAGAAATGTATGAGTCACCCGAAAATGTGTGAGATCTATGGATATTCTCTCTGACAATGATGAATGATTGATAAGCCTTTGAACACTTAGATTGTTCTTGGATCTAGTGGGAATGCTAGACAAGAATTTTAGCAAAAAGGTTATTTTTGTATGTTTGTAATAATACCAGATTCTCTCTATAAAGTCAATGTATTTTTTTACAAAGGAATATCTCATGCCCCTATCATTGTGTCTTTTTCTATTTATAGGGAATATGTTCCTAGAAACCCTAATAGTACAGGTGTAGAAAATATTTACTACAATATTCCCCTTTGTGTCCAATCTTAAAACTAGTCGTTATAACTTTGTCTAAGATGCTCGACCTCGACCTTGAACTACGATGACTTCACGACCTTGATCTTTGATGACTCTTAGATCGCACCCTTCATCGCTTCGAGGCTACTTCGACCTGGAGCGAATCTTTATGGAGACCTTATTGATAGCACGTGGCAACTAACGAAGGCTATCATGGTGTTGACATGGCTCACCTATATCAAAGATATTTTTTGGCCCATACAGTTAGTCCCACCTCTTATCGAGGTCGTCCTCGCGGGAGAAGTCGATGAGTGGATAATGCCGTTTGTGGTCGACCTTACCGAGCTTGCTGTACAGGCCGTGGTCGTCGTAACGATCAGGCAACGTGGCTCTCTGAGGGTCGCACATTTTGAATTCTTTGAATTTCCCGGAAAGTATGTTGGAGCAATCCGGTCCAATAGAAAAAGTGACGTCTTGACGTCATGCGTCATGATGATGTTGTTTCCCGACGCGTTGCGTCGATTCACGCATGACCCTTGATTGGTTCTATCATTTCGATCTCCATGCTAATCATGGCCTACCGTTTCGATTCCGGTGCCCCAAAGTCTTATAAATAGGGGGTGGTTCGTTGATTTTGAAGCTTTTCCACACGCATTCTCCTTTATAAATAGAGTTTCTTTTTTTTTCTTCGCATAACCCCTTTACCTCTCTATTATTTTCTTTGCTTCTCTATCTCTTTCCGTAACAATGTCGGACCTCCCATCAGATGTCCATATGGAAGATCACTCTATCCCTCTAGATGCTGTTTTCCCTGACTAGGGGGAGGACGTCGGAGTTGCCGTTGAGGAGGAAACCCTACCTACTGTAGAGAAAATTGTACCTCGATATCCCGATGCTAAACCCGACCTCTGAAAGGCGCCAGAAATAGTAACGGAGAGGTTTAAATCTACAATGATGGTTGAGCGGTTAACTGAACTCAAGGCTAGACTCGGTCTACGTGGTCACGTGGACTTGGTCCCTGCAGGCGATGATGAGGTGCGAGTTCATCGTCCCGGCTTCTGCGCCCTTTGTGCATATCCATTCTTAATTGGATATTCGTTCCCTTTGTCGTCATTGATAGAAGAGTTATGCCGCTACTATAACATACGTCTGGTGTAACTCGTCCCTTATATCTTTAAAGTGGCCATGATATTGATGAAATTTGCTGAATTGACCGACGTTGACATAACAGTATGCCACCTGATCCATCTCTTCGCCCCTCATTTCTATCGAGGGACTTTGCTGAATCTTCTCCACCGCTGGGGGATATGTTTGGTGGTGAGGATGGATGACAAGGCTAGTCAGTATTTCTGGCTTGACTATTCCTTTGTGAGGATCGAGGACGTAGTGTCTGCCGCCGCAGGCTTTCTTGAGGCATGGAACCCTACTCGTACATCGGTGGAGAAAGGTATATCCGTCGGAGGTATATATATCTGTTTATATACCTTTTTATTTCCAATGTTTTCCTTATTGTGGGTCGGTTAATTGGCTTTCCCCTTTTTGCAGCTACTGCTCGACCTTTGCAGATGGTGACCCATATTGCCGATTGGGTTAGACAGATTCTTCCTCATACAACGAGGATACATGATTGGTCGGGTTTTTCTCAGAGATTTAGGCCATCTCCTACCTCGACAAGTAACATATTCCCTACCGACGACGTCTTGGTTTATTCGCATATGTCCGTTACCTTTGCTAATTTTTTCCTTTCTCGTTTTCTTTAGCTTCGGCCAGGGGGTCTACAAGGAGGTCGAGAGCTCCCACGCCCTCGTTCCGGAAGAGGAGGGCCACTACACCTTCAGTCTCCGCCCCTGCCTCAACTATGGCCGATCTTGCCTTCATTCCAATTAACCTGTCGTAATTTCCGCCTTTGTTTATGCTCCGGCCGTTGAGACTTCTTCCCCTCTTCTATATTCACTCATTGACGAGGACGATGAGCATTTGCCCAGTGACAGAGATCTCCAATCTCGAAAGAGGAGGTCTATGGATGTGGGTGATGGAGTCACTCTGGTCGTTGATACGGCGGAAGGGGACTTTTCATTGCGTGAGACATCAGTAATTTTTGTGAGCGATGATGTTGAACCGAGTCTCGAGGCTCCGAGCCCGGTAGAAGCCGATGTAGGCGTATCTCTTCATTCTAAGGGGATGGAAACCGAAGAGGCGGAAAATGACGTTCTTGACCTTTCGCGGCGAGAGGAGGCTTCAATCTTTCGGACAACCGCGGATGCTTCTCTATCTGCCGATGATAAGGGCAAAAACATTACTGAGGAGGACGACTAGTCAAATTTCGATGTCGATGCGGACGACCTGAGAATGATTGAAGAGGGGCTTATCCAGCTCGAAGTAAGATTAGATGGGTCTACGAGGACTATCGCAATCCCTATGGATCGTGACTTGTTGGTGCACACTGAGGAGGTAGTCCCTGGACTTGGTACTATCTTTTCTAAAGTTGAGGGTAAGACCCTTAAGGAAATAAATGACGGTGCCTTGTCGAGGAGCATTGCTCGCCTTGCTCTTAGGGTGAGTGTATGTGATACGAACTTTTTCCTATTTTTTAGAGCATTCAAAGTTCTGTCCTTTTTTTCTTCTATTTTGGTTTGCAGACGGTGATTTTAGAAATGGAGAGCGCTCGGAGGGAGAAAAGGTGTAAAGAGATCTTCGTGAAACTGAAAGATAAATACCTTGAGTATCGCGACAAGTATCGGGATCTCCGCAGTCTGTTTCGCAAGGGCGGCAATATGCGGACCTTGAGGGAAGATCTGAAGAAGAAGGATGAAGAGCTGGTGCAGACCATAGAGAAGTACAGCGTCCTCGAGGGGACGTTGAGAAGTAGGGAAGATGAGCTTAAGGTTAGCAGGGGCGTAGAGGCCCAATGCAGTGATCTTCAAGCTCAAGTGGTTGAATTGCCAGGGCAACTTGAAGAGTGCCGATTTCAGTTGGAGGCCCTCATCGATGAGATTGCCGAGAAAAAGAAAGGACTTGAGAAGGCGGAGTCCTCTCGTTTGGACGCTCGGAGGAAGGCAGAGATTGTTCGAGTTGGTGAATAAGACTCTTCGAGCCGAGCAGGAAAATGATCAATCGACGGCGAGAGCTAAGGAAGACCATCTCGAGGAGAGGATCGGGGATCTGGAGAAAGACAACTTCGTCCTTCATGATCAAGTGACCACTCTAGAGTCCGAGAAGGCTGTCACGACCCAACGACGGGCCGCGACGGGCACACGGTACCTTACTCAACCGAGTACCAACGTAACATATCTTTCGTATCATACTATCATAGGTAATTGAGCCGGAGAGGCTGTCGTGAGATAAGTAGAATAAAACATGAGGAAATACTCAATATAGGGTAATCCAACTTGATATAATGACTTATACACATGACGTACTGGCCTATAAGGCCATACTAGTATCTGTATACATGACATTTGTCTATAAGACTCTAAGAGTACATAAATATCATAAAGGTCGGGACAGAGCCCCGCCATACCAAACAATACATATTCAAATCATACTGACCAAATAGGCAACTCTGGAGCAAGTGGAGTGCACAAATACCTTCGGCTGAGCTGATAGCCTACTAGGAGAACTCTCAACCTGTCTATCGGGACCTGCGGGCATGAAACGCAGCGTCCTCAAGCAAAAGGGACGTCAGTACAAATAAAGTACTGAGTATGTAAGGAATGAACATCAGTAAATAAAAGTCATGAGAGAAACATGAAGTAAAGAACTCAACCTGTAATTCAGAATAGCTCTCTGAATCATAAAAAAATGTATAATGCCATGCATGTGCGTATAAATGCCATACCATGCATAGGTATATGCGTACATAACATCATCAAGCCTCTGAGGGCATCCCATCATATCATCTCAGCCACTGTGGGCAAAATTATCAACATATACCAACTGATCAGGCGGTGGTGCGTATATAACGCCTTAACCTTTTTCCATATCCCATATACATATAATATACGCGTATACAATGCCTTCTGGTCATGGGTCAATGTACATGTATAAATGCATGAAATGCATAAGAAATACATTAATAAGATTTCTCGAATATCATAAAATCAATATGCCTTTCAGACAAACTTTATCAAATACGTATTTTTTTGAGACCCACGAATAAAGTATATAATAATAATAATTCACATAGAGAATCAAGAATATAGACACCCCTAGTATTTCTATGAATAGATTTATTTATGAAAGTTGCGTATTTTGCTCGTTTCGTTTGTATCATTTGGATCATGCCAAAAAGAAAGAAGGTATAGCCTTAACATACCTCAAGTCGTCAGTGCAACTCAACAAACTTATGACAACTAGCGCGTCAACCCTATAGCAAAGAAATACGTGTACAATTTAGAAGGCGGTAGTATATTACATATCTCAAACGATAACTCGATTCTAAAATAAAACGGGCAACATTTCCCCTGATTTTACTGCTCCCTCAAGCCTACTATAGGCGAGATACAAACACAATACAATCAGCAACTCAAAACCAACCTAATAGGTGTTGTTTGAACTTGTTTGATTTTGGTCTTTTGCCAAGTAGTGGCTGATAGGTGTTCTTCGAGCTAGGTCGAACTTAACCTTTTATTAAATCGCGGCCGAGGGCCGATAGGTATTGTTTGAACTTGATCAAACTTAACCTTTTATTAAAATGTGGCCGATGGCCGAAAGGTGTTGTTCAGGTTAGGTCAAACTTAACCTTTTATTAAAATGCGGTCGAGGGCCGAAAGGTGTTGTTGGAGTTAGGTCGAACTTAACCTTTTATTAAATTACGGCTAAGGATCGATAGGTGTTGTTCGAACTTGGTCGAACTTAACCTTTTATTAAAATACGGCCGAGGGCCGAAAGGTGTTATCCGAGCTGGGTCAAACTTAACCTTTTATTAAATTGTGGTTGAGGGCCGATAGGTGTTGTTCGAACTTGGTCGAACTTAACCTTTTATTAAAGTGCGGCCGAGGTCCGGTAGGTGTTTTTTGAGCTGGGTCAAACTTAACCTTTTATTAAATCGTGGCCGAGGGCCGATAGGTGTTGTTCGAGCTGGGTAGAACTTAACCTTTTATTAAATCGCGACCGAGGGCCGATATGTGTTATTCGAACTTGGTCGAACTTAACCTTAACACAAAATGTGTTATGATAAACGTAAGTTTCTTATTACTTTGACGTTGTTGCTCTAGTTACATGATTGGGGAAAGTTACAGATTTTGGGCATTGGCTAGCATTCCAGTCCCAGTCTATCTAGTCCCTTCATTGTTTGACTTGGAGAGTATTGATGAGTCGGGAAATGAAAGAGAAAAACAGTCCTTACTTCGCACACTTTGACTCGAAGTGTCCTCTTTGTCGCCTCGTTAAAAACCTCCTTGAGAAAATCTTAATAGGACAAAACTCAAGTGAGGGAAAAATAGTACGACTTGGGGATACTTCTTCCTTTTAGAAGTTAAAGTATTTGAGGTGGCTGATGTTCCAATTGTTCAGTAATTGCTTACCTTCCATTGTCTCTAATTGGAACAAACCCTTATTTGCTTTGGCTGTAATTTTGTACGGGTCGTCCTAGTTTGTTCCCAATTTGCCTTCCCGTGGGTCTTTGCTCTCTTAAGTTTTGGCTTTGAGTACGTAGTCCCTGACTTTGAGTGGCTGGACCTTTGCTTTCTTATTGTAATAATGTTCTGCTTGCTGCTTTTGGGCGACCATCCTTATGTATGCCATATCTCTTCGTTCGTCGATTTCATCGAGTTCCTATCTTCTACTCTCATCATTACTAGTACCGTTTTTGTGAGAGTACCTTAGGTTGGATTCTATAACTTCAACTGGTATGACTGCCTCGGTCACATATACCAAAGAGTAGGGTGTCTCTCATGTGCTCGTCTTCGAGGTAGAGTATCTCTGGCCACAATCCCTTGGCGTCTTCGAGCATTTTCTTCATAATGTTTAATATGGACTTGTTAGAGGATTCGGCTTATCCGTTACCCACCGAGTGATACGGGGTTGAAAGTATCCTCTTAATATGCCATTCCTCAAAGAATTTGATAGTTTTCTTTCCCGTGAACTGGGGTCCGTTGTTGTAGCTGATCTCTTTGGGTAGGCCGAATCGATAGATGGTGTTTTTCCATATAAAGGTGATTATCTCTTGTTCGCGTATTTGGGCGAACGCTCATGCTTCCACCCATTTAGAGAAATAGTCAGTTAAAATCAAAAGGAATCGTACATTACCTCGCCCTACTGGGAGGGGCCCACGATATTCATTCCCCACTCGATGAACGGCCACAGAGAGGTGATTGAGTGGAGGTGTTCGCCTGCTTTGCGAATTATTGGGGCGTACTTCTGACATTGTTCGCATTTTTCACAAATTCTGAGACGTCCTTTTTCATGGTGGGCCAATAGTATCCGACCCGTATGAGGCACCTGACGAATGCTCGATTGCCGGAGTGAGCACCGCAATGGCCTTCATGGATTTATTTGAGGACACTCTGGGTTTGGTTTGGGCCCAAAAATTTCGCCAGAGGGCCGCCATATGTCCTCTTGTACAGGTCGCTATGGTGGATATTGTATCTGGCTGCTTGCATTCTTAATTTCTTGGCTTTTTTTTGTCGTTTGGGAGTGCGTCGTCCTGCAAATAGGTGATAATACGATTGCGCCAATCCCAAGTTAAGCTTACAGATCTTACATCAAGTTGGTTTAGCGATGAGTTGAGGAGGTGGACTACACTTTTATCCCCGGTCGTGATGCTTTTGGTAAACGCGGCCAATTTGGCGAAGCAGTCTACTTTAGCATTCTGCACGCGCGGTATCTGGTCGAGCTGGTATTCGCCGAACTCGAGCAACAGCTTACAGATCTCGGTCTGATATTTTTGCACGTCCTTGCCTAATGTCTCACAACTCTCGTTGATAGCGTTCATGAGGTTGCTAGGGAAATCACCTGTTACTTTAATCATCTCTCCTTGGTTACCTGCCATGTAGGTTTTTGTACGTGCAAAGAAAGAGAAAGATCTTGGGGTTTGTGAGGTTAGTGACTCACATTAATTGTACAAACCAAAGGAAACTAAAAAATTAACTACGAAATTCCCACAGACGACGCCAAACTGTTTGACCAGAAAGATAAATCTTGGTTCAACTAGTTAGATTTAAATAAAGATGAGTCAATCTTTGCTAATAATAATATCTTGACAAAGTTATTAGTTTTATGACAAATAACTTGTATGTTTGTCTGGATGACAATGAATGTAAGCAATAATAACAATGTTCAATGATAAAAAAAAGATAGGATATGCCATTAAATAATAACAAGTAGTAATAAATGACATTTAAGTAAATAGAAACGTGTGAGTCACCCGAAAAAGTGTGAGATCTGTGAATATTCTCTCTCACAATGATGAATAATTGATAAGTTGTTACACCCCGTACTTCAGATGTCACTATCATTATAGGATTATTTAATATAAGCTCAAAAAGGGCGAAATCCTTTTACACGGATAAGAAAGGTTTACCGAAGTTTTAAGTAAGTTAAGATGATTATGAGACTTATTAATCATGATTTAAATGATTTTAAAGTCATAATATGTCTACATATGATGTTTGGAAAAAAATCAGATTAAAGTTGCGGAAACACCGACTAAGGATTTGCCCTGTAACAGAGCTTTTTGAGAAATATATTTCATGTGTTATATGAGGTATTTTTGAGACATATTATATACCAAATTGAACGTCTTGGAATGTAGTTTCCAACGCTCTTAACTGTTCATTCATACGATATCCGGATAAAAAGATATAAGCGTCGGAAAATGGGCAAATCAGAGGGTGCCAAGCTAGTACCTTTTGACTTTTCAAAAGTTGTTATATTGTTTTAACTCGTCTCTCTCTCTCTCTCTCTCTCTCTCTCTCTCTCTCTCTCTCTCTCTCTCTCTCTCTCTCTCTCTCTCTCTCTCTCTCCCTCTCTTTCCCTCTCTCTCTTCAGTTTTGCACATAATCTGACCAGAGAACTCCATAAAAAATGGTCCTTGAGTTCTCTACAAGAGCTTCAAATAATACTAACATCCCGGGCATAAAATCGAGAAGCGATAACATCAGAACGATCCCTACGACGTAAGTATCGCTATATCGCCTCTCTTTTTCTTTGTAGTTTGAGTTTTGGAATGTATTTAATAGTTAATAAAAATTCCTAATTTATGTATTTAAGCTTTAGAATATCAAGAAAAGTTGATAAATTCATTTCCTAAAAGGTTAGACCTCACGGGACGGTGATCGGAAGCCGTGAGTTCGAGTTATTTGACTTATAGTGGACAGTTTTGTGGGCTGTTTCGTGTTGCTCTTGGGATGTCTATTGTGCTGCTGATTTATGGAGTTTGGAAGGATAAAAAGGGCGTGGAGAAACGCCACATGTGGTAGGGTAGTAGGTTGGTCGCTCGTCGTTGTAGTTACATGCTAATTGATAACTTGTTGATTGAGTGTATTATGGTATATTTGGGGGTTTTGTTGTATTGAAGGTCCCGGATTATAATTAGGTTGGTTTTGAGTTGCTGATTGTATTGTGTTTGTATCTCGCTTATAGTAGGCTTGAGGGAGCAGTAAAATCAGGGGAAATGCTACCCGTTTTATTTTAGAATCGAGTTATCGTTTGAGATACATAATCTACTACCGCCATCTAAATTGTACACATATTTCTTTGCTATAGGGTTGGCACGCTAGTTTTCATAAGCTTGTTGAGTTACACTGACGACTTGAGGTATGTTAAGGCTATCCCTTCTTTCTTTTTGGCATGATCCAAATGATACAAACGAAATGAGCAAAATACGCAACTTTCATAAATGACTCTATTCATAGAAATACTAGGGGTGTCTATATTCTTGATTCCCCATGTGAATTATTATTATATCCTCTATTCATGGGTCTCAGAAAAATATGTATTTGATAAAGTTTGTCCGAAAGGCATATTGATTTTATGATATTCGAGAAATCTTATTAACGTATTTCTTATGCATTTCATGCATTTATACATGTACATTGACCCATGACCAGAAGGCGTTATATACGCGTATATTATATGTATATGGGATATGGGAAAAGGTTAAGGCGTTATATACGCACCACCACCTGATCAGCTGGTATACGTTGATGATTTTGCCCACAGTGGCTGAGATGATATGATGGGATGCCCTCAGAGGCTTGATGATGTTATGTACGCATATACCTATGCATGGTATGGCATTTATACGCACATGCATGGCATTATAAATTTTTCATGATTCAAAGAGCTATTCAGAATTACAGGTTGAGTTCTTTACTCCATGTTTCTCTCATGCCTTTTATTTAGTGATGTTCATTCCTTACATACTCGGTACTTTATTTGTACAAACGTTTTTTTTGTCTGGGGACGCTGCGTTTCATGCCCGCAGGTCCCGATAGACAGGTTGAGAGTTCTCCTAGTAGGTTATCAGCTCAGCAGAAGGTGTTTGTGCACTCCACTTGCTCCGGAGTTGCCTATTTGGTGAGTATGATTTGAATATGTATTGTTTGGTATGGCAGAGTTCTGTCCCGACCTTTATGATATTTATGTACTCTTAGAGGCTTGTAGACAAATGTCATGTATACGGATACTAGTATGGCCTTATAGGCCAGTACGTCATATGTATAAGTCATTATATCAAGTTGGGTCACCCTATATTGAGTATTTCATCATGTTTTATTCTACTTATCTCTCGACAGCCTCTCCGGCTCAATTACCTATGATAGTATGATACGAAAGATACATTACGTTGGTACTCGGTTGAGTAAGGTACCGGGTGCCCGTCGCGGCCCATCGGTTTGGGTCGTGACATAAGCCTTTGAACACTTAGATTGTTTTTGGATCCAGTGGGAATGCTAGACAAGAATCTTAGCAAAATGGTTATTTTTGTATGCTTGTAATAAGACAAGATTCTCTCTATAAAGTCAATGTATTTTTTTCAAAGGAATATCTCATGCCCCCTATCATTGTGTCTTTTTCTATTTATAAGGAACATGTTTCTAGAAACTATAATAGTACAGGTGTAGAGAATATTCACTAGAATATTCTTCTTTATGTCATATCTTAAAACTAGTCGTTATAACTTTGTCTGAGATGCTCGACCTCGACCTTGAACTACGATGACTTCACGACCTTGATCTTTGCTGACTCTTCGACCGCACCTTTCATCACTTCGAGACTACTTCGACCTGGGCCAGATCTTTGTGGAGATCTTACTGATAGCACGTGGCAGCCGACGAAGGTTATCAGGGTGCTGACGTGGCTCGCCTATATCAAAGATTTTTTTGGCCCATACAATATTTCCATAATACTCTGAAAAGGAGAAACAATTTAGTAATTGGTAGGGGAAGGTGCGGGTTGTGCACGTGGCAGCCGAGAAAGGTTATCATGGTGCTGACGTGGCTCGCCTATATCAAAGATTTTTTTTTGGCCCATACAATATTTCCATAATACTCTGAAAAGGAGAAACAATTTAGTAATTGGTAGGGGAAGGTGCGGGTTGTGCACGTGGCAGCCGAATTCATATATTCACTTCAAAACAAAAACAGTAGAACAGAGAGAAAGAAGTTTAAATTATCCCAAGGGGGTTAGGGATATTTTACCTAGCTAGTAATATATATATATATATATATATATATATATATATATATATATATATATATATATATATATTTGGCTATTATTTTTACAACGGCTATACAGTGTTATTTTCTCATTGAAAACTGACACATAATATACATACATATTTTATTCGTACCGGATGTATATCTCTGCCAGCTACTTCGCGCTACATCTGCCGCTACTCATAATCAGAGTATTCTTGAAGATGCCTGCACATTTATACATTAAAATGAGTATCTCCCTCTTCGTTGTTATTTTATATTCGAATAAGAAACAAAAGGAGACAGATAGTATACGTAGTTTGTTCTTTGTCTCTATTGATATGATGCTATTAAAAGTGATAAGTTAGAAAGGGCTACAGAAGGCGTCAAACGAAACAGACATCTCAGTTTCAAACCTGATTTACATACCATACGATGCAAAGGGCAAATGCGGCTACGTATATCGATCAAACGACTACATGAAGGCATGTTTGGTTCACATACTCACTCCGTTTCAATTTAGATGAGGTAATTTGACTCACCACGAAGTTTAAGAAAAAAAAAGAATACTTTTAAAACTTGTGATCTTAAAAGCTTAAGGGGTAAAAGTTTTATGGGACCATGACATTTGCGTGGTTATAAACGTTTCTCATTAAGGATAAAATAGATAAAATAAATAGTTTAAAGTTAAATTATTTCTAAATTTAAAAATATATCATTTATTTTGGAACAAACTAATTTTTTTTATCTCGCATAGTATGATGCACAAACGCCTATAACTTAATGCGGACTATTTAATACCGTGGACTACACTATATTAATTACATGTATATTATTTTTTATTATACGATCAACCAAAAATTGCACTCATTAATTACGTAAAGACTATTTTTTTTACACAATTAATCATATGCGTTATTATTTTATGCGATAATTTATGTTGTGATTGATTATACCAATACGATCAATGAAACGATCCGAGGTGTATATGGGGCAAAGTTTAAGACCATATGGATAGAAATTTGAAGACAAAGTACAATAAGTACCAATTCTTTTTTCTTGAACCAAATGGGAGACAGAGTGGCAGTACACCCATGATTAAGCTTTGAAGCATAGGAATCTCCGACCACACCAATTAAGCGCCAAATAATTTGGATAAGGGCAAAACAGTCACTTCACAAAAATCGTTATTGCTTGGCGGGGGCAGTTTTGGAAGTCCAAGTCACAACACTATCTATTCCATCCACCGACCACCGACCTAACTCTCCCACCACTGTTTTTAAATTCCCTAAATTACCCAAACACATAAATTCCTACTGGAGTATTACATAAACAACAAAATTATTAATTCCAACCATATAATATAATAATATTAACAATCTCATTGAATTATTGTAATCATCATCTTTCCTTCTACTTTCAGATATTATCTATATTTAACTTCCGTTATAATATCGGATCAAATTTATCCTTACCGTTATACTATTGGGTCAAATTTATCCCTACAATAAGTAAACTTTTAAAAATTACCCTTCAGTCCGTCAGGTGACCCAGAATCTCCCAAATCATTTTAATTAAGTTACTGATTCTGCTTCCTTTTTTACTATTTTCAAAATAATTGGCATTTACCTGCTATCTGAATTGGAGGAAAAAAAAATTAAATAATACAATTGTTAATAAATAAAGTATAGTTATTTGAAAAATCTAAATTAGGTAGCTTTTCTAAATTCTAAAAATATTTACAATATCCCAATTTTAATGAATTCGTTGCACCAAATGTATGGGGACTTTGCAAGTATTAGTGATTGAAGTTGAAGTTTCTCGGAGACTTTACATTGCCGAATTCAACTTTGCTTTAATCAAATGCCTACACATTGTGCACTCTTAAGTTAGTCGATCGAACTCTATACTAACCATACAATAATAAAATATATTTGAATATAATACATGTGCATACATGATGATCAGCTGCATATAATTCACAATAAATAGACTCACTGGATTCTACAGTGTGTATATGGTTGGAAAAAAAAACTTTAAACCAAATCCAAAACTATTATTACAAGAAGAAAAGTGGGTGCATTGGTAATTAAAAATATTCATGAATAATTTGTATAGTCTAGTAACATATCAATAGTAATTTCTGAAAATAGTGGAGCAAGAAGAATAACAAGTGATTTAAATAAAAGAAACTCGGAGATTTTGAATTACTTAACACATCAAAGGATAATTTTTAAATGTTTGCTGATGATATGGATAAATTTGGCCAGATAATATAATAGTATGAATAAATTTAGCCGGATAATATAATTGAGGTTAAATGTAGATAATATTTTAAAGTGGAGGGGGGCATATTTCGCCCTTTTCCCTTGAATTATTGTAATCATCGTTCCTTCTTCCTATTTTATATGCTTAGAAAATAAAATCCATTTCTCTGTCGTCACCACTGAGCCAAATGACAACTGTTTTTCCATTATTGAGTTCTCCCTAAATTTCCCTCAGCTCACATACTACGCCACCCCCACCCCCAACCAACACCCCCATCACAAAAACAGAAGCAAAAACAAACAAAGTTACAATTTTGATTTAAAAAAGTGGTATTTACAGCTAAATTTATAGCTACAGATGGAGGGTCTGAGAATTTTGAGGAGCTATTAACATGGCTGATGGCCAACAACCACCATTTTTTATGAGGTATGAGCAGCTAAGCTTTTGAATAAAGAAAGGGGCCAATAAAAAACTTGTTTTATACTCATCCAGCAAGTTACTACTTGTATTTATTATTATTGTGGAGAGAGAAGAAGAAGAAGATTGATTGTGTCGGTGCTTTTAAGATATTTGCCTTTTCATTTTTATTTATTTTAGGAGAATGAAAAAAGAATTCCTTTTTAGAAAATCAACGTAGAGTATCCACAACCGCATCCCATAACCTTTCTTCACTTCCAGCTTTTGCCTTTTTCATGGGTATTCTTTCTCTCTCTGTTATTCCTCCTAGTCAAGCTCTAGATTACAGGGAAACAAAAAATTTGTAATTAAGCCCCTGTATTTTCCCATAATTATAGAATCAGAGAGAAAGAAAAGGAAGATATAGAGGGTAAGAGGAAGATGGAGGTGGGTGGTGGGGGTCAAAGTGGAGGAGTTGCAAGTTCAGGGGGGTGTTGTGGCGCTAAGAGAAAAAACGAAAGGCCTTACAAAGGAATAAGGATGAGGAAGTGGGGAAAGTGGGTTGCAGAAATTAGAGAACCCAATAAGCGTTCGAGAATTTGGTTGGGCTCGTATTCAACGCCGGTGGCGGCGGCACGGGCTTATGATACGGCGGTGTATTATTTACGCGGGCCTTCGGCCCGGTTGAATTTTCCTGAGTTGTTGGGTGGTGATGGTGGGCTTAATGATTTATCTGCTGCTTCAATTCGTAAAAAGGCCATAGAAGTTGGTGCCCAAGTTGACGCGGTACAGAATTCACTTGCAACTCATCACGACCACGACCACGACCACGAAGAAAAAGTGCAGCGTGAGACTGCAAGCCCGTCTGAATTGAAGCCATGTTGGTTTCAGGAGAAGCCCGATTTAAACAAGAAGCCCGAGCCCGAAGACCCAGAACTGGATTACTGGTAATATTTAGTTACAATATTATTACTGATAATAATAGTAGTAACTATGCTAGTGTAATTTTTTTTTTTTTGTTTTGGGGAAGAGGGGGTGCATTGGTAAGAATACAAGCGCCGCTCCAGATTGTCTTTATTCCTAGCTGGTAGCCTAGGATTGTTATATTCTCAAAAGTATCACCTCTTTATTTTATTTTTTACTTCTTTTTAAGAAATTCTTGAGCTCAAACAGTTTTGATGTTGTAATATGTAAAGGTGATTTGTGTTAATATTTTGTCTTTCGCAATTCAAATTGTTCTTTGGTTGGGGCCTTGGTGGTGGTGGTGTTTGGATAGCAAATGGTATTATATGCGTATTGGTGATGTTAAAGACTTAGCCAATTGTTTATTGTAGAGAAATGATGAATGATGATTGAGGAGTGAGGAGAGCGTGTGTGGCGGCGACAGAAAAGGAGAATGGGGTGTTAAATTGTTACTACTTGTAGTCAAGTCTTTTATTGTTTTAAATTATTTGTGTAGTGGTTGATATCATGAACAGTGGATGAGGGAAAGATATCTGATAGATTATTGTCACATCTGATCGCACTACTACTAGTGAAACTGAATTGTAAAAAAGACTCCTGGACCGAGTGGATCCAATCCAAGTGGGGAACGGCCGCGGCCACTTGGAGAGGGTGAGGACGAGGGAAACATCACTGGCCCTACAATGGCTCGAGTTTGGTGCAAGTGGATAATATGTGAAATTTTGTGTTTTGCTAACTGTGAACAAAATGAACTACTCTTAACAGTGGTATCCGAGTCAATTCAATAGCTTCTTGGGCCAATATTGGGCCAAAGGTGATTTTTTTTTTAAGCTAGAAGTACTTTTTTTCAAAGTTAAGGTGTTTAGTCAAAGGACTTTTTAAAATATATATATATATATATATATATATATATATATATATATTTTTGAGAATGTTTGAAAAAAAAACGAGTAATTTGATACTCAAAAATACTTTTTAGAAAAATATACTTAGAAATACCTTTTAAAAGCTTGGTCAAAGACTAATTGTTGCTCAAAGTGTTGTTTAAATTAATTAATCAAACACATAGTGCTTGAAAAGTACTTTTAAGAAAATTATTTTTAAAAATAAGTTGATTTTAAAAGTTTGGCCGAACATGCGATAACCCTACCTTAATTATATTGTTAAATATTTTCTTACTTATAATGATGGCGTTTGGGTCAATTTAAATGCCCTTCAATTATTTCGTTAGATGTTATTTTTGACTAATATAAGTAGTGGATAAATGTGTTTATCAATACTTAAATACAGTAGCTTTTTTGAGAAATTTTCCGAAACCACTATCGTTTAGTGGCTATTAACTTCCTATAGCTATCATATACTTATTTACTTCCTATAGCTATATTTTTAGTTGTTATGGTAATGTATTCAATCTATTGTATTCATGAATACAATAGGAAAACTCGGCTAAAAACAGGAAAACACAGTTGTACGTTTATGTATTCAGGTGTATTCGCGCTATGTATTTACGTATACAGTAACAGAAATCAACGTAAAAATAGGTCCCTCCAACTGTTTAAAAACGAAAAGTGGATCAATTAACGTGATACACTCCTAATATAACTCAACAAATACCATTAAAATACGCAACATTAGCAATCCAATTTATGAGAGGATTCTGCAAACATCAAACACAAAAAAACAGAGCCACCTTCAGAGTTTCACTCGTTTTTCCCCCTGGTATCGTTCGATAATTTTTTTTCCACCGATACTGTTCAAGATTCTTCTTGGAAGTGATACACGTAACCATAGAAATAGATGGAAAGTTTAACCGTACTAATTCATCATTCTGGCAAGAACATTGAAAATTGCTATATCGATTATTTGATTGATGAGATACTGATAAAAGAGTATGCGTCGTACAATGATTTGGTTGCTTCAATTTCGAAGCAACTTGACATAGATTTGAGTTCAAAGTCAATTAAAATTGAATACAAAGTGGAAGGAAATTGCACGCCTAATATTCTGTTGTATTCAAATGGTTGTATTAACTGCATATTATATGTGGATAATACATGTTGCTACAGCTGTATTTTATTGGTTTAATTCAATGTTTTTATTTTGTATAGATAAACTTCACTGTATTTCACATATAAATGTATTAATTTATTTACCTACTTCCTGCCTTTTTTATAGTAACACTAGTGCATGTATTCTGTTGTATCAAACAGTTATTTTTAATGCATATTATATGTTGATAATACATCTTGCTATAACTGTATTTCATTGGTTATATTTTTGTATTGACAATATTTTAGTGTATTTCACTGTATTGCACAAATATATGTATCACTTTAATATTCTGTCAGATAAATAGCGTTTGTATTCGGTGTATTTTAAATATTTTTTTTCTTGTATACATGTATAGTGTATTTAATACATTTAGTCATTGATAGATACACGACTTGTACCAATGTCCACAACTTATATTTCTCTGTTTAATGTAGGTTGTACCATCGACTGAACACATGCACATGGTGAATGATGAAGGAAGACATTACATCGTTTGCCTCCTAGAGAAAACTTGTAGTTGTGGGCGGTTCCAAGTTGACGAATTATCATGCCCACATGCTCGGGCTGTCTTGAAAAGCAAGTTTCTAATGCCGGAAGATTATTGCTCGGGCTATTACAAATCAAACTCTGTTGTAATGACATACGAAGTGCCGGTGTATCCACTGCCTGACCGAAGTGAATGAAATATACCATCACATATATCAGAGGAAGTTGTCTTACCACCCAAATGGAAAAGACCTCCTGAAATGCCAAAGAAGAAGCGCGATAAGCCGTTAAGTGAATTGCTTCAGAAGAAAAATCAACATTCGTGTAGTATATGTGGGGAGAGAGGATATAATAAGCGTAGTTGTAGAAATGCTCCACGTAGGAATTAGTTCATATTCTAATTTTAATTACTACAATAACTATATGTCATAGATTTGTTCAATGTTTTATATTACATATTGATTTATTGGTGTATTGGTTACTTAGTGGATGAATTTTTTAAGTTTAGATTACTAAATTGAACGCTATTATGTTTCGTGGTACCTTTACAAAATGATTCATATATAGGTATGTGGTATAGCAGTTCATGTATTCATAAAATACATGAATGTACATTCAAAAAATAATTGAATACATATGTAATTCAATTCCAAAAAAATGATACAACTATGTGGAAGATTATACTAATACATAAATACAGTAGAATACAAACGTTTGGAAATAAAAAATAGAATATAATCACTGAACATAACTAAGTCTGAAAATATAATAAATACAATAAAATAAAATGAATACAACATAATGAATAAAATATTGTCTGTCATTTAAATACACTGAAATATAGTAAAACAAAAATATGCAGTTTATACAATACTCTATGTCATTTAAATACATTGAAATCTAGTAAAACAAAAATACATACAGGTTAGATTAATATAGCTTGAAATAAAACTATGTGGAAGATTATACTAATACATAAATACAGTAGAATACAAACGTTAGGAAATAAAAACAGAATATGATCACTGAACATAGCTAAGTCTGAAAATATAATAAATGCAATAAAATACAATGAATACAAGATAATGAATACAACACTGTCTATCATTTAAATATACTGAAATACAATAAAACAAGAATACATACAAGTTAGATTAACATTAAATATGGTATTTTGACTTTTTAATATAGCTTGAATGATATTTTTTTGTATCTGTATGCAACTGAATTATGCTGATTATAACATGACATGTATATAGGAGGACCTTTATACAACCATTGAATACAACATTATCTCTCATTGAAATTTAATAATGTAATGACCCGACTTGTTGTTTTAAGAATTAACGCTACGTTCAATGACTTAAGGTCTAGAGCAGTTTCGTAATATGTATTATGACCCGCGGGCGTGGTCGAATTTAATTTTCAGAAGAATCGGAAATAAATTGAAAGAACAATTCTCATTTTTGAAGCTTAAATGGAAAGGGTTGACAGGAGAGTTGACTTTTGAGCAAATGACCCCGGAATAGAATTTTGATGATGTCAATAATTTTGTATGGTGATTTCGGACTTAAGCGTACGTCCGGATTTAGATTTGGAAGTCCGTAGGACAATTCGACGCATTTTGGCGAAAGTTGAAAAATAAAAGATTTTTGAAAAGTTCGACTGAAGGTTGAATTTTTGATAACGAGGTCGAATTTTGATTCCGAAAATTGGAACAACTCCATTACATCATTTACGACTTGTGTGCAAAATTTGAAGTCATTCCGGATTGATTTGTTATGTTTCGACGCAAAATATAGAAGTTGGAAGGTTTGAAAACTCATAATTCGATTCGATGCGTGATTCATAATTTCGGCGTTGTTTGACGTGGTTTGAAGCCTCGACTAAGTTCGTATTGTATTTTGGGACATGTTGGTATATTTGGTTAAAGTACCGAGGGCCTCGGGTGGATTTCGGAAGGTTAACAGAGCAATTTGGACTTGAAGGAAACTGCTGGAAAATGGCAGCAGCTAGTGGAATCGCTTTTGCGATGCCAGGGTCGCAGAAGCGACCTCGCAGAAGCGAGGCATCCACCACAAAAGCGAAGATGGAAGGACATGGTAGTGGTTGCAGGTGTGAAGAAATTCCCGCACCTGCTAAAGCGCAGAAGCGGAAAGGGACGACGCATGAGCGAGCTCTTTCGCAGATACGCAGGTTGCATCGCACCTGCGAATGCGCAGAAGCGGAGAGGAATACACAGGTGCGTTGGGGTTGTTGGAAGTGGTCTGTCGCAGAAGCGAGAAGGGTCTCACAAAAGCGGCTTCGCAGAAGCGAAAATATTGTCCGCAGGTGCGGAGCCTGAACATAATCATAAGGACGAAAAATAGTCATTTAGCCATTTTCGTTTTGGATTTTTGGAGTTCGAATTTGGGCGATTCTGGAGGGATGTTTTACAAGCTTGGTTGGGATAAGTGTCCTATATCCTAAAGTGTTTATATTTCATGAATCTACGATTATATTCATCGTTTAATTCGAATTTTTATGGAAGAAATTAAGATTTTGGCAAAATCTTCCAAAAATGAAAATTTAAGATTTGGAGGTCGAGTTGTTATCGGAATTGGATAAAATTGGTATAGTTGAACTCGTATCGGAATGGGTGTTTTGATTTCGTAAAAATTATGTTGGGTTCCGAGAGGGGGGCTCTGCATTGACTTTAATTGACTTTTTAGAATAAAATTTTAAGTCGACGTTTTATTATCCAGAATTATTTTTGATGAATTTTAATGAAGTTATACAATTAATTTGGATAGATTTGAGCTGTCCGGAGGTCAATTCAAGAAAGAAGGCGATTTTGGAATATCGGCATAACTTCAAAAATGTAAGTATCTTGCCTAATCTTGAGTGGGGGAATTACCCCTTAGGCATTGAGTCTTATATGGAAATTGTGTGATTGAAAGCCGTGTATGCGAGGTGACGAGTACGTACTCAGGCTTATATGTGCAAATTTTATCGGTTTAAAGTTTTAGGCATTTTTATGTATTAAATTGAATAATTGTTGGCATTTAGTAAATCCTTGAATTATCACGCCTCATTCCTTATTTGTCAAGTTTGTATTTTATATAATAATTTGGTATTTTTGTCACTTGGATTTTATGTGAATTTCTTATGTTTGTTGATTTGATGTTTTTATTGGAATTAAATTCATGATGGAATCCTTATCTGCAATTATTTACTAAATAAGTTTAAATTGAGGAGTTAATATAATTATCAAGAATTTGGATTAATGAAAGCGTTGCCCTATACCGAGTATTTTCACCTCTGTTGATTATTTTGAGATTTTATATATGTTGTGTGGAGTCTTGGGCTATTTGTTGAGAAATTTATTGATTCTGCTACATAGTTGAAATTTGGTTGTGGTCAGTGGCAAGTTTTGATATGAAGTGTTGTATTGTGTTGTGGTTTAAACACTCTCCTTGATGTTATTTACGCTTCCTACCTTGCTTGTTAATGATATACATGTGCTTGGTAAGGAAGAGTGTAAAGCACGAAGGGTGATGCCGTGCCATTTGAATTATATTATCATGTGAGGGAGAGTGTAAAGCACGAAGGGTGATGTCGTGCCATTTGAGAGTGTAAAGCACGAAGGGTGATGCCATTGAGAGTGTAAAGTACGAAGGGTGATGCCGTGCCATTTCATTTACATTTCAGTTGTCAGGAGCAGCGTATCAATGGTGGCAAGTTTATGATGAGGATAGACTAGTCGATGCAACACCACCAACTTGGACTCAATTTTCAGAGATGTTTTGAAAGAGTTTGTTCCCCAGATTCACCGGGATGCGTGGCACACAGAGTTTGAATGGTTGCGTCAGGGGGCCATGACGGTGTCAGAATATGCCATCAGGTTCAGTGAGTTAGCCCGTCATGTACCTATCTTGGTTTGTACAATTAGAGAGCAAGTCTGCAGATTCATTGAATGGCTCAATTATGATTTTAAAATATGTATGGCTCGAGAATTGCAGGCTGACATTCCATTTCAGCAAGTAGTAGATATTGCTAGGATGCTAGAACGTGTTCGAAGTGAGGAGAAGGAGGCTAAGGAGGCCAAAAGGTCTCGGAACTCTGGAGGATTTAGTGGATTCTCCTCTGCAGATATGTCTCATCATGGCAGAGGATCGAGCAGTCAGTCAGCCTAGTCCGCAATTCATAATACTCGTAGTACTTCAGTTAATACTTTTAGTGCACCACCGACATAGAGTTTTTACAGTGGTTATTCCAGTTATCCGGTAGAGATTCGGTATGAGCAGCTGCGCCCGCAGAGGGGTTGTTATGAGAGTGGTGATACTAGACACATCAAGAGAAATTATCCCAGACTTGGGAGGGGTGAATTTCATCAGAACACTCAGGCTACAAGCTTTATTCCAGTTAATACTCAACGTGCATAGCCATTTAGGGGTGGAGGACAGGCGGGTAGAGGGCTCCTAAGAGGTGGAGGCCCGACCTGTTGATATAATTGCTATGAATTCGCTGAGGCCGATACACCAGATGGTGTGGTTACAGGAATGGTTTAATTTATAATAAAAGGAGCACCATTCTTATTTTGATTCGATTTCGATTATCGAGGTGAGAACTCCTTTTATGCTCCTTAGATAAGTTATGTTATGTGTTTGAGGGCGGACTCTACTTCTCATTCAAGGGCGAATGATCCTAAGTGGGGGAGAATGTAACACCCCGAAAACTTTCGAAGTACTTCAGCACTATCAAGAAAGTTGATGTGTTCGTAGGCACGAGTTGCTATAGCCAGTTGAGACTAATACCGTGTATTGATGTAAAAATCAGACCTTTTGAAAATGTTTGGAGTGTAAGAAATTGATTTTAAAGTTTATAAGTGTGGATAAAAGAAATAACTTCCACTGAGATGGTGTTGTCGGACTCCTATTAAATTTACGGTGACATAGAATCACCCACGAGTATGTGTGTAAGAATACACTCAGTAATTGAATATCCTTAGAAAGATTCTTGGCACGTTCAAGGACGAACGTATGTTTAAGAGGTAGAGAATGTAACGACTCGACTTGTTATTTTAAGAATTAACGCCTCGTTTAGTGACTTAAGGTCTCGAGCAGCTTCGTAATATGTATTATGACCCGCGGGAGTGGTCGAGTTTAATTTTCGGAAGATTTGGAAATAAATTTAAAGAACAATTCTCATTTTTGAAGCTTAAATGAAAAGGGTTGTCCGGAGAGTTGACTTTTGAGCAAACGACCCACCCCGGAATGGAATTTTGATGATGTCAATAGTTTCGTATGGTGATTTCGGACTTAGGCGTATATCCAGATTTGGATTTGGAAGTTCGTAGTACAATTCGACGCATTTTGGCAAAAGTTGGAAAATAGAAGATTTTTGAAAAGTTCGACTGAAGGTTGAATTTTTGATAATGAGGTTGGATTTTGATTCCGGAAATTGAAATAACTCCATTACGTAATTTATGACTTGTGTGCAAAATTTGAAGTCATTCTGGATTGATTTAATACGTTTCAGTGCAAAATATAGAAGTTGAAAGATTTAAAAACTCATAATTCGATTCGATGCGCGATTCGTAATTTCGGCATTGTTTGACGTGGTTTGAAGCCTCGACTAAGTTTGTATTGTATTTTGGGACATGTTTGTATATTTGGTTAAGGTCCTGAGGGCCTCGGGTAGATTTCGGAAGGTTAACAGAGCAATTTGGACTTGAAGGAAACTGCTGGAAAATGGCAGCAGCTGGTGGAATCGCTTTTGCGATGCCAGGGCCGCAGAAGCGAAGATGGAAAGGGCATGGTAGTAGTCGCAGGTGAGAAGAAATTTTCGCACCTGCGGAAGCGCAGAAGCGGAAACGGACGACGCAGGAGCGACTGCTTTCGCAGATGCGCATATTGCATCGCACCTGCGAATGCGCAGAAGCGGAGAGGAATACGCATGTGCGATGGGGTTGTTGGCAGTGGTCTGTCGCAGAAGCGAGAAGGGTTTCACAAAAGCGGCTTCGAAAAAGAAAAAATATTGTCCGCAAGTGCGGAGCCTGGACAGAATCATAAGGACCAAAAATGGTCATTTCGCCATTTTCGTTTTGAATTTTTGGAGCTCGGATTTGGGCGATTTCTGGAGGGATTTTTCACAAGCTTGGTTGGGGTAAGTGTTCTATATCCTAAAGTGTTTATATTTCATGAATCTATGATTATATTCATCGTTTAATTTAGATTTTTATGGAAGAAATCAAGATTTTGGCAAAATCTTCCAAAAATAAAAATTTAAGATTTGGAGGTTGAGTTGTTATTGGAATAGGATAAAATTGGTATGATTGGACTCGTATCGTAATGGGTGTTCGTATTTCGTAAAAATTATGTCGGGTTCCGATAGGCGGGCGCCGCGTTGACTTTGAATGACTTTTTAGAATATAATTTTAAGTCAACGTTTTATTATCCGGAATTATTTTCGATGAATTTTAATGAAGTTGTACAATTAATTTGGATAGATTTGAGTTGTACGGAGGTCAATTCAAGCAAGAAGGTGATTTTGGAATATCAGCATAACTTCTAAAAGATAAGTATCTTGCCTAACCTTGAGTGGGGGAATTACCCCTTAGACATTGAGTCTTATGTGAAAATTGTGTGATTGGAAGCCGTGTATGCGAGGTGACGATTACGTACTCGGGATTATATGTGCAAATTTTATTGGTTTAAAGTTTTAGGTATTTTTATGTATTAAATTGGATAATTGTTGGCATTTAGTAAATCCTTGAATTATCATGCCTCATTCCTTATTTGTCAAGTTTGTATTTTATATAATAATTTGGTGTTATTGTCACTTAGATTTTATGTGAATTCTGTGTGTTTGTTGATTTGATATTTTTCTTGGAATTAAATTAATGATAGAATCCTTATCTGTAATTATTTAATAAATAAGTTTAAATTGAGGAGTTAATATAATTATCAAGAATTTGGATTAATGAAGGTGTTGCCATATACTAAGTATTTTCACCTCTGTTGATTGTTTTGAGGTTTAATATACGTTGTGTGGAATCTTGGGCTATTTGTTGAGAAATTTATTGATTCTGCTATATAGTTGGAATTTGATTGTGGTTAGTGGCAAATTGTGATATGAATTATTGTATTATGTTGTGGTTTAAACACTCCCCTTGATGTTATTTATACTTCATACCTTGCTTGTTAATGATATACATGTGCTTGGTAAGGAAGAGTGTAAAGCACGAAGGGTGATGCCGTGCCATTTGAATTATATTATCATGTGAGAGAGAGTGTATAGTACGAAGGGTGATGCCGTACCATTTGAGAGTGTAAATCACGAAGGGTGATGCCGTGCCATTTTCATTTATATTATCAGGTGAGGATGAGAGCAAAAGCACGAAGGGTGATGCCGTACCATTATTTTTATATTATCATATAATCATGGCACAAAGGGTGTTTCCGTGCAGGCGAGGAGGAGAGATATACATTATATTGTGATATCGTTTTGTTGTGTATATATTCATGCCTTTATCTTGAGATGTTATTGTGCACCTATGTTTTCCATCTGACTTGTAGTCGTTGTTGATTCCTGTGTGCCTCCACTTTATTTCTTTTATTGTTAATTTGTTATTGGCATTTCTCCCACCTAGTTGGTACTGTTATATGTATACACGGTGAGAAAGATATAAATGCACGAAGGGTATTGCCGTACCAATTGATCTATCTATCTATCTATATATATATATATATATATATATATATATATATATATATATATATTAATTTAATCTATACATATATATATTGGGTGAGAATGAGACAAGTGCACGAAGGTATTGCCGTGCCATTTGATGTGATATGTTGAATATATTTCTCACGCCAGGAAAGTTAAATGAGGTGTCACATGGTGACTGTTATTTGAAAGAATTATATTAGAAAGATATTTATTTGAAAGAATTATATTAGAAAGATATTTACTTGAAAGAAGTATATTTGAAAGATATTTACTTGAAAGAATTATATTTGAAAGATATTTACTTGAAAGAATTATATTTGAAAGATATTTACTTGAAATAATTATATTCGGAAGAAATTTATTTGAAAGAATTATATTCGAACGATATTTATTTGAAAGAATTATAATGGAAAGATATTTATTTGAAAGAATTATATTCGAAAGATATTTATTTGAAAGAATTATAATGTAAAGATATTTATTTGAAGGAAGTATATTTGAAATATATTTATTGAAAATGATTATATTTTAGAGACTTTTATTGAAAAACTTATAGATAAAAGATGTATATTTTTAAGGACTTGATTAATTGGTTATACTTGTACTCATTATTTGTTGAACAATATTAATGGTGTTCTTGTTGCCCTGTTGTGTATATCACTAGTTGATTAATGTTGCCATCATTGTTATTTGTTTCTTATTATTTTTGTATACTATATTGCTTAGGTTATTAGACTAGTGAGTGTCTTGACTGTACCTCGTCACTACTCCACTGAGGTTAGTTTTGATACTTACTAGGTACCGACTGTGGTGTACTCATACTATACTTCTACACATTTTTATGCAGAGCCAGATATTGGAGATATCGGACTTGGACAAAGTTAGAGTGTGATCGCAAGGATTCAAGGTAGAGTTGCTTGGTCGTCGCAGTCCCTTGGAGTCTTTTCATTTTTATTGTACTGTTAATTTCCTATCCGAACAGTATTGTACATTCGGTTCTCGAGATCATTCCATGTATTCAGCTAGAGTTCGTGACTCAGTATTACCAGTCTTGGGAGGTTGTTTGTTGAATATTTCCGTTGTTAGTGTTGACACTTGCATTGAATAAAAAAAAATGGCTTGAATTGTTATTATAATATGCTTACTTATTCTTAGAGATTAAGTGCCATCACGACGCATGTGGTGGGAATTTGGGTAGTGACAAATAAATACAGTAAAATACAATTGAATACACTACTGCCTATCATTCAAATATTGAAGAATATAGCTGGATCATAACAGAGATTTAAAACCATTGAATTATGTTGAATATAGCAGGGATATATATAAGTATAATACAACTATAAAAATACATAATAGAAGTATATGGATGATTATTAATACATAAATACAACATAATATATGAATTAATAGCATAACTTAAATAATGTTATGGTTTCATTCATTAACATCTTAAAAACAAAATACATTAATATATTAAAAAATAACAAATGTTGAGTAAAACCATGATGTATTCAGTGATAACCTGCAAATACAATTCGATTTACAGAAAACTATTCTAAAACTATCTTTACAAAAGTATTCGAAGCTGTTATTTACCTAAAAATATTTGCGGGTGCTTCATTATCGCTTATGGCATCAGCATCTATCTTCCGCATAGCATAGTCCCAAAGGAGGGCAGCATATCTTTGACGGAGTAAATTGGCATCAAAGGTTGTTTGTGAAACCAATCCATAAGTGCTCAAATACTCTGCGTATGCTGTGACATACAACCCACAATCCCTGGAAAAAGAAGATTGTCACAGTTAAATACAATTCATATATATAAGATTATAAAGTTATGTTGAATACATAATTCAGTCATGAAATACAACATAATGCATTGATATTTACCACAAAAATTATGAGTTATGGTAATGATTGTTGTTTTAAATACAACAGAATACGGTTGGCTTGAGAATACATATGAATACATTTAGGGTGAATACATAACTAAATACAGAACAACTGGTGTATTTAAAAATATTGTTGAATGAACTAAAATATATATAAATACATCTAACTACAACAGTCTAAAATCACTGTAAAAAGTAAAAATTAGTGTAGAAAATATCGAATACATATAAATACATCTACATACAAGAAGATACAACCACTGTACAAGCTAATAATCAATGTATGAGGACTCGAATACATATAAATATATCTACAATTATCTTATCGTTATGTGTTTCCGAGCTAGTTCCTATAAAGACATCTTTTCCCTTACTCCCTGAAGCATCACCCATGAGCTTTTTTCTCTTGTCCATATCAGGAAGTGTTGATTTTTTCGAAGATTTCTCAACTTGACCTTATTTCGTAGAGTCATCGTGTATTTTTGTTCTCCTTCTGGCTTCAGTGGTTACTAATGAACCTGCAAATACTGGTTCCACTTGAGCGATTTGCAAATCGAAAGATGGCCCATCGAAATTTAGTGCTTTGGTGGGTATACCTCTGGTAACCTTCTTCTGGGTTGTTGAATCAGCCATTGAAGATGAAATTTCAAGTTTTTTGGTGAAAACTAAACAATGGTGAATATTTTTTTAAAAAAATATTAAAGAGAAAAAGAAGAAGTTTTAACCGGCCAAAAGCTAAAAACTTTAATACTTACTACAACTTTTTGGAGCAAAAGAAATTAAAAATTGAGGAAGACAATGGCGCTGATAAAGGAGAATCGTGCTTCAACAATGGGGAGGACAATGCTGTGAGAGAGAGAACGTGGAGAGAAAATTAAGAATTTTGTGAAAGAATTTTGTGGAGAGAGAACTGTGCGGTAATTTAGTGAGAGAATATACTGAAAGAATGTGAGAGAAAAATATTAGACACCGTATTTTATGGCTTAACCGTAAGGAGTGACCATAAATATATATTTTGCTATAAAAACTAAAAGAAAGCTATATAAAATAATATTTTAAAAGAGTTTTTATTTATAATAAATAGGGCGTAAAGCTTTGCTATAGGAGGTAAAATTTCTTTTTTTTTAAATTTTATTTTGCATTTTGTTGTTACTAGTAGTAGCAGGGATTGAGTTCGATTCATGCTCGGAATAATAGTTTTCCTAATAATATTTCAACTAGTAATTTCCTCACTATTTTCTTTTCGACAGATATTATTGGGGTGGTCATGGTTTGGTTTGATCTTCATCTTAGAACCAAACAAGATATATGAGCTTAATAAATCTTCATTAGTAAAACTAAAGGACAGACATTGAAATAACGAATCTGCCGAGATTAGTTACATAATGTATTACATCTCAAGCAAAGATAACGAATCTGCCTAGACTTATTCTAAAAGAAAAAATATATAAATTTTATATACTCAAGAAAAAAAATATCCATATGTCAATTGGGTTTGATTTTTTCTTGTTCATTACCAAACTAAATTAGACGAAGTACATGTTGATTTTTTAAATTGGTATGACTCGAATTTTCAGTTGAATTCAATCTTTTTGTTTTTGTTGAAACTCTACATATTATCATTGGATATATCTGAATCATGGAAAAGAAAAAGAAAAACATACCTGAATCGATCAAATGATAGACTTTTTAGAACACAGTTATTCTCCAGTACACTAATCTTTAATAGTGTTGATGAAGTTATTGAAGAGAATAGGGTATACAAATAAAACCGACAAACAGCACCAACCCGATAATTCGAGTCAAATCGAGAAAAAAAATTCGGCTATGATTTGATTTGATTGGTTTGGTGTTGAAAATAAAAATCCGACGATAATTGGTTTGATTTGGTTTTAACTAAAAAAAGTCAAATCGAAACCAAACAAACCTGACATTATATGTATAAAAGTTTTAAATATATTTAATACATGAAAATATTTATTGTAGTGTAGTTTATAAATATTTCTTAAGCTTTTTCATAATTTTATCTTTTAACGTATTATTTTAAGCTTTGACTTATAATTTTTGGATGCTCCAATAAATTTTATAGTCCATAAATATTAGTAACTCAAATAAATCCTAAACCAAAATCAATTCAATACTAATGATAATAAAAGATATTTAATTCAATTGTACTATGAATGAAAATAGTGTTAGGATATCTATTTTTTTAGTTTTTTCATGGTTTAGATAAAATACATAATTTATTTTTCTTTTAGTGTTTAGTCATGTAAATAATAGTACTTATTGGTCGTACTTATTTTAGCAACTTATTAGTAATTTTAAATTATGTTTGTTTTCATTATGGCTTATTAATAATATTTATTTTATACGATTTTCTCATCTTTATTGTTGAATATTTTAGTACAATGCCATGAATCATCTCATATCTATGTTATTTTATTAAAAAACATCTTATATAGTTCTGTCTTACTAGGATGAAAGAAATATTTGGAACACAAATTCTATATTTTGCACTACGAAGACTTTATGAAAAAAACCCGAAACAACCTAAAAACCCAAAAAATTCGAGATTTAAAAATCCGACTTTTATTGGTTTGGTTTGGTCTTTCGATTTAATAACCCGATATAATTAATTTGGTTTGATAATTAAAAAATCTGAACCAACCCGACATATGTATCACCTAAAAGAGACTATGGGCCACCAGAGGCTGGGCCCTAGCCATTCCCGCTTGCCTGCCATAGTCCCTCTTCTGTATAAAGAGATCAACTTCATTGTCAAATCAAAACTGTCACATATGCACTAGCAATAGAATACTTCTTTTTAATGTACAACATTTTTGACCTGCCACAAGATGTTCACTTGCCTTTGTATAAGTAGTAGAAATTTTTATAAACATTAGACTTAATTTGATTGCAGAAACAGTAAATTAGAGTTTTATCAATTGAATTTTTTTAAATTACTATTTAAGTAAATTTGAAATAATGTATATAACATAACAATTTTAGCGAACAATGTTAAATATATTTAGAATAAAAGAGTGCATATACATATAAATATAATATGCTTTAGTTGACAATAGAAACAATTGATATGAGGTGAGAAGAAAGTGCTTTCACGGCTGTTTGACAAGAGTTTATTGGACCACAGAAGGCGGGAGTCGTAACAAGTCCTTTTCTATTCTAAATGGACCAGATATAATATAAGTAACTAATTACATGTAAAAATAGTGGTAGAAATTAATGGAATGTGTCCACAGCTCCTTCCAGCACCGTGCCTACCTTCCTGCCCGGGCAATTTTATTTACAAATAATTCTAGCTTTAACCTTGGAAGAAAAGGCATCAACTACACTATTAAATTGAGGAAAGAAATTTCTCCGGTTTGAATGAAAGGGGAAACTTGGATTCTCTGCCTCCAATTGGTACCAAGTAATACTTGAAAAAGAGAAAAAAGAGGCAATTGATCAAATGTGAAATGTGAAATGTGAATCGGAATGCTTTCACATAGAGACTCGTGAGCTCATATTCTACTACATCAAATTATTGGGTACCTGTCAAACTCAGTAACAAAACTATGTAGGGTGTCCATATATATATTTAAAAATCGATTAAACTGATTGTACCATACCGAACCGATTTTTAGGTTTCTTTTAATAAAATCGTTAGTTTTTATATAAATCTATAATCGTACTGATAATTAGGGTAGGTTTTTTATTTTATGAAAATAAACCGAAAAAATATCGAACCGTACCGAATAAATTTACAATGTGAAAAATATATTTATATATTAAGTTTAAAAATAATAAAGTATTAAATTTTTTCTTGAGCCTTGGAATTATGAAACTGTTACAAGTCAACAAGTAATTAAACTCAAAATCATAATACTCAAACATATTATGCTACTCCTATTAAAACAAAATTATTTCCGGCATGTTCACTAGCAAGACACAAGGTATTGTAGCGATTATGAGTAGCAAACTATAATGTATTAAAGATGTTTCCTTTTGTATGATTTTGATTTATCTTTTTGGATATTTAATCTTCTATAGACTTTATTCTTGAATCCCAACTTAGTTAATATTTTTTCACTCATGTGATTTATATTGTTTTTGTATTTGCTTGGTTTCTTTTACGCTGATGTAGAATAGTTGATGGATCTATATTCTAGCCATCTTTCATATTTTCTTAATTCATCACCTTTTAAACTGTAAAAATGTCTAGAGAGCATTGCTAAGTCCTATAAAAGTACGTATGTTATTGCATTCTACTTCTACTAGTGACTTTACATGACATTAAAAAAAATTACCGAAAATTTAACGAACCGTACCGATACCAAAGAAAAACCGACATGATTGACACGGTTTCGAAAAGTCTAATTTTGATTATACATAATAGAATAACCGAAAAATTGGTATGATACAAAATTAAAAAATAACGGACCGATTGAACCATTGACACCCCTAACTGTTAGCATGTGGAAACGCGCTGTTCCCAAAAGATAATCCAATCACTAGGGCCCCACTCAAAAAAACTAAAATTGTGCCATTTGTGTCAACAGGACCTGTTGAAAATCTTATATGGGGCTGTTCTTTTATGTTCTTTCCACATAGGGTTAACCAACCTCCTCAGCAGACTAACACCATTTAGTCAGTCGTTTTGTAGTTCAACAACCAAAGAAAGAAGCAGCCCATCCAGAGATGGGTTCCACACAAATATTATGAAACTAAAAGTTAGAAATGAAGAAAATATCATTGATAACAAATAACAAAATTCAATCAAAGAGTAAAGTTCCACAGTCAACGAAGGTGCCTACTGTTTAAGGTTCTTTAAGGTCCACCTAAAATGTTTCCCACTTACAGAAAATTATCTGTTTTTCTTCTGTGGTTCAAACCTCTGAAGAGTTTTGACTCGGACACTTCGCTTTTCCATGTAACATTTGAACCATATTATCTAGCAGAATGATCTCTGCAATGTCTTTTTCGCTGATGAAGTTTCCTATAAGTTTGTAGATTTACATAGATATCCTAGATTCTGACATACTGTGTATGGTTGGGAACCGCAATTAATATAAGTTTGCCTCGATGAGCAGATCCTTTGAAAGAAGGGACAGACTATGATTCTTGCTAGTAAAAATGCATACAGTTAACTAAGATGGGTACATGTCAGCCTTCCATTTCGTTGGCCCGCTTTACTTGAAGGGCCGCTCTTACTACATTTCCCCTTGTTATTATTCCCACCTTCATTAAACAACAGTTGATTGATTAAAAAATCACTTGCTAGAGAAGATGCAACCAAACAAAGCTTGAGGAGCTTACCAGCTTACCATCACCATCTACCACAGGAAGCCGACGATATTTCGTTTTCAGTAAAAGTCTGACAGTGAAAGAAAGAAATACATTAAACGGTTTGCTGTCTCATCCAATAAAAAGCAAGAAAACATGTAACGTGAACGGAAGGAACATAGTAATAAATAAATGACAGAACCTTGCTGCATCCTCAAGATTGGTAGATTCACGAACTACTAATGGAGCAAGTGACATCAGATCACCAACCACTTTCCCTTTGGTCTTACCTAGCAACTTTTGAATCTCATTGAATGTCTGCAATTATTATTCAGAATGAGACAAAGCTTGATTAGCTTTGAGATACTGTGTGATGCAGTTAATATGATACATAATCAAGTGCATTTTCACTGTTCTTCCACACAGCAAAAAGATGACAAGCTAACTCCAAGTGAGCCACCCCATTTATTAATACCATTACAAGGACGCCCAAAGGCCTGAAAAATTGCTTTTACGGGAGTGAACCGAAGGTAGTCTAGGGTAAAAGGTTTATCTTTGGGGAAGCAGACCCAACATTTGGACAACAGGAAACATGGAGCATCTAGTCAAAAAATATCATCTACTTTCATTTCATGTGACACTATTTTTTAGTAGTCCGTTGTAGAAAGAATGACACCTCTCTATATTTGAAAGCAATTTTAAGTTCAAAATTTTCATTTACCCAAGATAGCATGTTTTTAATTATAACCACAAAAATGTCATGGAAGGTTTAAGATTACAAGTTTTCCCGAAACTCCATGCCGAATCAAACCGTAGTAAGAGGATGAACTCAGTACGACCATAGAAGCTAATCAGCAGACAGATCATTATGAGATTGGAAATAGGATAGATGCATTATTAGATACGACAGCAAAACCCAGAGGCAGTTCAGTAGGTTTCATAAGCCATTAATTACATCTTACAAATAACAGGCCTTTTTTTCTGAATTCAATGCCACAAACACCTAAACTGCACAAAGTTGACTTCATGTGATATGTTAGCAGTCGGGAGCATCCATATGCAAGATCAGTGTGCAACGATGAAGTCCACATATTGAATTCTTGTAGTTGAAATAGGAATATTTAAGGCACTCATGTGAGGCAAACGTTTTAATGAAATGGCCAACTTCTGAAGTTGGTGACTGAAAACCCATCCAATGTTTCCTCCTCTTATCCCCCCCCCCCCCCCCCCCCACACACACACACAAAAGGAGAAAAAGGAAAAGGTGAAAGAGAGAATATCCACCTTTCACTACAGAGATATTCAAGTCTTCTACGTAGAAATCACAATCTTATCAAATATTTGTAAAGGATTTCATGCCTAAAATAAAAATTCTATGGAATTAGCACCGTCAATTATTTTTACAAAAGTATGTACTCCATAAACAGTACAAGGGCATTAAAATTTTCTTACTTTCCAATTGCTGTCTACTTCAGGAAACATGTCTGCATCAGCTGTTCCTGTACCTAAGAAAAGTATTTGGACAATTAACATCATATCAGTATTTTAGTATATCAGTTTAATCAAATGGAGAAGGGGAATACAGAAAAAGTGGAGGATTAACAAACCCACCAGAAAAGAGAAGAAAAGATATAAAAGTTCCATTCGTCCATCTTTATCAAGAACACCAACTTGCTAGCAGCTCAAATGCTAATTTCTTAATGATTACTCAACTAATGGGATAAAAAATTCAATCTTGAACAATCCAAACTGGACTTAATGTTAGGGGACTATGTTGTAACTGTTAACTGTTAAGCCTATTCTTTCATGCCCCACATCCACAGAATCAAGTTGTTGTGATGCCCGTAAAAATCAATTACTCCTCTTGCATAAATAAATTAGTTCTCCATATAAGAATTTTTCTAGGCAGCAAGAATGAATCTTTTCAGGAAATTCCATTTTCAGATAACCAAAATCTAAGGAAGTAGATGTAGAAAAGAAGAAAAAAACAATTGCTCCTTTTATCATTCGACCACTGCCTGAGATTGGGGTTCTAAGCTGGTGCAGTAGTGACATGTTTTCTTGCCATGGCTAATTAAAGGGGACAGAGCAAATAGTGCACAGTACACCAAGAGAGAACTAATTGTGCCTTTGGAAAGATTGCTTTCAAGGCAAGAATGATATCAAAGTGGAAAACAAAATACAGGATAAATGAAATATAAGATGAACATGTGGAATGGGAATGCACTATACCTTCACAAGGGGTAAAACAAACAACATATTCTTAATCCAAATAAACTTTCAGTACTGGATTATGTTATCCAAATAAAGAGAGAAGATAAGCCTCAGAGAGGTTTTCAATAGGATTTCGGCTCGAGTTATAAAAGGTCCCAAAGCATTTCAAGCACAATAAGGAATTAGGGAAATCTTAGTTTATTTTTCACCTTATAACCAGAAGGGCTTAATTTGAACAGACCAAGTTTTTACTAGAACTTTGGCTATAGTTCATAAAGATCCAAAGTAAAATAACGAATTAGGAAACCATAATTTATTTTCAACTTATAACCATAAAGTAAGGCTAACAACATATTTAAACACACTCTGTTTATAACTAAGTGAGTAAAACCTCAAATATGATAACAACATATTTAAACACTGCAAGAAAAAAGATTTAGAATTTGTTCCTGTTTGACAGACATTCCAAGTCACAAATATTATGCCACAATATTCGAGGTATAAGAAAGTTCACCACTAAGATAGGTGGGATCTAACTAGAGAGACATGTAATTGGTACATGTTCACGAAGGAAAAAAAAGAAGAGATGCACTATACTCATCTCGAACATAAAGCTTGCCTGGAGTATGAAGGCAAACAAATTATGGAAGAGTTTAGAATCCGAAAACTTAAAATCTAAACATTGTCTGTAGACGGGTATAGTGGACTGTATTCCATTTCTCCATATGCCAGTCCCCAGCAAACACACCAGTTACTTGCCAAACACGTTAAAGGTTTCAACGAAAACGGTCCAGAAAAAAATATTGGCCAAATACCGATAGAATTTGTTGTAATCTCCGCATGAAAATCATCATAGCATCACAATTTAGGAAAATTTACCTGATATAGAGTCGAGCGCCAATAGATCATAGTCAGAAACAAGACCAACCTGTACCAAGAAAGAGCTTCTGACTTTTGAGTGTTTGATGAGACAAAATAATATTACTCTTAGCACATCTTTGAACTGAATATCCTGAATCAAATCTATAGAGAAGTGGCCATACCTTTCGCATTATAGTACTGCAATTACATATTGCATTATTCAGTTAATAAATTTCTCATAATTAATAGTTTTGATGCATACTAGGTATCGGATAAAAGGATCATCCACTAAATATTTGATTTACCAAAAGTGGATGGAAACCATACAAGCTAGAGAAGAAATTCCTATTAGTATGCAGTCAAAATATTTTAAGTAATAAGCTGTCAAAACAAAAGAACTTTTCTACAGACACCTGTTGCCAGAAGACACTATAGCATTAGATTTACTTTACCAATATTTTAAAAATAGATTCCTGTTGTCATCTTATCAAGTAACAAAGGAGAAGAGGAATTAAAAAAATATTAGTTGCCATAAGAATTTTTAGCATTAGCTTTTCCTTACCTGCTTTGTGGTTTGAAACATGATTCATTCACAGATATAAGCCAGAAAAGCAAACATGTGATTGCACATTAAATCAGAAGAAGAAAATATCTCCCCAGCAAAAGCTTTTGATGTACTAATTCATTTGGATGGTAGCTATAAGCCTATAAATATCCATTCACAAATATAAGCCAGAAAAGAAAACATGTGATTGCACACTAAATGAGAAGAAGATAATCTCCCAAGTAAAGCTTTTGATGTACTAATTAATTTGGATGGTGGCTATAAGCCTATAACAGATCAACAAATTTTATGACTTAAAATATTTTAATGTAACATGTCAAGAGAAGCATGTATCATGTGTGAGAGCTAAAGCACATGAATTAGTCTCTAGTATGTTTATCATATTATTAACTAAGAGCTTGTTGATTAGAATATGATGCTAATTAAAAATCTATCCTAATGGTCATGCGCAATCACATGCACAGCAACTACTATACTAAAAGTTCCAGAGTAGTAACTAGATGATCTATTTTTAACATTCGTGAAAATTCCCCCATCATTGTAAATAACTAGCTTAGCTGTCTAATAAACAAAAGTTATGTGCTGTGTCATAGTAATCTATATGGGTTTGATATGCTAAATTATCTTCTGTGTTTAACAAACTTCAGTTTGCACAAGATAGACACTTAAAGAAGTTAAAGGTTCCTAATGCCCAGCTTTGATGATATTAATTCAACTGAAACTTAATGGCAAATTAGCTTTCAGGTATGAAGTTAGTTTAAGAGATGTTCATAAGTGCTACATAAGCTGGGAAAGAGTCATCGAATAGGGGGTACTTGCACTCAATAAAGTGGGATCTACACTGGATATAGCAGCTAATATTGCAAATCAGAACTTACCAATTTCCAGTTATCATCAATTACAGGGAAACCAGTGATTCTGTGTTCCACTAGAGCTTCCAAGGCTGTTGCAGGAACTATCATGTATCAGATAGAGACTTCATGTATAGCAAGTAAAGATGAAATTTGAGTACAAAAGTACCTTCATCTACTGATGTTGTGGGCTTTACCACATGTAACTCCTCTTTTCTAGTCATGAAATCACCTACTGTATAGACACCATTTCTGGGCTGCCACAAGTGGAAAAGCTTATGATTTGGTGGACATTCATGGGGAAAAGGAACTTCTTGATGCAATGGATAAATCATTTATAGTTAACTTTCGAAAACAAAGGGCTCTCCGAGAGAAACAGATCCAAGACATTTAGCACCAAGTTTTGTTCAAGCAACAACTCGTGAGCAAGATATTCACATGAGGAGCCAATACATATTGATCTCTCTGTCCCGAAACTTTAATCCATGTCTGCTCCCAAGGGTCAAATAAATAAATCTTTGAATAAGACATTTAAACGTATTCTGGTCTTTCTGAAATAAAATGCCATTTATAATGCTTTCAGTGCAGTTCCTAAATATCTAATTTTATTTTTCTAAATACCTATATCTCTTTTTCAGTGAAAGCAATAGCAAAAAGTTACATGGTTCCTCCACATTCAGTTATGTTGCACATATTTCAAATTTGAACCATGCCAAATTGCAACCTTACCTTTTCTTCTCTACCTCAATCCATAGGTTGAGGCTACCTTCAAATTAATCTGGATTAAAATACATACCAAGAAACTATGACTACAAAATTGTACTAACCTTGGGAATATTCACTTTGGCCAAGAATTTTGTCAAATAACGTTAAAAATGCTTGAGTTCAATTGCTACATTTCCCATGGAGCGCCTCTCTCAATCAAATGAGATTGAATGCAGTTTCCCTTTTGTCACAACTTTTAGACTTAAGAGCGAGGGTAAGGGAATGCAAAGCTCTGTTGAGTTTTTACTCTTTAAGTCAGTTTATCACTATTCAAACTTTTAAGGATCCCTTGAATGCCATATAATAAATTATTGCCAAAGGTTTTGACCTTGTGAATTTCTGTTCATTTTTATATTATGTATATTTCCGCCTTGGAATTAAATCGAATTTTTCCAAAAGGTCCATCTAATACAATGTTGAAGAGTGAAGAAGAAGAAGAAGACTAACAGGCAAGTAATATCATTTTAAAGAAGAAGAAGAAGAAGAAGAAGAAGAAGAAGAAGAAGAAGAAGACTAACAGGCAAGTAATATCATTTTAAATCATAATCTAATTTATATCAAGCACCCTGCTTTAACTTACCACATGTAAATGAATAGCCAAACCTTTACCACATCAAGTAGAAGTCAATCCAAAATTTGAAGGTCAAGCTTAATTTTATGCATTTTGACTTTATTAGCATAACTGAAAAAAGAGTTAAGGGATTGTCAATTTTAGACAGAGGAAGCACTACAGTTTACTTACCTTTTTTATTCACGCACTTTTCAAAAAGCATGAATGCCTGTTAACTAAATCCACCTATGCAGAAAGTAACCATGTAGCTTTAAGCTTTCACATATAGAATAACTTTTAAAGTTCATTAATAGTTAATTATTTAATGATAATGATTGATCGACTTCATGTTCATGTCTCAGTTTTAATTAATAAATCACAATTTTTAATTTAAATTATAAGTATAATCATAACCAGAACATAATTTAAGAGTCATTTTATCACTTCACAATGAGTTAAGTTTTAACTTTTAAGTGCTTAAGAAGTTTATCAAATACTCCAAACCTTTAGCCTTCTAGAAACTTCAAATCCTATAATTCGTATGTGCCGGTGAAGATATGCCAAATTACTATATAAGTACATTCAAAGAGAATAGAGTTGCTTAAATTAAGTTAAGCTAGCCTAAGCTAAGAGTTCAATCAGGATTGTAGAATTGGATAAGGAAGCAAACCGGGACAGAATTGGTCGTCAAAGTGTTGGCTGCAGCAAGGCAAAAGGTCTCGCGAGAGTCCGAAAGGCGTACCGGCAGGAAACATTTAGAGGAAGCAGCAAGTTTGTGGCTAGGCAGAGATAAGAGCAGGCAAGGCAGCTGGTGGTGGAATGCGGCGGATGCGCGGTGGAGACAGAGTCCAGACGGCGATATAGACGCCATCGACGGGAGAAGAAAATGACAACTAACAGAGAGAAGATGTGGAAGTGAAGATGCAGCAGTAATGGCTTCGACGGAAATAGCGAAGCCAGTACTTAGTAAGCAGACGCGTATGGCTTCGTCACTCGTCAGGTAGTTATTTTTTGATACTCTAGAGGCATCTAAACTTGAACCTTCGAATTGGTGCTCTCACGGAAAAATATTTTCATTCTACTCCCTGGAGTTTGTTTTATTTACCAGACAGGCACATACTGTTGAAATGGGATTATTCTAACTTGTTATTCAAACCTGATTTAAGTTATATGCTCTAATCTATACTACAATTAAAAGCAGAAAGGTACTATCGAAATATTATTCATGTTGGATATAATTATAATTTTAATTACTTTTTTTCTTCAAATAAAAATAAAAAAAGCTAATTGTCCATGTTTGGGATTCTTGCCTACGCGTTTTATGTCCCTTTTGTATTCGTTTTGGATTCCAATTCCATTATCTCTTTAGTCTTAGTTTATGATTCAATTTCTTCTTTACTGACCGTATTAGGCTTCTCCCTTTCGTTTCTTCCCATTATTTTGGAATCAATACCGTATTAGGATTGTTAATATTTTGGAATCATATCAAGTTAATATTTTATTAATTTAAGATTTTTATCACTCTATGGTTGATATATATTTTTAATTACCAATTATTTGCCACACTCTATGGTTGATATATAATTTTAATTATTAATTGTTATGCGAGCTGAAATTGCTCATATTTTCTCACAAAATTAAATTTGATTACCTCTTTTAATTGACTATAGTATACATATCACAATTTTAAAATTTGTGTTCTTAAAGAATAGCCCCTGACAATTGGCGTCGTTGAATCTATCCAAAATTTTGACAATTTTTATTGGTTCAGGTAAACAATTCTCCTTATCGATCTCATAAATAATGTTTTATATAATCTTTTTGTTATGATGTATTATGTTATGTTCTGAAAGTTATGTAGCTTTCTTGCCGTTAAACTATGATTTTTCTGTTACTCTTCAAAATTTGAGATTGGGATATTCTGTTAATATCAATTTTCATAAACAAGAACTTTCAGGTAAATATAAGATAGTGACAAATTATCAATATTAGTTTGTATTCTCTCTCTCTCTTTTTGTATTTATGACTAGATTTGCTTCTTTGTCTTCCTTTCTTTCTCTATTTTTTGTATGAGCTTTATTTGAGTTGAAAGTTTGAAACAGTGACTTACCTGTTGTGAAACAGTTAACTCCTATTACTATCTCAAATTTAGCACACATCCTCTTTCACAGTTTTACTTCACGTATTTAAGGACTATAGTATTGTAATTGGGAGTTTATACTTTATATATAGGTAGAGTTAGTTTTCTTAACTTAAGGATATTTCAAAAGAATATCTGCACAAGATTCATTCAGAAAGAGGGTCACATGTGACTCAACTGTTTCTTAATAGTTACATTATGTATTTTTCTCTTCAAACACTCCATTCTAAAATTTCCAACACAAATAGTAAAAATAGAAGAACTTAATCCATGTTACTAAGTCAACATTTTCCTCTGCGAAAAAGAAACTCCAGAATATATAGTTGGACTATGCTATATCAATACTTTGCATCTATTCCATTATAGTTGGACTATGATATATCAATACTTTGCATCTATTCCATTGTCACGACCCAATTTTCCTATAGGCTGTGAATGCGCCCAAAGTCGCTGCTAGGCAAGCCAACGGTGCACTAACCATGTGTTATCAGGAGTTGTCTACATGTCGAGGATATTGCCCGTCATGGACCGGAGTTGCTATATACCCTCATTACGGGTGTTACTGATTGAATCTTCATGTTGAGGAAGATTTTCTTGTGCCTCAACGTTGTGTGTGATGTTGACATCATTAGCTGTCATTCTTTTCGACTTTTGCTACGAAACAAAGAATCAAACAAGTTAGCAATAGACGCAAGAATCAACTCAATTACGCAACTGTCTAAGTCCCACGGTGGGCGCCAAACTGTTTACCCGTAAAACGGTACAATTGAATTTGTTGCGTGGTTTATAGACAAGCAAACTGATTTGATCCAAAAATGATAAATAAATTAAATGAAAAATAATACTTAGTGTTGAAATCGAAGGAAATGACCAGCATGGTTCCGGGAGAAATGCTTCCGAACACAACGATAAAAATAGTACTCAACTGAAAATAAAATTATATTTTTTAGCTTGAGAATAAAGTGTAGCATAAATTTTGCTAGAGATTTTTTCCCCTAGAATGGTTGTTGAAGTCATTATTTATAACTATACCTAGGAAACAAGATTCTAGGATCAATCTCCTCTTAAATGACAATAAAGGGGCCATATGTAACGACAAACTATAAATGCCAAAATTCTCTACAACGACTGCATTTTTAATACTGAGAAATATTCTTCATTAAATGTCATCTTGTGGCAAACATTTGTTTGCTTCCGTTGACCGCGTTCCCTTCGGGATCTACCCGGTACTAACCGAAGTTGTTGTCTTCGGTCTTGGTTTTCACTCGATTTATCTTCCGTCCGCCTCCGATTTCACGTGTCACGCAATCATTCGAGCATTTAACATAAACCAATTTTACTCTATACACCACATAATATTATATTTAATGAAACAGGAACAATCCAAAGAATAAATTGTCAACATAACATATTTTCTAGGCAGAATATTTTCGTGAAAATAATTTTTCATCCTATTAATCGTGTGTAGACATCATTCTTTTCCCCATAGTTTGTCAGCAAATTGCGTGCTAAGCCTTTCTCTGCTAACTAATTAGAAAGGAGAAAGAGAGGAGAAAAAATAAAGGTAGAGAGAGAGAGAGATTTCCCTATGCTGAAGCAAAGTATGCCTTGCTGGTTTCAGTATCTACATTCTACAAGCATGATTTGACAATTGAAAGAGGAGATCGTTCATTTCTGTTACTCATCTTTCTGTTTCAGTTATGATAAGTGTAGATTGCTCTAGTGATAAGCACCCTCCACTTCCAATTAAGAGGTTGTGAGTTCGAGTCACCCCAAGAGCAAGGTAGGGAGTTCTTGGAGGGAGGGAGGGAGCCGAGGGTCTATCGGAAAAAGCCTTCCCATCCCAGGGTAGGGGTAAGGTTCGCGTATACACTATCCTCCCCAAACCCTACTAGTGAGATTATATTGAGTTGTTGAATCTTTCTGTTTCGGTAGCTTTGTCTTGTCATATTTGGACTTGTTTTATGTATTTCTATTTGATTTTAGGCCCTCTCCAAGAGTCTTTCAGTTGATAATCTTACAATTATACCCCCTCCCCCCCCCCAAAAAAAAAAAAATTGGCCTACTTTATGCAATTTTGTTGTTTATTTTACGAATTTTTACCTCCTATAACAAATTATTATACCATATTTATTATAAACCAAAATAATTTCAAAATATTATTACTTATAGCGATCTTTTCTATTTTATAGCAAAATATGTATTTATTTTATACCCTATCATTGAGGCGTAAAATACGCTAGTTATGTTCTTTCTCTCTTTCTTCATTCCCTCTCTATCAGCAAGATTCTCAATTCTCTCTCTTCTTCTCATATCTCTCTCCCTTTTCCATCAAAGCAGCCATCATAGCAACCATTTTGGGTGACGATGATAGACTTTTTGAAGCGAAGAGAATAGATCTAAATCGAAGAGGGAGTAGATGAACAGATCTGGCCATGGCTACAGATTGAGCTTTTGGAAATCTGAAGTAGAATCGCTGGAGAAGATTTGAGGGTCTGATTTTTGTTCGTCTCAATGTATACATTATTTTTCTTGGCCGAAAAACGTCATCTCCGACGAACTTTCTTTTCTTCTTTGCTAATGAGTCACACACAATGATACAAATATATTGTATTCTGTACAAATAGACTCAAATACATTATATTTTTGTATAAATACATTATATTTTCGCATGTATTTATGTATTTCGAAGGTCTGTATTTTTTTAAAACAACCGAATATCACTATTTTTGTGGTTTTTTTGTTGTTTTGAATACAATCAAATTGAATACGGTGAATTAAATATAATGTATAATAGTGAATAATGAATATAGGTGAACTGAATACAATGTATATAGTCGAATTGAATATAACGGTATACACCCTATTTCTTGATTTTTTGTTGTTTGAATACGGCTGAATTCAATATAGTGAAATTGAATACAATTCAATATTGCGCTTTCCGTTATTAAACACATAATCACTATTTTAAGGCGGATTACCTCATTGTATTTATAAATACAGTCGCGCGAATACATGAAATACAACACAATAGCAACGAAATTTTGTAGAATTGATTTTGTTGAGTTAAATTAGAAGTGATACACGTTAACTGATCCTCTTTTCGTTATTAAACAGCTGGACTCCCTACTTATTAGGCGAATTCCACGACTGTATTCATGAATACAGTAGCGCGAATATAACGAATACAGTCCGATAGCAACAAAATATTAAGTATGAAGTAAATATGTATATGATTGCTATATGAATTAAAGTTGATAGTGAAACTATAGTGATTTCTGAAAATTACTCTTTTGGAAACCATGCTGAAATGAAATTGGGCAACGTTTGATGTGCAAGTTATGCGAAAAATGGAGGTACATGAGTACATGAAACCAGGCTGATATAAAAATGGGCCAGTACGGGTTCCTCTTCTTATTATCAGTAGATATTTTGGTTGCTCTATTAGTGTAAATATTTCTTTTTCTACTATTCTATAAATGGGAGTTAGGCTCCTCTTCGTCAACTTATGTATATAAGTAACTCTTATTTAATAAAGGAGTTAAGTTATATAAACTATGGTATGAAATTTTTTCTTCTTCTTCTTCCCCTTTTTTAATTGTTATATTCATGTGGTAGGGCTGCCAATAGAGGCTAAATTGCCCAAGCAACAGCCATATTATTAATTGGACTGGATACTGTAGTTTCCAATTTTATAAAAGCTAGTCTTCCAAGCAACGGCCATCTTATTTAAAACGAAATATTTACAAATTAATATCTATCAGTATAAGTGAAATAGAGCCCAAAGGAAAAGCATCATTGTTTCTTAATTTTGATTCCTCTCTAAGCAAACAGCTGAAATCCTCGTATCGGTCAAGTATAAACGAAAAAGACTTCAATACTAATTATAGTGTGAAAAAGCTACCACATTTTTGGTGGAAAAGAAGAAATGCTTCAATACTAATTATAGTGTGAAAAAGCTACCACATTTTTGGTGGAAAAGAAGAAATGAAAAATTACAACTAGTAGCCTGTTTGGCCAAGTTTATTTTGAGTTAAAAATACTTTTTTAGTCGAAAGTGCTTTTAAAAAAAAAGTTATTTGACCAAGCTTTTAAAAGAAAAAAAAAAGATTTTTGAATAGGAGGAGCAGAAAAAGTAGCTTCTCTTCAAAAATATTTTTTTGAAAAATACTTTTACTTAGAAGCATTTTTTAAGTGTTTGTCCGAATACTAATTGCTGCTCAAAAGTACTTTTCAAATTAAGTAGCCAAACACAAACTGTTTCTTACCAAAAATACCTTTTTGAAAAGCACTTTTGAAAAAAAATATTTTATAAAATAAGTTGATTTTGGAGGCTGGCCAAACAGGGTATAAGTTACTGACGAGCTGATTTAAAAATTAAAATTCTAAATTCGTGGGTTAATATGTGAGTTAGGGAAAACTCTTTTCCACCACAATGCAAAGCTGGAAAGAGACCTGGGGAGAAGGAGGGGGTGTTTGGTGTGATTGGACTCCAATACTTGGTTGCTTTCTTCTTTTTGTGGATTCAATTTTGGCCATTAATTGGTCCCTACCTTCCCATTTTGTAGTCTCTTTCATTCACTTTTGGTTATATAAATTGACAAAACAAGAATGATCATTCTGCAAACATGTGGAAAATTTCGCTTAGATCTCTGCCGTTTCTTGCAGTTGATTGGATGATGTTTTTATCTTCAATTTTCCAGCTGATCATTAGGGGAAACTGTTTTTTTCAACACTTCTTTAAATTCATTGCACAAATCAGTAAATTGTCTGTCTTTATAAGCTACAAAAACATTACATAACTTAGGCATAAGTCTTGAGGTTCGAGGTTTTATGGACCATTTTTTGTAAAACTAATCTGCAGAGGATAACTCCATTTATCTCTGCGTCTATTGACTGTAAACCGTGACTTAATAAATGCTAAACTTTACAGTATCATTTGAAGTCAGAGTTTAAATTTTTCCCCTTTAAAGAATTTGTTCAAAATTAGTCTAGGCAGTACTCACTTGAAGAATGGAAATCAAGGTTTGCCAGCGGGCATAACTTTAATATAATCTTCATTCTATTAATCTTGTTAAATTATTCACAAATTCTATTAAATTTAAAAAAAAAAGAGAGGGGAAAAGAAACAATTGCCATAATGTGGGGTTGGGTGGGCGGTGGGGGGAGGGGAGAAGAAACAATTGCCATAATTGCTATAGGAAGGTTTTAGGAGGCCTCTTAGCATTTTGCCTTCTTCACGTTTTCCTCGTTTAAAATTAATACATTATCGCTTTGATTTGCATAATCAACACTCGAATTATAACATTGTATTTAAAAATTGCCACTTATTATAATTAGACAGGTGGTCTGAGGATGACTAGCTTAACTCATCCTAAACTAGCACATCCCTCAAAGTCTTCAAAATGTTAGTGGGATGAATCTGGAAAATACTCCTGTTATCTTCTCAAAATTGCTTTTTAAGAAAAATTCAATAGAAATAAAACACTTCAAAATTTTGGGAGACAAAAGGTTTTACAACAAGGTTTATTTTGAGGAATAGGATGCATGGCTAGTCGAGGAGGACGACGTTGATATTTGGGCAAGTTACGCATTTAGTCTGTTGGTAAAATAATTATATTTGCTAGCTGGTGTAATTTTCTTTGATTTTTCATGTAGCGGTTTAATGGTTTTGCAAGTCAAACAAATATTAAGGAACTTTGGCATGGTGTGACAATCTACCCACATAATTGGCAGAAAAAACTTTAGTTATAGATATTGGCATTAGGTAGCCAATAAATGTATATTATAACAATAAAGTGTATATCACAATTTATATTACAACTTTATTTTCTTTCTTTATATATATCAAAAATATATATATCACAATATTATTTTTTATTTTTTGTATATCTAAAATATAAAGTTATAAATATAGTTATCTATAATTTCTTGTTGTCTTTACATCCAAGTGTATAACAGAAAAATAATTATAATTTTTGTATATCACAGTGTATAACACATCAAATAACGTGTATACCAAAAGGTATATCATAACTTTATTTTCTTTTTTTGTGTATATTAAATGAACAAAAAAAATATATTTTCTATTTTTGTATATCTCAATGTATAACACATAATTTTTTAATAATAATTATTTAGGGCATTTTTTGCAAAACCTAATATAAGACTATAAATTTGCTAATTCGTGTTATGTGTGGTCGTATGGTGTCATTTTCTCAAACATTACGTACACCATAATAAAAAAAGTGTGGGCCTACAGCTGCAAAAATTTAAAAATATCTGGAGCTACGGACTAGTGGTGCAAATGTAGGCCTGGGCTATATTACATAGCAATTATTTCCTGTTCTAGGAAAGATAAAAAAGAGCCTCGTTGCATTCCATTATTGGTTGGCTTTGTCTTTGGGAACCTTAATCTTATATAAAACATAACTCCAACATTAGATGGAAGGGCCCATTCTAGTTGGGAATTTTGTCATGTGTGCTATACGTGGCTTTTTTGTCAAGCTACTTAATCCAAAACTCAATTTGTAATAGGCCACATTTGAGGAAATGATCAAAATGGTGCTTAATGTACGGGGCTTTATCTTGATCATTACTGTTTTACTCTTAACAGATATGATCCTTAATGTATATTAAAAGATAATATATTTGATTTTTTGCCCTAAACTTAATAGATTTATCCAAAAAAACTATTAAATTTAACTTAAGGACCCATGTGCAGCTCACGTGCAATCATTTAAAAAGCGAAAAAGCTTATAATCTCCCCTCAAAAACAGTTCTCAAAATTTCTTAACAGAGGAGCAACTAGTTTGGCTGAGACCATGCCCTAATTTTATTCAGCTGCGTTGTCTTCATCTCTTTGTCAATAGAATCGATCTCTACAGTAAAAGTACATTCTACTTTCTTCTTTATTACCAAGAATGTTGGTCAAAAGGAATGTTGGTGAAGAATCAGCCCCATATTATGATAAGATTTTTTAGAAGTATATGCTTGTTCTTTAAAATATTCAGATAATATCTAGAATGGTGGTCCTCATAATTTTTTTTGACAGACCCTGTGTCCGAGGCTGCATTTTTTAGCATTAAAGTTTGCCATAAGGGACTGATGAAGCATCAGCCAAGCAAACTTTATGTTGGAGGCATGGTGGACTACTTTGACTATGTTGAAGTGACAAACCTTAATCTAACAAACTTGAAGAAGATTGCTGAGATGTGTAGCTATATGAATGACTCGGAAATTTTTTGGCATAAATGTGGGAAGTTCGGCAATAAATGGAGATTAGTTTCTACTGAAGTTGAATCCCTCACAATTGAAAAATGCATCCCGAATGATAGAGTAGTTGTGGTTGAGTAGTTGAGATCTCAGGCCAAACATATTACACATTAAACCAAGAAGAATATGTTATCGTACATATTGAAAGGGAAAACACACATAGCTATGATGAGTGTGGAGATTCACAAAATGAATTATCTGATGATGATTTCATCCTTGAAAGACAAGGACAAAAAAAACAAAGCTTTGAGGATGACAGAAAGCTTATTAGTGAAGCAGTTTTGAGAAAGTTGTGTAACAAAGATGGAGATTCAGATTGTGTGGACTCCGATGATCAGAAAAGTTTGAATAGTGATTCCGATAATGACTGTGGCCCATGTCACAAGCCTGGCCATAATAGGAGAACTTGCAAGTTTAACTATGTGCAGCCAGAAGTAGGAGTTTTTGAGCCAGCTTGTTGGATGCCTGCTACTTCATTTGTTCCCGAAAAGATATCGATAAATATTTTGATTTGATAGTAGAATTAGCTCGGTTTCTTAAAAAAATTTAAGATTCTTTCTTTTACAGGTTAGAAGAGCAGAAATTGTCCAAGATGATAATGTTAATTCATCTGACATAAATTTTTAACATGGTAATTTCTTTTTCCAGTTTGATTACACTTAAGCTAATAAGTTACTTTCGTTGTCATATCTAAGCTAATGGGTTCTATGCATATTTCAGATGATGGTCGATATGTTGCTGATCTTTTTGTTAATGGAGTAGTAGATGACTTGAAGTGAAGATATTTTTGCTGGTTTTGATGTTGGTAGTAGCTGATTTGAAGCCTAAATCTTACAACTAGACTTCAATTATTGTATTTTGCTTTTCTAATGTAATTTTGTAAAACTATGTCCACAATATGCTTGTTGCTGGCAATTTGCTCGTTTCTTAATATTGTCGACAATTAGCTTTCTTCGTAGACATTTTTTATGACAGAGAGGAAAGAAAGAGACGCAACCTCTTCATTCAAGGAGCCCTTGTGCACGAAAGCTCTTTGTTCCTTTGTTTCAAGATGGAAAAAGGGAAAGCATATGTCTTTAATTGCAGGTTAAATTTAATAACCCGATCAAAAGATAATATGTTATCTTTTAATATACATTAAGAACCATATTTGTTAAGGGTAAAACAATAAGAACCAAAATAAAACAACCTCCATACATTAAGGACCATTTTAATTATTTCCTCGGCCACACTCTTTCCTCTCTATCGTGTCCCTTCCCACGCCTTTTCTCAACGTTGATTTTTCATTTTTGTTTTTCTTTCTTATTTACTTCACTTTATTTTATATGATGATATTTAATTAATTGTAGTAGAACAAAATGTTGAAGCAATAATTAAAATATTTTTTAAAATATTTATTGGAGAAGGAGATGGAGATGAAAGGTATTTTTTTTTAAACGTCTTCCAAATTAGGATGATTTATAGTGTTTTCACACTTTCTCTCCACTGTGACTCGAACCTGAGACCTAACGATCGTAAATAGAGGTGTTTTTACCTGATCAAGCCTCACTTGTCAAGATGGAAGGTACTTGCACGAAAGGAAAAGGGAGAGAAAATTAGGGTTGAGGGGAGAGAAAGGAAAGCGGGGCGGGGGGCTGCAATACAATGAAGATAGAAAGGAAAGGGGAGTCCCTTGATATATTAAAGATTCCTTTATTGTGGGTGAATTTTCTTTTAAAATTATATGTAAAATATGATATAATTGTAAACAAAAATGTTATTTTAAATTTAAAGCTAAAGTAAAAGTAATGCTATTTTAAAGATTAATCTTAAATAAATGTTGTACAATGTAAAAATCCTTTGATTGATTTTAATCTCTCTACCAGCCAACCAAATGGGCCCCAACTGTTTCTTGTGTGGCCAAGATCACAATTTTCATTCATTGTTATTATTTGGTTATCTTAGCACAAAAATATAAGTGAATTACACGTTTCCGGAAAAAGAATTGCGAACTAAAAACGAAAAAGTTAGCTAAAATATTATTTTCTTCCATAAAAATAAAGTTCCATAATACTAACCCTTCACTTGAATTTTCACGTATTAGGCAAGCCTTTAAAACTAAGCTACTTTGTACGTGACAAATCCAATAGAAATAGACTATTAACACTGGGTTGAACAATTTGGTTAAACAACAGTGAGAGGCTTGAGTTGGGCGCTTTTATTCAAAATATCTTTTCTGTTTGATCAAATGAACAAGTGATTTAATTGTACAGATACTAAATATTACTATAATTTAATGAAGTTTCATCCTGCTGTTTTGGAAAGAGTTGGAGAAAGCAATAAATGCGTAAATTTTTTGTAAATGTCATGAAATATTATAGTATTATATAGCGGTTGTGTATATTTACTAAAGAAGTTACTCCCGTTAATCTTCTTCATCATTTGGTTAACCTCCTATTACTTCTGTCACACCCCTTTTTCACCTTAACCCCTTTAAAATGATAAAGTGATTTAAAGCTCAAAAGGATTTTCGAAATTGAAAATGACAAAGTTGTATTTAAAATGGTAACTCCAGAGTCGCCAGTTGACATTTGGTTTCGGTGTGCCAAGTCACCGTTTTAACAAAAAATAACTTTTCCTTTTAAAATACGTTTTGACTCTAAAACATAATTTGCACCAGAAATTTCGAGAAAGGGGTTCAATTGACTCGGGGAGAAGGTGTTAGGCATTCCCCGAGTCCCGTAACTAATATGGTTGTACACTTGATCCGGTTGGCTTTAAAGGGTATTCAAATTGAGGTAAAACACACAAAGTAGAAATAAACACAAAAAGGTTCGAGGTTGCCCCTACCTAAATAAAAATAAAACAAAAGAACTAAATTTTATACTACGCTTCCATGATGTCGTCCGTCTCCACTTTTATTTACATTTACTGCAGGACATTCCCCTGAACAAACTAATATTTACAAACTCTTCGGGGCATACCACTAATAAATTAATTAGCTAACATGGCAACCTCTAGCCTTGAAAAATAAAAATAAATAAACAATCTAATATTTACTTACCCAAGTGTGCTCGGCCTAAACATGCTACTAGCGAATAATATAAAGAAATAAACTAAATAAAAGAAAATTAAATAACAAGAGATTTTAATTCATGCTCATTTCTTAACAATTTTTCATGTATTTGGCCAAACCCCAATTTCTAAAGCATGTATAAAATATTGGGAAATTGGATGCACAAGGGAAGTGCACGTTTGTGAGACCTTAGTCGGGATGCATAGGTGAGTCAATCTACGAGCACGGAAGAGCATGGTACTGCTATTCCTCTCTAAATAAAGGTAAGATTCTTACCCCTGTAGATGACTCCATCTAAAATACAACAGGGACAACCGTTTTCGGCTGCTCGTTTCGTATATAATCTACAACTTGTATTAGAATTATAAATTTTACAACAAAATATAAGTGATACACTCTAAAAATATAGTAGATTCCCTATTAATGAGAAATCTTATTTTGAAACATATCCTTATTTGTCCCTAAAAATTCTCCAATTTATTAATATTGATTATCACTATAAGTACCCACTTGCCTTAATTATCCGTGTATTATGCATCAATCATTTTATATCCTTACCAAAAGAAACATGTCTTTGTTAGTTTTAATTTTTTTTTACGAAATTATTTCTCTCTATTAGAACTCCTATGCTATACACAAAAAATCTCAAAGGATTCCCCAAATTTGATTCTTCTTCACCTCTATGTCAATGCAAAACCCTGTTCCCCCAAGTTCTTTTATAATATAATATTATATATTTTTTAATATATACATGATATATATTATACTCTGTGTAGTATATTTATTAATGATATTTTATTATATTTATTAATGATATTTTTTTTTCAGTTCAGTGTTTGTATATTGTATATTAATCATATAACATACATTTTGTACAAGAAATATACAATATACAATATATTAATGGAGAAATTAGAGAAAAATTAATATGATAGATACTTTTAGATGAAAGAGAATCTTAAGAGAGATATTAGGATACATTTTATGTGAGATAATCTCAAGAGAGATATATTCGAAATATGAAAAGTTATAAATTTTAAAATAAATTGTATTATATGTAATTTTATCAAAGCAGCTGTAGAAAACTTAAATAAATATTAAAAAGATTGTATTCTATTTAAATTCCTCTAAAATATTTAATTATCTAATGGGCTGGCCAACCCAACTCCCACGACCCCATAAAACAGTCACTCAAAATAACTCGGTCAAATTATCTACACACCCAAAGATAGTACTCAACACAGAAAACACAGAGAAGAAAAGGAGAACATAACAATTTGACAAAACAGAAAATAAAATAAAATAAAATTAGGAAGTGGTAGATCAAAGTATGATAAGAGCCATCTAAGGTTTAGCTAACCAGTCCCCCATCGTTAATTTCAGATTTCACCTTACCCAAAATCTCACTCGCGCAAACTTAAGTTACAATTCTGATTCCAGATATCTCTCTTTCTTCCTCACGTTATTTCCACATAGGCACATGCACATATTGAGCTATCTAATACATCAACAATTCTCAAAGGGAATGCTTAATAGGAACAGTTAATTTATCTAGCCAATAAAGAGACATCAAAATAGTTTTCCACAAAACCCAACTGGTATATACTGTTTATAAAATGCAAAGAGTTTTTTAAAATTTTGCAACAGAGAAGCATGTCAAAGAAAATGGACAAGAGTGAGCTCTGTGCAATTAACCAACCAACAGTAACTCTTCATAAAGAATCTGAAGCGTATAGTATGATTATCGTTTCAACCGGGATTGGATTTAAACAATACTCTAGTAATTCCTAGTTTAACTGCTATTCAGAATGATCAAAACTTGATTGGAATCTCTACTAGAAATTCGCCAAAAACCGATCAAGGTCGACCGACCAACTTTGGTCGGTCAAAAAACCGACCAAAGTTGGTCGATTTTTCAAAATATTTTTTTTTAATTTTTTTTTTTACGAAACCGACCAACTTTGGTCGGTTTTCTTTGGTGCAAAAATGCGAAAAATTATTTTTGAGTCCCGCGAAATTTATGTTTCAAGAACCGACCAACTTTGGTCGGTTTTTCAATTAAAATAAATAAAAATTAATATTAAAAAAACCGATCAAAATTGGTCGGTTAATTCGGCGGGTCATTTAAAAAAATCGACCAACTTTGGTCGGTAATTTTACTTTTTAATAAAACCGACCAACCTTGGTCCGTTATTTTCGTGCGAAAATACAATTAAAGAGTATAAATCAAATAAAAGACAGTCTTAAAACAAAATGTACCAATGGTCTAGTGGTAGAATAGTATCCTGCCACAGTACAGAACCCGGTTCGATTCCCAGATGGTGAATCTTTTTATTACATAATTAAAATACCGACCAACTTTGGTCGGAAAAAACCGACTAACTTTGGTCTTTTTTTTGCAATATTTTTTTTTGAATTTAATTGACCGACCAAAGTTGGTCGGTAATTTCCGACCAACTTTGGTCGGTATTCCTTTCCGACCACAAAAATACTGTCCACACGTAAATGGTCGCGTTTTGGTCGGTTTTTGGCCATTACCGACCAACGTTGGTCGGTTTTTTTGGTCGGTTTTTACCGGATTTCTAGTAGTGAATGATTACAAACTACGATTAACTACTAAAGTAAAGCAATTGACAATTGATTGCAAAAAACTAGAGATTAGGAGAGTTGGTTTCTTATCAATGTGAGAAATAAGAGTTTTGACATGATAGGTGCAAGGTTGTTATTTTTGTATAGGGTAAAATATGTTATACTAAATGATCGCATAAGAAAGTGACACGTGGAGCCGAAAGCAGAGGATATCTGAAACCGAAGACAACTATTCCATCTGTTACCGGAAAGAATGATACTTATAAAGATGAAATAAATGTGTGCCACTCGGTAGCATTTAATAAAGAATATTCTACATCATTTAATACACTACCCGTTACAAAGAATATGACATTCATGCCCACCGTTACATATTCTTCCATGACCCTTATAATTGACATTAAAGAAGGGCTTGGTCCTAGGACCTTGTTCCCTAGGTGCAGTTATAAATAATGAGTTCTATTATCATTGTAAACCACACGAATTGTCTGGCAAACTTACGCTACACTCTATTCAAAGCTTAATATAATTTTATCTTCTTGCTTTTTGATTTCATTGTTGTTGTGCCCGAAAGCCCTGCTTCCGGAACTACTATTTCTGCTATTTCGTCTCCATCCCAAGGCTAAGTATTGCATATTTATCTAATTCTTCTAATATCTCAAGATCAAATTAATTCACTTGTCTAGAAATCACGTATAAATTCAACTGTACTGTTTTACGAGTAAACAGTTTGGCGCCCACTATGAGGCCTAGACAGTCGTGTAATTAAGTTGGTCATTACTTCTTTTAATAACGTATTTTGATTATTTATTCTTAGCAAAAAATCACAGAAAATGATAGATAATGGCGTTAACAACACACACAATCTTGAGGCCCAAGGAAACCAACCTCAGCACGAGGATTCAATCAGTGATACCCGCAATAGGGGAAACGAAGCCACGCGATCCATGACAGGCAGTTCCCGCGATATGTTCGGGAGGCTACTCCTAATGATGCTGAAGAGGAGCATGTTGTTGAAGCGGCAAGGGTCCTACAGGAGCAACAGTAAGTCATTCTAGGCCATCTTACACGGCAGGATAAGGTTATGATAGAACTAAAGCAGACGTTATCGCGTGCTTCCAATAACGCGAATGGGCGAGGTCCAGTTCCTCCCGGTGCTCCCGCAAATCAAACAACGCAGAGGGTCGACAACAACACCCCGAGGGGCGAGGTTGGCTTCGATAGGGCCGGGGAGCAGATCCGATCACAACAACGAGATTAATCCCTTCAAAAGCGAACTCATACGATTTATGAGGGAAGTAAACGCCCACATGGACCAAATCCCGGGTGTACCACCGGTACTGAAAGGGCCGGACTCAAAGAAGTATACTCAATTGCCGTACAAACCAAGCACAACACCAGAATTGATCCCGAAGTGGTTTAAAATGGCCTACGTGCCGAAATATGATGGGACTTCGAACCCTCAGGAGCACGTTACCACCTATATAACGGCGGTGAAAGGGAACAATTTTGCTCCCCACGAGATCAAATCCGTTTTGCTGAAAAAATTCGAAGAGACTCTCACGAGGGGAGCCTTGACGTGGTATTCGTTGTTACCGGAGCATTCCATAAATTCTTTTGAGATGCTCGCAGATTCTTCATTAAGGATCATGCTGGGGCCAGAAAGGTATAGGCCCGGAAGACCAACATATTCAGAATTGCACAAGGAGAGTTCGAGTTGCTGTGGGAATTCGTAACCCAGTTCTAGAAGGAAAGGATGTTGCTTCGGGCTATTCCAGATGAATGGGCAGCTGAAGCTTTCACCAAGGGTTTGAATCCAAGAAGTTTCGATTCTTCCCAGAAGTTGAAGGAAAGCTTGATCGAATTCCAAGAGATTACTTGGGCGGATGTTCACAACAGGTGCGAGTCAAAGATAAGGATTGAGGATGATCATCTCGGCTTCTCGGCGTCAGCTAAAGACCGGGAAAAGAATAAAGTGAAATCAAAAGACGATTTTGACACATTTAGACGGTCTTTGAGGGGACGGTTTTTACTCTATGAACGGGCCGAAGGACACGGCAGAGGTTTTCGAATGGCAGATAGGTTTGCTACTGATAGAAGATTTGACCGTGACCGAAACAATATATCGCTACAGGACAAGGAAACATCAGGTTCTTGAGATCCTTCATATCCCAGACTTTCAGAATACAACTTCAACGTCAGTGTAGTAGAGTTGGTGTCATCTATGAGGAACATTAAAGAAGCACGGTTCCCGAAGCAGATAAAGTTCGATCCCAGCCAGAGGTATCCTAATTTGTGGTGCGAATACCACTGGACGAACGACCACCGGACTGGGGACTGCCAACATCTGCATGAAGAGGTGGCGACACTATTGAAAAATGGCCATCTGAGGGAATTCTTAAGTGATCGGACCAAAAACAATTACGATCGCAACCGTGATAACACGGAGCCCTCAAAAGCAGGAGAAGATCCCCCGTGCTAGACGATCAACATGATTTTCGGGGGGAACGAGATTAACGGGGTTACCTTCTTGGCAACAAAAAAGATGAAGGTAACAGTAACCCATAGCAAGAGGCTCCGAGAAGTCGCTGAAGACGACATCACTTTCAAGAAGGAAGATGCAGACGGATTGTTGCTACCGCACAATGACACATTGGTAATTTCTTTAATTTTATTAGATTTTAAAATCAAATGTGTTCTGGGGGATCCAGGGAGTTCAACCAACATTATACAATGGAGGATATTGGAACAAGCCAAACTTACCGGAAGCATCATTCCGGCCACAAAACTCCTCGTCGGGTTCAACCTCGCAAGTGTGACAACCTGATGAGAGATCCTGCTACCACAAATGTTGATGGAGTGATGAAGACGACCCCTTTTCGTGGTTGTGGACAATGATATGGGTTACCATATTATCCTGGGAAGACCGTGGTTGCATGAGATGAAAGTTGTACCATCGACGTATCATCAACTGCTAAAATTTCCAACTACCGATGGGATTAAATAGATAAAAGGCGACCAACAGGCAACAAGGGAGATGGATGCGATTTCGATCTCCAGTAGCAAAGGGAAGGAGCATGCGGCGTTGCAATTACAAGAACCAACACCTTCTCTCGAATCAAGTGAAGTCAACCAGAGGGAAGAGGCGTCAGAATCTTATCAGGTGCCAAGATATTTCCAGGTACCAGAAGAGACGGACGCAATGAAGTCCACGATGGAAGAGCTTTAGTAAGTCGCATTTTTTGAAAAGTTCTTGGAGAGGTGATGGTAGGCTAGAAACTCGTATTTTAGTCATATCTTGCACTTTAATCACTTCATTTTACTTGTGGTTGAGCTTAAATAATGGTTATTTGCGCTTATTACGTATTTTATGCCTTGCAGGAAATGATTCCGAGCTATTAAGATAATTTAAAGCTAATTTGAACAAGTTAGAGCTTTGAAATCTGAGTAAAAGCCCAAGAAATTAAGCCGGGATAACGTTCGGGGGTCGAGGACTAAGTCTGGATGTCAAAAAGTGAGAAAACAAAAATTACTGTAAGAAAATTGCACTACCGCTCCGTGCCATGCATAGCGGGGCACCGGGCGCTAGTGCAAAATTCATGTAGAGTGAAAAACATAGGCCTCTGAACTTCCCCCCTAATGCGGCGCATGGTGCACCGCCCGGTGCGCTGCAGTAGTGTATTTTCTCACCCAACTTTTCCTACTTCAGCTTGAAAAGGATAGTTTCGTCCGATCCCGTTCCTACATGGTATAAATACATCAAAAATACGAATTTTAGAGGACCCTTGACACATATTCGACCTAAGGACGCTAAGGAGGAGTTGGAAGAACACGAGCACAATGATTTTATCATTCTTTCCTCACTCAAGACCCGAGCTTAGTATGAATTTATGTTTTTCAGTAATTTAGCTATATTTATGATGAATTTCTCCATATCTATGGAGTAGTTCCCTTTTAGGGTTTGATTGATTTGGTGTTTTGATGATTATTTGTGGATTATAACTCTAGTTTTATATATTGAAGCGTTTTGGATGATTTAACTGTTGTATCTATATTTACTTGTTCATGTAATCGAGAAAGGCATAACTTGTGATATCTTTGCATTATATTATTAGTTGAGTTCATTAATTCTTATTAGTAATCGAAAGAAGCTAGTTGAATCATTGATTAAACCTAGTTAGGTAAATAATAGAAAGAGATTTTCCTAAAGACTAATCCACTGCACATTCTTGCATATCTTCTTGTGCTTAAATTGGCTCATCTCATGAGGTTAAGACTTAATCGAGAGAGGAGTTTTTACTGAACGTTTGAACTAATAATTGAGTGAATTCGAGAGACTCACTTAAACATTAGAAGTAAAGTATCTAAAGTTAGATCTCAAATAATTATCTTACACCTATCCTATCAATCTCTATTTTCTCCCACTGATAACTTCTTTGCTTATCCTGGTTTCAATTGTCATTAGTTAATAGCTTTAGACTCTTAGTTAATTTTAGTTAGAATTCATAGAAATCTCAATTGTTGATCATCTTAAATAACAATAAAGCTAGAAACTAAAAGAATACTGTTTAAATCCAATACATGTGGATACAATATTATACTATTATATATTTTAGTAACGAGCATAATTTAAGTGAGTGATTAGAGCTCATCAAGAGGAAATTCCACTTGGGGACATGACTGCACCCTGAGCTCAGGTCAGGATTTATTAAATTTCTTAAATTTAATGCCAATTGTTTTGCGTGGTCACATGCGGATATGACAGGTATCCCGACAGAAGTGGCCGTACACAAGCTAACCTTGGATCCTAGCATCCCTACTGTAAGACAAAAGAAACGTCCTATTGCCGAGGCCAGAAATAAATTCATCAAAAAGAAGTAACTCGCCTACTTGATATCGATTCGATCTGAGAGGTAAAGTATCCAGACTGGCCAGCTAACGTAGTAGTAGTTTCTAAGAAGAACAATAATTTCGCATGTGCGTAGACTATAAAGACTTGAATAAGGCGTGCCCAAAGGACTCGTTCCCACTGCCAAACATCGATCAAATGATTGATGCAATGGCCGGGCACGAGTTAATGAGTTTTCTCGATGCTTCTTCCGGGTACAACCAAATTAAGATGAACCCGGAGGATCAGGAAAAAACTTTGTTCACGAAACATTTTGGCCCATATTGCTATAATGTGAAGCCTTTCGGGCTAAAGAATGCCGGAGCCACTTATCAGCGGCTCGTAAACAAGATATTTGAAAACAGATAGGGAAAACCATGGAAGTTTATATAGACGATATGCTTGTTAAGTCTTTGAATGTAGGTGACCATCT